>NW_027223752.1:11238560-11878164 GCF_028538775.1 Myotis yumanensis
GAGTTTGGTACAGATTCTTTAATATAAAACTACCACCAAGAGTATACTTTGTGAAATTAGGCCATGAAAACAATCATTTCCCCTTTCAACAACGATTTATTAATAATTTACTCCTCACTAAGATAACACCAGACCCAGGAGACTTCCTTTCAACAGCAGCTTACACACCTACCATCCCTAAAGCCTGGGCACTCGCGCCGCCTTTTCCCCCAAACCTGAAAGGCTGAAGCACCTTAAGGCTTCAAGAACTTAAGTGTATTAATAATAAGCTTCAGCTTATTTAAAAAGACCCTTCAGTTACAGGACAATGCATAACAGAGCAATGTCTTGGAAAAGACTGCATTTTAAACAAGTAACAGTGAACCTGACTGGGGGGCCCCTCTCGGTCCCCTCAAATCACTTCTCCATCGGAACCTCTAAATACACTGCCAGCTTCACCATCAAACAAACTACCATATCATGGTTACCCAAAGGCATTAGGGCCAAATATATATCCCATGTGCAGCCTTTTTAAAACTCTGTGCTTTATTCCGAAGACGGTAACCAAGGGCTCTGAGAACCATTGGGAAACAGCTAGAGTGCAACAGGCTGCCCAAGTGACGGGTCTTTACAATCACGTACAATAAGGAAATCTGCTGGGGGCTGGCAGCTCGTGTGTGGGGTGCTTACTGTGTGCCGTCTGTACAGACATTCTCCTCCACTATATCGTCAATTCCACACAGTCCTTCAGGGCGGGCTCACTATTCCCACTTTCTAGACAGGAACTAAACAAGCCTAAGAACATGGCATTAGATGCATCCAGGCTTGAATTCTGACTCCATCACTGATAGGCCAGTGACCTCAGGTACGTCAGGGCACCTACCAGAGCCTTGGGGTCCTTAACGGGAAAGCCCGGAGGATTCTAGCTCCTAGCTGTTGCTGACAATGAAGTAGCATAATGATCTATAATGATCCCCTTAGTATTCACATGATGCAGTAACTACTCACCAACACAGTATCAGTGAGTCAGAAGTGCCAGGGTCAGCATTTTAACTGCTGGTCTGGTCACAGATCTGGACACTGGACTCCATCTGCTCACTCTCTTGTCCACCCCTTATCTCTGCTCTGTCCAGGCCCTTGTGTCTTATTTGGACTCAGCCTCTCCCCTGAGATTCCCGCCTCCAGTTTCCCCCTCACCTACCCAGCTACCACCTTCGAGAACCATCAGCCGACCCTTTAATTCTCTTTAAAGGCCTGCAGCTGCTCCCAGCATTTGCGGTGTAACATCCAACCCTTCGGCTTAGCATGCCGGGCCCTCCACAAACGCTGCAGGTTCCTCTGCTGTTCAGACAACCTTCCCAGGTTCACCGACTTCCTCGTGATCCCGCCGGTCCCGCCCCCGCCCCCCCAGGAGGCTTCCTGAACAGCCCCCACACTTCTCTGTGTCTCCTCTCCGTTAACAGACACACCACATGCAGAGCCGGGCGCTACGCGGCCTCAGGGCCTCACCTCATTCTTACAGACACCTCGAGCTTGGTACCATCATTACCTCGAATTTACACACAAAACAAAGCCACCGAGGCCCAGAGAAGTAACGCATGTTGTTTCCAAGCAGAAACCACACTCAGGTCCCCTGGAGGCCAGTATCTGTGTGTCTCCACCACATGCACAACGAGTCCATCGCAGAAGGGGCCCAAGAAAAGCCCGTCAGGGTTTGCCTCCAGCACAGCCACTTCCGGTGTGACCCTGGGGGTGACCCCTAAAGTTTACATTCTGCAACTTCCCATCCTTGGTACCGTGAGGATGAGAACTGCCTCACTTGTGAGGACTATGAGGAAATGCTGGCAAGTGCCTGGCACAGGCTTCAACAGCACCCCAAGTCCCAGATGACCCCCACGGCTCGGGGGCCGCCTGCCTGCTGTGGGCGACGCGGACTGCACGGTCCGCCGCAGGCCCTTTGCTCCGGGACCGCGTTTCCCCGTGTGCACAGCTCCCCTCCCGCTGGATTGAGCTCCACGCTCACACCTCACCTCCCAGGGGGGGCCTCCCCGACCCGCCCCCCCCCCCAAGGCGGCCCTATGAAACCGCCGTCTGACCAGGCCGCCCCAGGAACCCTCTGCACCCCGCTCTCCGGCATCACCGGACCTGTTTCTTTCTCTGTGTTCGCTGCCTCCCCGAGAACGTAAGCCCCGCGAAGGCAGAGACGGTCAGTCACGCTCAACCCCTGCACCCCAGCGGCCTAGAAGAGGGCCTGCCCCGCGCCCCCCAAAGCGCAGGTGCTCGGTAAATATGTGCTAAGCGAACGGCGTGTTTTACTGCGAACGCGCCCCGGGGCCTTTCCCTCCGACTTCCACCCGTCCCGACACCGTCCGCCTTCAAGGCCGCCTGCCAATGCCCCGCTCCGAGCGGCCTTCCACGACCCCGCTCTGCCCCGTCGGCGGGACCGAGGCCTCCCTTCCGCCGGGCGAACATCCCGCCACCGGAGCGGCTCACACTCACTGATCCCAGGTGTTTAAGGAGGCTCCCCGGCCGGTCAGCCGAGCCCCAAAGCCGGCGACCGGACCGCCCCGCAGTCCTACCGGTTCTCCTAGGGGACCCTTCGCGCCGAGCCGGCCCCAGCTCCCCGAGCCAGGCCCGCAGGTCGGCACGGCTCGCGGCGCACCCGAGCCTCCGTCGCCCGGAGCCTTCGTCCCCCCAGGAGATCGGGCCGGCGGGCTGGGCAGCGGGTGGGCCGCTCGGACCCCGTCACACCGCGACCACCAGCCGAAAGCCTTAGTCACTCACCATCTTGCCTCGGCTGCAGGAGCCGCCGCCGCCGCCGGAAGTGCTCTCGCTCGGCAGGCGTCAGAAACGGAAGCAGCCGGGGGACGCTACGGGGGCCCGTAGGAGCCAAACCCCGCGGGATAAAATCGCGCGCCAAGGCTTCGTTCGAGAGAGTTGGGGCAACGGTATCTTACAACATGTGAACCTTGTATTTTACTTTAAAAAAAAAAAGTCTAAATCGCAGTTTTTAGGCTGTCTCAACAACTGAAGAGAATAACCTCGACTGTCATAGAACTAAGATAATTGTGAGAATACAAGTTATTTTAAACGTGCAAAAACCGTAACCGGGAAGAACTTTTCCTTATTGCTCCAAGAACTGGACTGGCATTCGGAACTGCGGGGTTGACGTATGCTTGTGCATCAACATTTAAATTATTATTTGGCCTCTGGAATTAACCCGCTCACCTGAGAACATTTCTTTGTCTTAGTGATTACCTAAATCTTTTTTCCTTTCTGGCGACTTGTGTCTTGCGATGACGCCGATAAAGTCCTCATCTGCACCTCGTTGGTTAAGTTCGTCATTTATCATACCCACCAGGACATCGGGAAGATGGCAAGCACCCCTTTGGCTGCCCGTGTGTCTCCTATGCTTGGTGATAAAGGAGGAATGAATGAATGAATGGATGGTGATCAGTTCTCCTGGCGGCTGATGGGCACATGCAGTTCACACACTCACCAGCAGAGGGAGCCACAGCCAAATACTGCGCAGTGGCCCTATCAGAAGTTCCCATGGAGCTGGTCCCTCCCTGCTCCTCGCTCCCAAATGGCTGTGACACTCCTTGCTCACCCTCCTCCGGGGTTACCCACCCTCGTTCTCACCGTGGCCCTTGAGCCCTTTGCCCAGGAAGCCTGGTGTTTAGCCTCTATCCGGTTCAAAGGCTCAAGCATTGTTTCTGGGATCTACTTGCTGGCATCTCTGCGGCCACCTTTTGTCCGCCTGCCCAGGCTGAACCTGGCGGCCCACCCGTGCAGGAGAGACACTGGTACTGCCCAAGCCCCTCTTGGTGCTGGAACCAGACCACTCCACTGCCCCTGGGCCCCTAGTCACCACTCCCCCTCCTCGTTTTTGCACCCCATCCGTCCCCTTAGGCACGTGATTCTCAAAGATAACTAAAGCTAAAAACTTTGCACTTACACTGCCAAGTGCCTACGAACTGCCTTCGTGGGCATGGGCTCAGATGACCAACACCACCAGTGCTTTGAGTTGATTGTATTACCCTCACTTTGCAGATGAGGAATTAGGGCTCGGGGACATTAAGTGATCTGCTTGAGACCATGCCGCTGATGGGCAGTTAAGTCTAACTTAGATACTCTGGTTCCCAACCTTTATCTTCATTGCCCTATTTGTCAAGAAAATCCAGAGTTCTGGCCGGTGTCCTCAGTGGTTAGAGCATCGGTCTGCGCATGGAAGGGTCATAGGTTTGATTCCTGGTCAAGGGCATGTACCTGGGTTTTGGTTGGCTCCCTCCCCTGGGTCAGGGTGTGAGCAAGAAGCAACTAGTTGATGTGTCTCACATCAATGTTCCTTCTCTCTCTCTCTCTCCCTCTCCCTCACTTCCCCTCTTCCCTCTCACTCTGAAAAGCAAAAGAAAAAATGTCCTCTGGTGAGGATTAACAAAAAAGAAAATCCAGAGAGTTTTAGGACTGGCACGCACCCTAAAGTTCACATTCTGCAACTTCCCATCCAGTCGGTCAATGACTCAGCCAGTCCCCGGGGACCCCATGCCCTCTGCTTGGGGACATCTCTGCCTGGCTTCCTCCTCTTAACTTTCAGGTCTCAGTTCAGAACCACTCAGCTGGGGACCCACTCAGAACCCTAGAGCTGGTATGAAGGTTATTTTAAGCTGAAAACATTTGGGATTCAACAGATGCAGAAAGATGCCTTCTTCGAGCCTCTCTTATCTGACTGACTAAAAGGAGCAACTTCGGGAAATGGGGCGCTGTGAATTCCCTCGGTGGGCGTGCCCACCTCCAGGAGAGAGACTCACAGGGAACAGACTGGAATTCCCTTCTGGGGGTTATGGCTCCAGAGAAGACTGCTCACACTTGTCTCCACAAACATCACAAGCTTCCTCCTCTTCCATTTGTTCTAAAACCCATGTGTCTTTTCTGTAAACACCTATTTGTTCTTCCCTTAGACGTCGTTTCTGCCCCTCTCTTCCCCCTGCTAAGGTAGATGGGTAAACCTCTAACTTGAACCCTTTGTGGAACTACCTGTTCCTTTGTCAGCATAGCCACCTCCCGGGCACGCCCACCCAACCCGATCCTGGGAGAAATCAGCTGCGCCTGGGAACCCCTTGTGGAGGGAAGATGAGGTGCAATTGGTTAAAAAGAGTGTTCACCAAGCGTCAAAACTTGGCTTTCTCTGTCTCGGCAAAGCCTTCTAGACCAGCAAACTCCGACTGGATGGGAAGTTGCAAACTCCCTGGGGCCATGCAGCAGGCACTACGCAGCCGCCAGCAGCGATGGACTAATTTATGGGATCCAATTTGCAATATTAATAGTAAACCTCATTACCCAGGGGTGTCAGCCCTCCCCAGCCAGCACCAGCAGTGGGATTAGGAGCTGGTTTCAGACAGCTGAGAGGGTGGAGGTGGGCCAATCCCACCCAGCCAGAGGAACCCTCCTGGTTCCTTCTCCTTCCAGCCCAGGGGCCCCCGGGCTCCATGGCTGGGTGTGTGACCACTGGATTTCAGGTTGTTGTCCTGGAGCATTTATTGAGCACCTACTGCACGCAGGGCACGCTGGCTCAGGAATTATCGAACCTGGCTCTGCAGATGGCAAGCACTTTGGTCTCTCTGGACCTCATTTCCTCAACTCTAATGTGGGGACAGTGATGGTGATGGTGATGGTGATAGTGACGGTGACAGTGAGTTTCCACATAAGTGCTCACTCCGTGCTGTCCCCAGGTTCTTGGAAACAGTGGCTTTGAACAAACGACACACAACCAAACCAATTTTACCACAGGCTAATCGATTTAAGTCAGAGGTAAGTTCCTACGACATATTGCTGGTCACAAAGCATCACCCAACTTATAAATAAAGACCCCAAGCACTTCTAATATCAGACATTGGAATAAATGTGAGCTAGCCACACATTTTAGAAAGATGAATAAAAACAAGCAAGATAATGATTTACCAACCTGCTTATTTTAGTTCAGGCCAGGGGGTGGGTGGGCTGGGGGAGGGGGTAGTGGCCGGAGCCCATCCTGGCGGCTCAGGGCACAAGGCAAAACCTACCCTGGAGAGGAACGCCCTCCCACGGCAGGGTGCATGCGAACACACACACACACACACACACACACACACACACACACTCAGGCAAGTGGGGGCATGCCGGAGGAAACCAGAGAGCCAGGGGAGAACGCAGGCAGACACGGGGAGAGCGTGCAAAGCACACAGACAGTGGCCACCAGCAGGAATCCATTCTTTTTCCTCATCAACATTATCCTGAAAGAATGCTGAAGGAGAGGACATTATCCTGGGACCCGCTCTATTTGGTGAGCGCGCTCACTGTGCCAGGCTCCGTGCTGACAGCTTTCCAGTCATTTGTCTTATCCCACCCTCACAACAAGCCCAGCCACAGCAGCTACGAATAGCACCAGTTTACAGATGCGAAAGGAAAAACGAGGCTTGCAGAGTGTACTGGCTCGGAGGGAACCCCCCTCCCAACTCCTGTCCTCCCCGGAACCTCAGACTGGGCCTGTGTTTGGTTCTTTGAAAGTTGGGTCACTACAGAGGTAATTAGCTAAGTCCTGTGGGTTAATACTGGAGTTGCTCCTGAGTAGGAAGGGCCCTTACTCCAGTATGACTGGTGTCTGAATAAAAAGAGGCCTTCTAGCCTCCAGCACTGGGAGAGAGTGCATTTCTGTTGTTTCAAAGTGTGTGGCCATTGTTCCAGCAGCTTCAGGAAACGCACACAGAGAGGTTAAGTAAGCTGCCCAAGGCTGCCCAGCTGGGAGGCAGAAGTCCTGAGATTCCAAAGCAGATTCCGATCCCAGAGCCCCGGTGATGGGCCATTCCTCTTCTATTAAATGAGTCAGTTGTGTAAATCAGTGCCTGGAACACAGCGAGAGCTGAAGGAAGTACTATTATTGTTACTGTTGTTATTAATTATACATTCTCCCAGGCTCCTGCCCTCCTCCGCACGCTCCGTGGGGTTTACGTGCTGATCAGGAAGATGATGAGAACCTTGTGATCCCTCAAGACCCAGATAACTGTGCGTTATATTATCATTAACGTTATCAGAGACAATGATGTGAAGAGAAACCACAGCTAATGTTTTCCCACAACCCACTGAGGGGGGTTTCGTCAGAGCGACACCCCTTCATCCTGATGAGAGGGAGGTTGGAAGGTCCAGGGCTCTGCTGTCTTCTGCAGGGAACTTGACATTGTCCTGTTGCTTCCTGGATGTCACCAGAGGCTGCCAGGCACGGGCAAGAGGGAGGGAAGAACGGCCCCCCAATTCATCTCTTCCCACATCACTTGGCAGCTCCCTCACGTCTGTAGGTGGAGCTTAATTCCCTGCCCTTGCCTTTGGGTTGACCATGTGACTTACACTGGCCAGTAGAAGGGGATGAAGTGATGGTATGCTTAATCTTACCGATTTCTTGTTTGGGGAAGCTTGCTGATCCCAGGGGGAGGAGGAGAGACTGTGGGAGCAGAGCCACCTCCAGTGAGCCCAGCCCACATCAGCCAATCCCCGGCTGCAGACACCAGACATGGGAGCGAAATCAAAGCTCACTGTTGTTTGCCATTGAAGTTCTGATGTTGTTTGCTATGTAGTATTATTGTAGCCAAAGCGAACAGATACGCCCCCCACCCAAGGACTTCCACCCGGATCTATGACACACAGTGGGGCTCAAATAGCAGTGAGGGCGCTCCCTGGCGCCTCCACGAGGACTTGGGGGTTGAGAATATGGCCACATGAATAGCACCTAATAGCCATGTGACCTGGGAAGCTTCCTTAAGTCTCTGTCTCAGATTTTCATCTGTAAAATGGGAATGAAAGTGTTTCCCTTAGGACTGCTTTGAGTACTAAGTGAAAGCTGTTGAGAATAGCACCTGGAACATAGTAGGTGTCACGAAGTACTGGCTCCTTAGCAAATGGAGTGTTTGGAGGCCTCACACTGGTTAGACTTCAGTATCGAGTGCCTCCTCTGTCCCGGGCACTCACCCCATTTACAACTGAGGACATTAAAGCACTGACGGTCCTGTCCTGTAAGTGGCCCGAGCGCCACAGCAGGGAGGGGCAGAAACAGACTTGAACACGGGTCTCCTAACATTCAGAAAAGGGTGACAAAGAATGGTCAGAGTTTGAGCAGATGGAGAGGGCACACGCCCCCCTCCACTTACCCATCACCTTCCTGGGGGCCCAGGCCAGGCTCCCATCAGCACTATGTGGGTGGGTTCCAGGCTCCCTAGGGCCAGTAGCTGGGGGCTGACAAGGGTCCCCTTGAAGGTCCAGCGGACCCCACACTTGTGTTCAGGAGTTGGGGTGAGCTCCTCCTATGCCCATTTCTCCCACCTACCTGTAAAGACCCCCACCTGCCTCCTCTGGCTCCATTCTCCCAGGGCCATTGCTGGAAACCTTTCTGGAGCTTTAAGAGCAGCTGGAGGTGAGCCACAGTCACAGCTGTGCTTGGAGTTCTCCCTGAAATGAGCTTTGTGCTTTTCCCAAACCAAGCGACCATCCATCCATGCACCCATGCCTTCATCCAGGCATCCATCCATGGATCCATCCATGCACGCATTCATCCATGGATCCATCCCCCCATCCATCCATCCATCCATCCATGCATGCATTCATCCATGCATCCATGCCTCCACCCAGGCATCCATCCATGGATCCATTCCCCATCAATCCATTCACCCATCCATGCAGCCATCCATCCATCCATCCATCCATCCATCCATGCATTCATCCATGGATCCATCCCCCCATCAATCCATTCATCCATGCATCCATGCATCGATCCATCCACCCTTCCATCCATCTTACATATCTCCATGGAGCATATTCTATGTGTCAGGAACTCTGCTTGACGCTGGACTCACAGCAGTGAATGAACACAGAGCTCACATTCCAATAGGGAGATACAATGAAGAGAAAACCCTGGTGATAAATACTCTCCATGTGGGTGGGGCGCCAGATTACAACCTGTTGGTTCTTAATTCCATTCCAGCAATGAAATGAGAGTTGCCATTTACTGATGGCTCACTCTGTGCTGGACCTTTTATTTGCACAAACTCATCGCATCATTACAACCACCCCGTGAGGCCGGGCTGTGACAGCTGCAGAGAAGCTACACACTAGCTCAGGATCACATCGCTATTATGTCAAGGACTGCAAGAAACTTCAAGCCAGGTTCTCTGGGCTCCAACAGCCTCCCAACACACCCTCGCCCCTGCCTTTGTGTGGCTCATCCCTCCCACATGGCTCTATACATACCTTTTCCTCTGGGTGGCTCCTGTCTACAAAAAGCCTACAGGGGCCAGGCAGCACCTCAATACTCTATGTGTATTACTGGTTTTTAATACCTCCCATGACTCCTCATGGTAGGTATTTTATTGATAAGCCATTCGAGTCTCAGAGAGGTACATACCTTGTCACTGGTCACACGAATGGTAAAGAATGGAGCTGGGATTGGAACCTTGGCTGCTTGACTCCCGACACCTGTGCTCCTTGGTCCTCCCTCTGGTGAGCTCCTACACATCCTTCAAGACCCACTCTAACTCGAACCTCTTCATGGAGTCATCTCTGACTCTGAGGCATCGTTTTCCCACTTCTGTAGTCCCATTGTCCCTTTCGTGTGATACTAATGTGTGATTATTTGTTTACTTCTGCCTCTTTCTCCCTAGGGGTGAGCTCCCTGAAGGCGGGGCATGCCTGGCTGTACGCCACTAAACACAGTCGGGCCTCTTCCTGCAGAGACTGGGGCTCTGTGCATTGAATTTCACTTCTGATTTTAAACTCATTTAACCTGTCAGCCTATTTGTCCACTTATTTCTGCCATTTACCACGAATCCAGTTAGTGCGGAATGAGGAGTCCGTCCCAGCAGAGCTCATGGAACAAGAGTTCCCAAGGTCAAGCCCAGCCCTCAGCAATGCTTCCAACTCTGCCTTCAACCACTTCCTGCCCCTTCAACACTGTCCCCCGTGGACACCCCGGGCTCTCGGACTATATCTGCCCCCTCCTATTAGGAGCACTGGCTGATCAATAGTCACCCACGTTAATGTCCCTGGAACCTTCTCTCCAGGGACCTGCTTTCAATTCAGAAAGAACTGAGAGTGAACTGGCACTTGTATGCACATAGTGGGCCGGGGTGCGACTCTCGGGACCCCTTTCCTCCAGGAAACATATTAAATTACATTTTATAACCGCACTGCTGTAAAGACAAGTATAATCCAGGGTGATTTATATTCATTTCATTTCCCTTCCCCTTCCTTCCCTTTCCTCCCTCCCTCCCTTCCTTCCTTCCTTCCTCCCTTCCTTCCTTCCTTCCTTCTTTCCTTCCTTCCTTCCTTCCTTCCTTCCTTCCTTCCTTCCATTTTTCCTCCCCTCCCTCCCTCCCTCCCTTTTCTGACTGGAGTTACAGTTTTACTGCGGAAAAGCTGATTGGCAGAAGAAACAGCAACAGGCTGTGGAGCCCTCTGTTTCCAATATCTAGGAGCTGGGGTTCCCATACACAGCCCCCTACAGCCCCGGATGTATTGTCCCCTTCAACAACAATCACTGCCCGCCTCTGGCATGGACCTGCCACTGGCCACAGACCTGCCAGTGGCCACAGAACAGACACACTCTTCAGGGCGACTCCCATCAGGAAGTCCCAGGCTCTGTCTCCTGCTCCCTCAGGCTCCTCCCCAGCCCTCGGCTGCAGAGGCACTGCAGGGTGCTGGCTGTGTGCAGGGGAGGTGAGGGCAGTGGTGGTTGCAGGGGGAGGGGGGAGGGGGGAGGGGGGAGGCGGAAGGAGGGAGGGGGAGGGGGGAGGGGAGAGGAGGAAATAGCAACTGCAGACCTTGCTTGGGGAAGTGCGACTCTGAAGGGCAGGGGAGAGACGAGGCGGCAAAGCAAAGGAGTTTTGGTTTCTTTGCTGCTTAGTTTTACGGGGAGTGACTCCGTGTGGTGCGGTGGTTCCACACGTGTCTTCATAGCCATGCGGTGATGGTGTGGCACGTGGCTAAGTGTTCAAAGCTTTGGCGTCAGCCAGATCTGCCTCCTCACTCCTCTAACTCGAGTGCCTGTAACTTCCCTAGCCTTGGACAAGGCACTCCTCTGAGCGCCAGCTCCTTTGTTGTAAAACAGGGAACATAACTGTTCCTGCGCCGTGTGGTTACCGGAGGGACTACATACCATCACGTGTGTAAGGCCCCTGGCAGCGTGCCTGGCACACAGCAAACCTCAGCAAGTGTTCGCTGTCAAGACAGGGGGGGGCCGATGGGAGAGACCAGCCATGCAGGAGAGAGAGGGGGACCATAGAGCCCAACCCCTCGGTCAAGTCCCTGAATGGCTCCGTGCCTAACACGGGGCCTGGAGATTCTGGTGGCGATGCCGCCGTGGTGCCTGGGTCCTGCCGGTGTGTCAGGCAGTGCGGTCACCGGAGGTAGGACAGGAGCTGGGACTTCATGGAGCTCAGGGCCCCGGCTGTAGACCGGGCTGGGGCCCGCATATGCCCCTGATTGCTTAGCACATGTCTCTATGGAGGTGACATGGGCCTAAGACTTGCTTTCACTGCTTCCTGGCAGCGAGGTTTGCTGGGGCAGCTAACTCTCCTCTCAGCGTGGTCAGTGGCCGCCTCATCCAGCACCAAGAACCTCAACATCCTCAATGACCACATTGGCTCCGCTCAGGTCACAGGGGGCACCAGAAATGGGCTTTTTTTTACCTTTAAAACTTTTTTTTAATTTTTTTTATTTATTTATTTTTTTTTTAAAAACATATTTTATTGATTTTTTACAGAGAGGAAGGGAGAGAGATAGAGAGTTAGAAACATCGATGAGAGAGAAACATCGATCAGCTGCCTCCTGCACATCCCCTACTGGGGATAAGCCCGCAACCCAGTTACATGCCCTTGACCGGAATCGAACCCGGGACCTTTCAGTCCGCAGGCTGACGCTCTATCCACTGAGCCAAACTGGTTTTGGCCTTTTTTTTTATTTTTAAAAATTTATTTTAGAGATGGGGGTAGAAAGAGAGAGAGAGAGAGAGAGAGAGAGAGAGAGAGAGAGAGAGAGAGAGAACCACCCCATACACATCCCAACCGGGGATCAAACCCGAAACCTGAGTATGTGCCCTGACTGGGAATCGAACCCTCCGCCTGTAGGCGTACGGGTGCTTACTGAGCCACGCCAGCCAGGCCAGAAGCGGGCTGCTGAGGTGAGAGGTAAAAGGACCAGGTAATTAAGGGAAGGGGAGAAGTGCGGGATCGCGGGGGTTAAGCTGAGTATGAAAATGGAGCGTCCAAGGGTAGGAAGGGTGCATCTTCAGATCAGCCTCTTCCTCTCCCTCCGCGGCCCCCAAGATTGCTCGGTGGCCGAAAGGCAGCCGACTGACTGGACCAAGAGGGGCCGTGGGATGGGCCTTGCGATGAGCTGTGACCACGACTCAGCACGAAGCATATCAAGCAGCTTAGTCATGACATTAATCATGGCGGCATCCACTCCCCTGGCCCGTTCGTCATATCTTCTACTCATGGGACAACTGAGGCTTCTAGTTAAGGGTCCACTTACGTGAGGCTTTGCACATGGAACGGATGGGGGAAGGTGTCTGACATTTTTCTTCGCAGGCCTCTGCGTGAGGGGCAGTCTCCGTAGCTGAAGAACAGCTGTGGCCACACGTTCAGCACAGAGAACGGGCACGTGAAACATTGCCCAGGAAGCTGTCTGCTGCTCCACACCAGGGGCACCGCACCAGGGACTCTGCACCAGGGTTCCACACCAGGGCTCCACTCTAGGGGTTCCCCACCAGGGGTTCCCCACCAGGGTTCCACACCAGGGCTCCACTCCAGGGCTCCACTCCAGGGGTTCCCCACCAGGGCTCCCCACCAGGGCTCCCCACCAGGGCTCCACACCAGGGCTCCACACCAGGGTTCCACACCAGGGCTCCACACCAGGGCTCCACTCCAGGGGTTCCCCACCAGGGCTCCACACCAGGGCTCCACACCAGGGTTCCACACCAGGGTTCCACACCAGGAGTTCCACACCAGGAGTTCCACACCAGGGCTCCACACCAGGGCTCCACACCAGGGCTCCACACCAGGGTTCCACACCAGGGTTCCACACCAGGAGTTCCACACCAGGGCTCCACACCAGGGCTCCACACCAGGGCTCCACACCAGGGTTCCACACCAGGGTTCCACACCAGGGCTCCACACCAGGAGTTCCACACCAGGGCTCCACACCAGGGCTCCACACCAGGGCTCCACACCAGGAGTTCCACACCAGGGCTCCACACCAGGAGTTCCACACCAGGGTTCCACACCAGGGTTCCACACCAGGGGTTTCACACCATGTCAGGATTCCAGCCCCCAGTCCCATCACTAATCTGAGAAAAAATTAGAATAGGAAAGAAGAAACGTTTTGGATCAAAACCAGACTGTTGTAACTGGATATTCCCGCCACCAGTAACTCCATGTTCTAGAAAGTTCCTTGACTTCAAAACATATAATGGTATCCTTATTGGCAATCATTTTGAAGAATTCTCCTTGGTGAAGACAATTAGACATGTTACATTCAGTAACAGGCCTCTTCTCCTTGAAGGTGTATAATTCAAAAGGGCCCGGCTGGCGTGGCTCAGTGGTTGAGCATCGACCTATGAACCAGAAGGTCACGTTCGATTCCTGGTCAGGGCACATGACTGGGTTGCGGGCTTGATTCCCAGTTGGGGGCATGCAGGAGGCAGCTAATCAGTGATCCTTTCTCATCATTGATGTTTCTATCTTCTCTCTCCCTCTCCCTTCCTCTTTGAAATCAATTACACACACACATATATATATATATGAAAGGACGGTTCTTCATAAATGGTGCAAATACCATTTATGTTCTCCAGAATAATCCAGGAGGGAATGAGAAAGTGAAGTGGGAACGTGTATTAGTCAGGGTGCTCTAGAGAAACAGACCAATAGGAGTTGGATAGATAGATAAACAGACAGACAGCTAGATAGATTCTGATTGAGACGGTCTAGGGAAAGGCCTTTAAAAAAATGTCCCTAGGTGCCTCTCGGGGTTTGAGGATGTTGGATGCGCGGTGCCTCTGGCAGGTGATTCTGCATTGACTCCAATTCCAAGGCTGCTGCTGGGAAGACTAACCATAGCCAACAGCCTAGGGTGACACAGAAATCTTCTACCCAAGGACCATCATGAGGTGATAATTTTTAAAAAGTCCCTTTCAAATAACACAGCACCACCTCTGCCTGAATCCAGGATGCCAACACATTACCCTCGTCTGATTTCTTCTAATTCTTCCGTGGGAGCTGTTTCCACAGTAGATGTTTTGGCGTCTGGGCAAGTCAAGTTCACCAGCAATGGCTCCGAGATGCAGACCAGAGATTCAGTCTGGGAGGCACTGGGATACGGTCACAGCGGCAGAACGTGGTGGGGACAGGAGTGGGGCTCCAGGGGAGGGCCTCTCTCCTGTCCTTTCCAGCTCACGCTCAGGACAACATTCTTTCCTGGAAAAAAAATCACCCGGAGGACGCGTTAAGATGCAGATCGCCAGGCCCTGCCCTTCGCGCCTCCGATTCCTTCCGTCGGGTTGGAGCGCTGAGAATCTGCACTTCCAACACATCCCCAGGGGCTGCTGCTGGGCTGGACCACACTCTGGGCGGCTGCTGGAGATCCCTGGCCATGACTCGCGTGGGATGTGAGATCCGATTGGAGTCCTCTGTGTGTGCTCAGCTCCTGGCTCAAATCGAGGTGTGACTGGCTGTGTGCCATCCTGAGAAAGTTTCGATTTTTTTTAACGTTTCACTCTGAGAGAACTTTGGATGTCTAGCCAAATTGCAAAGGTCATACAGAGAGTTCCCATATACCTCTACTCAACTTCCCCGTATGTGAACACCTTCCATAACCACAGAGCAACCATCAAAACCAAGAATGCAACCTTAGTAAAGACGATGACCAACTAGGCTACAAGTTGTCGGGGCTCACCCCGCTTTCCCACTAACGTCCTTTTCATGTGTCAAGATCCAGTCCAGTCCAGGCTCCCATGTTGGATTTCATCGTCACGCCTCCTCGGTCTCTTCCCACCTGAGACAGCACAGCGGTCTTTCTGTCTCTAGTTAGCTTGACAGCTCTATCTGGGAGGACGCCTCTCACGTTGTCTGTGGTTTTCTCGTGATTAGACTAAGTTACCTGTTCCTGGGAAGGATGTCCCAGAGGTGCTGTGTCCTGCTCAGGGCACCGCTTCCGGTGATGCGTGACATCGGCCTGAGCGGCTGGTGATGTTAACGCTCTTGGTTAATGTGGTGTCTGCCAGAATTCTACACGGGGAAGTTGCTATTTTTCCCTTTGTGATTACTAGATGCTTTGGTGGCGATCCATTGAGACTTCACGTATCCTGACTCAGCTTAAATGTGAGCATCACTAATGTCAGCGCCCGCCGTGGATCTCTCGGGCAGCAACGGCTACCTTGACGTTCTGATGGAAGCTATTGCCCTGGCTCCTCCTATGTTTACCCACTGGAATGCTTCTGCATGAAGAGGTGTTTCTCCCAGGGATGAAGACCTCTGACATCGGAGCTGCAGAGCCCCACAAGTCAAAGCCTGGGGCTGCTACTTAACACACGTCTGCTGCTGGGCACGTCTGACCTTGTGAAGAGAATAGTTGGGTTTGTCCGCTGGAAGAAAAGGCAACTCGGCCTGAAGAGGGCGCCGTTGCAGGAGGGCTCGGTGCGGTGTGGAGCCTGGACGAAGAGCCCGACTTCCCCATATGGAGACCTGGGCTCCCCTCGCTGTACCCCATCGGCCCGAGAGCTCAGACAAGGAGCAGCCCCTTCGTGCCCGTTTCCTTGTGTAAAAAAACAAGGCGGTTGGATGTGATGGTCCAACTCTGATGGCTTCTGCTCAACATTTCAGTCTCATTAGGCATCATTTTTTCCCCTTTATCTTCTGTGGATTTTTTCCCATTGCTTTTGGATGGAGTGGAAAGGGGGGTGAGGGGGAGAGAGAGGGAAACATTGATGCGAGACAAACCAATTGGTTGCCTCCTGCATGGGCCCTGACTAGGGCTGGGGATGGAGCCTGCAACCGAGGTACAATGTGCCCTTGACCGGGAATTGAACCCGAGAGCATTCAGTGTGCAGGCCGATGCTCTAACCACTGAGCTCCTGGCCAAGGCCCTTTTATCTTCTTTATCGCACCCGTCCTTTTCTCGTCACTTCTGGAAGAACTGTGTGTGCACCATTCTTATCGTATAAAAACAACAGCTATCTCTTTCTAACTGTGCTCTCATCCCTAAAACGTTCCCTCCTGCATACGTGAAGATGAATAGCCCTTGTTCCCAGCGCGGACATGTTAACTACTTGGGAGGTTATGCAACCGGGCTTGTTACAATCCCAGAAGGCAGAACTGAAACAGATTCCACAAGGAAAGCCACATTTTATTTTCTGGCCTGGAATGTTTCTCCAGCCACGAATCCAAGATGAGGATCATATCTCCAAAGGTTCATTTCCTGCTTCCTTTGCCTCTGAGTGCAATAAACGCCTGTTTCGTTAGACATCTCACACCCCCTGCCCACAAGGAGCAGCCACAGACTCTTAGTTAATAAAACGAGGGTTTATTGAGTTTCCAGTTCTATCACATAGTCAGGTATGATCTCCGCCATGGGCCCCCAGGCCTGGTAAGAACGAAGTGGTCCCTGTGCCCGCTGACAGGGAGAATGTCCAACCGTATTCTTTAGTCTCAAAGGTGAGGCTCCCCGACCTCTTCGCTGCTGAATTTCATGTTCTTAGCACACGGAGGTCCCAAACATTAAGATCTTAAAAAAAAAGGAAAAGCAAAAAGCAGGGAACCAGGTAAAGACTAAAACAGATGGTGGCCTTGGCCGTGGCACCGCAGAGCAACCTGCTCTGAAGGCAGCCGGAGCCCAGACCTGCCTCACACTTCCCCTGCTCGCGCTGAGGGGCTGGGGAGGGAGGAGGTGAACGAGGCCATGCGGGGTTCCAGGAGGAAATCAGGATCTGGAAGAGTTTTATTTCCACAGGAAGGTCAGAGCAGCAGGAAATCAAGGCTTCCCTCCCTCTCCCCCTCCAGCAAATAGTTAAGACCCTGGAGCAGGAGGAGCAAAGAAACAGCCCACTATCTTGGGCTGCTCTATGATTTGTGTTTAAAAGACTGAATTTAAATGAAAAGAATAAAGATAAGGAGGAAGGCATCGAGGCTTCAGCTTCTGTGGCCCTGAAAGCCGGCTGTTTGTTGGAGCCCAAACAAGCTGGGCTTCAAGAAGCCAGAGGCACGGCCCAGGACGAGCCCAGCCACGGGCAGAGCCGAGCTTGGTGACGCTCCTCTCCCGGCCGCTCTCCCCTCGGCCTCCTCGGTCCTACCTGTCCCCACTGGTCTCTGCCAGCCTGTTGTTCATGATGGCAAAGGCCCCCACGCCCCCTGAGAACTCGCTGTCCCGAGGCTGCGTGCCCGTCTGGAGGCGGCAGCCGTTGGCCGACTCGGACAGCTGCTTCTGCAGGGCGGCCAGCGACACCTTGTTGGCGGTCAGGAAGTCCTTCATGGAGATCATCTCCTCCGAGGGGCGCCGCCCACCCGCCTCGCTGTCCATCACCCCGCCCGTTTCTGAGGGGTCGTTGCCTGGCATGATCGCGTTCCTGCGTGCCCGCGGGAGGCCACCCTGGCACTGCCGGCAGCACCCGCTGCCCATTTTCCTCAGGATCCAGTTCACCGACTGTTTGATGAGGATGGAGATGACATTGAACAAGGAGTAGATGCAGCAGACGCCCATGAGGATGAAGGCGAAGTTGGCAAAGCGGTAGAGGCCCTGGCTCTCATACATGGCGTTCTGGCTGCTGACGAGGTCCCCAAAGCCAATGGTGCTGAACGCCACGAAGCAGAAGTAGAGGGAGTCGAAGTAGCTCCAGCCCTCGATGCAGGTGTACATGGCCGAGGCACAGCAGGAGATGAGGAGGGAGGCCAGGCACAGGATCAGCATGACGTAGTACACGGAGGGCTTCCAGCCCGCCAGGCCGCCCACTGCACTGCAGAAGTTCTTGGGGCTCTCCCGGGGCAGGGCCCCCTCTCTCCGGAGCTGCTGCTGGTGGCAGGACTTCATGATGTAGGCAATGACGGTGATCAGCCGCTCCAGGAAGAGGTTGAAAAACAAGATGGTGCTTGCACACCCAATGAGGCCATAGAAGATCAGAAAGATTTTCCCTCCTACTGTCGCGGGAGTCGTCATCCCGAACCCTGCAGGAGACAAAAGTCAGAGGAAAGAAGCGTGAGGGAGAGCCGTGCCGTGGATGGGGTCAGGGTCTTGGCTCTGATGTGGGCCAAGGACCCACAGAAACGGTTTCACCGAAGCACCCAGGCCTCGTCCTCCTAGGAACTCGAGGGCAAGTCCTCACTGCCTTTGAAGATGCTACACGTTGTTCAGAGATGGAGCCACAGGGCAAACCAGGAAAAGGCATCTTGTCCTCCAGGTGGGCACGGCCAGTGAAATGGCTTGGTGATGGGTAGGTGGGCTGATTTCCGCCTCCCCTCCCCACTCTGCTGGACGACCTAGTGCAGTACACAACCTGAACAGCCAGACTTGACAGATGTTGTTCAGAGAGATAAACAAAGGTTCATACAAAGAAAGGGCTTTTACAGGCTCATCGAAATTCATGTGTTCCATAAACGCGTTGAGTGCCATTCGGGGAATGAGGGATCGAGCTGTGGAAAAGACAGACCTGGGCCCTGCCCTCAGGGAGCTCTCGTCCAGTGAGGCGATGACTAATACTGTGTGGTCAGCCTCGTGCTGTAGGGTCCCAGGGGAGCTGCTTAGAGGGGAGCCCATTTCAGAATTGGGGTTCTGGAAAGACAAAGCATGGAGACTTGAAAGCTAAAGAGAAGTTAGGTAGAAAAGGAGGGTGTGTGTGCGTGTTGTGTGTGTGTTGTATGTGTGTGCGTGTTCTGTGTGTGTGAACAAGTGATGATGAAGGTGATGGTGGTGGGGATGGGGCTGTTCCAGGCAGAGACACAGCAGATACCAGGATATGTAGAGCTGAGAAATTCGCTCAACATTTTCTCATTTTTTAAACAAAATTCTTCCCATGTACACCTCATGCTCTGGAAGTGAACACTGAGGTGTTGGTTGACAAAATATAGAATGTCTCTCTTGCTCTTGTCTTTTCCTGTTCACGATTTCCACCTTCTTGACCTTTCTACCCAGGCACACAGACAAGTTACTAAAAATTCAGCTGTAGGACACTGGATGTCACTAAGAAAAATGAGAAACAGAAAAGAGAGCAGTGATACATTTGCCAAGAATCAGAAGAGAGCTTTCTCGTGTAGCATGAGATTCAAATGGGCATGCTTTCTTTTCCGAAATCTTCCTGTCCGATCCCAAAGGTGACAATTATTTTTCTTGTGGAAAGTGGGGCAGCTCTCAGCCACAGGTCATAGTAATAATGTATTATTATTAATTTAAAAATAGGTTTTTATTCATTTCAGAGAGAGGAAGGGAGAGGGAGAGAGAGAGAGGAACATCAATGATGAGAGAGAATCATTGATCGGCTGCCTCCTGCACGTCCCACACCGGGGATCGAGCCCGCAACCTGGGCATGTACCCTGATGGGGAGTCGAACCATGACCTCCTGGTTCATGGGTCAATGCTCAATCACTGGCTGGGCAGCAGTAATTTATTGAGTTAAGTTCATCTGTTAATTTCAAGAGCCTGCATAGGGGTCTGGGTCACACAAAGATGACCTGTCCGAGGTCCTGGACCTCAAGGAGCGCAGCTTCTGGGCCAGTGGTTCTCAACCTGTGGGTCGCAACCCCTTTGGCAGTTGAACGACCCTTTCACAGGGGTCACCTAAGACCATCCTGCATATCAGATATTTACATTACAATTCATAACAGTAGCAACATTACAGTTATGAAGTAGCAACGAAAATAATTGTATGGTTGGGTCACAACATGAGGAACTGTATTTAAAGGGCCAGAAGGTTGAGAACCACTGTTCTAGGCCAAGACAGATAAACTGCCGTCTACAGAACAAGGCCCATTGATTCAAGGGCCAGCATGAAGGCGTGATGGGGCTCCCCTGGCATCAGGGTCCTGAACGCAGCCTCGTCCTGGACGTGTGACTTATGCACACACAGGTGTGTTGCTGAAGCCCATGTGCGAGCTTGACAAACCGATTTTCCCGTGAATGAGACGTCCAGTGATTTTGCCACATGTTCCAGGAATTTAAAATTTCTAGACTTGATCTTGTTTATTTGGTTTTAAAACATTCGATTTTATTAAAGAAAGGGTAATCCATGACATTTGATCACCTACTGTATTTGATTGATCACTGCCATCTTTCCAATCAGCAAAAATAACAGAAAATGGGGGTGTTCCCAGGCGCATTGGCAGACAGCCTCCTCATGTTTGCACGTGGAGGTGTTTCCATAGCTGTTGCCCCTCTCGGGCTTAGGCGTGTGTAAGCTGACAATGCAGGCTTTTCCAGAGAAAGCCGCCCCTTCTTAAGCTCAGAGTACTGAGCACCGAGGATGCCCTGGACTGAGAATAATCAGCCTCAGGGTCGGTCCTCCTGGGTGGAAGGAAAGGACACGGGCATGACCAAGGCCTGTGCTCTGCCAGGTGCCACTGACCCTTCACCCCCACGCCGGGGAGCTGGGTGTTAGTTTCCAGTCTATTGGCCTTATTGGACGAGTGAGAAAAAGAGGAATTCAGTCACTTTGCCTAAAAGTGGGAAGCCAGAATCAGGACCTAGATGCGTCTCGTTTCCCAGGCCTGTGCTCTTTCCACCTACCTCTGCTGAGTGAGTGGAAGTGACTGTCAGGGGAACACACTGGAAGCAGAGCTGAGGGAGGGAAATGGACCAAGCATCTGTAGTTCCATGCTTGACACAGACACCCACGCTGCAGTGGCTGCCAAATCTGGCACCAAAATCAGGAGACTGGCTGCCATCAGAAGCTAAAACCCTACAGTCGTTACTAAAACATACACTTCAACATGTATTCATGCCTCTTCCAACAGGTGATGTAAATACGTCAGTTTAAACCCTGTTATGCTCCATGCATTTTGGTCTCCCTGTATTTGACAGGCACAGAAATGAAGGGATTGTCACAGGAGCCGCTTCTCAATGCACAATGTATTCCCTGTGCTTCCAGCCTGAACCTATCTGATTTGTGTCCAACCCGAATCTGGGAGATGAGCCAGTCGACTGGGGACCAAAGATGTACAAGTGTAGTTTGGAGGCCACAGAAGCTCACCTGGCAGTCCACGGCAGTCTAGCTCCACGGAACCATTTCCGACCTGTTTTATGTGACCACGACCCCGAGGCAACTCCCTGGGGTTCTTGGGGCCAGGAATGAAGCAATCAGGGACTGCCAGGGCCCCAGTCAACCCCAAAAGAGCCCTTCATTGAGACCAAGAAGAGAGGTGTCCTAGTAGGCCTGCAGTCTCCACCCTTTTATGTAGATGTTGTCCACTCCATAGTCTTAAAACAACAACTCAAGGTAAAAAGATGTAAAAGCTTTGCATTATGATATTTTTCAAACACATACAAAGGTAGAGAGAATCTTACCTAATAATAGACAAACATGTAAATTGACTGTACCTTTGCTACGCTAACCAGCCAATCAAGAGAGTATGGAAATTAACCCAACAAAGATGGCGGTTAATTTGCATACATAGGCTCCAAGCGGTGGAGCGAAGCCTGATGGCTCCAGGGCCGGCTCTGGCCGGAGCCCGGCCAGAGCGAAGGCCTGGGTCCCGAGTGCCAGAGGCAAACCAGTGCCAGCAGCCAAGGGAAGGGAAGGCCTATTGCACGAATCTCTTCGTGTAACAGGCCTCTAGCCTATTTATAAAAGCCTAAGCGATCATTTGATCTTTTGACCGTTCGATCGGTGCTATGATGTGCACTGACCACCAGGGGGCAGATGCTCAACGAACAGGCATGGAAACATGGAACAGACTGATGAATCTCAGAGAGAAAGGGGGAGGGCGGGAAGAGATTAACCAAAGATCTTATATGCATGGATTCATGCACCGGTGGGGTCCCTTGGCCTGGCCTGTGTGGATCCGGCCGAATCCATGCACCAGGCCTCCGACATCCCCTGAGGGGTCTTAGATTGCGAGAGGGCACAGGCCAGGCTGAGGGACCCCACTGGTGCATGAATCTGTGCACCAGGCCTCTAGTACTATAATAAACTCTCATTTCCCAGTTCCAGCAATTGTCAACATTTTTGCCAATCACGTTTCTGCTAGCCCAGCCCACTCCCTTTATTTACCGAAGTCTTTTAAAGTAAATCCCAGAAACTCCCATTTCATCCATTAATAACAACGCACTGTAACTGGCAAGGACTTCCTGCTCCCAAAGGAGCCACTCTGCCATTATCACACCCTACAAAATGGACACTAATTCCTTAACACCAAATAATACCCATCCACATTCAAGTTTCTCAAAATGACTTTTTTACAGATCATCTGTAGACGTCAGGATCCTAACAAGGTCCACGCATTTTATCTGTTAAGTCTCTTTTGTTAACAGTCTCCCCTCTCATATTAAATACATATATATATATATATATTCCTAACATTAAGAATATTTTATTTCAGAGAGGAAGGGTGGCCCAGATGAACTCTAAGGACCTTCAGATTCCAATATTCTGTGCTTGGTGTATACAGAGCGCAGATCTGAGCTCATTCTATACATTCGATCACCCCAGGATTCTGAAGGGAGCTCACCTTGGGCACCCACGGCTCTCCTACAGGCCAGGCAGGTACATCTATAGTGCACCCAAGAAAAGTTCTATCTGTCCCATTTCTCAACTACAATGACATCACAGACTGAACGCATTTCACAAGGCACCACGCGGGCTGAGGGGAGATGGTCTCACTGCAAACCCGAGCTGTTAGGAGTCCTTCCTAAGGTTAAGGATATTTTTAGACTTTGCTATTTCAGGGTTCTAACTCCTCTCTCATTTTGTTCACAGTGAAGCATCTTTGACAAAATATCATAAAATCATATATAGTAAAGATTTAACTATTTTCCTCTTAACTGCTGAATTCGGGGTCATTTCTAGACTCCTTAGCAATCCTATATAATAAAAGGGTAATGTGCAAATTGACCGAACGGTGGAATGACCGGTTCCTATGATGCACACTGACCACCAGGGGGCAGATGCTCAATGACATCCCCTGAGGGCTCCCAGATGGCGAAAGGGTGCAGGCCAGGCTGAGGGACAACACCCCTCCCCCCCCCCCCCCCCACACACACAGTGCACAAATGTCGTGCACTGGGCCTCCAGTGCATTAGAAGTAAAAAAATAAATTACTGCATATCGTAACGATACAAGTTGAAAACTTGGGTGTGACAGAGAACTCTTTAAATCATGTGCATTAGTACAAGTCACCGTCATTTTTATCTTACTCAGAAAGCAACAAAAATTAGCCTCCAGGGAGTCAGAATACGTCAGCTTCTGAAGGGGAAATTTTACAAACTGCATTTCCCAGAGAAATACAGAGTCGCGGGGGCATGTAGCTCTGCGCTTCATGCTTTCTCAAGCATCAGCTAGGATGATGGCTGAAATAAATGCTGTCATTATTTCTGACTGCTCGAATTTAAACAGGGGGAGAATCATTTACTTACCTCGAGTAGGTGTTCCAATTCCAGAGCTACTTAACTTCTAAACTGAGAAGCGACGCCTTAAAAGCGAGCGCCTATAATTATGTTCTCTCTTGAGCTAAATTGCCCTCCCGCAGACTACAAAGAAATGGCTCAGTTAAGTAGAATGTTACCACCACGCAGGGCTCGTAGCAGCCTGAGTGAGAAGTTCTGGCTGCGAGACACTTTGAGGAATTATGAAAATGCCACCTGCACCCTGATGGCTCTCAGCCCACCTTCTGCACCCCCT
This sequence comes from Myotis yumanensis, assembly GCF_028538775.1. Lineage (NCBI taxonomy): Eukaryota > Metazoa > Chordata > Mammalia > Chiroptera > Vespertilionidae > Myotis > Myotis yumanensis. Next base: position 11,262,430 of record NW_027223752.1, read on the forward strand.
CCCACCCCCACAGCAGCCTCTTAGCTCTGGTGGGATCCCAGTGCCCCCAGAAATCCAGTTTGAAAGCCAAAGACCTGGAGAATATTGGTGGCTCTCTGGTCTTTGGTGGTTTTACTCAGATGTGTGGTGCTGTAGCTGGTGTAGCATGGCTCCAGCTGGTGTAGCTCAGCAGTTGAGCGTCGAACTATGAACCAGGAGGTCACGGTTCGATTCCCGGTCAGAGCACATGCCAGGCTGTGGGCTCGATCCCCAGTGTGGGGCGTGCAGGAGGCAGCAGTTCAATGATTCTCATCATTGATGTTTCTATCTTTCTCTCCCTCTTCCTTTCTCTCTGAAATCCATAAAGAACATATTAAAAGAGAAAAAAAGGAACGAAGCATGGCTTGGGCAAGTTGAGTGACAGATCATCATCATCTGTGTCCTTCCCCAGTTTGTATCTCTTCTCTACTAACTCTTGACATTTCCTGTGTATTATGTCCCTCCAAAACGCATATGCTGGAAGCCGACGCCTCAACGCGATGTATGTGGAGGTGGGCCTCTGGGAGGTAAGTAGGGTTCGCTGAGGTCATGATGGTGGAGCCCTCGTGTTTCGATTAGTGCCCTTGGAGTCAGCGGGGTGGTCTTTCTGCCTCTCTCTGCCACGTGCAGATACGACAAGAAGTCGGCAGGCCGCACCCAGAAGAGGGCTTGCACCCAGAAGCCTACTGTGCGGGCCTCTGACCTCGGACTTCCAGCTCCTGAACTCTGAGAAATACACTTCCATTGGTCATTAGTCACCCAGCCTGTGGTCCTGGCTTTTGCGGCCTGAGCTAAGACAGCATGTTACTATGGCACCACGACAAACCCTGCCTTACCTAGAGTTTCCTAGAAATAGTCGGTACACATTCTCCTGTTTGCTATGGAAATCAGCTGTAGGAAACTGAAGCTTCCTGTGGAAAATCCGGTTTCCCTTCCCCTTCTTCCCTTCTTCTCCTCTGGTCCCCTTCCTCCTCCCCTCTCTTCCTTCCATTTCTTTAAAAGACTTTTTAGAGACCCACCACTCAAACCTTGTTCTTTTTATTCATTTATTTAATTTTTAAATATATATATATTTTATTTCAGAGAGGAAGAGGGGGGCGGGGAGAGAGAGAGAGAAAGACATCAATGATGAGAGAGAATCATTTATCAACTGCGGCACGCCCCACACAGGGGATCGAGCCCACAACCCAGGCATGTGCCTGGACCAGGAATGGAACCGGGACCTCCGGGTTCATAGGTCGACACTCAATCCCTGAGCCATGCCGGCTGGGCAAACCTTGTTCTTTTTAGAGGCTCCTCCCGGGCTGCATCTGAATGAATCACTGCTCTGCAATAAACTGTTCTTTGAGGGGGCTCTACCGGGCCCTCTGCTTAGAGACATTTCATTATGACACTGTTAGTTTCCAGAAAGCAGCCATAAATTTCTTTTGCCCAAAGCCAGTAGAGAAGAACCCATTTCGGGAAGCTCTGTGACACTCAGGGCACAGAGGGAATCAGTGTCATAACTTAACTGCCAGAGGGAATGTTTGAAGATACCGTAACAGTGGCATTTCAGCCGTCAGGGGGAAGGAACAGGCTGACTCACTAGGCTTCATTTTCCCACTGAAGGAACAAAAACACCTCCCCTGAACTCTGGCTGCTAACCCAAATGCGAGGGGCTTTGGTCAATTATTAAAAAAAAAATGAAATGTGAAGTCAGAACAAGTCTTAGGCGCCCAGTGCAAACCAGGGTCCAGGTCCACCCTGCAGCGGATGCGCCTCTTGTCCATCACACTGCTGATGCTGAGGGGTTAGATTTCATGGCCAGAACACGAGGCTGGAAAAGGGCAAAGTCATTGTCATCCACGGGGAATGGAAGAGGACGAGCAGCTGCGCATTCAGACAAAAGGCCTTGAAGAGAATGGTCTAAACCCTGGGTGCTATCTCAGAGCCTCTTCTATCTCGGTGTACTCCCCCTGGAGGCTGTCAGGAGTGGACGCTAAGGATTGTCTCTGGATGACATCGTTTCTAGTTTTACTGGCCAAACAGGCTCTCCAATAAAAGTTGACCTAATTTGCCCTTCCCACCCCCCTCAAAAACGGCCTCTACCTCTGCCTTTCTCTTATTTATGACTGCTTTCTGGAAACTAACAATGTCAGTCAGTTAGTTTGCACTGGGCGCCTAAGACTTGTTCTGATTTCACAATGTGCATCTGAAGTGTTCCTTCTCCCGGGCAGGTCACCTGTGTTCTGCATCTCTGCTTACTCATTCATTCGACAAACACTGGTGGAGTGTGTGCTAGTACCAGACTCATCCCATCGTTATCAGCAACGAAGACATTACCTCTCCGCTGCCTTCAACTGTATTTCTTCTAGAATTTTTACTTTCTTTCTCCACCAACATTTGTTTCATTGCCTAATTTTTTACATTGTTTTTTGGCCTTTTGTATTTCTTCTTTTGTGAATTCCTATTCATGCCTAGTCCATTTTCCTGATATTGTTTTTCTTATCCATTTCTGAGAGCTCTTCATTTATATGTATTTTTAATTAACTTGACTTTTACATATGTGAAATATTTCCCCCAATTTATCTGTCTTTTATTTTTACATAAATGTTTTGTTGCTAGGCCAAAGTTTATTTTTGATGTAGGCAAATCCATCAATTTCTCCTTTACTGGCATTTGGCTTTGGGATTCATGGAGAGAAAAGTCCTTCCTCACCTCAGAAATATACTAATATTCACTTATGGTTCTAATTTTTAAAATAATTTATTATTTTATTCCTCTTTAACGGCAACCTTGATGTATCAGGACGATGCTCTAACCCACTGAGCTACCCGGTCAGGGCCCCCCATGCCGCTTCTAGATTGCTATCATTTACTTACTCCCCAGGAAATGTCAGAGCATGGCCACAAGTGGCCTGAGAAATGATCATAAAAAATGCGCTGCCCTAGGGAGAGCATGAACCTTTGCTGATTTCTCATCACAGAACCAGAAACCTACAGAAGTCATTGGCAAATTAATCTCCAGTTCCCAGCCCATATCCTTAACCCTCAAACTCTACGGGACGTAATTAATCTTTCAGAGAATTCAGAGGGACCTTACAGGGCATCCAGTGGGATTGTCACAGGAGAAACATTACAGTGAAATGGGTTTCAATTTATTTCGGTGCTTGTCCAGTTGTAGCACCAGATTTATCTCTTTGGAGAGAGGGGTTTGGCGTGGAAGGGATGATAAGCCATGATCCCAGCCCCTCTACCAACACTGAACGATGAATAGTACCATTCCTTGGCTCTGTATCCCCAGGATCTAAATTACGGCTTCGTGGTATGGCATGTGGAAATGTTTAAGTTCACTGCTTGTTAAAGGGCCTTCAAGGAACATAATGTTCTTTTTAAAAATATTTTTAAATTGAATTCAGAGAGGAAGGGAGAGGGAGAGAGAGATAGAAACATCAATGATGAGAGAATCATTGATCGGCTGCTTCCTGCATGCCCCCCACTGGGGATGGAGCCTGCAACTTGGGCATGTGCCCTGACCAGGAATCGAACCTGGGACCTCCTGGTCCATAGGTCGATGCTCAACCACTGAGCCATGCAGGCCAGGCTTAATATTATTTAAAAAAACTGTAAGTAAAAGGTCGAATGCATTGTTTTGAACTTCAAGTTCTTTTATAAATAAAATAAAAGTAACTGTAAGTAAAATCTGATAGTTTACTTTCTGCCATGGGTGTTGGCAAGCAGGGAAATGACCCCAAATAACCCAGGTTGGAGAGGAGATACGGCCATGGGCTGAATAATCAGGCCCGAAATCTCCCACTCTGCCCGGATGACAGCAGCTCCTCAAAGGCAGAAGCCGTCAGTCTTCACAGAAACAGTCGGACTGCTTGCCAGGCTGGCAGCAAAGTCAGCCTCTAATTATAAGACGTTACAGGCTTTTTAAATGCACAGTTGTGTGTGTAAGCAGCTCATTACCATTGTGTCAGGCCACTGAGCGGGAAAATAAATTCTGGCATTCGCAGTTCTAATGTGGTAAGCACACAGCTCACAGTCAATTAGAGTGTTTGCGTTTTCACAGCTCATCTCTTCCCTCCATGTTCAGGAATAACTTCACAATTACGAGCTGTCTTTCATTTGTTCCCAATGCATAATTTTTAACTTAAAAAAACAATTTTTAAAAATTGATTTCAGAGAGGAAGGGAGAGGGAGAGAAAGATAGAAACATCAATGATGAGAATCACTGATTGGCTGACTCCTGCATGCCCCCTACTGGGGACCGAGCCTGCAACCTGGTCATGTGCCCTGACCTGGAATCGAACCGTGACCTCCTGGTTCATAGCCCGATGCTCAACCACTGAGCCATGCCGGCCGAGCCCCAATGTATTGTTTGTTTGTTTTTTTAAAATATATTTTATTGATTTTTTACAGAGAGGAAGGGAGAGGGATAGAGAGTTAGAAACATCAATGAGAGAGAAACATCGATCAGCTGCCTCCTGCACACCTCCTACTGGGGATGTGCCTGCAACCAACGTACATGCCCTTGGCCGGAATCGAACCTGGGCCCTTCAGTCCGCTCTATCCACTGAGCCACGCCGGCCAGGCCCCAATGTATTGTTTTTTAAACAAGAACAGGAGCGCTGGCCTCAGTGCAGAAGAGCAGGGGAAAGAGGCCTCGGCTATTGAGTGTGGACCTCGTTACCGGCAGGAAAACGCACGTGGAATGGAGTGGCCGGTGACCCCGCTCCAGCACGGGGGAAGGAAACCAAAGGCCAGCAGGAAGTTCACCGCGTTTTCTGTGTTTACTTTGGCTCTTCTTAAATGAGCGAAAACATGGAAAGAAGAAACATGAATCAGAAGAACCCACTGAACCGCTCCATGACCTCTAACGCGCGCGCTATAAATCACTTTCGCCGCCAGTTTCACAATCCTGTGACCGGGCTGTGTTCTTCTTTTCATTTCTCTTTTCATTGTCCGTCTTAGCCAGAGAAGTACACACGAACGTAATAATGAAAGTAGCTTGTGACGTTCAAACCAGCCGGTGGTAGCCTTTCAGCATCCCAAGCGGTGTTTAAGAGCCGACGGGGCCCCGCAGGCGCCCTGCGCTCAGCCTGGGATGAGGGGAGCAGAGACGGGAGTGCCTTCCCTGTCTCCATGCATCCTGGAGCCTTCCTCCAACATCGGTGCCGCGTGGACACGGAGGAAGGAGCAGGAAGAGTCCTGCCCTCAAACAGCTCAGGACCTAGTTGGACAGACAGCCAAGTAAGGACTCATTCTATCACACGACGCTGTGTGCTGGGTTTATTCTAATGACAACCATTGGCACTGTTTCATTTTCAGTGGAACCTTAGTGCAAGTTTTAGCAAGATTAAAAACAACCTATAACCAATAAGTGTGTGTCCCTGCTCTAAGGGAGAGACTTATGTATGGAATGCTTTCCACAGGGCCCTTGTTAAAGGGGACTCCCTCCCGGGTTCAGGATCTGCTCGGTAAGAGTCTCCAGATACCCTGTGCCCCCAAACCCCCACCTCAGTCTCTGTCACCTGCTCCCAGCTGCCTGTTTCCACTGAGAAGTGGCCTGTTGCATGGGAACCAGAGGAGGAGGCAAGCAGGAGACCTGCAAATAGATCAGGGACCATCTAGAGCAGGGGTTCCCAAGCTTTTTTGGGCCACGCCCCACCTAAGCATCTCTAAAATCCTGATGCCCTCCCCCATGACATATAATTCTTATTATTCAAAAAGTGAACTCCTATTCACGTGGAGGAAGCCTAAAAGGTCATTAACTTGGTCTAAACAAGCTTCCAAAAAAAAAAAATATGGCATCCATGAAAGAGAAAAATAAAAGAACGAAAGGACAGTTAAGTACTGAGGAAGAAATCACTAAGAAATTGTTTAAAAAAATAATATGAAGTGATCTGAAAAAATAGCAAATAAAATTTCAGAACATATAATAGAGAACTGAAATGCATAAATATGCCACACCATATATTTATATACTGTATATGAGGCGCCTAGAACCATAAGAAATGCAAAAAATTCATTGTTCATAACTCATTCTCGAATTGCCCCCTTAAAAATCAAATTGCCCCCCTGTGGGCGTGTGCCCCACATTGGGAACCACTGGTCTCGAGCACCTGCTCAGTTTTGCAGGAGGTGAGGAAAGGGTCGGCCAGAGATACCGGCTCATCCTCAATGCATCTGCTCTCACCCACAGTCTGGCCACTTTTCATGACGCTCAGACCAACCTCCCTCTTGGGTAACAGGCTTCTATTTCCAGGCGCCACCTGGCTTGTCTGTTCACCCAGGTGCAGCCCTGGCCTTGGCTTACTCAGCCAGGTGTGTGTGACCTCAGGGGGCCTGCGCCCCGAGGCCCGCCCTGCCCTTCCAGCACCTGTGGTGTGGTTCCCTGCATGCGGAAGAGTTTCAACAGCTGGATGCATGTTCTTTTTTTTAATCCTCACCTGCGGATGTTTTTCCATTGATTTTTAGAGAGTGGAAGAGAGAGGGAAAGTCAGAGAGAAATATCGATGTGAGAGAAACACATTGATTGGTTGCCTCCTGCACAAGCCCTGACCAGGGCCTGGGCCGGGGAGGAGCCTGCAACTGAGGTATGTGCCTTTGACCGGAATTGAACTCAGGACTCTTAGGTCCACAGGCCGACGCTCTATCCACTGAGCCACACCTGCTAGGGCTGGATGCATATTCTTACCCCTCCTCGGGGGAGAACGTGGCTCATCTGCAGCCACTCCTATCACAGCGACGTGGACCTTTCTGCTCAGCCATGGCAGGCACGTTGGGAACCTTCTCTCACCCTCCATGGAGAAGGCCATGCTCCCCAATTCAATTAGAGCCAAACACTCAAACAGGGGAAAAAGCTTCCTTCTCTTGAGGAGGCCATCGGCATGACGTAGAACTGAGGTGCAAGCAAGGGCCCCCGAACGTTCCCGAACAGGCCAGACATTTCTCATGCCCACCTGTGAGGCAGGGGCCACACCCTGCCGATGCCTTTACAGGCTGGCTGCCTCGGATGCCCGTCTGCGCAAAGCATCCCCCGGAGGTGGACGGAGGTGGGGAAGGTCTCCTCAGACCTGGTGGTCATCAGATGAGAAACAATGGAACCGCAACGGCTCTGTGTTTGGAAAGCCTGAGAAATCACGTGCCCGGCACCTTTATCAGCCTGGAAACAGCCCGGGTGTCAGTGAACCTCAGCACCGCCCTTCCCCTGGGTCTCAGCGAGGAATGCTGACCCCACACCGTGACGCGTGGCCAGCGAGACGGGCCCGAGGAGACGCCAGCCGGCGGCACACTTCCCGTCCTTCCTTTGCCAAGAAATCATCAAGCGCACGGAGGCTTTTCCCTCATGAAACCACTTCAGCTTTATCTCTGTTTTCTTTGTGAATGAGTCCCAGGTGGAGATCTGTGTTGTTATTGGAAGACCTGGGGCAGCAGCCTGGAGGGGAGAGGCCCCCGGAATGAGCCAGCAGGCCCCACCGCTCTGTGGATTAACCACGTGCACGGTGATGCACTCACAGATGACTTTAACAGCGAGCGGGTGCTTATTCATAAGCCTTGCAGCCAGAGCCAGACTCTCAACTCAGTCCCACGCACGGTTAACGGGCTAGCGTGAGCCCCAATTCCAAAGGCAAGGCAGCCCCGTCATCTGGAAAAGCATTTCTGTTCTGCAGTTGCTACATTCTTTGTTTTGTTAATCCTCACCCGAGAATATTTTTTCCATTGGTTTTTAGAGAGTAGAAGGGAGGGAAAGAGAGAGAGAGAGAAACATTGATGTGAAAGAGACACATTGACAGGTTGCCCCCAACATGTGCTACATGTCCCTTGACCAGGGCCAGGGATTGAATCTGCAACTCAGGTTCGAGCCCCTGACTGGGAATTGAACCCACGCCCCTTTGGTGCTGGGCTGGTGCTCTAACCATTGAACACACCAGCCAGAGTGCCTTCTTTGGTTTGTTTTTAATAACTATATATATATGAAAGCCTAAGTGACCATCCGACCGGTAGCTATGACGCACACTGACCATCAGAGGGCGGATGCTCAACGCAGGAGTGGAAACCACAGGCATGGAAGCATGAAACAGACTGATGAATCTCAGAGGGAAGGCGGGGGAGGGCAGGAAGAGATTAACCAGAGATCTTATATGCATACTAGAGGTCCAGTGCATGAATCCATGCACTGGGCCACTAGTTTGTTTATAATAGCATTTAATATGTGTTATTTCTAATAATACATATCATCGTAAAAAATTCAAAACATGTAGACAAGCAGAGAAGAGCAATTAAAAAGCATTCATGCCCTGACCGGTTTGGCTCAGTGGACAGAGCATCGCCCTGCTGACTGAAGGGTTCCAGGTTCAATTCTGGTCAAGGGCATGTACCTTGGTTGCGGGCACATCCCCAGTGGGGAGTGTGCAGGAGGCAGCTGATCATTGTTTCTCTCTCATCGATGTTTCTCTTTCCCTCTCCCTTCCCCTCTGTAAAAAATCAATAAAACATATTTTTTTTTTAAAAAAGCACTCATGACCGTGCCATCCAGAACAGGGAGCTAGCGCAGACCGGGATCCCTCCACGGGCGAAGTGGGGACAACAACAGAAGAAGAACGAGAGGGTGACATGAGTTTACAGTGTAGAGAACCTGGCACGACTTCAGAGCTGGCTCCCGTGAGCTGCCATTACTGGTAACTTCTTGATGCCTGTCCTTCTAGTCTTTGCACGTGTGCTTTTACTAGCCTTGGACCTTTCTGATAGAGAAATTTAATTTTTCTTAAAATCCCTACCTGTGTCCAATTTCAGTCGCGTTCTGACTAAAGCTTCCAAGGCCGTGCCCTGTGGACTGTAACGGGGAGAAAGAACGAGAATAAAATGAGGCAGTGTCACCTCTCCTCTGTGTGCGAGAGCATCTTTTACGCCTACCACGCGGACGTGAAGCTGCGGATATTTTTCCACAGGCCATGCTGTGTTTTCCCCGAATCATACACATCCTTATCTAGTCTCCCATCCTACCTGCACGGGCTTTGCCAGAAAGCTGTCTGGGATGAGGTTCAATTTGCAATCACAGAAAGCAGTGCTCTGTGACCCTGTGGCGATTAGCCTGGCCACTGTGGCCTCGTCCATGTGAAGAGCTCATCACTCAAACTCCCCAACCCAACTGTGTCCATAAAAGTGCCCCACATGGGCCATTTCTTCCTTTTTTTTCTTTAATATGTTTTTATTGATTTCAGAGAGAGGAAGGGAGACAGAGATAGAAACATCAATGATGAGAGAGAATCATTGATCGGCTGCCTCCTGTACGTCCCCCACTGGGGACCCGGCCTGCAACCTGGGCATGTGCCCTGACCAGGAACCCAACCGTGGGCTCCTTGTTCATGGGTTGACGCTCAACCACTGAGCCATACTAGCCGGGATGGACATTTCTTCGTGGAAGGGTGCTCTGTGGCCGGGGCTGGCTTGCACCCCGTGATCTCAACCACAGCCTCAGGACCTGACACCCAGGGCCGGTGGCAGCCACGAGGTTGGGCCTGGGGGTTATGGGATGGAAAGGATCCAGGCTCTGCTCTCTAGAAGCATTTTACTGAGGGGCAAACAGGCAGCCCGCCTCCCAGGACACTATGAAAAGCACTGGAGATGAGGTCTTTTCAGGGCAGCCAGGGCCCAGGAGAGGGAGCGCGCAGGCTGCCTGGAAACGCAGGAAACCCTGGGCAAAGAGGCAGAGTTGAGTGGGGGGTTGGGAGGGGCTTACTGGAGCGGTTTGAATTTGTCAGGCTTCATGGGGGGTGGGAGGGATCCAGAGGCATGGAGTGCGGACCTACACTCACTCACGTGCCAGGTTCAAGCCCCGTCCCTGCTACTCGCTGGCTCTGTGATCGTGGGCACGTTCCCTAACTTCTCTGTGCCGGTTTTGTTTTCGTTGTTAATACGATTTAAAAAATCAGCTTGACTGAGATATAATTCACATACCCCATGACTCATTCATTCAAAACTCAATTCACTCAAAGTGCAACGTAGCCGCAGAATTGTGCAACCACGTCCACATCCACTTTAGAACATTTTCACTGTCCCATAGAGAAACCTCACACCCACCAGCGGTCAGTCAGTCATTCCCCATTTGCCTCCAGCCCCCCAGCTCCCGGCAACGCCTCACGTATGTCCCGCCTCCATGGATCTGCCTATTCCGGACATTTCATTTGGACAAAGTCCTACAGTTGCCTCGTCCTCTGGGACTGGCTCCTGTCACTCAGCTCACTGTGCTTGAGGTCTGTGGCGATCCCGTCACGTATAAAACGAGAGTAATAACGGGACCCACCTCGGCTGTACTTTTTGGTGTTAGATGAGACAAAACCTGCCAAGTGTCTGTCACCGACCGGGTAAGTGCTCAGTCGTGTGCGTCCCCCTCACGCGGATGTTTCTGTGCAGAGCCGAGGAGGGGAACAGGTTAAACGCCACCTGTGAGTAATGGTCTTGTCATCCCTACCTTCAGGTGACAGAGTGACAGACCACGGCTCATGCACACAGCTGTGAGGTGCCTCGGAGAAAGGCAGGACCCAACTACACAGGTGAGTGAACGCATCCGAGGGGAGGCAGGTCATGGGGACGAGCACAAAGGGAGGATATGACAACAGCATCCATCAGGGCGCCTGGAGAATTAGACGGGAAAGGGCTGTGCAAACAGGGAACTAACATAAAAATGGCGGTAGTGTCTGTTTTTTAAAAAAGATATATTTTTATTGATTTCAGAGAGGAAGGGAAGGGGGAGAGAGAGATAGAAACATCAATCAGAGAGAAGCATTGATAGGCTACCTCCTGCATGCCCCACACTGGGGATCGAGCTCACAACCCGGGCATGTGCCCTGACCGGGAATCGAACCGTGATCTCCTGGTTCATAGGTCGATGCTCAATCACTGAGCCGCACCGGCCTGGCAATAGTCTCTATTCTTATAAAACCTGTTCGGAAGGAAAAGAGGCGATGGAACCCTTACTGAGTGTCCTACCACGTGCCAGGGGCCCGCACGGGTTACCTCGAGTCACCCTCCAAAGCCTGTGAGGTCAACAGGATTGAGTCCAATTCAGCGGGGAGACTGGGCTCAGGTGAGACCAGGAAGCCTGGGCCGGTTCTCACACCAAGGCTTGCCCAGGGGAGCCGATGCTCTTTCCACCTTCTCTGCTTCGCCACCTCGTGAGCGAGGGACGGGAACAGTGCCCTGCACCAACCATCCCCTGCCCCCTTATTTATTTCCAACGCCCATCTCTGTCTCCGTCCAGGTCTGGCCTGTGGCACATCAGTCTGTGATCATCTTATCTGTCACAACATCATACAATTTCAACCACATCTCTCCTGGGTCTTTGTCTTCTCAAAATGAAGGGCCTATGGATTCAACAACATGATAATCTAAGGGGAGAATAGACAAACATGGCGGTGCCGATGGTACCAGCCAGTGCGTGAGGACCGTCCCCGGTTTCAATTGGCTGTTTGATATGAACCTGAATGACTAACCCACCAGCTCTCCTCACGCTGGTCAAAGACGTTCTGTTACAGGTACAAGGACTGTGCACTGTTTACCTTCCTTGGCAAACCTGTTCAGGTCCATTCTTTCGCTTGTTACGCCCAAGGAAACATCCCCAAACGTCTAAAGATCTCTGTCTCCTTTTCAGAAAGTGTAAAACACGCTTGTCTCCGCGTATAAATTCTTTCCCCTCCCACAGTTTCCATCACGTTGAATGCAGAGAAAGGACATAAAGAATACCAAGGATTGCTGAAAAGTGGCTCAGTGGAATTTTTCTGTGTTGCCAGGAGAAAACAGTGACAACTATGTGGGAAAACACCTGGGCATTCTCCTCCACTGTGGGGCCGGGGCACACCCCGTAGCCCAGCCACCCCCGCCTGGGTGCTCACCCGAGACCAGTGGCTCCCAAAGCACGGTCCCAGGCCACAGGGTCACCTGGAGTCATCAGAGATGCAAGGTCTCTGTCCCCACCCCGGACCTACTGAATCAGAAGGTCTGGGAATGGGGCCCGGCCATCTGCTTAACAAAGCCCTCCAGGGGTTCTGCCAGGCGCTCATGTTTGAGAACTACCGCCCCGTGAACACTCCTACAGATGCACCTGGTGACCTCGACCAGGAATGTCCACCGGGCCACTGGTCCTCATGAAGGAAACCTGGAGAAAACTCAAATGCCCCAGATCAGGAGAAGGGCTAGGCGAGCTGTGGAACAGCTATACGACAGCATCCTATAGAGAACCTGCAGTCGTACGTTCCACACGTTGGAGATGGACGCTTAGAAACAGACCGGAACTAAGGAGAAGGCTGCAGCCCTAAGGGTGCGTCTTGTGTGGCTCTCAAAGCCGAAACGAAACAATGCATCGCTTAAGGTTTTATACTTAAGTGATGAAAGTATAAATTTTGGAAAACCAGGGAGTGAAGACCCCACAGTTCACAGAGTCGTCACATCTGGGGGAGGGAAGGTGGGTACATGGAGGTGTTGCCAAGTCTCCCATCTGAGGGCAGGTGGCGGGTTCATGGGCCTCTGCCTTCTGAATAGGATTTGTGTGTTATGTTTATGCTACACATACTCTTCTGATGTAGCAAATAAGTACAACAAGAGGGGGAGGGGATGAATTCTGCCAAGTACCACACTATCCCTGTCTGCCGAGTGGGCGCAGGAAACGTATTCTGTCCAAGAAAGAATGAGGACATTCTCCAGACGAGCAGTTGGAAAGGCTAAAAGCCGCAGAGAATTCCTCCTTCCCCCCCATTGCCGACCTCCGTCTCCAGGAGTAATGTGCTGTGTGGTGGCACTTGTCCACCGCCCCGCCTTGTCTGGGTTATCCTATATAATAAAAGGCTAATATGCAAATTGTCCCCTCGACCAGGAATTCTTGACTAGGGGGCGGGGCCGGCCAACCGCCCACGGCCCCTCTCCCAGGCCAGCTCCGCCCCTGATCGCCTCCCACCCCCACCATTGGGGCAGGCCGGCTAGACCCCATCTGTGCACGAATTCGTGCACCAGGCCTCTAGTTTGTTCATAAAACCTTGAGAGACCACGAGGTGCTGGGCAGAGAGACGTCAGGGGCAAGGAAGGAGCTGAAAGGCAGTGAGGACAGGAATCAGGAGGAGCCCACGCCTGGATCCTAAGGCCCAGGAAATGCCAAAAACTACCCACCTACAGGTGCCTTTATTGCTTAAAAATTTTTTTCTTTTTTATCTCCCTGGATCCTCCCTGGCACCGGAAATAAACTGTAGCGCGGATATTTGTCAATCTGTCACTGAATGAAGGTGTAACTTTCATTTGAAGACAGAGAACTTAACTGCCTCATCAAGTACTTGAATACTTGCACCGAGCCTGTAAAGATGAGATGCACAATTCCTGCTCTCCTTCTGACGGACCGCAGGGCTAAGCATCCACTCTTCACCCCCATGTGTGGACTGATTTAACATCGCCTCCCCATCCTAATGTGGAACGCTGTTCTAAATGATGCCGGAGAGAGCTGGGATCCCACAGGCCCGGGATTGAGCCAAGTTTGCCTTCCATCGGGTGATTACCAAAGCGCCAACTGCTTTCTACGATGACATATTTTACTTTACTTCCCGAAAGTATACTCAAAATGCTCACGGAATACACTATACTAAATGAAACATACTCCTGCAACATCACATAGTTTTAATACACCACAATGAGTGAGTTGTATGTGAAGCAGTGTACAAAAATAATGCCATATGCAGAGTGCTTTTACTTAACAAGCTGAACAGGTGCTCCCTCCCCCAAAAGAACTGCGAGGGTAGAGGGGGTATGTCCACATTCACACTCACAGGGCTCCCTTTCCTGCTCAGAAAGTGCAGGAGGCTCCTTTTTACTCCACAGAGCACACATGGAACTGTGGAAGACACATTTGTAAGGTGCATATGATTTTTTTCCCCACTTAAAAAAATAGACTTTTAGCCTGGCTGGTGTGGCTCAGTGGTTGAACACTGAACTATGAACCAGGAGGTTATGGTTCGATTCCCGTCAGGGCACATGCCCGGGTTGTGGGCTCTATCCCCATCCAGTAGGGGGTGAGTAGGAGGCGGCCAATCCATGATCCTCTCTCATCATTGAGGTTTCTATCTCTCCCTCTTCCTTCTTCTCTGAAATAAATAAAAATGTGTATTTTTTAAAAATAGACGTTTTATTTTAGAACTAGAGGCCCTATGCAAGAAGATTCGTGCAAGAATGCGCCTTCCTTCCCCTGGCTGCCAGCACCGCCTTCGCTCCAGCCAGAGCCGCCTTTCCGCCTTCCCACACTGCCCAGAGGCCCAGAGCGGCTGGGGTGGTGCGGGACACCAGCCGCTTGGCACCTGCGTATGCAAATTAACCCACTAGCTTTGTTGGGTTAATTTGCATGCTCACTCCTGACTGGCTGGTGGGCGTCGAAGGTACGGTCAATTTGCATCTTTCTCTTTTATTTGTATAGATAGTTTTAGATTCACAGAAAAACTGCAAGGACAGTGCAGGAAATTCCCATATACCCCGCCTCTACCCTCTCCGAAGATTAACAACAGAGTTTACAACACTGACATATTAATATTAATGAAAGCCCATGCTTTATTCCTATTTGCTGTGCTTTACTCAGAGTGCTCTTACTGTTGCAGACCCCACCCAGGACGCCATCATTAGTCACATCCGGTCCCCATGTCTCCGTAGGCACCCTGGTCTGGGTCACTTCCTCACACTCTCCTTGCTTCTGGTGACCTGAGAGTTCTGAGGGGTACTGGTTAGGTAGTTTGTAGAAGGTCCTTCGTTTGGGAATTGCCTGGCGCTGTCTCATGAGGAGACTGGGGTGATGTGTTTTGGGGAGGAAGACCACAGGGGGAAGTGCTATCTATTCTCACCACAGCATGTCCAGGGAACCCACTGTCGCCATGACTAAGCACGGAGGATGCTAAAACCCCCATTACCTGGCTAAGTGTTTGCCAGTGTATAATTACCGCCACTCCCGCCCCCATACAGACTTTTCCGTCCTGTTCTCTTAGAGGAAGTGGCTGTGCACCCACAGGGAAGGCGTGGGGAGAGGTGTTCCATCACCTTCTAAGGGCAGAGAGCCTCTACACAACTTATTAGGAATTCTTCTTCAGTGGAAAATGGTCTCTGCACCCCATTTATTTATTCAATCGTCTACTTACATTACTATGGACTCACAGACACTGACTTTATGTTTAGCTTATTATCCAATACTACTTTATTGCTCAAATTGTTTCAGCTTTGGCCACAGGGAGCTCTTTCAGTTGGCTCCTGTGTCCCTTTGACATGCCCCCTACTATTATGGGTTTTTAATTTTTTTTTTGCCTGTATATTTCCTTACTTGGTGCATATGATTTAACCATGAGCTTTCATCCTAAAATTAAGCAGACTTGGGAGTTGAGGGTGGGAGAAGACAGGCATTCCGTTGAGTCTGAGGAGCTATTACTATTTTCTTTATAAAAAGCCTCCCCCCCCTGCAAAAAAAAGCCTTCACTTTCCAAATGATCATCCATTCTATATTTTCACACCCCAAATTTCCCTTTCCCTCCAATCTACAGTAACAGGTTCCTCATTCTCCTTTTTGCTGGAATCTCTGTTACAGGACTCCAGGGCAGGAGGAATAGAGAAATGGAGATAGGAACGTTAAAACAAGGCCAAACAGTGCGGGCAATTTGCAGCCAGCTTGTAAATAACAAAAAACCCGTTATCTTCGCCAGCCAAGGACACTTGAGAACAAATGGTTAAAAGCCTCCCTAACGAAGAGAATGCAGGGAAGGAGGGGAGGAGGGGAAAGGGGGGGTGGGGAAGGGCAGTTTTACTCCCTAAGCAAAGAGGCCAGCAGTCTCAAGGTTTGGCGAGATAAAGTTGCCAGATGCGCCTCATGAATTCTGGGAAGGCCACAACAAAGTAAAAATGGGGCCTTGAGAATTAACCTGTACCAAAATAGTCAGCCGAGGAATCCTGACACCTATGGACAGGAGGGTATATAACGCCTCGGACCCCCACCCACTCGCTCTTCACATTAGCTGAGAGCCTGTTGGCGCTCCCTAAGCCAGATGTATAGGTTTGCTTGCCTTGTTTCTTTAATACAGGTGCATGCCTTAGTTGCTTTAATAAAATCGGCTTAATCGCAATGCAATCCAAGTCTCTCGTATAAATTATTTATATGAGAAGACAAGAATCGAGGTCGGGGACAGCCCTCTCCTACCGGCGCAGGGGGCTGTCCCGGTTACACCTCTCCAGTGAGAGGTGCCTCTAACACTTCCTTCAAAAAGCACAGAGTCTGCCCTGACCGGTTTGGCTCAGTGGATAGAGCATCGGCCTGTGAACTGAGGCGTCCCAGGTTCGATTCTGGTCAAGGGCATGTACCTTGGTTGTGGGCACATCCCCAGTGGGGGGTGTGCAGGAGGCAGCTGATCGATGTTTCTGACTCTCTATCCCTCTCCCTTCCTCTCTGTAAAAAGTCAATAAAATATATTTTAAAAAAAAGTACAGAGTCTGGATCTCACAGATCACCTAACACTCTCGAATTCCAACCCTTCAGCCTAAGACTTGGGTTAGCCAACACTTGATTTGTTTCTCCTTTTACACATTTTGCAAATTTGAGATGCTAAGCTCCATGACAACAGGGAGAACGTTCCTTTGTTTTTCAGGGTTCGGTTATATTAGTTTTCTATTGCTGCTCTAACAGTCCCCACAAATTTAGTGGCTTAAAACAGCATAGATGTATCTTGGGTCTCACCCCTCGGTGTCTGCAGGCTGCCTTCCTTCTCGGAGCTGCTGGGGGAGAATGGTTTCCTTGCTCATTTGGGTTGTTCACAGAATTCAATTCCTTGTGATCGTAGAACGGAGGGCCTGTTTCCTTGCTGGCTGAGGGCTGAAGGCTGTCCCCAGCTGCCCAGTTTCCCCGTTGGGTGAGGCTGCCTGCATTCCCTGGCCAGAGGCCCCCTTGCTCTATCCTCAAAAACACCAGCAATGTGGCTGCGTGCTTGTCATGCTTCCAATCTCTCCCGATCATCTTATATTTGACTTCTGCTAGGAAAGGTTCTCTGTTTTTAATTTATTTATTAATTGTTCTCTTTATCGCTCAGAGTATTGTAGATGTGCCCCCCCCATTGGCCTCCTCCACCTGGTTCCCATCCTGCCCTAGTCCATTGGGCAAGGCATATATGCATATAAATCCTTTGATTAGTCTCTCCCCCCCCCCCCCCCCACTCTTCCCCTGAGATCGTCAGTCTGTTCCATGTTTCCATGCCACTGGTTCTATTTTATTCACCAGTTTATTTTGTTCTTTTGATTCCACATATAAGTGAGATCATGTGATATTTGTCTTTGATTCTTATTGCCAGGATGGCTGCCATCAACAAATCAACAAACCAGTGCTGGTGAGGATGTGGAGAAAGAGGAACCCTCGTGCACTGCTGGTGGGAATGCAGACTGGTGCAGCCACTGTAGAGAACAGTGTGGAGTTTCCACAAAAAGATTAAAAATGGAACTGTCATTTGACCCAGTGATCCCACTTCTAGGAATATATCCTAAGAAATCCAAGACACCAATCAGAAAGAACATAGGCACCCCTATGTTCATAGTAGCATTATTTAGTATAGCTAAGATCTGGAAACAGCCCAAGTGCCCATCAGTAGATGAGTGGATAAAAGAGCCGAGGTACATTTACACAATGGAATACTATCCTATATAATAAAAGAGAAACATGCAAATTAACCATCACTCCATCACTCCACTACACCCACCAGCCAATCAGAGTGACTATGCAAATTAACCCAACAAAGATGGTGGTTAATTTGCATACACAGGCGCGGAGCAAAGACTGAAGACTACTGAAGATGGCGGCGGTCACGGAGCTGGAACGAGCAGGGGGCTTGGGTTGCTCCTGGTGAAGGAGGAAGCTAAACTTCCCACTGGCCTGGGCTCCACTCAAGGAGGGGCTGGGGGCCTGGGTCGCCGGGGAAGAAGCCAAGCCTCGCTGCTATGGCCGGACCAAAGGCCTGGGTCCCGGGTGCCAGAGGAAAACCGGCACCGGCAGCCAGGGGAAGGAAGGCCTATTGCGTGAATCTTCGTGCAACGGGCCACTAGTCTATAATAATAAAAGTGTAATATGCTAATTAGACTGGATAGCCAGACGACCTTCCGGACGAAGCCAGGGCTGTGAGGGCCGAGGCAGCCAGAATCTCATGCATCGGGCCTCTAGTTCAACTATAAAAAAGAAGGAGCTCTTACCCTTTGAGACAGCATGGAGGGACCTGGAGATTATTATGCAAAGAGAAATAAGAAAGTTGTTTCTAAGAGCTCATATGATTAAATTGAGCCCATGTGGATGACCCAGCAAAATCTCTCTATTTGTGTTTCCAGGGATTAGAGTATGGACATCTTTGGGGTGCCACTCTTCAACTTATCCCATCAGCACGGTGTCTAGTGGACCATACGCCTTCCACTAATGACAATTTTAATGATTGAAATAGCAAAAGAATACTGCAAGCTGATGGGCACGAACTGGAGACCCGAAAGTGAGCTGCTGCACTGATATTTTGATATTTTGCCATTGGAAGGTGTTCTGTACATAGAGCTAAGCATTTGCTAGACAGGGAACATGGCAGTTTAGAACAGTGCTTCTCAACCTTCTGGCCCTTTAAATACAGTTCCTCATGTTGTGACCCAACCATAAAATTATTTTCGTTGCTACTTCATAACTGTAATGTTGCTATTGTTATGAATCGTAATGTAAATATCTGATATGCAGGATGGTCTTAGGCGACCCCTGTGAAAGGGTCGTTCAACTGCCAAAGGGGTCGCGACCCACAGGTTGAGAACCGCTGGTTTAGAATAATGAGAGCAACTCAGGTGTCTTAAGTATTTCAGTTACAAGGCACATGTTCAAATCACCAAGGAGCTTAAACAAAGTTCTCTTTTTATTTTATTTTATTTTTTAGGGAGAGAAGAAGGCAGAGGGAGAGAGATAGAAGCATTAATGAGAGAGACATTGATCGGCTGCCTCCTGCACGCCCCACACCAGGGACCAAGACTGCAACCCAGGCATGTGCCCGGAACCTTCGACCTCTCAGGACGATGCTCAATCCACGGAGCCCCAATGGCCGGGCTCACCAAGCAGCTTTTAAAAAATAACTGTGCCAGCACCCCCCTGACCATGCGGCTTGGGGAGTCCGCTCTCCCACTCCAACGCATGGGATGATGGATGCCACTGAGCTGGTGACGGGCTCCGGCACGAAGGAGACCCTCCCCAGCACCTTTTCCTGGAGTGGGTGGGGAGCACATCCGAAGGAAGTCAGGGTGCTTAAAGGGAGGCAAAGGGCAGGAGCTGCCGAGTGCTGCTTCAGCAACTTCTATGCCTTTAACAAAACATTCTCCTTAATTAACTTAACAGAAACCTGTCGATGATCGGCACTATTTACCTAGGCCTGCAATTCCGATAAGGCACGTACGTCACTCCTACACTCTGCAGCATGCTCTACATGACGGCCCCTACCTGGGCAGGGAGTGACACAGCCACCCGCTCTGTTCCATGAGCCAGAAGTGCAGGCGTTGGCTCGTGGCCTCCCTTCCCTCATGGCCACACCAGTCCTCCCAGTGCTGTTGATGAAAGTCTCCAAATATGCCTGCAACAGCCCACTTCTCTCTGCGGCCAATGCCACCACCATCTCTCCCGGAATAAATGCAATAACCTTCTGAGCTAGCGGCTGCTTTCCTTTTCATTCATCCTCCCCTACTTCTTTAGTAGTAGAGCCTCCTAAAGGAACTGGGCACACTGCCACCTAGAAAAAAGCAGACAGCTATGGCCTGTGTGGCTCAGTTGGCTGGGCATCGTCCTGTGCACCAAAGGTTGCCAGTTTGATTCCCAGTCAGGGCATATGCCTGGGTTGTGGTTCCATCTCCAGTAGGGGGCTTGCAGGAGGCAGCTGATTGATGTTTCTTTCTCATATCAATGTTTTTCTCTCTCCCTTTCCCTTCCTCTCTAAAAATCAATGAAACAAAACAAAACAGCCCTAGCCAGTTTGGCTCGGTGGATAGAGCGTCGGCCTGTGGACTGAAGGGTCCCCGGTTAGATTCCAGTCAAGGGCACATGCCTGGCTCGATCCCCAGTAAGGGGCATGCAGGAGGCAGCCAATCAATGATTCCCTCTCATCACTGATGTTTCTATCTCTCCTTCTCCCTTCCTCTCTGAAATAAAAAAATATATATATATATAAATAATAAAAATAAAATTGTTAAAAAAATTAAATTTCAATTTCTGTATATATTTTTGTTGTGTGGAGAAGGGTGGTCAAGGGAAGACTAACATGTAAAAGAAAGTGTATTAGTATACATTTCTGTGGGGCAAGTGGAATGGAGACACATGTCCCAAAAGAAAATCAAACAATCTAAAATTTCTGACAATTAAAGAAAAATCTTGTTTATATATTTTAAAAAATGGATGGTGATTGGTGGGTATCAAATCGCTACAGTATTTAGATTCCATTGGGTACATTTAGAAGAGATATGTAATAGTTCTGCTTTAAATATCAATATTTATAATATATCTAAAAATCCATCTTTACTATTTACATTTATGAAGAAATTCTAGATGTCAACTTAAAAATGTGTGAGTTTTCCAACATTCTTTTAGGAGGCATCTGAACAAAAAGTTTGAAGACAACTGCTAATGGGGCCAACTTGTCAGAAGATCTGTACCCCCTCTGGCTTCTGCTAAGGATCGTTTGCTTGAACCACAGGGTTGAGACGTCTCCTTGGCTCCTGGGAATAAGAGTTTTTCTTTCTTTTTTCTTTAACATATTTTTATTGATTTCAGAGAGGAAGGGAGGGGGAGAGAGAGACATCAATGATGAGGATCACTGATCAGCTGCCTCCTGCACGCCTCTTACTGGGGATTGAGCCCGCACCTGGGCATGTGCTCTTGACTGGAATTGAACCCAGGACCCTTCAGTCCGCAGACTGACACTCTATCCACTGAACCAAATCGGCTAGGGCCATGGTCGGCAAACTGCGGCCGGCGACCCACATGCGGCTCTTTGGCCCCTTGAGTGTGGCTCTTCCTAAGCCTTAGGAGTACCCTAATTAAGTTCATAACAATGTACCTACCTATATAGTTTAAGTTTAAAAAATTTGGCTCTCAAAAGAATTGTCAATTGCTGTACCGTTGATATTTGGCTCTGCTGACTAATGAGTTTGCCGACCACTGGGCTAGGGCAAGAGAGTTTTTAATGACTCGGCCAACTCCACCAAAGTAACAAGGAAAAACAGCCAGACTCCTCTATCACCAGCTCACGCGTTCCCTTCTCTGCACTGCCCAGCCAGAGGTATTTGTTTGTAGTTCATCAGGACCAAGAACCAAAACTCTGGCTGTCAACACGGAGTGCCTGGCTATAAGAAGAGGTCTCTTAATGGCTCCAAATGTTAAATTCTGAACAGAAGCTGCCACAGGGCTAAATACAAATATTGCCAACTTCACCATCAGAAAAACAAAGCAACACACCAGTGACCCATACTCACGGCTTGTTCTGGCATTACTTTTATAAGTGTAATATGTATAAGGTGATTATTTGGGGTAAATAGGGAGTAGATATAAGGTGAAGCAAGCTCTTGGAGGGGATTACCTGGTTATCTTCACTGGAATAGTGCAAGTATGCACACACAGCGCAATACAACACACACATCGGTCTGAAAAATGAACAGGATGGGAACCAAGAATCAAAGTGCACTCGGCGCAGGGGCTCTGAGCACACAGTGGGAGTGCAATGCATACTTGGTGGTCTTGAAAAACATATGCAACAATTAACAAAAGGAAAAACAGATGGCCAGTTATTCCAGTAGGGATACAAAAGAATAGAGGGTGTAAAATTTCCAGGCCAAGGTAGACTTCCTGCATCAACATCGAGTTCTTCGCCTACTTGGGCAGCAGTGGAAAGGGCTGTGGGGCTCCAATCCATCCTGGTTAGGCCTCGGTCTCAGCTCTATCACTGACAACCTCTGTTACTGTGGACAAGAAACCTAATTTCCTATGCCGGTTGCTTCGGGTATAGAGTAGGAAGTCTATCTCATAAGGCTGTTGTGCGGAATGAATGGAGTAGCACTTAAAGCAATCCTGACGGTTATTAGTAGCGATTCTTCTTTAAAATGAACATGTCTCAGACACTGTATTCTCATCAGGGTCGGTGTTACCACTTCCTACTTCAGGGCTGAACATCTGGCTCAGGCGGGCACATTCCAAAAGTCTTTCTTGGGGAATCCTCAGATACCTCAGCCCGGGTAGGACCCCATGGTAGATGATGCTCAGAACATTCATCCAGGGATATGTTGGGTGACAAAACCTACCTAGCCAGGTGAGAAGAGCATCTGAGACAGGTGATCCAGATGTCCTGTAAGGAATCTTACTCAAAGATGAAAATTCATGTCCGGCACTGAGCTAGCGAAGTGAGGTTGTTGCAGGCATTTCTGTTGCCTCTCTGACACCAGTGATGAGCCAGTCGCTATTCCTGAGCTTATGAAAACTTAGGTGAGCAGAAGACCTAAGATGTAAGTGGTACATCATCACCACATTGCCTAGGACTCAACCCCTTGCAAGAAATGGACTCCCAATTCAAGGCAGCTTAAGCTGAAAAAGGGAGACTGGCTCCTACGATCAGATGAAGAGACAGCAGTCCTTCTCCAGCTCCTGAGCTGGTATGAAGACTGTTTCTATCTGTCTCTCATCTTTGCCATCTTTGCATGTTGGTGTGTTGGGAGGTAGTCCTAGTATTTCTGCACACCTTCTGAGCAAAGGTCATTAACAGTTTCCAAGACTACTCTGGGGCAGGGGGCGGATTTGCTCACATTCTAGAACTTGGCAATGGCATCTTAGATATGACACCAAAGCCATAAGCAAAAAGAAATAAATAAGTAGATAAATGGAGTTCTGTCAGAATTTAAAACGTTGGTGTGCCAAAGGGAAAGGAGAGCCTGCAAAGTGGGAGAAAAATATTTGCAAATCACCTATCCACTGAGCAAACCAGTCAGGGCAAACTTTTTTTTTTTTTCTAAGGAAGGAGCAGACTGAATGTTACAATCAGACACTGCTTTTTAGAACGCCTTGTGCAATGACAGTGCAGTACATCTGTGGTTCTTAATCCTGGGTGATTGAAAACTCACCTGAAGAGCTTTAAAAAAACACCAAGGGCCTCGCCGGTACGGCTCAGTGGATAGGGCATCAGCTGGGGATGAAGAAACCCAGGTTTGATTCTGGTCAAGGGCACATGCCTGGGGTTGCGGGCTCGATCCCCAGTAGGGGGCGTGCAAGAGGCAGCCGATCAATGATTCTCTCTCATCATTGATGTTTCTATCTCTCCCTCTCCCTTCCCCTCTGAAATCAACAAAAATATATTAAAACAAACAAACAAAAAAACACACCAAGGCCTGGGCACCACTCACAGAGAATCTAATTTAACTGGCCCAGGGAGAGAAATCCATTGTATCTTTTCCCCCAGGTGTCGTGTCAGGATGCACAAACCATGGCCCACATGCTCAATAGGCCTATTGCCTGTTCCTGTAAATAATGTTACCTCTAGAATCCAGTGTGCACATATGCAGCCTTCCCACACCGCGGTGACCACGCTGAGCGGGTGCACCAGAGAGCAATGGGCGCCAAGCCTGAAGCATTTACTAGAAAAAGCGTTGCATCAGACCAGGACTGACTGCACGCTTGCATGCTTGGGGAGTTTATAAACAGTCAAATAAATGTCCGGCACCACCGGGAAGCCTGACGCCAACTCTCCGGTGACGGGGCTTGGGCACGACTTCTTTGTAAATTCCAGATTTTTATGAGGAACCCCGAGTTCTGAACCAGAGGCCTGGATGTTCTGGGGTGATGCGGTTCCCAGCAGCCGTGGGCCGGCTCCCCCAGCATCGCCGGAGGAACTAGTACAGCTCATTCCCGGCCGCCACCCTTCAGAGAGTCCGAGTCAGTAAGTCTGGCAACTCCGTTCCGAGAAACAAGCACACACCTCGACTCCGCCCTGGGCCTGGGACCTTCACATCCAGGCGCTGACATGCGACCTGGCGCAGCCCCGATACTTCAAAGGCACAACTCCCTGGACGCGGAGGGCGCAGTGGGTTGGTGGGTCAGGTGATTTTGATCGGACTTTGGCTATAAATGCCAACGAGAGAGGAGGCTTTGTCCAGGCGACAGGGGAGGGAACCTGAACCACTGGGCCCTGCACAGGGAGTGGTCAGAGGAGGACCGACTGTGCCCGGGGCCACGGCCGCCTAGCAATGAGCGCCCCGGGGAGGGTCCTGGCCGCCTGCAGTCAGAGGGAAGCCAGCGAGCGAGCTCGCTCTGGAGCACGGCTCACAATATCCTGAGAACCAGGAGTGGGCGCATCATGCACATACATGTAGGCATCTGTGCTGGAACACGTGTGACTTCCAGGGATTTGAGGAGGAGGACGGAGAAGGGCTGGGCTCAAACAGGCTTTTCAGAGACCAACAGGATTTAGTTAGACGACACCAGTGGTTCTTAAACTTGGCTGCACATTTGAATCCCTGGGAGACGTTTTTCTCTATTTCTGTTAATCCTCATGGAGGATATTTGTTCTATTGATTTTTGTAGAGAGAATGGAAGGGGTGGGGGAGAGAGGGAGAGAGGGAGAGAGAGAGAGATCAATTGGTTGCCTCCCGCAGACGCCTCAACTGAGGCCGGGGATCAGCCTGCAATGGAGGTACATGCCCTTGACCGGAATAGAACCTGAGACCCTTCAGTTCACAGGCCAACACTCTAACCACTGAGCAAACCAGCTAGGCCTTCTGGGGTAGGTTTTTAAAATCCAGAAGCCCAGGTCATGACCCAGCCCCCTTCAATCGGAATCTGTGGGGGTGGCAGCCAGGCACCACTGCTGCTAGGGCTCCTCAGGGCGTTCCGCTATGCAGCCGAGTCGAGGGCCTTGGTGCACACACGGGTCCAAGGGAGCCAGTTCCAGGGACGAGCAAGAGAAAGCTGCCTGGGACCTGGGGAGAGACGTGGGTGACACACACACACAGAAGTCTACACGGGGTGCTGAGGGGCAGGTGTGGCATCGGGCATAATTGGCCAGAAATAAATCCATGTGGCACAGCCCAGGCCACACTGGGAAGTGAGCCGCCGTGCTCACTGGAGAGTGCAGTGGGAATTGTGAGGTTTGGGTCTTGTTTTTTCTTTTGTCCAGGGCATTCTGATCCCTACCACATTTTGGGGAATAATTTTACGCTTACAGAAACGTTGCGAAGAGAACACAGAAAGTTCCTGTACCCCTTCCCCCAGTTCCCCGGATGCTAACATCTCACTTCCCCGAGTATTGGGGAAGGCCAACAAGATGTGACCGCTGGTTTGACCCCCAAGCTGGACCCACTCCCTCCCTGTGCCGTGGGGTGTGCGATCTGCTGCCTCTCCTGCGCCCAGAAGCAGCTCTGAGGACACAGCCTCGAGGGAAATGTGGTGCTGGCACCGTGTGGACTGGCCCCCGTGAAGGCCCCTGGTATGCGACTGCACCCAGTGAGGGCCTCCGACTGAACTTTCCAGACTCGGCGGGTGGGTGTGGAGAACTAGTCATGAGTCGCTTAACGACAGAGATACTTTCTGAGAAATGCATCGTTGGGCGGTTTCGTCACGGTGCGAACATTACAGAGTACACTTACACAAGCCTCGGTGGGACGGCCTACTGCTCACCCGGGCTCTGTGGTCTAGCCCAGAGATTTTCGGCTTTTTCCATCTCACGGCACACGTAAAGTGATTACTAAAGTTCTGCAGCTCGTGTGCACACACACACAATATATATATATACACACACACACACACACACACACACACACATATATATATATATATATGTATGTATATATGATCTGACAAAAATTAAATAAAGGTTTAATTTTGACTCATTCACACTGGACAGCTATTGTTAGGTTGGCTATTGTCATTTCTTTCATTTGACCATCTAAGGCAGCGGTTCTCAACCTATAGGTCGAGACCCCTTTGGGGGTCGAACGACCCTTTCACAGGGGTCGCCTAAGACCATTGGAAAACACATATATAATTACATATTGTTTTTGTGATTAATCACTATGCTTTAGTTATGTTCAATTTGTAACCATGAAGTTGGGGGCCACCACAACATGAGGAACTGTATTAAAGGGTCGCGGCATTAGGAAGGCTGAGAACCACTGATCTAAGGGAAAGAGGTCAGTGCCCCTGACTGAACACTCAGGTGCTGCATGTTTTAAACATCCTTGCAGGACACCGGTTGAAAATCGCTGGCCTGGACTATTGCTCCTGGGCTACAAACCTGTACAGCACGTTACTGTACGGAATACCGCAGGCAGCGGCAACACAGTGTTACTTGTGTATCTAAACACAGAAAAGGAACAGTAAATAAAGGATATAAAAGGTAAAAAATGGCGCACCCGAATAGGGCACTGCCCAGGAACGGAGCCTCGGGGCTGGAAGTTGCTCTGAGTCGTGAGTGATGGTGAGTGAATGTGAAGGCCCAGGGCACCTCTGTGCGTGGCTGTCGACCTTATAAACATTGTCCCACAAGCCGTCCCACTAGCCCTCCCCTGCTTCCTCTCACAGGGTCAGAAATAGAACACTGGGCTGTCGGTGCTGCTCCACGAACAGAGGTGGGCTGGTTTGATTAGAGACACCGCGGAGAAGCTGGCTGGGGAGAGCGTAGATCACGGCAGCGGTGACCGTCAGGAGGGCGTGAGAGGGGGCCTGAGGATCAGTAGGAAGGAGAAACCAGGCTGGGAGGATAAAGGAACATAGGGGGTTGCCATGGCAACGTGGTTTTGGCTGCTGCCACGTTGGAGCGGTGGTCAGATTAAGGAACTTTGTGGCTTTCGTGAAAAAAAGAGCGGGTGTTTAACGTGGATGGGGTGTGGCACTGAGAACTCTGTATTTATAGACTTTGGGGATTTGTTTTTGGCTCCACTGACCCTGCCTGGCACAAAGGGCTCTTTCTGGCAGCGAGCAGGTGGAAGGAATGAAACTTATCTTGCTTTACATCGTTGCAACTGAAAATGTTTTCAAGGTACAGGGGCAGGCTGGCCCCACACCACCACAGAAAGCTTCTACTCGCGTGGCAGAGGCATTCATACTTGTGCAGGAAGCTCTGTGGCCCTGTGTCCGGGTACAGGGTCCTAGTCCTCACAAAGAACTTACAGCAATGCTCTGGGGGGACCATCCAGCTACATCAGGAGGCTGCAGCGCCTCTGCATGTGGGGGGCTGGGGGACGGGCTGCTCTGTGCTGAAACAGGTCAGCGGCTGGCCAGCTGGGGTGTCATCTGTGCCCTCAAACTCCAGCTGCTGCGAGTGAGAGGGAACCTGCTGCCAAGTCCCACCGATGTTACTCCAGCAGAGAGAAAAAAGCCCTCCTGCACCACATCTCCTTCCATTTCTTACGGGAAATTCAGCTCCATCCTCATCTATGGGACCAACACTGAGGACATTTCATTGAGGAAGTATTTTTCTCAGCGAATTCCAATGTAAACCACTTTCATCCCCCAATAAGTTTTCCATTCTGTGCTGTTTTCCCCATTTTAAACATTTCTTTTCAATAGCGTTTTTACCAAAAATGTGATTCTTTAATTATTTTTGTCTGCTCATCACGGCTTCTGACAATCTGAGGGTCCTTGATGATCACCTTTCTACCAAGGTCCATTTTCTTGGGTCACATTTTGCATATCCAGATTTTCCCAAGATTATTGGAGTCTTCCATTGGTTTAAAAAACAAACGAACAATTTTACCACATGGCACTTTTCCTTCTGTAGGTTTTATTTTGTGTGGGTTCTTTTCTGTCACATCTAATTTCTCCCAGTACAACTGTTGCACTTTTCAGCCGTACCAACAAGTTTACATTCTTTAGTTTCTCATTTGGGACAAACTGTATCACACACAGTGTTAGCTGTTGCCAGTTTCATTTTGGATCGGTTGTTTCCACCGATAATATTTACCCAGAACTTGGATAAAAGGCAGGTAACGTGTATTTTTTTAGGAAAGCCACAGAAGAATTGAGGGGTTCTTCTCAGATATTCCAGGAACACTCCCCTGTTCAGAATTAATCTAGTGTATTGCTCACCCAGTTCTTCTCAATGCTTGAGCTCAAGTCACGTGCCGTGGACAGCAGAGCAAGGACAGCGGGTCAAATGGGCAAAATGATCTGTGTCATTTAAAAAGAGTTTTGAGCCCGACCAGTGTGGCTCAGTGATTGAGTATCGACCTATGAAACAGCAGGTCACGGTTGGGCTCCTGGTCAGGGCACATGCCTGGGCTGTGGGCTCAGTCCCCAGTGGGGGGTGTGCAGGAGGTAGCTGATCACTGATTCTCTCTCATCATTGATGTTTCTGTCTCTCTCTCCCTCTCCCTTCCTCTCTGAAATGAATAAAAATAAAAAAATTAAAAGTTTTGATTGTTTTGGTGTCTGTACAGCAGCAGCACAGCCTTGCCCACAGATCCCAATGGAAGCGGCCTCGCGGAGCTGTGCGGGGTGATGGCCCGCTGAACGCCCAGCAGTGGGAGATCAGAAACAGCGAAGACCCAGAGCCAGGAGCCACCAGCAGAAAGGACGTCAGGATGAGCCCCCGGCAGAGACAGGCATCGGAAAAGGGGCTGAGGAAGAGGCTTGGCCAAGAGACACAGGTCCCCGTTTTGGGAATCAGGTACAAGGTCAGGGTGGAGCCAGCACATGGCTGATTTGCAGCTGAACTCCTTGCCCAGGCTCCTTGGGCCCCATCTCCCCCGGAGGAGTGGCGGGCGTCCCCTTCGCAGCCTAGAGCCCATGGCCCACCAGCCCTCGAGGGCTGCACGAGGGGAGCCAGGACATTCCTAGAGAAGGCCATTCATCCGAGGAGATCGGAGCCTTATTCGTTTGTTTATTTATGTATTTATTTATTATATATTTTATTGATTTTTTACAGAGAGGAAGGGAGAGGGATAGAGAGTTAGAAACATCGACAAGAGAGAAACATCGATCAGCTGCCTTCTGCACATCTCCTACTGGGGATGTGCCCACAACCCAGGTACATGCCCTTGACCGGAATCGAACCTGGGACCTTTCAGCCCGCAGGCCATGCTCTATCCACTGAGCCAAACTGGTTAGGGCGAGCCTTATTTATTTATGTAAAAACGTTCTCAGAAGGTTTAACTCTCATAGTACCAGCTGCCTGTACAGAGGGAAGGGGCTTTCTTGCTGTGGCTGAGCCACCAGGGGCTCTGATGCTGGGAGGGAGAAGTGGGGCATCTGCATCCGGGAGACTCAGCCCCTTCTCCAGGCGCTCTCAGGGGGCCTTTTCCAAAGCACGGCAGGCCAGCCCCCTCTGGTCTCAGGACGACAAGAGGAAACGTTTCCCCGTCCCCGTTGTCTCCCGCAGTCCCCTCTCCCAGCAGCAGGTCAGAATAAATGGAACCAACAGAGAAAGGGCGCAGCTGGGAAATAAAGGAGAATTGGGCTTGAGTAGTAAATAAAAAACTCCCCCCATGCTTTCCCTGGGCTCATTGACCTCATCTATGAAAGCCCTTGAGGCGAGGCCTTCTTATCTGTGTGCCTGTGAAACGTAGCATGCATTCAGAGAAAAGTAACAGGCATTCAGAGAAAAGTAAATAAATGCATAGGTGGCTTGGGCATCCAGAACCGCGGGGGAGTGGCTGACTTCCCAACCTCTAGCTGATATCTTAGGTTTGTGACTTGACAGCAGCTGGGATTTGAACGGAGAAACAGGGCTTTGTCCCCAAAGATCCTCAGACCCTGAGATGTCTAGCTATGTAGTGGGGCTCTCAGCTGCAGAGGTTTTAAGACAATACTCGGAGAAGTATTAAGATGAGGATGTAAGGAGCTCCTGATTCCAGATGCCTGGGGTGAGGCTCAGGGACATACATTCCCCCCCCCCCCCCCTTTTTTTTTAAGATTTTTAAAAATTTATTTTGAGAGAGAGAGGAAGGAAGAGGGAGAGAGAAACATTGATTAGTTGCATTTTGCCCTCCCCCTAACAGGGATTGAGCCTGCAACCCAGCATGTGCCCTGACTGGGAATTAAACCAGCAATCTCTCAGTGCATGGGACGATGCCCAACCGACTGAGCCACACCGGCCAGGGCGGGACATACACTCTTGACAGGCACCACAGGAGATTCGACAGCAGGTGGTTGTCAGAAACCCACGCTGGAGAGACACACCCCGAATCCACAGAATCTTAGCACGAGACGGTGTCATCTGAGTCCTCAGGTCCTTGCTACTCCAGGTGTGGTGCTGGCCAGACGCAGCAAATGGAAGCCTGATGCGAATGTAGAATCTCGGGCCCAACCCAGCGCTCCCGGATCAGATGGACTGAAATGAGATCCCCAGGAAATCTGGGTGCGCATGGAGGTTTGGGAGCACATCTCTGGGTTCACTGAAGACAGAGTTCTCAGCAGGGGCAGCGCTACCCGCACAGAGCATCCAGGAAATAGGCGTCTGGATGTGGATTGGCTGTCGCATGACTTGGCATTTTGTAGGCAGGGATGCTAGCCGTCCCACCTTAACAAACTATCCTGCTTCCTGAATGACTTTCAAACATCCCAGTGGACATTCATGTACACAGAATACCCAGAACCTAATTCTTGTTTGTTTTACAAATAAACACTTTTTTTTTTGCACAGGTTTAATATACATTGAAATTTCCAGGAATGCAACTACCATAGAAATTGAGGGAAGATTCAATATCCACTTTAAGTATTACCAAGAGCTGGCCCTGGCCGGTTTGGCTCAGTGGATAGAGCGTCAGCCTGCGGACTGAAAGGTCCCCGGTTCGATTCGGTCAGGGGCACATGCCTAGGTTGTGGGCTTGAGCCCTAGTAGGGGGCGTGCAGGAGGCAGTCAATCAATTCTTCTCTCATCATGGATGTTTCTATCTCTCCCTTTCCCTTCGTCTCTGAAATCAATAAAAATATGTTTTTTTAAAAAAAGATGCTGTGCTTACCTTACAAATCTACACCTTTAAACAAACAGGTGGCGAGGGATGGGTGTAGATGGAAGAAGGCATAGAGGGCATGCAAAGTGATGGGGGAAAAATTAGGAAAAAAAAAGTATTACCAAGAGCTGCTCACCATCTGTGATGGTTAGTTTTATGTGGCTACGGGCTGCCCAGATAGCTGGTAAGACATGATTTCTGGGTGTGCCTCTGACGGTGTCCTCAGAAGAGGTGAGCACTGGAATCAGTAGACTAAGGAAGCTCGTCCTCCCCCAGGATGTTCAAATCAGCTGAACAAGAACAAGAAGGCCCAGGAAGATACATGTGTTCCCTCTGCCTGAGTGAGATCTCCATCTTCTGCCCTTGGCCATTGGCACTCCTGCTTCTCATGCTTTTGGTCTCAGACCGGGATTTACACTGTCAGCCTCTCAATTCTCAGGCCTCCAGACTCCAACTGAATTAATTACACCACTAGCAGATAGCAGATTACGGACTTCTCAGTCTCCATGACTGTGTAAGCCAATTCCTATAATAAATCTTCTCATCTATCTATCTATCCATCCATCCATCCATCCATCCATCCATCTCATCACATCCATCTCATCCCATCCATTCATCCATCCATCTTATCTCATCCAACCCATCCCATCCATCCATCCACCCATCCGTCCATCCATCCACCCATCCGTCCATCCATCCACCCATCCAGCCATCCATCCATCCACCCATCCGTCCATCCATCCACCCATCCATCCATCCATCCACCCGTCCATCCATCCATCCATCCATCCATCCACCCATCCATCCATTCATCCATCCACCCATCCATCCATCCATCCACCCATCCATCCATCCATCCATCCATCCATCCATCCATCCATCCATCTTATCCCATCCAACCCATCCCATCCCATCCATCCATCCATCCATCTATCCATCCATCTTATCCCATCCATCCCATCCCATCCCATCCCATCAATCCCATCCGTCCATCTATCAATCCATCCATCCATTCCATCCCATCAATCCCACCCCATCTATCCATCCACCCATCCATCCCATCCCATCAATCCCACCCCATCCTATCCATCCATCCATCCATCCATCCATCCCATCCATCATCCACTGGTCTGTTTCTCTGAAGAACCCTAAGACACCATCTTAGACAACCCCATCGCAGACAGGGGTAGTGCAGTGGTGTGTAGTACAGCATACCTGTGTCGGTCCACCTCTCTGTCTGGCACCTGACTACTTCATCAGCGTTAGAACCAAGCATGTAGGGATTAACATACATATTATTTTCCTATAAAAATTTTAAATTTCTTCTTTATATTATACTTAGGACAGTATTATACTCTTTTGAAATGATGTGTATAGATAGCTTACTTTACTTGTAAAATTTCATTTCTGTTTATAATTTTTTATATAAAAAGGAACTTGTTGGGTATGACAGAGCTGAGAAGGACTGTTCTGATTGAATTGCCTAATTTATTAGTCACAGGAGCTGAAACCCAGAGAGGTGGAGTGCCCAGGTCACAGGGGTGACTTGTGTCATAGACCCTGACACCCAGGAACCCAGCCCCCACCAGGACTGCCTGCCCAGCCCCTGCACTGCCCGCCCAGCCTGCTCTGCTGTCTGGCGAGGTCCTTCTCTGCCCCCCCCTGCTCTTGCCAGGCGCTGGGCAATGATTTGCAATGTCATGTAGCCCCACAAGGAAGCGCAATTATTATTTTTACCCAGAATATTTTCCTTGGAGGCAAAGAAATTACAAATTACAAAATGAATGGAGCCCTTGTTCCTGGCTCTCTTTGGACACAAATTGCTGCCTTCCTTGTTTGTTTGGTGTTGGCCTTCAAAGAGAAATGACAAGATACAAAAAACTTTGGATTTCGGGAGGCAATGGATTTTATAGCTAAAGACCCAAAACCCGAGATCCTAAGCCTGTTCATACACTATCACCCTAATGACAACAACCCAGGGCCCCAGGGTGGGTGGGCCTAATCTGCATACACAGAGCTCACCACAAAATGTGGACGAACTTGGGTTGCTCAAACATTGGTTGTTCTGCCACTTGCTTTCTTCTGAATATGAAAAGGAAGGCACAAGCTTTGCCTCTAATGTCCATCATTTCGGGTTGGCACATAGAGGAGCTATGGGAGGGGAGGGCCACTACCCCACAGGTGTTAAGAGAAGCCCTGGTGTCTGCAGGTGAGGCTGAAGGACGGTGACTGGTTGCACAAAGAGCTCAAAGAAGTGAAGGCAAGTCCAAAGGGCCCGAAGCAGAGCCAGCTTGAAGGACCAGAAGAACAGAAAGGAAAGCAGTGTTGAATGTCCTGGGGGTACGGAGGGACCCAAACCCAATTCCCAACTCCTAAATAGCAAGATGGAGTTGGGAAGTAGCCACTTCCCAAGTTCAAGACAATACCATCTCACAAGGGAAGGGATTCCCTAGCACTTTCTTTCCCTCCTTTTTTGCCAAACCTGAATAGGGCAGGGCCTCTCTCGGGCTTAACCCGGTCATCCCATGAGGACACGTGGCCCGGGACAGACACAGAGGATCCCATATCAGTCACTCCTGTGGGACAATTCTGGCAGAATTATTCATATGATCACAAAAAGCTTTAAAGAAAATTTAAAAAGGATAAAATGATCAAGCAATTCCCGAGTCCCCAAACACAGTAACGCCTGCTGTGACCAGGGCAGTGTGTCTTGCTGCCACCTGGGTGCTTGCTGTGCAAAGGGAGAAAACTGCCTTCAAGAGAACTGTGTTTTCAGTGAGGCTTCCAGAAACTCATCAAAGAATGGCCTGGAGAATAATGGATTGAAAATAGTCTCCATATTTGACCCAGTGATCCCACTTCTAGGAATATATCCAAAGAAACTAGAAACGCCAATCAGAAAGGATATATGCACCCCTATGTTCATAGCAGCACAATTTATCGTAGCTAAGATCTGGAAACAGCCTAAGTGCCCATGAGCAGGTGAGTGGATTAAAAAACTGTGGTACATCTACAAAATGGAATTCTACATTGTGGTAAAAAAGAATTCTTACCATTTGCAACAGCATGGATGGAACTGGAGAGCATTATGCTAAGCGAAATAAGCCAGTCAGAGAAAGATAAATATCACATGATCTCACCCATTTATGGAATATAATGAACAACATAAACTGATGAACAAAAACAGATCCAGAGTCAGAGAAGCATTGATCAGAACATCAAACTTCAGAGGGAAAGTAGGGAAGGGTTGGGGTAAGGGGGAGAGATCAACCAAAGGACTTGTATGCATGCACATAAGCCTAACCAATGGACACAGACAACAGGGGGGTGAGGGCATGAGTGGGGGGGGCGGTTAATAGGGGAATAAGGACACATATGTAATACCTTAATCCAGTGGTTCTCAACCTTCCTAATGCTGCGACCCTTTAATATAGTTCCTCATGTTGTGGTGACCCCCAACCATAAAATTATTTTCGTTGCTACTTCATAACTGTAATTTTGCTACTGTTATGGATCATAATGTAAAATATCTGATATACAGGATGTATTTTCATTGTCACAAATTGAACATAATTAAAGCATAGTGATTAATCACAAAAACAATATGTAATTATATATGTGTTTTCCGATGGTCTTAGGCGACCCCTGTGAAAGGGTCGTTCGATCCCCAAAGGGGTCGCGACCCACAGGTTGAGAACCGCTGCCTTAATCAATAAAGAAAAAGAAAATAGTCTCCACAGAACAAACAAACTCATTACTACTTCAAGGGAGGGAAGGTTCCAGAGACAAAGCCCCCAAATGACTCAGCTCCTGACACCCAAGAAGAACCGATGGCTGGGCCAAGCCCACGAAGGCGAAGACACGTGGGCTGAGTGCGGCGTTCATTCCGCATAGCCCAGGAGTAGGAGGTTCAGCTAAGAGGAGGAACGCTGGTGTCGAAGGAGCAGAGGTGAGATGCTAGAGAGGGGAAGGATCCGGGAGAAAGAGTGGACAAGAGCAGCTGGCCCGTGCCACCCAGCAATGTGCCGAGACAAAGGCGAGGTCTTGAGGAAGCTGAGCAGTTGACCTTCAACATCTGGGTCAGATCCAGGCTTCCTGTCAGCGAGGGAGAACCAGAGAAAGAAAGAAGTCTTCAGAGGCAGGAGATGCACTCCGAGACCTCTCCATCCCTTTCTCTCCTTGGCGCGAAGAGCGTGCTTGAGTTTCCCTGTAGCTTTCAATCTCCAAAAATACCTGCACTATTTCTCATGGGAAAAGACCCTGGATAAAATAGCCCACATTGCCCAGCAGTGTGGCTCAGTGGTTGAGTGTCGACCCATGAACCGTGAGGTCAGGGTTCTGTTGCCAGTCAGGGCACATGCCTGGGTTGCGGGCTTGGTCCCCAGTATTGGCTGTGCAGGGGGCAGCCAATCAATGATTTCCTCATCACTGATGTTTCTCTGCTGCTCCCTTCCTCTCTCTGAAATCAATAAAAATATATTTTAAAAAAATAGCCCAGGTTGCCGTTAAAATTCCCCAAGTGTTGTCCCAATTCAACAGGAAAACAGCAAGCCAACAGAGGAAGAAATGTAATGTGACCTCTAATAAAACAGGCCGCACTGCGGTAGAAGCTCCGTGGAAAGGCTCGTTTCCAGGGGCTGAGCACAGATAAGGGAGGCATCTCACGGGGCAGGGGGCACACAGGAAAGACTATACTGTCCCTGTCCCTCATTCCCAATAACAGGGAAGGGGGCGGGAGAGGAGAGGGCGTTCTGCGTGTGTCTGGGTGGAGCAGGGTTGAGAGGATGGATTCCGAGTCCCACCCTCCAGGACTGAATTCTGCCCATGCCACCAGGCATCTGAGCAAAGGCAAGCGTTTTTCCTTAATCCCCGTAAGCCTCAGCTTCCTCATCCGCCTGTGAAGATGCTCTAGCGAATGGAAGAGCTATGCACCGAGCCTGGCATCCAGGGGGCTTTCTCCACGTGTCCTTAGCAGTACCACACCACAGGGGTACGCGCCCACCTTTGCCCAGATGAATGGAGCACCCACATCCATCCCGAGGAATCCATGTCCATGGGCCATTCCTGAGTGAGACCCTGCCCCCTGGTCTCAGCACTGCTTTGGCCATCACTGATCCAGGGCACGGTATCGGAGTGGAGACTAGCAGAGACTTCTAATCAAATCCCCTGCCCAGTCGGTGATTTCAGTAAGAAAGTGCAATCGAAACTAATATGAATTGGGTGCCCACTGGACAGCGGACAGGTTCAAAACACCTTGCCTACATCATTCTTTTACTTCTTAGCTCAACTCGGCGAGGTGCTATTACTACTCTCAAACCCCGCCCCTGTTACAGGTGGAGAAACTGAGGCACAGAGGAGAGCGGCATCTTGCAAAGTAACTCCATTGGCAAGCTGCAGCCCTCCTAGGTGTAAGGAGTGTGGAGGCATCTGCCTGAGGGAAATATCGAACTCGGGTTGCAAATGCGATTTTCAAAGTGGCAGGGTTTCCGGGTATTTTTTCAGAATCATTCTGCTTTGCATGAGGACAAATCAAAGCTCTGAAAATAATCACTACTAATGTGAAGAAATTACTGTTTTCTTTGTTCAATCCACCGCTTCACGCCTAAGAGGACTGCCTAATAAATAACTCTGGGTTGATTAGACCTTTGTCTTCTCTGACGCACGTAATTTTCTCTCCAGGAAATAGAAAAGGTCTTACGTCCTGGAGGTCACCCATTCCAGCTACAAAGTGGCTTTTTAAATCTAATTTCATTTAGAATCCACTTCCAGTTTAGGTTTCATTAGGGATCAAACAATACTGAGGTTTGAGAATGGCCAATTGACAAAAATATTAAGTCACAAAAATGCAGCCACGGCACCTACTATGGAGTTTTTAGGGTAAAAAGTGAACTCACTTTTTTTCATCAGGGTTCCTACATGAAGCTCTTTTCCGTTTCACTTAGTTCCCTTTTACCGTGCCCAATCCCTAATTAGCCAGGTATAGATGAGCTATACTCCTTATGCCACAGTGGGGTTAACTCCAAAGAAACTGTACCCCAGCCCTTAGGTCCTACCCAACATAGAAAAAGCAAATTAATTTTAATCCTGAGCTGCAAACGGAAAGCAGGAGAAACACGAGCCTTAATCAGGTGTAGTGACCTATCGGAGAAGGAAATTTGCTGGGGGTGGAAACCGTTCTGCTATGTCAAAGCCAAATACACACAGTTTTTAGACCATTCGCACAACTTGCCTCCCCTGGAAGGAAAAAAGCGAAAGCACGTATGTTCGGTGGGAGAAAAGGTGATCTGAAACTTTCTCTCTTACGCAGATGTTCCAACCCCTTCTGAATAATTCTGCGAACGTCATGCCTTCATCCAGGGTCCTCAAAACCCGCCTCCACCATCAGCTCTCTTTTCCCTGCTGTCTCGAACAGAAAACTCGGTGGTACATAGGAGGCCATCGGGGGAGCCAGAAACCATCTTTCCAGTAATGCGTATGGATGAATCAATTCTGTTTCCTGGAACCCAGCTAATGGACGTTCTATTTTTCTTGGGGTCTGTCATATACTCAACTTTTAGGAAAAGGAGGCCATTAACAAGAAATGAAGTGCATCCGGCTTATCTAGGACACTTAAAAAGGCATCCAGGGGGTGACGGGAATAAGGTGGAGAGAGTTCATACCGGTGCTGGAGGCCATGCCGAAGCCCAGACAGAAACTCAGTACAGTGGGCTAACATGTTTTAGAAATATTTTGTCTTAACTATGTGAAAACCTTAAGCACACTGTTTGGAAATACATGAAAATGGAAGCAGTAACTCTGGTTAGGAAGATAAGGGGTGGTTTTTATTATTTAATTCCAAAGGTGGATATGAAATTATTACCTAAAGATCTGACACAGGATCTTAGTGGTGCTTGACGACAAGAGTTCAATCAACAAGACTGATTCCCTTCCCAGAGCATCGGCGAGGCTTTCCCTGACTCCAGCAGGGTTCCCTCTATGATGTGGCCCTGTTGACCTTTAGCCTGGTGGCCATGGGCCTACTATCCTATAAAATAAAAGGCTAATATGCAAATAGACTCAATGGTGGAACAACCTAACAACCAGTCGCTATGATGTGTGTTGACCAACAGGGGTTGTGTGCGGAACACGGCAGGCCTCGGCCGTGGCGGGATGGTGGAGCAGGTGAGCAGGGGCACAAGATCAAGGCGGGACTGGTTGCTGTCATCGGGGCGAGCCTCTGGTAGTTACTGAAAATTCTTTGCTCCTGCGCGCCATGGTCCCACCTGCCACTTGCACCCACTGCCGACACCGGCCCCGCTCGCACCCGCAGCCAGTGCCGGAGTTGCCACTCGCACCTGTTGCCGGCGCCCAGCGCTGGTCCCAATTGCTCAGCACCGTCAGTAGGTGTGAGCAGGGCTGGCACCGTCAGCATGTGGGAGCAGCAACAGTGGGAGTGAGACTGCAGGCAGAGAGGGGACCGGGGTCTGCCGCAGGAGGGGCTGGGCAGGGGCTCGAAGGATGGGCTGAGACCCACTTCTGTGCCCACCACAGCTTCGCGGCCCATAGTTCCTTTCAAGGTGCATGAATTCGTGCACTGAGCCCCTAGTAGTTATACAAGTATAAATGGCAGCAGCACTACCCAACCGGTGTTGCTCAGTAGTTGAGCTTCGACTTATGAACCAGAAAGTCATGGCTCAATTCTTGGTCAGGGCACATGCCTGGGCTGCAGGCTTGATCCCTAGTGTAGGGCATGCAGGAGGCAGCCGGTCAATGATTCTCTCTCA
The DNA here is from genome assembly GCF_028538775.1 of Myotis yumanensis. Classification (NCBI taxonomy): domain Eukaryota; kingdom Metazoa; phylum Chordata; class Mammalia; order Chiroptera; family Vespertilionidae; genus Myotis; species Myotis yumanensis. Next base: position 11,301,170 of record NW_027223752.1, read on the forward strand.
TTATTGACGTTTCTATCTTTCTCTCCCTCCCCCTTCCTCTCTGAAGTCAATAATATAATATATTTAAAGTGCAGCAGCACTAAGCTTCTTCCTAAGCAATGAGAGCAAGAAATCACAGAGGCTTTGTCTGTGTGTGTGTGTGTGTGCGCGCGCGCGCGCGCGCGCATGCCATTTAAATAAATAAATGCGAATTCAATGCCCATTAAGAATTGTGTTCCCCATGTATTACCTAAAATCATGGGTATCCCCAGTGGTAGTTGGAGAACCCTGCAGGAGGAATGCCCAGGTCTCTGGATCTGTATTGTAGAGTCTGTGCAGACCCCTGGGTCAGAGCCTGGCACGTGGGACCAGGCAGGGAGGGCAGCGGGACGCAGATGAGGAGGCTCAGACAGACCGAGACTCATCCCTCCCGGGGACCCAGCCACCTGTCTGCTCTTGGATGAGAAGGGGCTGAATCCCTGGGATGGATCCCCTGTGCTTGCTTAGGTGGGAGTGGGTTTTGATACCTGTGTTTTCCAAGTGTGGTTTCATCTTCCTTTCCCTGGCTCTCAGATGCTGCCTGTGCTCTGCCCCAAGAGGTAATACCCAGGTGCGATACCATGGGCGTTCCTACCCCGATCCTTTTCCTAAAGGAGAATTTTGATTGCAATTTTGTCTGTTTTCCCTTCCAGTATTGTACGCCAGGTGCATTGTGGGTAGGGTAACCTGATTGCTTAGTCCACAGCTGCAGGGTGCTCCTAACTAGTGCAGGCACCGTGCCAGGTGCAGACACACAGAACCAGGTAGACCTGGAGCTCAGGCTCCATGAAGACAGCAAATCCCAAGAGGTACTAGGAGACTCCGGCCCTTCTCCATGGGGTGGAAGCGGAAGCAGAAGTTAGGGGGTGTGAGCCGGGGAGAGCAGCACCCACCAAAGCCCATTCCAACAAACCCCATGCAGCCCAGCCGGTTATGTCACAGATCAGGATTTCCAAACGCCAGGCACCAATTCAGCCACAGAACAAGCAGGACTGAGAGAGGCAGGACTGTTCTCCGCATTCCATTCCTGAGGACCGAACAGAAACCTCCACCCACAGCGAGGAGACCTTGGCATCTTCTGGGAGGAGGACACTGCGGCAGCCACAGTGCTCTCTGTAAGCACAGGGGAGCCGGATCCCCACGGAAACCACACCTCGCACCGTGGTCGGCTCTCTGTGGGGCCCCAGCCCTTTAGCAATATCCACGCCGCATCTAATTCAGGCGGGTGCACCCACGGGATCAGACTTCCCTGGAATATAGCCTCACGCGCCACCATTCTCCCTGCCTCACCCTCGGTTTGTTAAAATTGTAGAGAAATCAGGCAACGGTAACAGCTTTTATTATAAAAACCACAAACGATCACGGAAGAATAGAACTGAGTGGAGATGGAGCTGATGCCATTCTCACTGACGTGATTTTGAACGGATTTTTCTCCATCAGTGCTTCGAGAACAACAGCCATTCTGCACCCTGTTGGGGGAGCGTTCCGCTCAACTAATTAATTAGCTCACAATACAATCCAATGCTTGAGAAGGTGACAGCCGTCTAGGAAAAGTGTGGGCTTTGGAGCCGGACGGACCTGCGGGCCCTTCTGCTGACGGTGGGGCGAGGGGGACGTTTCCTAAGTCTCAGTTTCTTCATCTGTGAAATGGGGGCAGCATCCTTTACCGTGGAGGGCTGTTCTGAGGCTCGGGCGGGAGGATTACAAATCTGCACTTAGTGCGGTGCCCTGTGCACTGAAGAGCTCAACAGATTTAATGAGTATAATCGAGGTGCTTCCTTGGAGTGTCTGCCCAGCCTCTGCGCGAAGGAGATTTCACATCTGGTGCAAAGTGGGTTCCTAAGAAATGGTGGCCGTCTTGTCCCCCTCTTCCTCCTTTGAGAGCACCCCGATGCTTCTTCAAAGCCAGAAATGAACATGCTCACGTCTGAAAGGCTCGTGTTTGGTATTTTGCACCCGACTCATCTGCTTTACTCACCGGCGGTTTTTCCTGCTCCTTCAAAACGCCCCCTTTGACATCTATCCTCCCGTATCTTTTGCTTGCAAACTTCAGTATTTTTCTTTTTGCCTGTATTTATCTGTATTTTTCGTTTTAGGTGAGGGACGACCAAATGACTGAACAAGCAGGTTGCACGGGGCGACCAGGCTGCCAGGGGGGTTAGTGAGGGACGACCAAACGACTGAACAGCAGGCTGCGTGGGGCGACCAGGCCGGCAGGGGAGGGGGGACCGTGAGGGGCGAGCATGCTGGGGGGGGGGGGGGCAGTTGGGGGTGCATCCGTGTTTAATAAGCTTCGATAACCAGTGAAAACCCTCCTCCTCTCTTTATTTCATGTGCATTGTTGGAAGGAAGAACCTGAATGGACGGGTGTCCTTTACCACAAGCTCCTACCTTCTCCGGGACACAGGCGAGAAGAACATGGAATTGTTACAGAGGAGTCATTAAAAACGCTGCCCTGGGTTAATGTTCACAACAGTAGAGCTCCCCTTCCCAACATGAAATTGACTTTATTCTCAAACAACACCCTTGCCAATGTTTGAGTCAGTACATCCATACAGCCGTTCTTCACCCCAGTGCTTCTCTGACCGGCGTCCCCTAATCCTCCCTTAGCCCCTTTCTAAACCTCATCTTCCTAAATCATGTGCAGAAGCACGCCACCCCACCCAAGAACAGGGTATTAAAATGTCTAATGCCCTTTACGGGTCCCCTGATGCCCATAAATAATGAGGTTTTTATGGTACAGTCACTCTGGTGGGGCTGGTCTACATTCCAGGTTTCAGAGCAGTCTTCCCCTGGACACTTGGGTGTTATCCAGAATCAGCCAGGATGGGGGCCAGCGAGACCTCAGAGGTGCCATTTTTCTTCCACCTACACGCAGGGCGTGCTACATCTTTACTCCCTCCCCAAGCTTCCTCTGAAGTCAGCACTTTCCAGCCCTTCCAGTTAGTGGGTCTTTATTCCCCACAGAACCTTTAGCCTGTCTCCAAGTTCATGCTTTTCTGGCTTGATTCTCGTTTATGAAATATCTGAAGAAGGCAGGGGATGAGCTCACTCGGTTCTTACATCTCAGAGGGACAAGAGGAGCCTCAGCAGTGAAGCCAGGAGACAGGAAGGAGTCAAGCACAGTGATAGGTGGCAGGTGACACTCAGCCTAGGAGGGTGGGGCCAGGGGGCTCCCCAAAGGGAGCATCCACAGCTCTTCTTCTGTGAGCGGTTGGCTGGGAGGAACGTGTACCTAGAATACCCAGATTTCCCCTTTTTCGAAGAGAAATCAGAAATCTAGATTTTGATTGGAGAGTCTGATTTTTAAACGTTGACAGCCAACTTGAATGTTTCTCAAACACTCTGCGACCTGAGGTAGTGTGCTGGAGAGGCCCACAGAGCCCATTAGGCACACCTTTCCTCCACTCTGCCTCCTGCCTTCAGTGACTTCGTGTTCATAGCTTGTAATCAGCCATTGTTGGGAACATTTACACCACAGAAATAGGCAAACGCTAAAATCAGGGTTTAAAAAAAAAATCTGGTTGTTTAACATTTACCAGCACGTCGCCATCGAGAGGCCGAACAAAGCATGTTGCTTTTGGCCAAAGTGGTGGTTTCTAATTTAAATATTAAACAAGAAGTGGCGCTAAATGACAGTGAAGTGTTATACACTGAGTGGCCAGATTATGATGACCACCCCATCAGTACTTCGTTGGGCCACCTTTTGCCTTCAATACTGCGGCGATTCTTCTTGGCATTGACTCCACGAGATGTTGAAAGGCGATGCGAGGAATCTGACACCATGCCTGATGAATAGCACTGTCCAGTTCTGTGAGATTTGATGGTTGTGGAACCAGCTGCCTGATGGCTCTTTTAACTTCGTCCCACAAATGCTCAATTGGATTGAGATCTGGTGATTGTGGGGGCCACCTAAGCAAGGTAAAGTCTCCCTCATGTTCTTGAAACCACTCCTGCACAATACGAGCACTGTGGCATGGCGCATTGTCTTGTTGGAAGAAGCCATCTCCATGGGATACGCCATCAACATGATAGGATGAACTTGATCAGCAACGATACTTAGGTACATTGTGCTATTCAGATGTTTATAATGATCTGGCCCTCTAGCAACTTCAGCGGGAAATTATAGCTAATTTGCCTACAAACGTCAGGTGGTCATAATAATCTGGCCACTCAGTGTATAGTTCCAAATCTGTATTTACAACAAACAGTTCGAGTGACACTGCGACCACAGGGGAGGGGGTGGGCTAAGAGTGGGAGGGACATCTTAACAGCCGAGAACAAAGAGATAAAGGAACAGGCGGGCAGCTCTGGGCCACGCCTACTACCCTAGAAGGCAAGCACCCTACAAATAGCGCATTTGCTCCTTCCTCTCTGCTCAGAGGGAGTGTGGCAACTGACTCTCAACCAGACCCTCAAGACACTGCAACATTCGGAAATGTCTTCTGAATCATCAGGAAACGATGAGCTGATGCACAGTGACTGAGCAACGACAGTGTTTCAAGTCAGTTTTCAAATTGAAGGTGATGGATTTCTTTTGCTAATCACACTAGGAGCAGAGACCTTCCCCTTTTTCTCTTCATTCAAAATCAGCTTAACTCTGGTGTGGTTCTCAATTCCTGTTCTCAATTGCATGCCACCCCAACACGGCCCTTGCCACCCACACCAGAGGTGGGTGTGCGACCTGACTTTAACTCTTGTTAATGACGTCTGTCATGCAAACAAGACCATGCAGGTTCCTGCAGAGCTCTGTCCAGGGGCTCTGGGAAGACAGGGTCTTCTTCTGAGTTCCAGATGCCAAGCATCATGTCAGCCGGAAGCTGCTGGGACCAACCTCACTGCTCTGACACAGGCCCCAAGACGGGCGCGCCTAGGAAAAAAGCAAAGCTAGGACAGAGATGGAGAGAGACCCACTGACATGGCTTGAACCCATAGATTCAGCCTGAGGTGGAAATTTCCATTATACATGTCAATAAATTATCTTTTCATTTCCATTAGTTAGAGAGCTAACTTTATTAATGGCCTTAATTTAACAGGAAATAAAGAATTAAATATTTATTTGCATTATTGTTTTTCCTTTGGAGACTAACATTAGTCACGACCTTAGTTAAGAAGGGAAGGGAAGAAGGGCAGGGGAGGAGTAGGAGGGGAGGGGAGGAGAAGGGAAAGGAGGAAGGGGGATGGTGAGGGAAGGACGGACAGCTAGGCCTGGCTGAAGCAATGGCACCCACTAGCCCTGAAGGGCCCCCGGGGCCAACTCTGCACCAGTTCTGCTCCCGCCAGCCTTGGGTAGCTCCCACCGCATCCGGGGGACCTTCACCTGCCCCTCCTTGGCCTCCTCTGCTGTCTCCGGGCCTCCACACCCTGGGCTGTAGTCACAGACTCCTCCCTGCTCTCCTGCTCCTAGACCAGCCATGGGCAAACTACGGCCGGGTCCGCGGGCGGGATCCTGCCCGTTTGAAATGAATAAAACTAAAAAAAAAAAAAAAAGACCGTACCCTTTTATGTAATGATGTTTACTTTGAATTTATATTAGTTCACACAAACACTCCGTCCATGCTTTTGTTCCGGCCCTCCGGTCCAGTTTAAGAACCCACTGTGGCCCTCGAGTCAAAAAGTTTGCCCACCCCTGTGACTGTCCTTGGAAGAGATCTGACCCACTCCGCCTGGTTCATCTCCCGACATTCCGCTGTTTATGATGCGATTCTCCCCAGTCTCCCCCGGGGGGTGCAGTCCCCACCCCGTGGCTCCTCATGACTCAGTCATTGATCACATCCCCGTGGTGAGCTCACCGGCTGCCTCCGGGGTTCTTGCTCTCGTTATTCCTCAGTAACTGTTTTCTGACACGTTACAATCCGGAGTAAAGATGTCATGTCCCAGCCACTGCTGCAGCTGGGTATGACAACGTGACAAAGATCTGGACAAGGACGTGCAAGGGCAATGTCCAGAATTTCTGGGAAGCCTGCTGGAGTGGACGCTGTTTGTGCCGCACTCAGATCCCCTTCAGCCCCTGGGTCAGCTCAGTGTGGCCATCCACACGCAGGTGCTAACAGCCTCTACCCCACAGACGGCTACGTGCCTGGGAGGCTCAGGTCCCCCCCAGCCCAGCCACAGCCAATGAGTGACTGTGTAGGTATAAAAGCCCAGTTCCTTTGACTCAAGGTGGGACAAATTCCAAGGTGTAACTCATGTTCAAGTCCATACAATACCCTCCTACTTGGCTCCTTCCCTTCTCTCACCCTCACTCCCTCACTCCCCCACTGGTCTCCTCTCCTTATTCACTCCCAGCCAAACCCTTAGCTCAGAGTCAGCTTCTCAGAGAAACTGACCTAAGCAGCTAAGCTCCCTGCAAGGGAAAAGACACATCCTTCTCTCCCTTTCTCCCATCCTACCACCTTGGATGAACCTCAGGTGAGGATGTGATGGGCAGAGCTCCCACAGCCAGGCCGAGTCCTGAGGTGCAGGTGGCACCCAGGGAGAGCAGAGCTGAAAAGGCCCGACCCCCTGTTGACCTTGCACAGTCACCATAGCAGCCCCGACTGCCTACATGCGGTGCAGACCTCTTTTCGGGGATACAGGAAAGCCTTGTGAGCTTTTTGGGTCTTGTAACTTGAAGCTAAACAAAATCCTAATTGATATACTCCCTTATTTACCAGCTGTGTGTACTTGGGAAAATTACTAACTCTCTCTGAGCCTTCCCTCCCCTAACTCAAAAGATGGTTGAGAGAATGAACAGATCATCAATTCTTCCCAACCAGCCCCAGATCCCATGTCCCCCAGGGAATTGTCTTAATCAATTAAAGAAAAGGTGGTGATTTTTTCCCTTAAGTTATCAGCAACTCTCAGAATTCAGTCTTCAACATCATTCCATTCAATGGAACGCAAGTATATCCCTATGTGGTCAAAGCATGCCTTTCAGACGTTTCTTTGTACAGGCGTTGGTACTGGGTCATATATAGGCTGTTAAATTAAAACACACACACACACACACACACACACACACACACACACACACACAAGTCTAAAACTATGGGAGACTGAGAAATAATACAGCATGCCTTCATACCAGATACCCAAAATAAAACATCTGGAGCAGAAGATATCAACAGCCAGAATTAATAAAACAGGCCTTAGTGAGGCAAATGCTAAATGTAACATACATTCTGTTTTTAAATGTAAAGTCCCAGTAAAAAGCCTGAAGATTCTGCTAGGAATGGCTTCTATGAAATAGCCAGGAAACTAAGACAGAGGAACCTTGCAGATGCACAAGCCTGAATGAAGACAATGTAATGGAGGTGTAACAGAGAAAAGAGATATAAGAATTATAAGTCACCAAAATAAAAGGTAACAAAAGCAAAAATAAACAAGTGGGACTACGTCAAACTAAAAAGCTTCTGCACAGCAAAGGAAACTATCAACAAAATTAAAAGGCAGCCTACCAAATGGGAGAAAATATTTATAGATCATGTATTTGATAAGGGGCAACATCCAAAATATATAAAGAACAGTCAACAGCAAAAAAAAAAAAAAAAAAAAAAAAAAAAAAGCCCCTAAACCCACACCAAACAAGCTGACTAAAAAATGGGCAGAGGATCTGAACAGGCAGTTTTCTAAAGACAGATGGCCAACTATGCAGAAACAGGTGCTCAACTTCACTTGGCTGGTATCAAAAAGAGAAGAAATAACAAGCATTGGCAAAGATGTGGAGAAAAGGGAACCCTTGTGCTCTGTTGGTGGAAATGTAAATGGGTGCAGCCACTATGGAAAACAGTATGAAGGATCTTCAAAAAATTAAAAACTGAACAACCATATGATCCAGCATTTCTACTTCCGGGTATTTATCCGAAGGAAACAAAAACATTAACTTGGAAACACAGCTGCACCCCCATGTGCATGATAACATTATTTACAATAGCCAAGGCGTGGAAACTACATAAGTGTCCATCAATAAATGTAAAGTGTGGTGTGCATGTGTGTGTGTGTGTGTACACAAAATTCGTGCATGGGTGGGGGGTCCCCTCACCTCAGCCCAGCCTGCACCCTCTCTAATCCAGGATCCCTTGGGAGATGTCCGACTGCTGGTTTAGGCCCGATCCTGGGGATCGGGCCTAAACCAGCAATTGGACATCCCTCTCACAATCCTGGGCTGCTAGCTCCTAATCACTCACCTGCCTGCCTGCCTGGTCGCCCCTAACTGTCCCCCGCTGCTGGCCTGATTGCCCCTCACTGCTTCTGCGTGCTGGCCTGATCACCCCTAACTGCACCCCCTGCCAGCCTGGTCTCCCCCAACTGTATCTCCCCCTGCCAGTCTGGTTGCCCCCAACTGCTCCCTCTGCCAGCCTGGTAGCCTTTTACTGCCCCCCCCCGCTGGCCTGGTCGCCCCTCACAGCCTGCTGTTCAGTTGTTTGGTCATCCCTCACTAACCTCCCTGCCGGCGTGGTCGCCCCATGCAGCCTGCTGTTCAGTTGTTTGGTCGTCCCTCACTAACCCCCCTGCCAGCCTGGTCGTAGGCAGCCATCTTGTGAGGGTGTAAGGGTTAATTTGCATATTACCTCTATATTATATAGAATACCTATACATATAGATATATATATACACACACATATACATAACATGGAGTATTATTCAACCATAAAAGAAGGAAATCCTAGCATCTGTGAAAGATCTTAATGGTATTATGCTAAGTGAAACATGTCAGACAGAGAAAGACAAATACTTGTGATCTCACTTATATGTGGAATCTTAAAAAGAAACCTGAAGTCACAGATGAAAAGAAGAGATTTGTGGTTGCCAGAGGTGGAGATAGGGGGTGGGTGAAATGGGTGATGGTGGTCAAAATGTACAAATCTCCAATAAATAAATTCTGAGGATGTTAGAAAAAGAAATTATAAATCAAGAACTATTGTCCAGCCAGTATGGCTCAGTGGTTGAGCATAGACCCATGAACCAAGAGTTCACTGGTTCGATTCCCGGTCAGGGCACATGCCCAGGTTGCAGGCTCAATCCCCAGTTGGGGGCATGAAGGAGGCAGCCGATCAATGTCTTTCTCTCACTGATGTTTCTATCTCTCTATTCTTCTCCCTTTATCTCTCTCTAAAATCAATTAAAATGTATTAAAAAAAAGAATTTTTCAGATGATACTAAAGATGGCAGGATAATGGCAACGAGGAACTTTCAATATTTATGCCAACACCTAACATATAGTAGGCCCGTAATAAAAAGAAACAAAGTCAGCAGACAGTAATCAGACAATGGAGAAATTAATTAGTGAGCTGGAAAATAAATGGAGAATCAAATCAAAAATATGGAATTGAGCAAATAGATGAAAACAAAAGTGCCTGGTAGACTTTGAAAAACAGGACTATCCAACCTGAGAATAATAAGGGTGCCAAGACAAAAAACAAAACCACCACCAAAAAAGCCAACACGGATCATTAAGGAAGCACTTGAAGAAAAATCTCCAGGATTGAAAAACTTTGATCAAGACCCTAACTACTCATAGAACAGCTTCCAAGATAATCCCCACAGGAAAGACGCCCAGACAATCCTTTCTCAGGAAACACACCATTAGTTGCCTTCACAGTGTTGTTGCCACGCAACACTGTCCTTCCGTCCTGCTCAATACAGGAACCTGCATTGTGTTCATGACAGCGATGAGCTCCCATGCAGGGGGTATTCTGACATGGTTCTGGTCGTGAAAAACACACAAAAATTGAGGCTTCCAAGAAAGTTCTTTTTGAGAGACCATCTCAGCTGGCTCACACATTGCCTTTCCTCTTCCCTCTTTCTTCCTGCCTTGGTGGCCGTCACAATGTCTGGAACTGGAGGAGCTGTTTTGTGAGCACAAGGGAGAGAGCCACCATGTGAGCCCGCCAGGGCAGACAGACTAGAAGGCACTGGGCCGCTGTGGCCCGGCCTGCAGGTCTCTCCGCTTCCTGCTGTGTGCCCAAGACACGGGTTTCCTGCTACAACCGCCCAATGCAACCCGCAGTTGATCTAGTTGTCACTTTCCTTTCTAGTTACTGAGACAAGGAAGGAGCAGTATAGGCAACAGAAAGGAATCATTCCACCTCAAGACTGAGGTGCTAATAAGAGTGGGTGCAGAATCGGGGATATGTGTGCAGCACCAAGCACAGAGGAAGCAGGTGACAAAGCTGTTGCTTCCTTTCTCCCCAACCCCACACCCCCCCCTCCACTCACTGTCACAGGGGGTGCTATTTCAGACACACAGGAAAGTGATTTCTAGAAGGTTATCTTGCCGTTTCTTTCTGTTTAAAAGCAGAAGCAAGGCTTGAGAAAACCAACGCGATGGTGTTAAGTAAATTACTGACCACAGCCTAAAGGTCCGGAGGCAGGAGAAGAAGGGACTGAAACAAAGAGGAAGTGACGGAAAGGAAACGACTAAGATCACTGAGGAGAAAACGGTGCAGGAGGTGATGTGCTCTCGGTTATCAGATGTGAGGCAGGTTCTAAGATGAAAAAAGGTAATTTCAGAAAGTGTTTCCAGAGAACAAGATACAACAAGGGGGGAGACAAGGGGGTGGAGAGAATTGGGGGCTGAACCCAAGGTCTCAAGACTCCGTATCATCCAGAGAAAGCAGTCTTAGTTTTATTCATAAACATGAAAAATAATGGCAAAAGGAGTTTTTTAAATCTGCAGGGACATTTTGATAAATTTCATTGTGATCACACTTAAAATGACAAAAAGGATGCCTAGTCCATTGTAATAGAAGGTACAGAATTGAAGAGAACAGGAAAAGAAGGGAAGTATAGAACAAAAAGGATAATGCAAATGAGACCCAACATATGTGCCAAAGTCCCCTACAAAGAGAAAAGTCCAAAACTGATTAAAAATAATATAAAAATGTATTAACTGGTTTACTAAAAAAAATTATTAAAAATCACAACTAGAAAGACAATCTAAAGTTAGCAAATATCTTCTAGTATATTGCAGGAATTTCATCAAATCTAAGTTTAAAAATAGATGTTAACATATAAAGCATCAAGAGATGAACAAGGTATTAATAAGTCATACAAGTGATGAAATCAATCACACTGAATTTATATGTCCCGAGACACACAACTGAAATGTTATTTTGGGTGTGTTCAATAGCTTTGGAGTATGTTTGGAGATTATGTTCCCTTTTGTTCCAAAATTCTGTAATATAAGAGAAGACCCAGCTGGAATATATATAGACACAAGGACACAAAGAAACACTCAAACAGGAAGGAGAATTCTGGGAAATGCACATTCTCAAGTCATTATGTGATCATTTTAGAAATAAATCAAAGCATAATGTTACAGCCAATCAAACAAAACCATTTAAGCAGTCTTTTGAACAAAAATTGAGATGAGTTAGAGCTAAACAAAGAATGTATAAGAATATTTATCTCAAATATGGACAGTATCTGAATTTATGAAAAACCGTTAAAAAAATTGCCTGTCAAAATGAGTGTATATAGCGCTATAAAAATCTATTTTATATACTAAAAAATTAATAGTCAATGAAAAGGTAACAGAACAGGATAAATATTTTGGACATATGTAAATAAACATAAGGTGCCCCCAAAATAAATATATTCACACATTTTGAATAATTATAAAGGCAGTGTTTAATAAAATACATTTCATTTTCAATATTGAGCTACCATCTTTAAAGTGTGTATACATATTTTGGGACACCCTGAATATAAAACAGAGATAAGAATTTGAGGGGTCCCCGTGGCCCTTGAGACAGCCCTTAAGATTCTACGGAGAACCTCAGTGGCTCTTTGGAGCACAGTTTGAAAACCACAGCCCTGGGTGGGCTGTGAGACCATTGCCTTTGTGATCATCATCGATTGCTTAGCACGAGGGAAGAACCCAGGACAGACAACCTTGGTGCCGACATGCCAGAGCTCACAGGTAGAGTCAGGGCATGACCTCTGGGATCAAAAGTCCAAATTGGAGACGAAAGTCCTGGGGGAGGCACCTTAGTTGTCATGGTGATGGGAGGAAGGCAGCAGCATTGAGGGGACGGTGAAGTACTGTAACAGGTGGTGATATAAGTCTCTATGCCCATGGACTCCTGGGAGGAAGGAATCAGACATTACAATATCACAGAAATGCTGAGATTCTGCAGACCATCTGTCTTCTTATAGTGTACCGAGCCTCCTAAGGACCACCGCACGGAAAAAAAGAGGTCACGGCCCTGTAGCTGACCACTCTTCCTCAACAAGGACCCCGAAGGGAGAATTGGCAAAGGAGGGGGTGATGCAAAGTGTAAGCTTTGAAGGAAGGCCCCACACTCTACCCGCTGGGTAACTTCGGACCCGCACAGAAGCTCTCTGGGCCTCAGACTCCTGGTCTGTGACCCGGGAATACGAGTGTGGTTAGCATGAAACATACGTAAAGGCGTGTGCTGTGTTTAACCCCTGGGAAGCACTCCGTACGTTTCACAAACCTGATAACACACAAGAGTAGACAAAATCGCAGGTAACCCTCAAATCCAACTAGCTGAGTCTAGTTAAGCTCTTCCACATTAACACAAATACATGGAATTCTCGAGGAAGTGTAGAGGGAATAATGTAAAAGGGAAGAAGACACCAGAATGCGTACACTATGGACTGCAACGCCTACGTGAAGGCACAGAATGAGAAGAGTTCAGAGACAACTGCCGTGGCTCCTTTTAGAAACGAGTGGGTACACAATGAAGCGGCTCATGGGCTCGGCTCCTTCTCGGTGGCCGGGAGTCCTGCACAAACAGGTAACTAAGCGAACTGGAAAAACCCAGGTGCTGCCATGATCAAGAAATGAGCAGAGCACCTGTCCTCCTCCCTCTGAAGGGGGAGGCCTGGAGCTCACAGGTGATCACAGCTCTACCTGGGACACCCGGGCGCTAGTCCAGCTGTCATCAGACCTGCATGGCCCGGCAATGCTGCTTTACAATTAAAGTCTGAATGGCCTCGCTGCCCCCGAACACCCCACACACCCCAAGTCACACCCACGTTCATCATGGTCTGACCCCTGGGTTCGCTGGCCACAGGGCTTCCCTTCCACGCAGGGTGATCTATAGAAGAGATGGCAGGGGTTGATGAGAGAATGGCAACAATAAAATCTGAACGCGTAATTAGGCCTCTACAGGTGGCTCTTCGGCCAAAGGAAGATGGCGGTGGGTGTGTTAAAGGAGCAGCATTTCAGAAAAGTGGGGTCATGTCTGACAGTCTGGACAGACTGCTCTGAAGGAAGCGGAAGGAGGAGGGGGAGCAGAGCAATGATGGGGACGTCTCCCATCCTGCATCCTCGGCAGGACGGCACTTCTGGGTCTGAACACAGTAAAGTCCTCCACAGGCCGAGGGCGTCCCCATGCAGCACAAAGTAAGTAACGCACCGGGGATCCCAATCTTCTCCCCCTTCCTCCTCAGGGGAAAGGTTGTTACTTGCTGGGTCAACTCCCAGGGCGATCCTTTGAGATGGAGATGGAAAGCTAGCAGAAGCTGGAGAGAACAGAGAGAGATGGATGGGGGGCGCAGGGCAGGGTGGGGACAGGGGACAGAAAGACTGAGGGCTGAGAGGGTCGGGGAAGGATTAGGGATAAAAGGCTCCAGAACTCCTTTGAGATCCGAGAGACTAGGAGAGGGGAGAGAGGAGAGAGAGAGGGAACTTCCCTTTGTGTTATAAATTGGCACCTCTAAGACTCTTTGGAGATATGCAAGCAAAAACTGAATTTACTTTTTCATTATATTGGGCTAATGGACTGTGCTTCTTGGAACAGAACACTACCCTTAGACAGGACCCCACGGAGCATAAGATCTGGGTTACACTCATGCCAAACCCATCTCTCCTTCATAGAGAAAGGTATGGACGGGGAGAGAGAACAGGATGGAGTTTAGGATAAAGAAAAGGAAATCACCATGTTTTGTGATATACACAAGAATTTTTAAGGCAGCAGCTGAGATGAAATGTGTGTGTGCCAGAATGCTGGGCAGTGGAGAGTGAGCTCTGTCCTGCAGCTGACCTCTCATTTGCAGATACTGAACTTTTCCGAGTAGGAAACAAGTCACTGAACAAATCCAGGGGCTCACAGAATGGACAACCTGAGCCGCCCCATGAAATGTTAGAAGGTGGACCCAGGACAGCCGGCCCTCTCACCCCACCTGAGTGAATGCAAATTGCTACCCCCCACTCTTGCTGCCCCCTCTCTCCTGGACCAAGCATTCACTGCTCCTTAGCTCTAATCTTAAAAGCACCCATCATTGTTTGCATCAAACGGTATGTGAAAGCTTTAAAAACTGCTACTACGACTGAAAGTGCACTGAACAAAAACTAGCATTCTTATAAGATCTAGATGGGGAAATACTGCCTGGGCACAAAGGCAATGAAAGAAACCACAACAGGAAAAATCTGAAATATGAAACTGCACAGAAACTTAAAACATCCTATATAATAAAAGGCTCACATGCAAATAGACTGAACGGCGGAACAACCAGAACAATCGAACAACCGGTCGCTATGACATGCACTGGCCACCAGGGGGCATGTGCAGAACATGGCAAGCACCGGCCGTGGTGAGATGATGGAGCAGGTGAGCGGGGGCACCGGTCGCTGTCATTGGGGTGAGCCTCTGGTGGTTACCGAAAATTCTTTGCTCCCGCTAGCACCCGTAGCCAGCGCCAGAGCCGCCGCTGCTGGTGCCCAGTGCCAGTCCCGATCACTCAGCACCCACTGCTGGTGCCCAGTGCCAGTCCCGATCGCTCAGCACCATTAGCGGGTACGAGTGGTGTCTGCCGGCCCTGATCGACCCTCAGAGCTTCTCCACCTCCCCCTGCTCCTGAGGGACGATCAGGGCAGCAGCCGCTGCTCTTACCCGCTGACAGTGCTGGCTCTGCTCACACCCACTGCTGGTGCTGGCCCCAATTGCTCCTCGCCATCAGCAGGTGAGAGTGGGGCTGGCGCAGTCAGTGCATGGGAGTGGTGGTGGCGGGAGCGGGGCTGCCTGCAGACAGGAGCGGGGACCACAGCAGGAGGAGCCAGCAGGAGCGTGGAGGGTGGGCCAAGACCTGCTCCTGTGCCCACCGCAGCCTCATGGCCCACAGTTCCTTTCAAGGTGTACGAATTCCTGCACTGGGCCCCTAGTGTCAACATAAACATGGAACAGAAAGCAATAACGGATAAAAAGCATGATAAAGGCCTAAAATCCTCAAAATCTAAAAGCACCCGTATACAATGATTAACATGACCCTCCCCCTTGCTCCCAAGAGAAAAGGATTAGAATATGAACTGTAAGTATTTTTTAAAAATATATTTTTATTGACTTTAGAGAGAGAGAAAGGAAGAGGGATGTGGTTTCTTTCCCCATCTAGATCTTATAAGAATGCTAGTTTTTGTTCAGTGCACTTTCAGTCGTAGTAGCAGTTTTTAAAGCTTTCACATACCGTGGGGGTAGCAATCTATGAGGGAACCACTGATCAGCTGCCTCTTGCATGCCCCCTACTGGGAATCAGGACTGTAATCCAGGCATGTGCCCTGATGGGGAAATCAACCAGCCACCTCTCGGTACACAGGACGATGCTCAACCAACTGAGCCACATTGGCTAGGGTGAACTAGAAGTATTTTAAATAAACATTTAAAATGAATCAATTTGAGCATAAATAAAAGAAATTCTACCATGAGATTCACTTTTACCTAATTAGAACAATATGCTCATGTATAATGGATATATGGAAAACATACAAGATATGATCTATTTCCCTGATATCAAGATGCGCCTTTTCCTAGCATTAAAGTATCTCTTAAATCAGGATGGCCTCATAATTGCTCATGTCAGAACGTAATTGACAGCATTCTTTTCTTTCTTAATGGTATTTAAAATAATGACTCATCTTAAATCCAGTAAATCTTCAGTACTTTAGGTTCACCAAACCGTTAGCAGGGGTTCTCACTGGTTGGTGGAATTATGAGGAATTTCTGCCTTTTTTTCATCTGTTCCCATGTATTCCCAGTCTTCTACAATGAGTATGAACTTCTTTTATCACCAGGGGGTAAACAAAACCAAACCTGTTTCTACTCCTGATTTTGTCATTTTGTAGACGTGTAGTCCTAAGTAAGATATTTATGCTCTCCGTACCTGTTTCCTTATCCCCAAGATGGAATTAATAACTTCTCTGCCTACTGCACAAGGTGTGTGGGCAAATGCTTTGCAAAATGTAAAGTGCCTATTCGACGTGTGATTTAAACATTGACACAAGTATGACATCCAATAACGTGTGACATCTGTTAATGTATTAGTGGGATGTCTTATTCTTTCTCAATGCCTGTTTGTTATCTTTGATGTCAGTCTATAGCTTTATACTGTAAAATGGTGTTTTCCAATATTTTACTGTTTGAATGTGATATAATTTGATTTCAAAGGCTCTTTCCTCAGCCTTATTTCCATGCAGGAACAAACAGAATCTGGAAACAATATTCCGTTCGGCACCATGAAGGTCTGCACATTGACCAGGCCATGACACACACCTGCCCGCCCGGCTCCCAAACCCCGCGGAACCACACAGAATGCTGCTACCAAGTGCCAATCACGGCCACACCTGGGGCTAACGAGGGGCATCAGTACCATTCTCTCTGTTTAATTGAAATGAATAAAACTTCTGTGGGAAATCTGGTCATCTACCTTGACTGGTCCATCAGTGAGGTGGGGCTCGGGATCTCTGCGTCTGGGCTCCTCAGATTCACACAAGCCAGGGTCACCTTCTCGGCTCAGCCCAGTGCATCCCTGCGACTGAATAGAGCTGCTCTTCATTTTGTTTTGTTTTGTTAATCCTCACCCAAGGATATTTTTTCCATTGATTTTTTTTAGAGACAGTGGAAGGGAGGGAGGAAGTGGAGAAAGTGAAAGGAAGAGATGGAGAAGGAGAGAGGGAGGGAGAGAGAGTGAAACATTGATGTGAGACAGACACATCAATTGCTTGCCTCCTGAATCAAATCTGCAACTCAGGTACATGCCCTTGACTGGGAACTGAACCCGAGACCCTTTGGTGCACGGGCAGATGCTCTAACCATTGAGCAACCAGCCAGGGCAGGATGCTGTTTAACGCGCTCCTCACCTAGGAACCTGCCAGCTGGTGGCGAGGTCCACAGAGGCAACTGATGAGCACATTCCCCCTCCCTTCCACTCCAGCCTGGCCACTGGTGTGGCCCTGCTCTAAGGCACAGGGGAGGGGTCTTGTCCCAGGCAGCAACATCACAAAACAGCAAACCTTAGTGTGCCTGCCACTCACCTCGCCTGGGTGTTTTATTAAAGAGCAGATGTGCCCTGACAGGTTTGGCTCAGTGAATAGAGCATCGGCCTGCAGACTGAAGGGTCCCAGGTTCAATTCTGGTCAAGGACATGTACCTTGGTTGCAGGCACATCCCCAGTAGGAGGTGTGCAGGAGGCAGCTGATCGATGTTTCTCGCTCATTGATGTTTCTGGCTCTCTAACCCTCTCCCTTCCTCTCTGTAAAAAATCAATAAAATATATTTTTTTAAAAAGAGCAGCTGCATTAAGTTTGTCTGGTGCTGCCCTGAGACTCTGCATTTCCAACAAGGTCCCAGGTGATGCTGGTTCCGCTGATTCACAGATAGCGGGATCCTCAGGGGTGGTCTCCATGTTCAGCCCTCGCCAACTCCCATCATGTGTGCCTCACGTGTGCTCTCTGTGCTGCCTAAGCCAGAGCCATCTGGGGAAATTTCTTCAAATGCAGATGTACTCTACTCGGAGCTGTGCAAGGGGCCCCAGTCACACTTCCCTCAGGTGAGTTCTTATGGACACCACAGCCTGGGAACCGCTGGTGGAAAATTTTAAACGTCCTTGCAGGGCCATGCCACTGGGAGCTGTATGCTTGCCCTGGTGGCTCTGGACCTTGGCAGAGGGGTTTTACTGATTTGCACCTGCATTACGGATTCGGGGACACACGGTTCTCTCTCGTGTTTACGGCCCAGATGCTGTGGAGGCGAGGACTCCCCGCATTATCTACTCTCCTCCGTGACAATCTGTAGGAGAGATTTTTATCCAAGTCTGAAGAAGTTGGGTCTCTTCCAAGCAGCCAGCCTGGATAAGGGGGTAGTAGTTGTTTGTGCCTCTTAATATTTTGACAACTGGAAAACTCGGAGCCAAATGCTGGGCTCACTTTTGGCGATTACGCAGGTCCTTCTGACCTCTACCTCTGTGTGTTAACAATTTGTGGCTTAGGGGTCCTGTTCTGCTATGTTTCTCATCTCCCCAGTGTCTTAACTCCATTACTGTACCCTTTCTAGTGCACGGTACTCATCTATGTGGGGTAGGTGTCGGTGCTGTTCGCCAATATCCACTGATAGGAGGTGTGTCCTTGAACTTGGGTGTGGCCATGTGACTTGATTTGGCCAATGAAATGTCTGTTGTTGTGACTTGTGTCTCTTCCAGGTGGTGGCCAATTAATTGCTGGTCCTCCACTCCTCAGCTCTTATTATATAGGAGAGTCAAAAGGTGGAAACAACTCAAGTGTTTATCACCAAGTGAATAGATTAACAAAATGCAGTGCATGCATACAATGGAAGCAACAAAATAGAAGCAACCTGGGCCACACGGGAGATGGCTGCCCTGGGAGTCAGGCGCCCACAGAAGGCCTGTGTGTATGAATAAACTCTTGTTGTGTTAAGGGGCAACCTAAAGCCTAAGCCTGCCATGACCATATTGTATGCCATAGACCTCACATCCTTTTGGGACAGAAGCTGATTTATAAATGCACAGGCAACACACGGAAGCAAACCCCTCCCCAAAGCATATTTGAAACAAAAGTTATTGACTGAAGGATTATTTACCAGCTACAGTGTTAATCTACTCCTGAGTTGTATGTATCGCAAATTCATTCTTGCTTCAAGTCTGACCACCAGTCTCTTTCAAAATCAGCATCCCTGAGTGAGTCTTAATATTCTGCTCCAATTGTTTAAATCGTGGTAACGTATACCCAATATTTATCATTCTAATCATTCCTAAGTGTACAATTCAACAACATTAAATACATTCACACTGTTGTATAACCATCAGCACGATGTACACTCAAAACTTATTTTATCATCCTCAACAAAAATGCCGTACCCATTACCCTCTATTCTATTTTCTGTCCCTATGGAATTTGCCTATTTGTCAGGTACCTCATGCAAGTGGCATTATGTAATACTAGAGGCCCAGTGCATGAAATTCGTGCACTCGGGGGCGGGGGGGCGGGTAGGAAGTCCCTTAGCCAGCCCTGTGCCCTCTTGCAGTCTGGGAGCCCTCGGGGGATGTCCGACTGCCACCGAGGCGGGAGAGGCTCCTGCCACCACCGCTGTGCTCGCCAGCTATGAGCCTGGCTTCTGGCTGAGCAGCGCTCCCCTGTGGGAGCACACTGACTGACACCAGGGGGGGCTGCTCCTGTGTTGAGCGGTCAATTTGCATATTAGCCTTTTATTATATAGGATTTGTCCTGTATCTGGCTTATTTCACTAAGTATGTTTTCAAGGTTTATCATCCATGTTGTAGCATACATCACATTTCATACCTTTTTATAGTTGAATAATATTCCATTGTATGTATGTACTGCATTTTGTTAATCTATTCACTTGTTGATAAACACTTGGGTCGTTTCCACCTTTTGGCTATCCTATGTAATAAAAGCCTAATATGCTAAGTGTCCAGTTGTCCACTCAACAATCAAAGCATAGTATGCTAATGAAATGTGAAGGCCGCTCAACCACTCGCTATGACGTGCACTGACTACCAGGGGGCAGAGAGTTGACCAGTTGACCAGTCACTATGACATGCACTGACCACCGGGAGCAGACGCTCTGACTAGTAGGTTAGCTTGCTGCTGGGGTCTGGCCAATTGGGACTGAGTGAGACAGGCCGGACATGCCCTGGAGCCCTCCCACGATCCCTCCCCAGCTGGCCAACCGCCTGCGTCCCTCCCCGGCCCTGAGCGTGCACTGGTGGGGTCCCTCGGCCTGGCCTGTGCCCTCTCACAATCCAGGACCCCTTGGAGGATGTTGGAGAGCTGGTTTCGGCCCGACAGCGGAACGACCGGTCACTATGACGTGCACTGACCACCAGAGGGCAGACACTCAACACAGGAGTTGCCCCCTGGTGGTCAGTGCACCCCCATAGGGGGAGCGCTGCTCAGCCAGAAGTCGGGCTCATGGCTGCTGAGTGCAGTGGCGGTGGCGGGAGCCTCTCCCACCTCCTTGGCAGCACAAAGGATGTTCAACTGATGGCTTAAGCCCGCTCCCTGCTTAAGCCATCAGTCGGACATCCCTCAAGGGCTCCCAGACTGCAAGAGGGCACAGGCCGGGCTGAGGGATGCCCCCCCACCCCAAGTGCACGAATTTTGTGCACCAGGCCTCTAGTTGTAAATAATGCTGCACTGGACATAGCTATACAAATATCTGTTTGAGTCTCTGCTTTCAATTCTTTCAAATACGTCCCCCAGGAATGGAATAGTTGAGTCATATGGTAATTCTATGTTTAACCTTTGGAGAAACTGCCAAACTGTTTTTTCACTCTTCTCTGACTTTTAAATCAAAGGTCTCAACCAGACAACAGTTACATGAAATCCTCAACTGCACTTTGCAGGAAAATGCTGTTTGTGGACATCGCCCACTGTCCTATGCAATGGTTTCTACATAAACCCCTCGAGGGAACCTTTTCTCTGAAAATAAGAATTCCAGGGTGGGTCATGACTCAGATATGGAGCTTGCAGCCCAATCTGAGGCTTGAATAGTCATTGTGGGTCCCATGCCCACACCCCTTGGAGACACCCTTTATCATTTCTAGTCACATCGGCCTGACTTCCAATGGCCAGTCTCTGGGCTACCCTTGGGCTGTCCATGCAAAATCAGGCCAGAAGCACCTGGGAATCATAGGCTTGTGCTTCCCTGCCCTCCAAGCACCTTTTACCCAATTACTGACAGGTGTGGGTGCATAAACGCCCCCCCCGCCCCAAATCCCGTGCCGCCTGGGATCTTTCTGGGTCATGGGTTTTACACTGTTTTCCAGCTTCCACATGGGATTAAGTGCAGCCACTTTATTGTGCTTCATTTTTTACAAATGGAAGGCAAGACCCTCTGCCAGCAGAAAAGGTTACAACTCACTTTACTGCAATACCTCCTTGATTACGGTGGTCTGGAACCGAACCCGTAATGCCTCTGAGGCTGCCTGTACCAGCTGCTCACTGTGGTCCCTGCCTAATACATCCCTATGTTGACTTATGTCCTCCTCCACCTGCCTGGATCCCTTGCACCTGCCAAGCAACTGCTTGAACTCAAATTCTTGGCTTTGGGCTCTGCTTCTGAGGGAACCTAAACTAAGACAAAGCTCTTCCTAGCAACTTCCAGGACCTGCTTGCTTTCCATGTTTCTGTTCTTCTTTTCCCTGATTCTGAGGTTTTCTTTACGTTTTATGATTATTTTAATGTAGGCTTTCTTGTTGCGTTATCTCAAAATCTATGCAGAATAAAGGACAGTGGAGCTGATTTTTAAAAGGCAAACGCCATCATGTAATGTTATGATTAAAATACAAGATAAATGGTTCACAGAATATGATCCCAATTTTAAAAACTACATATGCACATACGTGTATGCATAGGGCAAAAAGAACACAAAGGAATGCATCAAAATGTTAACAGCGGTTACAGATGGTGTAACTTTCTTTTCTTTATACTTTATTTTACAAAGAACAAGAAGCTTTAGTTTCCTTATCTATAAAATGGAAATAATCGTACCTACCTTGTGGAGTTGTGTTGGTTGAAGTTACGTGTGATTGTAATGCAGGAATTAGCTGCATCCCATATTCACACAATAATCACAGTATGTGCCTAATATGTACCCCAACAAAGGGTAGCAAGTGTGTTATTGCAGCAGCAATTCATGAGACAGTTTAAAAGGAAAGGTTGGAAATATAAAAATAAGCCCATACGTATATAGTGCTTTGTACTTTTTAAAGAACATTCATTATATGAGCTCACTGCCCCTCACAAGAACCCTACATAAGGGACCAGCTTAGGGGGAGGGGTGGGCAGGAGACAGGACTGATATTTACTGCACAGCTACACGGTGAGCACTGGCAGACAGCTCGGAGGAGGAGGATGGGGCTCCCAACACCTGCTCAAGCTGCAGAGGCAGGACCAACAGCTCCGACTCTGGACCCCCTGTCCAGTTCCCTTCTATTCCACGAGGCTCCATTATTATAACTGAGCCTCTTACACGCCCAGCCATCTAAGACATTCTCAGTTCCTAAGGCATTGCTGTTCACCAGCCTATCAACACACTCTGCTCCTTCCTAGCTCCCTGTCCAAGGGGAGTACCAGAGGGCGTGGGGGGCGTGTGGTGTGTATGTGTGTATGGGGGCGGATGGTCTCCCGTTAAAAGACACCACATAACTATTCAAGCGAAATAAAAACCCAGTACTTGCTATGTCAACACAGCAGATTCAAGGGGAATTCCACAGCCACACTCACCAAGCAGTTTGCTCCCGGAGTCCTCCCTACATAAAAATCCTGGGGCTGTCTTCTGAGATGCGGGAGGTGACACAATGAGGGACTTGGGGAATTCTGCTAAGAGAATTCTGAGAGGAACGTGGGGTGGGGAAAGAACCTGGAAGGGTCTTACTCCTCCTCTACCGCCTCAGGGCCCGTGTTCTGGTCATCATGGAGAATGCTGACAGTTTTTCTTGCCAGACCGCCAGTTATTGTGGTATCTTCCTGGTCTGCTGATGGGCAGGGCCACCTGGGATGGGATGTGGGGGTAGGATAGGGCTATGAGCCAGGCAGTTTAGGACAAAGCACTTCAAATGCAGCCTGTGCAGCCCGTCCCTAATCGCCCTGTCCTCTCCGCCTTGCCTCCTACTCACTCACTGAAGCCGTGGGCTTCTAGACTGACCTTGGGACCTCTCTCCTGACCAATCAGGCTTGAGGCTGATCTCTATGATACTTGTGCTCCTCCTCCTGGCAGAATGTCTACCTAAGGCAGCCATGTGTGGGAGCTTCAGGGAAGTCGCCTTGTCACCCGCCTCGCTGACAAGCTCTCTTGCTGGCACCAGGGCCATAGCTGCAGAGCGCCTGTCCCCCGTGATGTCGCCGTGAGCCTCGAGCCTCGTTGCTATTCCCAGTGCCTGGCATGGGAGCCACTCCCTTTCAGTGTAGCCTTTCAAAGCCCCCTCCTCTGCTCCAGCTCTTTTCTTTCTTCAAAATTTCCACAGCATCTTCCCCAACCCCCTTATCACTCGATTATGTTTCAAGGATGAATTATCTTTAGAAATGTGGTGCAGACACCCAACTTGTTCCTTCTGCGGGGAAGAAAGGCATAACTGACTGGAGCCATGCCACACTCTTCCTCAAAAACTTTCAGTGGCTCCCAACTCCCTCTAGATAAGTTCTAGCTCCTTAGTCTAACAGTAAAGAGACACCTCCATCCCGTTAGCCGGGAGGCCTTCGTAGCCTGTTCTATGGACCAGCGGTGGCCAACAGGTGGTCCCCGGACCACTGGTGGTCTGTGAAGCATGTAAGGTTGGCGGCCGCTGCTATAGACCATGGGGTCCTTGATTGCAGTTCTTTCCTCCTTGAGGATGCAAAACCCAAACCGCACCTAACACCACGGAGTTAGCCCAAAGGTCACTTCTCCCCCAATTTTTCAGGGTAGGAAACAGTTTCCATTCTCATTAGCATGTTTCCTAACGTTCCATCTGGTATTCAATCTGATTTTCTCTGTAAACTTGAAGTCAAGGATGGACTCCCTTTTTATTTTTTGTTAATCCTCACCCGAGGATATTTTTTCATTGGTTTTTAGAGATAGTGGAAGGGAGAGGGAGAGAAAGAAACATCGATGTGAGAGAGAGACACATCGACTGGTTGCCTCCTGCACGCAACGGGACCAGGGCCGGGGAACCTGTAACCAAGGTACATGCCCTTGACCGGAATCGAACCCGGGACCCTTCGGCTTGCGGGCCGACGCTCTACCCACTGAGCCAAACCGGCCAGGGCCAGGACAGACTTTTTAAATGTGTGCTCCGTCCCCGCCTTGTGAGTGGCACTAACTCAATAAACGTTTATAGGTCTCAGCCCCAATTTGTAAGCTTTCTCCCTAAAGTTCCACGAGCTCGAGCAATGTCTTCTTAACTAGACTGAGCATCTCCCAGAGCAGAGCGTCTCCAATTTAAGGATCGTTCGAGTGCCCTGGGTCCTTTGTGAATTGCGGATTCTGACTCTGGGAGGGCTGAGGAGGGGCCGAGACTCTGCACTGATAACAGGCTCCTAGGTGATGCGAATGCAGCTGGACCACATTTAGAGAAGCCGGGAAGCGATACCACCTGTGGGTCAGGTAACAGCTCACACTGTGCGGCGGCAGCGCTGCGGCTGAACCGGAGGTGGAGAAGCGCTGGTCCCCCCCCTTCCAAACGCCCCGCCAGGAACGATGCCAGCGAGTCCTCCCGCGCCTCTGCCCTCCCGCGCGGCTCACGTACCGATAGTGGACACCACGGTGCCCACGAAGTAGAAGGCGCCGGTGAAGTCCCAGCGCGGGCGGGTGTGGTCCACGCGGATGCCGGCCTCGGTGGCCTCCTCGTAGTGGCGGAGGAAGCCGCGCAGCTCGTCGCGGCTCAGGTTGTGGCGGCGGCTGAAGTTGGCCAGGCGCTCCTCCCAGCGCTGCTTGGCCTGGCGCTCGTGCGCCAGCTCCAGGGCGGAGAAGACGGCCGCGCCGCCCAGCAGGTAGAGCACGATGAGCGCGGCGAGCAGCAGGAAGCGCGCGTTGTCCTCGTTCAGGTGGCCCGGGCCGCAGCCGCAGCCGCAGCCCCGGCAGGCCATGGCCGGGCCCCCGGGGTGACACCGCGCCGGGCGGCCGTGATCGCGGGCGGACTCCCGCCCAGATCTCCCGGGAGGTCGGGCTCGGGCGGGCGCTCAGCTCGCTCCCCGCTGCCCGACGGCCGGCTCACCCATGTCCGCTGGGCGCTTCCCCCGGCCCCGCGGCTCCCGGGGCCGCCGCCGCGACCGCTCCTGCGGAGCCAGCTCCCCACGTCCGCCCAGACTCCTGGTTTCAAATCCGCTTTTCGCCGCCGGTGGATTCTCCTCAACGCCGAAGGTCCGAGTGAGAGGACGCAGAGTCCGCTTCTGCTTGGCACGCGGATGCGGTGCTGTTCCCGCCCCGGCGCCGCCACCAGAGGCTCAGATTGGGGAGGGGGCGTGGCGCGTCCTCAGGGCGAACTCCCGCCGAGTTGCGTTTTCCCCGGGGCGGGGGTCGGGGGCGCTGGAGAGGCAGGCGGGTGAGCGGAGCCCCGCGGCCTCGGTCTCTGTGACCATCGTTCCTCCAGCCGACGGCTAGGACGCGGGGACGCAGTCGGCTGGCTTTGCAGGTAGATCCGAGGGGCTGCGTCCCAGTCGTGGCGTCGCTCAGCCCCCCAGCCCCATCGGGTCACCGGCCCGGCTGCCGGGACCGAGAGGCTGGAGCAGTTCCGGGCGGGCGCACAGACAGGACTGTGCCGTTGCGACCTCCCGCCCGGCCCCCAAGCTGTGCGGCATCCGGCGGGCCGAGCGGCTGGAGGAGGAGACCAGAAAGGGAGGTAGGAGTGAGGGAGCGAAGGAAGTTAGGGGAATCTCCCCGGGTGCCTCCCCCGCCTGGCCCGGAACCAGGGCGCCCTTGGCCTCTGAGCCCTGCGCGCGGGCGTCTCCGCCCCCACGTGTTGGTTCCGCGGGAGTCAAGCGTGCGCCGCGAGACAGCCGCGAACCCCGAGAGGCTGCTAAGGACCGAGGGCTGGGGGGGCCCGTGGCCCGGAGACCGTGACCCCGGAGAGGGCCATCTCCTCTACCCGGGCTTGGGTGCGCTCCAGAGATTTTGGGCCCGCAGAGCCCCGCGCGCAAGGGCTCTTCCTCACCCCGTGCAGACCAGCGGCACGACCTTAGCTAACCGCCTGGGGCGGGGGCCCTCCCCGAGACCCTGCCTTTCAGAGGGCGCTGGCGCTGCGGCCCGCTCCAGTCTCACCTCCCGAGGAGAGCCCCTCGCTCGGCTCTGTCGGGACTGTCCCCAGGTCCCCTCCTCGCTGCGGCCCTGCCCTGCAGAGCGGCGCCGGAGCGGCGGTGCGCCCTGCGCTCGGCCGGGCTTGGCGGACGCTGCAACAGGTGTAGCTGCGCGGCTGCCGGCGCCAGCGACTCCACCCCGTCCGCCGCCTCTCCGATGCGCCCGGCCGCCCCCAGCGCAGGTCTCCGCCCGCGGATGCCCCGCTTTCGGCGGGACCTCTGGGGGCTTCGGTTCTCCCACCCCGGGTGCCGCGCAGATACACAAAGTGGGTGCTGAAGAGGCTGGTCCAGCGCTGGTCGGGCTGTGTGGGCCCTTCTCAGGCCAGAAGAGGGAGCTCCATCCCTTTCAGACAGCTCGCCCCCATCTACCAGCCCCTGAAATGTGGGAGTGAAAGTGGATACGTACTAGTAAAGGAATAGATACGTGGGCATCTTCAAGCGAAGCAAGATTTCTCCACCTACCAAAAGAGTTGTTTCAGGCTCAAAGCCCACCCACCCACCTACACTCCCCAGGAGCAGAGAGAAAACACACACACACACACACACACACACACACACACACACACACACACACAAACCACAGCTCTGGATTCCCTGCCATCAGAAGCCTGGATGCTTGTTACTCTCAGCTCCAGAATGCCCCTCTTTTATGTAGCCTATTGGGGGCAACGGCGTTAAGGGGATAGTGGCTATGGGGTCATGTGTATACACCATGGGTGAGTCCTGCAACTACCCCCCCCCCCATTTTATTATGAAAATTTCAAACAAAGTTGTAAGAAACTTACAGTGAACACCCATATATTCACCACCTGGATTCCACCACGAACATTTACTATACTAGTACATACTTTAGGGCATATCTACCCATGCCTCTTCCCATCCATCAACCCATCTGGTTTAAATGCATTCAAAGTAAGTGTTGTAGACATCAGTACATTCCTCCTCTCTCCCAATACTTCTCCCTGCATATGGTGAGTTCAATATTTATTTACAGATTAAAAAAATTTTTACATAAAGTGAAAATCTTAAGTGAATCATTAGAGGAATTCTGACCCAGCCAGCTGTGAGACTGGGAGCCAGCGTGAGACCAGGAGGACATCCTGAACCTTTCTGGGCCTGTTTCCTCACGTGTGATTTGAAGGTGCCCAACTGGGTCACCTTTTGGGATTTCTTCCAAGTAAATAAAACACTTGTGTGCTTTCGTATGACGTGTGAGGCGTCTTTGCTAGAAATCTGTGGGGATGGATGAAGAGACACCCACGCAGCCTGGGGAACGGGTGAGGAGACGGCAGGTGGCCCCAGCCAGTGAACCCGTTGCAGTCAGTGAGGGGCTGGCCTGGTGCTGGGAGGACGGACAGCCCACCAGCCTCAGTGACAGGCCTGGAATCTGCAGCCCCTGGCCCACAACCCCAAGACACCCCTGCGGCGGAGAGGGGGCTGGGTGGGAAAGCACCTTTCCCGAGAGCGCCCAGCACACACAGTGAACCCTCGATTCAGAAGGCCGACAGCATCGCGAGGTTCCAGTTACTACCAGGAGAACTTCTCATCTACATGTTCTTTTCACACTGTGAAGTTTAATAGCTCTCATTCCAGAGTACAGCATAGAAAAGGGAATTAAGAAAATAGAACTTTTTTTTTTAGTGAGAAGTGTTAACAATGACTACAACTATGACCAACATCCATGTTCCACGAGTGACCTCCGCCGAGTTCCCAGGGGTGCAGAGACACTTTGAGGGACGCGAACACCCAGTACCAACAAGGACTCCAGTGTTTGGGGCTCCACGTCTTACACTCAAGGTTCACAGAGCTTCACCCCTCAGGACGGGACCCACATGTTCCCGTGTGTGTCTGGGGCTTTGATATAAGGAATGTTCCAAATCCACGGCCGATCTGGGGGAGAAAAACACATCACATTTGTGTAATACTTATTTGACTAGGATTACCGAGAATCCACTCACCAGCTTGGATAAAACCACTCACGTGCTGCAGTGTCCGAATTGCAAAGAACCTTTTTTGAACCAACCCCCGGCCATAGCCCATTTCAGAGAATGGATTTTAGTAAAGGTTCGGATTAAGACTTGGGCCAGTGAACACAGAAGCAGGAAGCCAGGTGCATTCTGGTTGCCACTTACACCGACAAGTCGCTTCACCTCTCCAAGCCTCAGTTTCCCTATCAGTACCTCCGTCTTTGGGCTGTCAGGAGGTTAAATGAGACAAATCCGTGTCCTGTGCAAGGCAGTGTCCAGCAGAGAGAGAACCTAACACCTGTTCAAGTCCCGCTTCACCCTCCTTTGCACGCCTGGAAGCATCTGGAATTTGGCCTCGGGTGCCTCACCTGTGAAATGGGAACTGATAACTTCAGCAACCTCGGCAGACGGTCGTGAAGCGTGAATGACAGAGCACCTGTGAGTGTTATAGATGCTCAATAGACATGAACTTTTCTTCCTCCCTGGGAACTGATGTTTCAGAAATGGAAAAAATCTGAACACTCGCTGTGTGCACATAGCACTACTGCTAGAGTCAAACCATTTCCAGGAACCACAAGGATCTGGATAGGGAGTAAACACAATGTGAGGACTAAAAATAAGGCCCGACGTGACTGTCCTGGTGAGTCTGAGGGAACAACTTGGTGTGCTGATAGTGAACTGGCCGCTGAGCAGGTCTGCGGAGACGGACGGGCCCTGAAACCTGCTCTGCCCTGCCAACTGCCCTCCCCTCTTCTCCGAGAGGCAGATAGTAGCTCAGGCCGCCTGGCAAACAGTGGTACCTGCTGCTCTCTCCTCCCAGCCGCACTGTGTTGAGTAATCGCAGAGCGAGCAGTAAAACAGCAGGAAGCCCTCGTGGGTAGTCAGTTGGTTAGAGCATCGTCCTGATACACCAAGGTTGTGGGTTTGATCCCCGTTCAGGGCACATACAGGAATCAACCAATGAATGCACGAATAAGTGGAACAACAAATCAGTCTCTCTTTCTCCCTCCCCCTTCCTCTCTCTAAAATCAATTAAAACATTATTTTTTTTAAAAAAGCAGGAAAAAAATGCCAGAGATGGCAACAAGTTATCAGATCCCTGTTCTCTTGCCCTGGCCTTGAGATGGTTTGAAAGCATGAAACCACACACTTTTTGCTAATTACCAAGCTTGTGAGAGAGCCATGACCTCGGGCCTGTGTCACATGCTGGTTTCACAAAAGATGAGGGTCTGGCAGGGCTGGAGCCAGACTCCCGACCACTCCCTGGCCTCACCAAAGCCCCGCCCTCTTCCCTCAGAGCCCCGTCTTCTGCAGCTGGACTTCTCTGTATTACCAGTCTTTCCCTGCAAACGCTGTTGGCTGCCACCAGGTCTGCTGCACCCTCAAGGCCGAGGACACCCGATTCTTGCTACCTGAGCAGGTATTAGAGATTCCTCACCAATGCAGGCTTTGTGAGCCAACACCTGCCAGGAGCCAGGAGGGTCAGGACCACCACTGCATTTCCTCCTCCCCTGAAATTAGCCAACAACCAGTGGCCCTGTCAGTGAAATCCCGACGCTCTGCTTCGTAAGTGAGCAACTATCTGCACCTACAGGCTGTCACTACTTTGGGGGAAAGCCACAGAAAAGGCCACCAGGAAAGGTGAAAAGAGGGTGGTGATTCTGTCTTTTTACCCATCACTACTGGAAATCAGCATTAATCAGCCATCCGCCTCACTATCTCATCGAGAACTTGCCTCGTGATACAGTCATGTGTGAATCTGAGATATGTGCCGAGTGCCGGGTAGATAGCAAGCACTCTGCTACACAAAGCTGAGGCTCACCCAGTTTCCAGTCAGATGGGCAGAGGAACCAGCAGGCATCCATGGTGCTGGAATTCTGCACTTCACTGTGTCTGCACGGGTAGTTCCCTAACCCAGCTGATGTGAGAATCACCCCTAGAAAGCTTGTTTCAAGGCCCCCCACCCCCCCAGGCTGGGTCCTGGTGACATGCATTTTATCAAGTTCAAAAGGTGATCTTGCTCTAGCTGGTGTGGCTCAGTAGATTGTGTCGGCCTGCGGACCAAAGGGTCCTGGGTTCAGTTCCAGTTAACGGCATATACCTCGGCTGCAGGCTCCTCCCTGACCCAGGCCCTGGTCAGGGCTCGTGCAGGAGGCAACCAATCTATGCGCTTCTCTTACATCGATGTTTCTGTCTTGCCCTCTCTCTAAAAATCAATGGGAAAAATATCCTCAGGTAAGGATTAAAAAAAAAGGTGATCTTGACTGGGATCCCAGGCTAAAAGGGATGGGAAGCTGTCCTTTTTCTGGATACGATGGGAGGATTTAAAACCAGGATGGCAAAATCAGGTGTGCATGGCGGGGGTGTAGATGGCCCAGCGGGAGGAGGCCAGAGCCAGGGAGGTGACAAGCTACCCAGTGTAGGCGAGACATGAGGAGGCCCACACTGAGGCCCACAGGAGGCTGGGTGAGGGGATGGCTATGGGGCTTTCTCTGTGTGAATTCCTATCCCATCTCGCCTGTCGTCAGGGACTGCCTGCACCTTCCACCTCTTTGTAACTCTCCAACTTCGCCCTCCATGGGGAGGTGCTACAGTGTACAGGCAAAGGGGGCAAGGACGCAGGAACCAGACTGCCCAGGAGGCCTTGACTGGGTTAACTGGAGTTTGTGGGGTTAGGGTTAGGGTTCCTCATCGGTAGTAGCTGTATCATAGTGTAGTGAGCACTCAATGAATTAATTCATGCCAAGTGCTCAACAGCAGTTCCTGGCACATCATAAGCACTTAAAGATTACTAGCTGCTATTATAATTACCATTATAATTACCACCATCCTAAACTCATAGTGGGTGAGGACTGTCATTATCCTACATGCTGTGTAAGTCCTAATAGGTTCTTAACAACCAGACAAACCCAAGTACGAGATCCTGCTCTATTTGGCTGGACGATAAGCTCTCTCCTCTAATCCTCGAAGAAACGGCTCTTGGGGTGAAGGACATGACTCTCTCTCCCAGTTACACCCCCAGGCTGGAACACTCACCTGCACATCTCCCACTATCTTCTTTGCAGGGGAACTTGAAAACTGCGCAAAATAACCTTGGGCTGGGCTAAAGCAGCCTCATACTCCAAACCATCATTTGCAAAACTAACAGTAAAGCAGACATTACGACTAGAAGACTGAAAATTAAAGACATTCTTTAGAATTAGCATCACGCTCTGCGCACCATGTAGCTCAGTGGCTGGAGCACTCGCCTGCGCACTGAGGGGTCACAGGTTCGAGTCCCAGTCAAGGGCACGTACGTGGGTTGATCCCAGGCCCCTGGTTGGGTGCATGGGAAAGGCAGGAGGCCATGTGTCTCTCTCACATAGATGTTTCTCTCTCTCCCCCTCCCTTCCTCCCACTGTCTCTAAAAATCAATGGAAAAACAACAAAGAATTAGCATCACTATGTTAGCTTACTTGCACCTGTGGAAATTCCTTCTTTAGCTTATTAACACCCACAGGAACTCCACAGAAATTCCTTCCTTCCACTGATGTACTTGTTCCCCTTTCCTTTCTCATAAAAACTTGTCACCTCCTACTGGGAACACTTTTTGGATTTCCGCCTGAATCAGTGCTTCCAGAACAGCTATTCTTCTGTATCTCAAACACTTGTTGCCTCTCACTTTGGCCTTACCAAGAACTTACTTACTTCAAGATCATCTGATAAATGACTCTTTTTTACTTTGGTAAGTCTAGATTTCCTTAAACTTTCTGATTACAAAGTCATTTTAAAAGCTAAGCTGAAAGTTTAATTTCAGCCTTCTGTTTGTGCAATGAAACAAAAATAGATCTTCTTAAAGGAGATGACCAAAAGCATATCTAAAAAACTTTTTTGGCTGCCTCAAAAAAAAAAAAAAAAAAAAAAAAAAAGCCTTATTTCTAAAGATCTTCCCAAAACAGGTTGTTAAAAATTAAAATGAAACATATCAACAATGATTTTAACCGCTCAAATTTCTGTTCCCTTCATAAAAATACTTTATGAATCTGGACTCTGCTACTTAGCAATAATTCTGATAGGTCTAGACTGAAATTTAAATGCAAGAACTTATTTAAAATTAAACTGAGGGGAGCAAAGTTTTTGCCACTTCAAAATATGCCTTTGAGAAATTGATTTTAAGTTGGTTATTTTTAAGAAACAAAAGATTTAGGGAAAATCTCTGACTTGCCCTCCAACTGCCTGAAAGAATTTAGACAGAGGACCTGCCCCAGAAAGGGAGATAGCATCACAGACCCTACAGTTTAATGTAGTGTGACAGACGGGGAGGGATTCAGCAAGGGCACTGATCAAAGTCTCCTTGTTAAAGAAAGCCCAAACATTTGCTTTATCTCCATGTGAACTGCCGTTTTCCCCTCTGAAGTCCCAAACCACAACCCCCCTTCTCCTGACTCCAGACAGAATAGAGGCCTCACCTGCCTGGCTTGCCTGCCCTTGGCCTCTACTTCCATGGAGCCCCTTATGTACACATGGAATTAAATTTCATTGCCTTCTCCTGTGAAACTGTCTCATGTCATTTTAATTATTAGGCCAGCCAGAAGAACTAAGAGGGACAAGGAGAAAATGTCCACTCCCTAGTACTGTGGTTATGTAAGAGAATGTCTAAGTTTAGGAAATATATATTGAAGTATTTAGAGAAAAAGGAACATCATGCTTGCAACTTCCTCTCACATGGCTCAGAAAAAAAGTTAACAGGAGGGAAAGGGGGGGAGGAATGATGCAAATGTGATAAATACTGACACTGGGGAACCTGTGACGACTGTGTAGGAATTATTTCTACTTTTTCTTGGAACTTTCTGTAAATCTGAAATTATGTAAAAATTTGAAAGAAAAGAATACCATACAGATACCATGTGCATTTTTAAAAAGCAAGGGACCACACAGTAAATAAAACATAACTGAAACCTTCCAAGCCCTGTATGCTTGCTTACTTCTTAAACTTGACATAACTACTTATTCTTTAAATCCACGAAGACAGGCCTTACTTAACCTTACCCCGTCGTTCTCAGTAATATATCAGATAATAAAAAGGATAAAAGGTAAAAAGGAAGTACAAAGCGGATATGCCTTTGGTAGGGTGCTGAGGAGAGATCACACATTGAAAAGTTTAACTTAAATTGTTCCTGTAAGTCCCCCTTGCTGGGTGACCCTAAGCCTGATGATAAAGTGAAATAAAGGGTCACCCAGCAAGGGGGACATACAGGAACAATTTAGGTTAAACTTTTCAATGTTGGTGATTTTGCTTGGTAAATTTTCTTTTAAGAATACAACGCCTATTAGCAAAATGAGTTTGGTTAAGTACAAGTTAACAGAAAATCGTAAACTTGGCGAGGGCAAGGACTGGTGTCTGTCTCACTCACTGACATATTCCAAGTGCCCGGACAGCAGGAGGGAAGGAGAAAGCAGCAGGCACTGCATGAAGCAAGGTACACCTGTAGCCCAGTCTGCATTTTTGCTTTCCTTTACTTGGTCAGTTTCTTGGTTTGGTGGTCTCTTGTAATGAACTGTAATTTGTTCAGAGCTATGTATGTCATTGCTAAGATTTTTTGTACAGTCTTCTGATTCAACTCGATCATATTATGTGTTAGTGGTTCAAAAATCACTTTTTCAAATGAAGTGCTTTTGAAATGTTCTTAGCCACTCACTTTTCCAAGTCTTAGTAAAATGCCTTTTTATTTATTTATTCTATTTTATTTTGGTTAATCCTCACCGGAGGATATTTTTCCCATTGTTTCAGAGAGAGTGGAAGGGAGGTAGGGGGAGAGAAAAACATTGATGAGAGAGAGAGAGAAAGAGAGAGATTGACTAGTTGCCTCCTGCACGCACCCTGAGCACCCCGTCCAGGGGCATGGAGTGCACGTTGTGACCCAGGTATGTGCCCGTGACCAGGAATGGAACCTGTGACCCTTCAGTGTGCAGGCCGATGCTCTAACCACTGAAAACACCGTGAGGACTAAAATGCGTTTTTATAATGGGCACCTGACTCCCTTGAACGTTGACTATATGTGATGTGGTGGTATCTGCATCCCTGGCATTACTCTACATGCCAGTAAAGCAGGGTGGAAGGTAAAATAGCAGTGAGGAACAATACAATGTTCCAGTCTCGTGTATGTAACTTTCAAAGGAAATGCGTAGAAAGGAGAAAACTCAGCAGAACAATGGGAAGCAACCTCCTTGCTGGGAATGCTGTCCAGATGGAGGATGTCTCATTACTCTAAGACAGTGGTCGGCAAACTCATTAGTCAACAGAGCCAAGTATCAACAGTACAACGATTGAAATTTCTTTTGAGAGCCAAGTTTTTTAAACTTAAACTATATAGGTAGGTACATTGTTATTAACTTAATTAGGGTACTCCTAAGCTGGCCTTTGCTAAAAACGTCCTCAATCTGATGGAGGTACGTTTGCTGAGGTCGACCCCTTCCAACTCTCCCATCCACATTCGTCTTGTATACTTGTTTCGTCTATCTCCTTTCGTTCATCCTCTCTATATGTCCAAGCCATCTCAACATACCTTTCTCAATCCTTGACACTAGATCTTCTTTCACTCCACAACATTCCCTAAAATTAACTTAATAAACTTTACTTAAAGTTTTAAGTCCACTTCGCTGTACGTGCGCGCCCGCAAGTGGTATTTTATGGAAGAGCCACACTCAAGGGGCCAAAGAGCCGCATGTGTCTTGCGAGCCGCGGTTTGCCGACCACTGCTCTAAGACAATGCCTCGCGCAACCTTTCCATTCTTGGGATGCTTTTTCTATTGGGAATGTGAGGGACCTCAGGATACTTTTAAGGCTCCTCTACCTCTCTCATTCTTGCTTTCAAAGTCCTTTGGAAATCTGGATTAAAGGGAGGAGGTAGAAGTCCAGCCAAGGGCTGCGGTGGGGAGTACAAGGCCAGACCTCAACCGAAGGCAATTGGCAGCCAGCCGCAGCCAGCCCCCTCTCTAATATGCTTATTCAGGAGCACTCAGGTCAAAACAAACAAATGAAAGGAGCAGGAAGTACAGAGAAAGGGAGAAAGGACAGGCCAGGCGCAGCCACAGCCAGAGGAGGAGGGATTCTCAGCTCAGTCCAGGGATGCTGGCTGACAGGTTTGAAGACTGCCCTGCACCAGCCTTAGGCTGTTACCCTCCTAATCTGTCTCATGCCCATTTCACTGTGAGAGCAGCCGGAAGAACCTTCAGGGTAGAGGCAAGTTTGTTCCTCCCCCCACCTGATCATACGCCTTCTCCTGTGTGAACTCACCTCAAAGATAGACGTTCAGTGGCAGAGGCAAGCGTAACTGCAGCCTGTGCGGCTGGGTCAGAGGTGGTGCCCCCTGTGCCAGCCTGCCAGCCTCCCACTGATGTTTCACTGTGAGAAACACATGGCCACTGCCCTTGAGAAAGTCAGAGTCTAGGGCAGCAGTTTTCAGTGTGGCCTGGGGGGTGGACTAGTAT
Organism: Myotis yumanensis; assembly: GCF_028538775.1. Taxonomy (NCBI): domain Eukaryota; kingdom Metazoa; phylum Chordata; class Mammalia; order Chiroptera; family Vespertilionidae; genus Myotis; species Myotis yumanensis. The sequence goes on from NW_027223752.1 coordinate 11,336,657, forward strand.
TTCATCGTCACATTAAGCCATCACTTGCCCCTCCTGCCTCCCCAGTGTCCAGAGGCTCTGTGATGTGTGTGATGTGTGGCATACACCGGAGCAGCTGTGGGAATCCAGCTGCCTTCCATGGACCCGGGTAGAAAAGAGATTTGCAAACATCGTAAACAATGTCACCTTTCTCACCCACTGTTTTTGGGAAATAGTAAAAAATATGTAGATATCATAATGGGTTTGCTACTACTTTAAAACAACTAATACACATATTTTCAAGTTTCTTAGTCTTAGTAGCTGGTAGAGTAAATATCAACAGATGTAGAGCTTTGTGGTCCCCAGTAACGATGAGAGTGCAGGGAACGAGGCTCCAGTTGTCCCCGTCAGGCAGCAGCGGGGCCTCCACACCCCATGCTTCCAGGGGTTCCACGAGCCAGCCTCTCGGAGAGTCCCAGCTCCTCCCGACACTGTTTCTGCTGGTCCCCACACCCAGGTCCCCTTCGCCCGTGTCTCACCTTTGCTTCCATACAGTTCCGGAGGCAGGTCGTACGGCACAGGGAAGGACGCTGCTGTCTCCTGGCTGCCCGAGAAGAATTTAGGCTTCACCCTGAAGCTGTCCAGGCCCTGCAGACACAGAGGAATCGATGATGGCTCCCCAATTCCCTGAAAAAGCCAGACCTCAAGAAGCAACCATGTCTTTGGGGTGCTCACAACAGAATTCAAGTGATCTCAGAGCTATTTACCATGTGTGATAGGCCAAAGGCATTTACACCCCCACCTCAAAGGACTCTTTCTTAGAAATAAGGCAGGGCCAAATCTCAGGTATTAAATTATAGCCAAGTTTGCACAAGTTGAATAAAGGACATAAAGACACAAGAAGAAACTCTTTTGGAAATTACAGCCATTTCAACGAACCGCTGAGTAAAGTTTGCAGCGAGTGTTTAGAAGATGCTGTATAAAAATATCTCAAAACACTTTCAACATCGCTATAGTAGCAGGCCGCTCGCGCTGGTGTAAGAGATAAAGTTGCTTCCATGTACAAGGAAAGCGTTCCAAGGTAACGTGACAGGAATATAAAAGTGAAAACTCTCCGAGACCCACCAAAATGGAAATGGAAGGTTTACCCCAAGAACTCGAGAATCGGGTATTCACTTCGGATCTTAATCAGGGCGTGAGTTACGGTGGTGGTGTTCGGTGCCCGAGGCCCTGGCTGTGTTCTCCCAGAGCTGCCACGCGCTGATCATACCTCCTGGCTCCCTTCCAGGATTATCCTGGAGCTTTGCTTGCAGGCCTCTCATTCCTTCCGTCCAGTCATCCGAGCATATCCACCCTCCATATCTTAAGTACCCACATATCAAACGGCGCTAATGTCTTCGAAGCCCAAAGGGCTAGGACTACAGTGCTTCGCCTTGGTGATCACACAGCTTAGCCGGGGAGGCTGGTCATGGGTACGGCCTAGGACAGGCACGTCCGGGGTTGTGTGTGAACTGATACAGAAGAGGGGGGCTGGGGAGCGCTGCAGAGAACAGCCAGGGCCGGTCGGGAAAGGGTGGGAATGGGAAGCAGCGTGGACCGCTGTGGCTGAAGCTGGGCCCATCCCCTGGCCACAGGGACTCGGATGGCATGTGGCCCGAGTCAGAGGTGTCAGGGAAGAGCCATCTTTCTGCCGGAAGCTCCTTTAGTAAGGAGTGAGCCTTGAGCGGCTGGATGCCCTCACGCCCTTCAAACCGAACTCTCATAACACGGCCCGACCCCTGCTTTCAGCCCTGCCTGAAGCAAGGGTCCTGCCCTCTGTGCCTGCCTTTCTCTCATGCCGTCGAGTTGGCTGCCCATCACTTACAACCCAAAGTGTCCAAGACCCCGGTTACAGGGTGCGGCCTGGACGCTGATGTAGGGGCAGGAGCTGCCGAAGGTTTTGAGTGTAGAAGTTCCACTAGAAAGGCAGATGGGCTCAGAGTGGAGAAGGGCCGGCGTTGCTGGAGCCGGAAAACTCGAAATGGATTCGCAAATGGGAACAGGAAACAAATGCAAAAACCGAGATACAGAGGAGATGATTTGGATGGGAGTGGGGTGGTGGAAGCAGAAAGAAATGGATGTGAGAGAGACTGAAGGTCAATGAATAAAACTCCGGGACCTATGAGCACAGAGGAGGAAGGGGGCAGAGCCAAGGACACCTGGAAAGGGCCCTGCAGCTCTCCTCCGCCCACACGTCCTCCCACTCAGCACTGGGCTGTGGGCCAGCTCCTCCCCAGCCAGGAGGTTTTGAGCGTAGACGTTCCACTAGAAAGGCAGATGGGCTCAGAGTGGAGAAGGGCCGTCTCTCCCACATCTTACCTTTGACCTTCGGATCTGAGGAGAATCCTAACAATCTCTTACTTGTGTACATTATTGCTGTGTGACTCTAGGTCAGTTCCTTAACCTTTCTGGGCCTCGGTGTCCTCATCTATACAATGGCTATGGCAAGGATAAGTTATTAGAAAGATAACTGGCACATGAAGTCAATTAGTATAACACGTATATTGAGGGTGTTCCCTGTGATGTAATTACTCATACTTTGCAAAGGAGGAAACAAATTTGGGGGTTACATAGGTGCCCAAAGGTCACATAGGCTATTATGTGGCAAGGCAGGGAGTTGATCCTGGCTTTCTAATTCTTGGTCCTAAATTCCTTCCACTAAATAAACAAAAGGTCTCATATTCACCCACCAGGAGCCACAGCAAAGGACGAGTTCCTTGCAAATTTAAGAGGCAATATTAAGGCAGGAAGTCAGGATGAACTAAATTCTGGAAACCGTTGTTCTTGACATTTTTAAAAAGAGGCCAGCAGTTGGAAGCGGTGTGAATTTAATGCCTATTCAATACTTTATGGAGTTTCAGGCAAAAACAACTTCCCTCTTCTTTTGCTCCTGGCTTAGTTCTGTGATTTTCAAGTGCACCGCAGTGAAGGGTTAAGGGCCTCTGGGCCTGGTTTCAGATCTGACGGCTCCATTTCGTGGTATCGACCTCACATACAAGAAGGTTTGAGCCATCCATGTCAGACAGGAAGCAATATGCTTTTTTTCCTTGAATGCCATTTCTGATCCAAATTCTAGGGTATCACAACTATATAAAACAAGTACCACTTTTCCCTTCAATCTGGATGTCAAACAACGTGAAGCTGTCTTCTAATTATCATTATTTATGTATCACAGTGGTATCGCTCGGCGCTTTAGGAAACAGAGGAAGGCACCCTCCCAGGCAGGGATACTTAAAAAGACGGTGAAGACAATACGTTTATAAAACACCAGGTGAGAGAGTGGACATGCATCACACACGAGAAATCACTGGCTTTTCCCTTTGTCGGCTCCGGGAGTAAAAGAGCCGGTTCTCACTGACGGATTAGGGTTAGCAGTTTAGCTCAGTCACAGGGAACGAGAAATGTGCTCCAATCTCAGTTAGAGATGTGACATTTTTAGTTACTCCTCCAGCAGTAAAGCCCTATGCATTTTCCTGGGTAAAGCAGTAATGGAAGTGGAACCTTCTAGAAGGAGGGAACTTAACCAAAGATGGACTCAGGGACAAGGAGTGGCTGCAGGAGGTGGCTGTCTTGTCCTTCCTGTAAGTCAGGACACTGTCTGTCATCAACCGAGTGTGTCCAGCTGGGGGCTGAGAAGCTCCTAGAGATCAAAGCTGCGCGACATCATCACGGCTGTGACGCCAGGACTCTGACTGAATCGTGGTCTCTGCCCCCCACCTGCTGTTGACCTGCTTGTGGAATTGCTGCTGCTGAGACTGCTGATGTTAACTACAACCTGGGCTCAGTGCTGGCGAGAAGGAAGGCCTGCAGAAGTAAAGCAATGGACCCAAAGCCTAAAAGCATGAGGGGAGTGAGGAGGTGGGGTGTGTGTGTGTGTGTGTGTGTGTTTTCTTCTTGTGTGTGTGTGTGTTTTCTTCCAGCCAGAGCAACAGTTAGAATGATGTTGCCATTTTTGGCAATAAAAGTCAACAAAATAGTTGAACCACAGCAGAGGGAAGAGGCAGTAGAGACTTGAAGACTGAAAATTCCCGGGGATTTGGTTGAAGTCTTTTTAATTCTGATCACAGAAAACAGAGAACATCTCCGGGGCGAGTGAGCTGGGGCCCGACGGGTGGAGGTGGCCCTCAGGCCCGAGACAAGCACAGGGCTGCGCAGCCACCTTGGACTGGAGGAAACAGTTTTGATTATGCACATTATTCCCAGAGGCAGGGGGAATTCTAGCCACAGAGTGCTAGGCAGGCTCCAGTCCGGGGCCTAGCCAGCACCAGGCAAGGTATGTGCTCACTAAACACAAAATGCAGGAAGTTCAAAGTGAGAAATACTTGTATTTCCCTGGTATGTCCTTAGGGTTTGGAATACAGCTATTGACCCTTGAAATCACCCATCTTTCCTATGTTAAGATTTTCTGGCGAGAAATGAATTAGCCCAATCTAAAAGTTAAATACACCTACATTACAGGGACAACCCGAAAATAGCACACACTGGCGTGGAGGAGAGCCCGCTCCAGGACACGACTTCCTCTGTCCCGCAAGCTGGACCTGGGCTGGACGAAGGTTGCTTTCTGCAAACCCCCTTGGAGACGGTCTGGTCGTAAATGATGTTCACCCCGACATCAATCAGCCCCTCCCAAGCCTCCTGCTGTGTGCTGGTTCCTGGAACAGGCTGCTGTCGTGACTGGTCAAGCATGTAGAGCAATTTTCGTACCGGGCAGCATCCACGCACTAGTGCCCACGACGGCCCCCCGCTCCTGTGTAATTCTTCGGGGCCTGCCAAACGGTGCAGGCATCCGTCGTCTAGCTGCCCCAGACATGCCACTGTGTCAGTTTCATCACCAGACCGAGGGGCGGGCCTCTTTCTTTGGTCTTTCCCTGCCCTCCCTCCGCTTACAGAAGTAGACTTTTAGTCTTGGGGCTTGTCCCTGGGTCTGCGTGTACCAACACCTTGATATTAGACCTCAAAAGAATAAACTGTCTAAGTTAACAAAGGTTATTAAGCACCTACGATGTAGCAGCACTAGCTAAGTGCTGGGTACACAGTCCCAGGCACCTTGACATAAATCCCCAAAACCCTTGCGTTCCTAGTCAAAGGAAAAGTTGCTGACTCATGCTCCACGGCCAGTTGGGTTGATCTCAAAACGATGCGCTTACTGATTAACTCACTTAAGAGAAGCAGGAAAATGTGAACAAACCAACCTTTGGTTACCAGGGACTTGTCAGTTTCCAGCGGAATCCCAGAGGTTTCAAAAGGCATCTTTATTATGAAAAGCTGGCTCTCTGCCCACTAGTGTTTAGACCAGACTGCTGCCCCACTGGCCACAGCACTGGTTCCCGAGTGGCAGGTCCTACAGTGGCCGTGGGAAAGGGTGAGCGGCAGGTTCCCTCCGTGACCGACTGCCCATGCAGTGCTCGGGGCTGTGCTGTGCTGGACAGAACACCTGACGGTGCGCTGCGCTGGCCTTGGAACACAATGGTCAGGATGGCCGGTGGGGAAGGACACACTCAGCAACGCTGCCGCTGATAACTTAGAAACGTGGGTGTTTGGACATGGAGTGCTGCCTGAGAAGCACAAAGGTGGGCTGATCTCAAGCGAGGAACAGAGTGAAGAAATAAAATAAAGTCACTGTAGTCAAGCTGCTAAATTACTAAAATCAAGTAGGCAGAGGCATGAGGAAGCGGTTCTATTCTTGCTTTGAAAGCGTGGGAAGGTGAACTTGTGAACTTTCCAGTCTTGCTTCAGTGCCTGGACATGCATCAGACCGCCAGGTAGCCCTCTGATCACCCCTGAGGACCACATACCCAGACCACCTGCCAGCCATTAGCAGGCCACTGGACGTGCCCAGGCCAACGGAGGTGCCCAGGCCATTGGGAATCCACCGTCCAGACGCCTGACTTGGGACTGATAATCACCTTGGATCCCTCCTAGAGCTAAGAATGCAGTTCTTACTGTAAAAACTCTTCACTTTTCTTTCTTCTTCGGAACACTCTGGGATTCTGCCTGTTTCCAGTTTGCGAACCCTAAGACTCTTGAGTAAACCTTTATCGTTTATTTCTAGCAAAGCCTTCAGACCCTTTGAGTTCGTTCAACACAAGAAACCAGATTCTAGATGATGTCCAGACAGAAGAACAACTACAAAGTGGGTACTAAGTACATCTACCCAGCAAACATGTAACGAACACATTGAAAGGCATATCCTGATGTACTGAAGTGAGAAACCTACTAGTAAAGGAAGATCACCGACCTCATTCTACAACACACTGTGTTCTTGTCTGTAACCACTGTAAGACGAGGGCTGTTGCAGAATTTCTAACACAGCTCTATGAGCCACTGGCTGTTCCCCAAGAACCCTGACTGGTACAGGTGGGCCCGGCTCAGGAGACCAGTCGTTCTGCTCCGCTGCACAGTAAGGGCCGGGAGCGAGAGGGAAGGCCAGGCCCGAGGGCTCAGGTGTCAGGGCATGAAGGAAAATAGGCCGTGCTAGGGAGTCTGGCTTCTGTCGCACAGGATTTGAAGCCAATGGGCGACCTGGCCCAATCTGTGCCTAGAAAGCGTCCTGGCAGCAGGGTGTAGGGCAGCATGGAGGCCGAGAGGAGAGGGAGAGGCTATCGCAGCAGGAGACGACGTGCACTGGACGCAGGGGAAGCGGGGACTCCAGAAGGACAGACTGTCCAGCAGCACTAGAGTCGGGAATGATGGTGGTTACACAGTCATGGCTGTAGAGACAAGGCCTGGGATGACTTTCTACACTGAGGGAGAACAGTGGGAGAGTGAAAACAGTAATCCAGTAATAACCTATAATAATAATAAAAGCATAATATGCTAATTAGACCAGATGTCCTTCCGGACGACCTTGCAGATGAAGCCGGGGCTCCACGGAAGCCCAGGTCCAGAGTGCCAGAGGGAAGCCTGTGCTGGCAGCCGGGGGCAGGAAGGCCTACTCCCGCATCAATTTCGTGCATCGCGCCTCTAGTCAATTTTATAACAGTGGGCTTAAGTAAGATGCTTTTGATGGCATCCGCAATGAATAATATAAATTAAATTATAATCATAGATGGAGATATTTCAGAAGATTCAAATTCCCGGGAAATGGACTTGATGGGACCAGCGATCCTGCTTAAAAAACGATGGCTGCGCACTGCCTGCGGGAGACACGGTGTCCCACTAGCCACTGTCCTTCCAAGGAGGAACCCAACCTCAGGGCCCACGGCCCACACCCCAGCTCCTTCCCAGGCACACGGAGGTTTGCTGTCTCTCAGACAGGACATGCACTGTTCTCTCTGGCTGGAAGCCTCATCTCTCTGGATGGTGGGTTAGGCTCACACTCCATGTTCGAGACCATGGTCCAACGTGATCTCCTTAAAGAGAACTTCCCCAGCCCCTCAGGCAGATTACATGCTCTGTTGTGTCGTATTTCACAACATTTCCTTAAATAATGTCAATACCTTTGACCTGTAATCAGGTATACAGTTCTTGAGAGCAGTTATCCTGCTGCTCATCGGCACAGACAGTGGGTGAGAACCTGCCCCAACCTCGGACAGGTCACCGCGACTAAGGAAGAAAACACACAAACCCAATTCATGCCCAACCAACGCGGCTCAGTGACTGAGTGTCGACCTATGGACCAGGAGGTCACGGTTCGATTCCTGGTCAGGGCACATGCCTGGGTTATGGGCTCGGTCCCCAGTGTGGGGCGTGCAGGAGGCGGCCAATGGATGATTCTCTCTCATCACTGATGTTTCTGTCTCCCCCTCTCCCTTCCTCTCTGAAATCAATAAAAATTTTAAAATGTGAACTTACAAATGCCGACGGGAGGAAAAGGACCCCGAGCTCGTAGGAGCGGATCATCAGCTGGGCGCCATTCTTCTCCAGCGCTCCCCAGGCGGCCTTGGACAGGTTGGCGCTGCAGGGATGAGGACACAGGAGGAGCTCACTCAGTGAGGCCTGTCAGCACAGGTCAACCTGTCACAGCTGCAAGGGTGTTGGTCAAACACGAGTGGCCGAAATCAGGCTCATTCGGTTCCTGGCAGAGCTGTCATTACAGCCCTCAGAGGAATCTAATTGCTCATGTGGGACAGCTTCACCCTCCTCTGCGTTTCCCCAGGACAGCCATTACAACAACTACCCTTTTACAAAGATTTTTTTTTTTTCTGTCCAAACCCTTTTAATTTTCAAGACCCTGGTGTAGCCAGGATGTTTGGTTTTGTTGTATATAAAAGTAGCAGTAAGACAAAATGATGTCCACATCATCTCATATACCATTAAGCACCGCACCCCTTATTTTGCCTTTTGTTTGGGGCCAGGTATGCTAACTTCCACTTTCAATCCAAAGAAAAGCACTAGATTGGGATTTGTACCTAGAAAGAAAGTGGTGCACTCAGATTCATGTTTACAGGGACATGGAGTACAGACATGGGTAAAATCACAGGAGGCGGCGGCAGGAAGGAGCCTGGGTCTGAGGCACTAGGAGGGCCCTCCGGGTGACAGGCCACTGGCTGAGCTCTCAAGCATCATCCTAGTGGTGCTCTAACAAAGTGCCGCGAATTTAGTGGCTGAAACAACACAACTTATTACCTTGCGTTCTGAGATGGGGCCTGCTGGGCCAAAGGCAAGATGTTGGCAGCTTTCTGTTCCCTCTCTTCACTTCTCTGTAGTCTGATTCACCCAAATGATCTTAACTGCTTTTTTTATATTTTTAACTAGAGGCCCAATGCATGAAATTCGTGCAAGAGTAGGCCTTTGCAGCCACGGCGGCTGCCTCCACCCTCCCTCGCAGCCCTGGTGGCTGCTTCGTTCCCTTGGCTGCAGCCCTGGCTTCGTCCTGGAAGGACGTCCGGTCTAATTAGCATATTATGCTTTTATTATTATAGACTAGAGGCCCGGTGCACAAAAGTTTGTGCGCTGGGGGGGGGGGGGGGGGGGCGGGGGAGCAGCCCGGCCTGTGCCCTCTCGCAGTCTGGGACCCCTCGGGAGATAACGACCTGCTGGCTTAGGCCTGATTCCGGGTGGCAGAGGGCAGGCCCAATCCCTAGGTGCAGCCCCTGGTCAGGCTCAGAGCAGGGCCAATTGGGGAGTTGGGGCGCTGCCCCCTGTCATGCACAGAGCAGGGCGGATCGGGAGGTTGCGATGCCACCCTCAGTCATGCTCAGGGTAGGGCCGATTGGGGGGTTGGGGCACCGCCCCGTCACACTCAAGGCAGGGTCGATGGGGAGGTTGCGGCGCCATCCTGTCATGCACAGAGCAGGGCCGATCAGGGGGTTGGGGCGCTGCCCCCTGTCACGCACAGAGCAGGGCCCATCAGGGGTGTTGGGGCTCCCTACCCTGTCACGCACAGAGCAGGGCCGATCAGGGGGTTGAGGAGCTCCCCGCTGTCACTCACAGAGTAGGGCCAATAGGGGAGCTGGGGCACCGCCCCCTGTCACGCACAGAGCAGGGCCGATCAGGGGGTTGAGGAGCTCCCCGCTGTCACTCACAGAGTAGGGCCGATAGGGGAGCTGGGGCACCGCCCCCTGTCACACTCAGGGCAGGGCCAATGGGGAGGTTATGGCTCTACCTTGTCACACACAGAGCAAGGCCCGTGGAGGGGGGTTGGGGCGCCAACCTCTATCACCCACAGAGCAGGGCCGATCAGGGGGTTGGGGCGCCGCCACTGTCACACTTGGGGCAGGGCCGATGGAGAGGTTATGGCTCTACCCTGTCACACACAGAGCAGGGCCGATCAGGGGGTTGGTGCACTGCACCCTGTCAAACACAGAGCCGCAGGGAAATCAGGGGATTGGGGAGCTCCCCCCTATCAGGCACAGTGCAGGGCAGATAGGGAGGTTGTGGCCCCGCCCCCTGTCACACACAGAGCCACAGGGCGATCAGGGGGTTTGGGCGCTGCCCCCAGTCACGCTGATCCTGGTGCCAGGAGCCTCGCTGCTCCGCTGATCCCGGTGCTGGGAGGCATATTACCCTTTTACTATATAGAATAGAGGCCTGGTGCACGGGTGGGAGCCGGCTGCTTTGCCCTGAAGGGTGTCCTGATCAGGGTGGGGGTCCCCACTGGGGTGCCTGGCCAGTCTGGGTGAGGGGCTGAGGGCTGTTTTCCAGAAGCAAGTGACTGAAGCTTCCAACCGCTCCTTGTTTTCTTTTTTTTTATTTTTTATTCTGGGCCAGCTTTAGCTCTGAGGCCTGAAAACATCGATATAATGTTGCTAAAGCCCGGCTGAATGAAAGCCCGTTTCTGGGGTTTTGTTTATCTTCTTATTTGCAACATAGTACATAGTTGCTTAGAGTTGTAGCTCAGAGGCCGGCAAGTGAGGCGGGGAACGTTGGAGTCCGCAGTCACTGCAGCAAGCAAGCCTCATGTTCGCTTCCAGCTGCCTGGCTGCCGGCCGCCATCTTGGCTGACAGTTAATTTGCATATACTCACTGATTAGCCAATAAAAAGGGTAGCGGTCGTACGCCAATTACCATGTTTCTCTTTTATTAGTGTAGATTCTTCTAGACCAGTGTTTCTAACGGGAAGCACTGATGCCCTGGGGGACATTAGCAATGTCCGGGGACATATTTTGCTGTCACAGTGTGTGTGTGTGTGTGGGGGGGTGCTCCTGGCATTTGGTGGGTGGAGACTAGTTGCTGCTGAAGATCCAACAATGCACAGGACAGTCCCCATGACCAGAGGGGCCAGGCCCCAGGTGTCAATGGTGCCGAGGCTGTGAGTCCTGCCCCAGACCTCTGCTGCCGGGCGTGGTTCTCTCCACCTGCCTGCACCGCCCTTCCTCGGCTTTCTCTTCACCTGCCTCTTCAGCTGCTCTCTCCGTTGCTGCCTTTCCCACCCAGTGCCTTCTCTATCCATGCTCTGTCACTGGCTCCTTTCTGTTGCCTCCTTTCCCTCGGGGACTTGCCCACTCACCAGTGTAGCTATCGCCGAGACCAGGATGACTCCCAGATCTCTCCTGCTTTGCCCCTCATCCAATTTCCAAACAGCATCTGCAATCCTGAGCTGGATTTCTCTATGGGATGTCACACTGTCATCTCACGCCCCGTTCTCTGAACAGTGAGCCTATCAGCATGCCTTCCCCTCCAGAACCAGCTCTCTCCTGGTTCCCTCCTGTCCACCTCATTTGGTCGGGCTCAGAAACCTCAGGCCTCTGGACTTGTCTGCTCCACAGGCAACCACGGACAACCAGACACCACGCTACTTTACTCTTGTAACACCTTTGCATTGCCAATCAATCTCCCTCGTTCAGTCCTTTTCTCCCCCGACTCCAATGCAGCGCCCTCTCTGGTTTCTCGGTCTGTGTCTTGCTCCACTGGCTCTCAGTATCAAGGCGTCCTTTCCACTTGAGCACAAAACAAACGCACTGCCTGGCACTCAGGACCCTCCACCGTCTGACCAAAGCGATGCTTTTCAATCTTATTTCCCATCATGCCTTTCCTGACTCCTCTCTCTGAACTGAATTGAATTACTGACTGCCTCCACATCTCGGCAAATATCATTTCCTCGTCTGCAGTGCCTTCACCCTGCCCACCCTGTGGCTATGTGAGCCCTTTCCTCCCCCACACGGCCGTATCTCTTTCCAGAAGCTGTCTGTGGAGACTCCAGCCCACAGATGTCTCCCGAGCGAATCCTGCAGATGTTATGCAATCAAAAACCATGTGATTAATTCAAGAAAAGAGACTAATATGCAAAGGCTTAGAAGATACAATTTATCAAAACTATTTGTTCATTATGGATAGGAAATTAAAAACTTTAAAATCATAAATCAAGCCCTAACCGGTTTGGCTCAGTGGATAGAGCATCGGCCTGCGGACTCAAGGGTCCCAGGTTCGATTCCGGTCAAGGGCATGTACCTTGGTTGCGGGCACATCCCCAGGAGGGGGCGTGCAGGAGGCAGCTGATTGATGTCCCTCTCTCATCGATGTTTCTAACTCTCTATCCCTTTCCCCTCCTCTCTGTAAAAAATCAATAAAATATATTTAAAAAAATAAAATAAAATCATAAATCGAGAGAAAATGTCTGATTGCTGACAAGCATGAGAGGCACAGCAGGGTTCATGGGGAAGAGCAGAGCCTGAGCTCGCACATATTTGGTCACAATTAGGGCAGATCTCAATATGGTAACGCGCCTGCCTCATGTCAGAGAAGGTGAGTCAAGTGGGCACATGAGTGATGCTCACTAGATGTTACTTTGCATCACCAATATTTTGCTGAATTTATGGGAGGGCACCTCTGGTCCTTCTCTCTGGAGTGGCTCACCAAGCAATGGAATTCAACGCAAGGCAGGTCCACCCGGCCTCCCAATCCCAGAAAGTGTTGGTGGCAGATGGGTCTAAAAATTACCCACCAAACTGCCTCACTGATTTCACAATCCTTGCACAAGTCCCCACGACAGAAAGATAGTGAGTTTCTATTTTATTTTGTAAAGGAAGTCAAGAGGAATTGGTCCCGTTAATACAGATTTAACCCCTCCCCCTTTTATTGACAAATTCTTGCTCAAGGATATTTTTCTCATTGATTTTTAGAGAGAGTAGAAGGGAGGGAGGGAGGTGGAGAGAGAGAAAGGGAGAAACATTGATGTGAGCGAGACACATTGATTGTTTGCCTCCCGCAGTGCTCCAACATCAGGGCCAGGGATCAAACCTGCAACCCAGGTACATGCCCTTGACCAGGAATCAAACCCTTCAGTCCACAGGCCAACTCTCTAACCACTTAGCCACATTGGCCAGGCCACGTCTCCCAATTTTTAATATGAGTGATAAAGTGCCAGGAATTTAATAGCATGGTTAAAATTAAACCAATTCTGCTGATGTACAAAGATCACGTAAAATTAACTACCAAAGGGGGTGCAACATGTCAGTTGTGTTTTGGGGACTACAGTGTGTTAACAAAGAAATATCAACAAGAAAAGAAAAGTGAGATTGATTATGACACGCGTTTTCCCAGACAGACTGGCGCAGAGCACTATGCAAGATCAGATACTTGGGTGTGGGCGTCTGCAAGTGACTGTGACAAATCACCAAGCACGTTCTGAAAAATCTATTTGCAAACTGACTTCCTTCCTTAGTCACAGGCATGTTATGACCCGAAGCAAACACTTTCCAATCCACACTGAATTCAGAAAGCTTTCAATTCAGCTGCACCGTCAACCCCGCCATCAAAAGGATCCATCTGTATTTGACCCCACAAATGGAATTACATGGCTTTAGAAGTCATCACATCAGCACCCCGAACCCAAAATGACAAAAAATATTGTTAAGCAGGATCAAAAGTTGCTTGGCAAATTTCAGGTAAAAAAATTGGTACTTAGAACACCCTACCAAAGAATTTCACCGTGTTTTTAATAGTAACCGATGTGATAACCAAAACCTGCTATTTCAATTTCTACGGAGATGTTCCATTATTTTGGTCATCTCCTGTGGTGGAAAGGCATAATGAAAACTTGGAAAAGTTTTCAACGAAAAGACTATGACATGTTTGTTAGAGTGAACCCTGGGAGATTATCTATTATAATGGTCCTTTGAGTTTAACAAAACCAAACCAAACCAAACCAAACCTAACCCGAGAGTCCTTTAGTCAAAGGAAGCATTTAAAGCGACAAAGGTCAGCAAGGGTCTCTAGGTGAACCAGGACTTGCCTGCACTCTACTCCCTCCATCCACGGTTGTGCTGGGCTCTGACAGGGGTGTCCAGAACTCCTGGGGTGCCAAGAAACATGGCACAAAAACCAATCTACCCAATGACATGTACCAATACTGTTTTGTGCATGTGATCCAATTTGATTTTGGACTGAAAAACTCAGGCAAAGGAGAAAAAAGGCGATTTGTTCCCGAACCAAAGGAAGAGACATTAGAGAAGAATTGCACAGCTACGCTGACAGCAGAACGCCTCTTCTATTTCCTCAGAAAGTCCCGGTGGCTCCAGAGTCAAGCACTTGTCTCCCTTTCCCTCAAAGTGACAGCACCAACGTCTCTGCTCATCCCAACTATCCCGGAAGGCCTGTAAGTTGCTAGGCAACTGTATCAGGATTGCTCTCTGCCCACCCACAATTCGCAGCTTTCATACTTGTTCTCACTGGCTTTGCCAATTACTCCCAGGCACTGTCTGGTCATCCAAGGGTGCTTCTTCTAGCTCATCTTCTTGCCTGCTTAGTCCGGTGGTAAAACTTAAACATTGAATTTGTCATCATGTCCCAGCAATTTCCATAACAACAGGCTGCCATCAAACACAGCATGATTTCATGGTAGGATCAAAAACTATAAATAGCTTTCCATAAAAGGACTCAGACAAAAGAGAAAACTGCCAGCCAACATGACATCTAATAAGTTCTAATTGATTAGAATAATTTTGAGCAATTTTTAAAGAAACGACGTTAAATTTAGAAAAGGCTATATCTATGGAGAAGTCTTTAGGTCACATATAATAGACCAATATGTTATATAAACAAAACAGGTAAAAGCTTTATACGCTGCTTTTTTGTTATTTTATTTTTTATTGAATTTATTGGGGTGACATTGGTTAATAAACTTATATGGGTTTCAGTTGCACAATTCTGTAATATATTACCTGTATGTTGTACTGTGTGTTCACCACCCCAAGTCAAGTTATAAGCTGCTTGCTTGAATCTCAAGAGGGCCAACTAAATGAGCTTAATAATAATGTGGTAGGTAGCAGCTACTAAAGCCAAGCTGTTAACTAATATTTAATACATCCTACAGTTTAATGTGTATATTACTTAAAAACTATTAAGCTATTTATAGTTTTTATAAAAAGTGTATATATATACACACACATATATAAATAAATCACCCTCCTCTGAATATTCAATAAGTAGGATAAAAGCCCAGATGATAAAAATGACTTTTCCAAAATTTAAGGGGCAAGGCTAGTTAGTGGCAATCCCAAATTAGGACATGAACATTTGGACTCTACTTGGGTGCTATTTCCTCCACAGTATCTTGGCTGATTGGATAATATCACCCTCTGAGACACCTCGGTTTGAAAGTGTTGATGGGGTTAGAGCTATTAAACCTAAAATCCATAGGTGTGGTGTGAAGTTGATAAGAAGGTGGCTGGGGACAGGATAGGGAAGATAAGCTCTCTCCGCACACCCTCTTCCTGTTTTGTGCATATATTACCTATTTGAAAAAACCAGTGTTGTAAAGGGCTCTGATTCAGACATGTATTGATCACTAAGCATGAGCCACGCAGTATTAGATGTTGATGATATAAAGATGGGTAAGACCTGCTACCTGCTCTCAAGCAACTCATAATATATTGAAGAAACAGAACCCATAAGAACCAACAAAGATGTTAAAGGACCAAGCAAAAAGTGCTATAAACACAAAGGAAAAAACAATGAATTGTGTCTTCTGAGCTAGAAAAAGTTTCAAAGGGGAACATTTAAGATGGACCTGAAGGATAAGCATATTCGTCCTGGACAGCAAAGAAAAACAGAAACTTAAAACCTGAGAAGTTATTAGAAAATGAGTGGTAGTTAGATTAAACAGGATATACAGTTATTTATTCAAAATTTTCAGAGCTATTATAGACCAGGCACTGTACTAGGCTCTGCATTTGGTAGTCTGAAAGAAAATACCGACATTAAACAAATAATTACCAATAATCAGGATGAGTATTTTGGTACGAAAAGAAGTATGGGAATTACAAACTCATTTTCTCTTATAGAACAAAAACTTCTAATGCAGACAGTCCAATAAATGGAAACGTCATTAAAAGTGGTTTTAGTGCAGATTTTACCATGCTCAGGAATGTGGCAACTAGACAATAAAATATATCCCAGGATCTATGAAAAATGTTTTTGGTCAGCACCCCAATCACAATACAGTGAAGGAGAGGAAATGGAAAACTGTGATTTATGTGTGTTTAAAGGAAAAGTAAATTGGAAGATAAAAACCATATTATAAGCATTTTTATAAGATTTCTGTCCCTGATTTTCCGTGGCCAGTTTTCACAGCTGTGAAATGTCAATTGGGTAAAACAAAGCCCCCATGACCAGGAAGCCAATGCCCTCTACTGATGACGGGTAAGGAAATGACAGGCTAATAAGATATTGCGCACACACTGTAGGAAATATGGGATGAGTGTTTTTTTTTAAAGATCTTTTGGAATTCTACTTATCTATCTATAATAATAAAAGTGTAACACTCTAATTAGACCTGACAGCCGTCATGTCCATGGTGGCAAGGGCTGAGGCAGCGGTGGTTAGGGGCGATGAGGCAGGCAGGCGAGTGGTTAGGGGCGATGAGGCAGGCAGGCAAGTGGTTAGGGGCGATCAGGCAGGCAGGCGAGTGGTTAGGGGCGATCAGGCAGGCAGGCGAGTGGTTAGGGGCGATCAGGCAGGCAGGCGAGTGGTTAGGGGCGATGAGGCAGGCAGGCGAGTGGTTAGGGGCGATGAGGCAGGCAGGCGAGTGGTTAGGGGCGATCAGGCAGGCAGGCGAGTGGTTAGGGGCGATAAGGCAGGCAGGCAAGCTGTTAGGAGCCAGTGGTCCCGGATTGCGAGAGGGATGTCCGACTGCTGGTTAAGGCCCAATCCCACAGGAGTCCCTGTGGGATTGGGCCTAAACAGGCAGTTGGACATCCCCCGAGAGGTCCAGGATTGAGAGTGGGTGCAGGCTGGGTTGAGGTCCCCCCCCTCCTGTACACGAATTTCGTGCACCGGGCCCTCTAGTCTTTTATAAAACTTAGTGTTATTCTCTCACTCCAATAAAGCTGCCTCCTCTGTCTCCAAATAGTCATAGAACTTCATTTCTCACACAGCCTTAGGAGCCTGAGGTTCAGTCTTTTGAGTACATCCAAGGATAGTTTTGCTTGACTACGGAAAGTAAACCTCAATTTTGAACATACAGATAATAATTAAGAAATTACTTCAAATCAAGGCTGGAGAATAAGATGGATGAACTAAAATGGGCAGTAAACACCAATGAGGCCGGTGCAAGGCAGAATTCCCACCCCTGCCTCCAAGGTATGAACCCTGTGTAAGCCCTTCCCTTCAGCGTGAGCATAAGTTGTCAACATGATGGGATTTCTTTCCCATGATTAGGTTACCAATCAGCCAACTAAGTTAATCAAACGGTTTGGAATGACCATGGGTGGGCCTGACCTTATCAGGTGAGAGCTAAAGCCAACTAACTACATTAAAACCATGTCTTATTCCAGAAAGCCTCATGGAACAAGTGCTTAAAAAGCACTGATTCTAATTTATTCAAATCATCTAGTACCTTGACACAGAGCTGCCTTTCACAGACCTGTGACTACGAAGCTTCAGGAAACCCAGGAGGCATTAGGCAGTAGTGATTTTGCCTCTAAAACAGGTAAAAGGCAAAGTCTGGTCACAGCCACGGCTCTGATCGCACATGCCCTCCCACCCCACTCACTGCAGCAAAACCGCTCTGTTGTTTGTCAAACACAATGAGTACATTCCTGACTCTGCCCAGAACGCTTTCCTCAGCTACCCGTCCACATGGCCCCTTCCTTCTTTCAGATCACGTCAGTCAGGCCTTCCCTGACCATGTATTTGATGAACAGCCGCCCGCCCTCCGGACTCAGGTACTCACTACTTCAGGGCACAGTGCTGGAGGGTGTGCCTGGCTCTTGGGCACTGGTTTAACCTCTGAGCTTCTGTTCCCCTATCTGTATGGGGGATTGACAGCTACACTGTAGAACTGCTGTGAGGTCAGCGAGAGCGAGAGCTCAATATGCTTAGAAGAATGTTTGGAGCTGACAGCAGTGCACGTGTGCTCGAAGGATCAGGATCTGAAGGAGGGAGACCAGCAGAGGCTGGCGAAGCTCCAGGAAGAGATGAGACCAGCCCTGAGCACAATTCTTACTCCGTGGGCAGCTACTGGACAGGCAGAGAGAGACAACCAAGGGATCAGGAGAGGAAGCTCTACAGGCTGCTGGCAGGATGATATCAGGGGCAAGGAGGACAGCCTGGCTGTTTCTGGAAGCACATGTTGGGGGTACAGGATAGAATGGTGAGAATGGTGTGGCCAGGACTCTGGGCTTCAGTACATAGGAAGCGGGGGAGGCTGCTGAACACAGGACAATGAGGAAAATCCGTGTGAGCAAAAGACAAATGGTCATGGACAACTAGGACAGGTGGCCTGGGAAGAGGACAACCAAGTGACGGGACAGCAGAGAGGTGACCATTCAGAAGTCCAGGTGGTAAATATCTACCCTGGTAATTTCAGGGGTGAGAAAAGCAAAGTCTGAGACATTTCAAGGATGAATAGGCTTTGATGGATATTTCCAAAGCACCCACCTGCCCACCTCAACCACAGAACAGATCTCTTCCTGGCGTCAACACTTCTGTGTCTGTTTTCCGACATCCCTGACATTGTGAGCATCTCAGACCCACTATGTAAATCCTACTGTTTCATCTGCGTGCCCAGCACCCCCAGGAAGGACCGCAGTAAGTGCTGCAGATTCTCAAAGGGAAGAACAGGGAAAGAGCACAGTGGGCTTGCAGGCTGACGAGAGTGGGCAGCTGCCACGAAAGCAGAGGGATGCTGGGAAAGAAATCTGCCAGACAGAGGAGCTCAGTTTGGGATGTTCTGACTTTAAGATGAGGGGCAAACCACCAAACAGTAAAAGTGAAAAATAAATAAAAAAGAAAAAGAAGGGAGCTGCTGGTAGGTGTCACTTACATTTGGGGTTCTAAGATGTTCTGTTATTTGAGTTACGTCTCTCAGGGGTCCTTTGATAATGCTGGGATGCTATGTGGGTAGATCAGGCCATGACTGCATTCTCTACAAAGGGATTAGTTATGGGCCTCCTTTAAATAAGGCTCATGTAAGACACACACACACACAGCAAAAACTAATGACAATTCATAAAATCACCTTTTGGAAACCATTCAGTATTCAGAGCAGGAAACACAAAATCCCTACCATCAGGAATGTAAGGACTTTTACCTTGTGACAAGGAACCACGCGATCTGACTGAAGTCTGGAGAGGGTCTCATGTACGTCTTGATATGTGGCATGGCATTGCTGCGGCCAGATGTCTCAGCTGACCATTTGCTAGTGACAGGAAAGACACAATCACTGATAAGAAAATACAAACTGGTCATCTTCCTAATATTAGCAAACGGCATGAAAAGCAGAATCCTATCATCTAAAAACCAGAGCACACAGTTCTCTTCGATATGACCTGTGGTATCTTCTTAAACTCTGTTCAGACAGCAGAATAATGCATGTTCATTTTAGAGTGCAGGTATGTAGACAAAAAATGTACCTCCACTCACAAAAAGCATCTCTTGGCACCTGACACTCCTGGCTTCTATGCCATGAATACCCACATGCATGCAAAAACTGTTGTGCTTTTAGCAGCATGTCTTCACATTTTGTCTCCTAGTTGGACTGTTTCTAAAAGTTCGAACTGTGCTCCCACATGCATTACTGAGTAGAGGCTCAGTAAAAGTTTGCAGATAAAACAAAATACAAAATGGGAAAAATACAAACAATATGAATATCACAATGGAAAGTTGAAAAGCAGGAGAATAAGTCAGAAATACTTTAGTCAGATGCTGATATTTGCATATCTTGCATTTGGTTTCTAAGTTTCTAACATTGTAGAACTCAGGGGCCATGGGGAAAAATGACCTGTACCTCGAGACGACAACTCTTGCTTATCAGAGGACGGGCCTCGAGAGAACAGACTGTCTGCAGAGACCGATCAAGATTAGGCCCATCATCAGATGATGCAATGCACTGGAAGGCAGACAATACTGGGAGGCGCTCCATCTGAAGAAACACCCTCTTGAAGGGACCACCTCCCAAGAAAGCATTAAAGAAAGGCTCCTGATGGCATCCCGGGTTAGACTGAAAGCTACTGGGATGCAAATTGCCTTCGTTTCTGGCTGTCCAGCAAAACAGTGGCCTGGCACTGGGAGCAGCCTGGAGCAGGCAGATCTGTGACTACTGCAGCGAGGACAGAGGGCAGTCATTTCACTCTCCATTCAATCTCGGACTGAACTCTCATAACAAGCCAAATGCCACCCACATGCTTGGTGAGGATTCCACCCTCAGCAAGCTTGCAGGCATGCAGGGTAAAACTATGTCGAGAGAATGATTGTAGTTTACATACTGGAAACACGAACTAAAAGGTACTAATGTAAATTCTAAACTACTCAACATGTTCCTTTATTTATCGTTTTCTTTATGTGCCCATATATAAATAGAAATGCCACAGAGATAAATTTTACTCTTTGGTATTAAAAACCTATTCCAAAAGATAAAGTTCAAAACCTTGTTTAAAATGATTTCTATCACTAACATATGTAGCTGAGCTATATTATGTAAGGTTCTTTAAATAACACTCTTGTTCCTAAAGCAGCAACAGCAGCATTCTCAGCCAATTACTTACTGGAAGTAGGCATGAAGCCAGTTCTGCTTTTCCGCTGTCTGGATGCTATAGGGAAGAGAGCCCCCGGCTTTTGAAAGAAGAAAAATAAAGCAAATAATAACACGGATGCAATATAATTTGAGGATTCTTCATTAAAAAGTATAGTAAACAAAATCTATAGTAAACAACAGTGAGAAAGTTAAAGGGAAAAAAAACAAAACTGCTTCCATTATTTCATCTCAGAAAACACTTCTTGGACAGGAAATGTCTGCACTTGCGCTAGCTGTGTCCTCCCAGTGGGCTTCCTTTCTGAGGGATGCGTATTAAATGCAAGTGTTTACTATCCGCAAAGGAAAGGGGTTTCGGGTGCTCATTTAATATCTGCAACAGCACAGACTTGAAATGTTAGAAAGAATCCTGGCCCAAACTGCCGTCCTCATGAGGGTGAGACATCCTTAGCCTCCTTCTGCAAGATGAGGTGTGGAGCGCCTCTGTGTTAGCCTCAGACCAGGACAGTTGGGGCAGACTAGGATGAGAACTCCTAGAACTTGAGAGAAAGATTAGAGCCAGGCATGCTGGAACTGTTCTGAAAGGGCACAGAGCAGTAGGGGCAGCTGGTTTCACCTGGATGACTTGCCTGGATAGCCAATCTGTTGGTGGCAGAGGCTAGAGCAGCCTTATTGGTAGAAACAAGATGAGCAATCATTCAGAGGGTGTCTGTGAGGGTTAAATAACATCCACAACCTGCCACCTGCACCATCTTTGGAACATAACTAGTGCTCAATGTTACCGTGTTCATGATTCTTACCCAGTTAAGAGAAACATCATCTCCGATTTCCTAACCCATACTTTTCTCATCCCAAGGGGGATGAGAAAATTCTTATTTTTTGTTTTTAAAAGTTTGCCAGGGCATTTGTGAAATATACACAAAAAATACAATTGTGGCAGGCTTCCCAACAGTTACCTGGATACCCTTCTAAGCTGGTCCGCACGTTTTCCACAGAAGGATAGATCTAAAAAGAAATACGAAAAATTCCCAATGACACTTGGAAGGTACCATGCTGAAGGAACTATTTGTTAAAAGAAATGCTGATTGGTTTTTAAGAAAATGAAATCTCCATTAAAAATACTGAGAGGCTTATAAAACGTGCTCTAAATTTTAAAAAGTTCCCGTTTACAGGAAAAAAAACCCCCAGAATTTCTGGTAATTGATCCTATATAATAAAAAGCTAATATGCAAATCGACCGAACGGTGGAAAGACCGGTTGCTATGATGCGCACTGACCACCAGGGGGCAGATGCTCAACGCAGGAGTTGCCCCCTGGTGGTCAGTTTGCTCACAAGGGGGGAGCACCGCCCAGCCAGAGCCAGGTTCATGGCTGGCGAGCGCAGCGGCGGTGGCAGGAGCCTTTCCCGCCTCTGCGGCAGCACTGAGGATGTTCGACTGATGGCTCCGGACTGCGAGAGGGCGCAGGCTGGGCTGAGTGACCCCCCAGCCCCCTCCCCGAGTGCACGAATTGTGCACCGGGCCTCTAGTTTGATGATAAAAAAGCACACTTTCATTGGAGTTTTTCCTCTGGCATGTCACAGTAACACTGAATTGAATGCAAACTTAACTATTAACTCAAAGATGCCTAAGTAACTAATGATGCTCATAATTCTGCAGGCGATGCCTTTCCAACATCTCTCCCTGGGCTTGACAACCTGGAAGGGATGACCACCGCTTGCTGGTGGCGGACGCGGAGCTTTGGCCGAACCACACACACCAGCACCCCCGGTTACGAGGGCCACTCGATTACAAATACCACCATTTCCATCCCAACCCACTGAATCAAACCCTCTCTCTGAGGAGGACTGACCGCTGACTGACTCCTCTCCTGGACGAGAGAACGCAGATGAGGGACTCCGGAGGAGGAGCACTCACCAGATGGAGGGGAGCAGCGCTTCTCCCGGGGCCCCTGCTTTCCTTCCCCAGGGTCACCAAGGTCTCTTTGAACTCAGCACACAACCATTTGGATTCGTCAGCCCCCATGGAGCCAATGCTTGAGAACTGGCCGACGACGGGCCAAGCCTCGGCCTTAGGTATGGACGAGGCGTGCTCTTTCAGGACCTGTGAAAGGGTGACAGTGAAAGCCACGGTCAGGACCCAAACCCAGGTGTGGGCATCTACCTGCAACGCGGTGCACTTGGCCAGAGCGATCTACCTCTCTAGGTCAGGACCCAGGCAGGGCACAGGCCCGGGTGGCGGGCTCAATTCCCAGTAGGAGGCGAGCAGGAGGCAGTTGATCGAGGATTCTCTCTCATCACTGATGTTTTATCTCTCTCTCCCTCTCCCTTCCTCTATGAAATCAATAAAAAAAGACTAAAAAAAAAAAGACATAAAGATGTTGGCTGTGAGATCCTGCCTGCTTTCAGTTGTAGTCTCAGTTAAAAAAAAAAAAACACTAAAATTTTCATTAACCAAGGGGAATTCTTACATAACATAAATAATTAATGGAAAAAGAGGTAAGGCTTTTAACAAGGACATTTTAGGGACATTATATTATTACTAGAGACCCGAAGAGTAGGCCTTCCTCCATTCCCCCTCCCCCCCCCCCACCACCCGTCCCAGGACCGGCCTCCCTCTGGCACCTGGGACCCGGGCTTCCCTCGCAGCCCCGGCTTCATCTGGAAGGATGTCTGGTCTAATTAGCATATTACGCTTTTATTATTATAGAAGGTCAGTAAACTGTTTTCTAAAAGGCAATAAAGAAGATATTAATCTTCAACTTGCTGGTTGTTTTATTTTGTTAAAGACCTTTCTATGTTCATTTTCATACCAGCAGGAAATGTGATTTTTGTAGTAACAATTCTCTTAAGGACACTGGTTTGGTAAACAAAATACATTATAGCTAATTGTTATAGCCTCTACTCAACACTACATTCTGCTTTGTTAAATTTGTATGTTAAAAGTCCTTGATATGCTGATCAAGTGCTACAAAATGGAATCTCTGTTACAAGATATATAACTAAAAGTCCATTTAGAATAATCTACAGCTATAGAACAGGCATAACAAAACTTTAAAAATTACTGAAAACTATCAGGCAATCAATTTATCATGTGCCTACTATTTGCCCAGAATTGTGCTAGATATATTGTAATGCTGCCATTACAACATACAATTATAAATAAAAAGGGAGATAACCCTGATAAAACCAATTCTTTTGGTGGTGAAAAATAAATAAATAAATAAATAAATAAATAAATAAGGAGATAATACACATTAAATTAAAAAAATAGTTAAAATAGTAAAAATTCTGTTACCTTCCGAAGCCTAAAGTGCCCCCAGTTATCTTTCTGATTTCCTTGAAAGCGTCCTGGGGTTGATCCAATGAGGTAAACGCTACAGAGATATAAGATGTAAATTATAGAACGTAGTGATGTGATTTATGGACCCCAAGTCACAAAATACACAAAAAGTGTCCCAAGAGCCAACCCATTTCCTTGGGATACTTCCTCAGAGAAGTAGCTGATACTGAAACTCACTGTCAAGCACATCCACTCGTGGTGGGGCACCTGCAAGGGGAAGGGCCAGGCCGAGACCTCGCTCACTTGCAGTGACCAGCAGGAGGCCGAGGGTGCGTGGGAAGAGTCCCTGCCTCCCTTTAGGGGCAGAGAACCAGGAGACGCACAGCGACAACCTCCTCTCTCATCATGTCATGAAGGGCGGCCGAACGCACTCAGCCTCCTTCCAAGACCCTGCGTTCCAGACCCCGTGCGGCTCTCAGGCATCACCTGCCGTGAGCACCCGAACCGCGAAGATGGCACGTACTTGGTTTCGGAGAGATCGTGGGCGTGGATGACATCTACCCACTCCTGGAGGGGAGGAGCGTTATAGGCCATCAGGTAGCTGATGAGATCGGCTTTGAAATGTGTTGTCGACTCTCCAGACCCGTGGGTGCCATGGGCCATTCGTGGGTACAAGGGGCTCACCCACATTCTGGAACGGGAGAGAAATGCCTATTAACCGTCGGGAAGGCCACTGGTCACAGAGCCTCTCTGCATTGACTCTGCACTCACCCTGAGGAGGAGGGGAATTCTCACCGCGTCTCCACCTGGTGAGCAGAGATCCTTACGAAGCATAAATCTGACCTCGCCACTCGGACAGCTTCCATCACTTTCAGAATTATTTTTGAAGACCTCACTGTGAGTTTAGACCCAGTAAGATCTAGCCCAGAGGTCCTCAAACTTTTTAAACTGGGGGCCAGTTCACTGTCCCTCAGACATTCCACACATGCGCACTGTGGGCCCAGGACGAGTCGGCTGCTAAGGAGGACAGGCAGCGGCGGCAAAAACACCCGGCGGGCCGGATAAATGTTTTCGGCGGGCCGCATGTGGCCCGCGGGCCGTAGTTTGAGGACCCCTGATCTAGCCTCTGCCACCTCTCCCAATCCAATCCCCGCTCCATGCTCCCGCTCGTCCAGTCACCACACCTTCTTCCCACGCCTTACATACTGCTTTCTGAGGCGTGATGACAACAGTCCATAGTTTTAATCTCAATTGTTATAGCAAACCCACACCATCTGTAGTAACCCCAGCAAGACTGTGCCCATGACTATATCAATGTGGCTCTTTAGTCAAGTGGAAAAGAGTAACAGTTATACTGAAAAAAATGTACAAACAAATCTACTTTCAATAAACAAACACATCGTGACGTATATGCTACAGTAGTTTGGGGGTATTTTTATAACATACACATTTCTGGCGCCTGGAATGAATATATACCAAATTTAATGATATTAGATTAACACAAACCTTAGACTTTCAAATACTACAGTAAATGAAATATTAAAGACATCTTTCCTTTCATCAATCCTTTCCCCCCAAAGAAAACAGGGTGGTGTTGGGTGAGAGCCATGATGTATGATGACTTTCTAAACCAGATGCTGAGGTGCGAGACATTTTTCACACTTCCCAAAATAAGATGAGAAAATGGTCACGGGACAAATAAGTTTAAAAGTGAGAAGTTAAACGGTGGACCAAGGGCGGCTGCAAAGGATAGCAGGACACCTGCATACAGAAAAGGGTCAGCAGGACCGTGAGGAAGGGGACACAAGAGAACTGCCTTTAAATGTCCTTCTTAACAGATGACAACGCACTGCATGAGACTGCAGAGTCTTGGGAGGAGAACCGGGACTAACCCGAGGTAACTGCCCGATCGGGTGGTGAGAGGGAAGCTGCAGGGAGCTTCACACCCTTGCTACTTTTTGAGTTTTAAACCATGTAAAGCTACTGCCCAGACAATGATGTTTTTAACTTAAAAAAAATTTTTAAATGAAGGAATAAAAATGGGACATGGACTCAGTCAGCTAATACATCTCACGTTAGGGGTTCTAGCACAGGCTGGGCAATGAACTGTGGCAAGGTCTGTGGGGGAGGATGACAGTGAATTCTTGAACCCCAAAACGCTGCTAGAGGAATGCCTGAGTTTCTTCTAACACAGAAGGCTGTTAACCTCCAGAAGGCAAAGATGTACAACGTGGCTTAAATGAAAGAAAGGCGAGTTACAGCTAGTCACAACGAAGGTCTGACCTGGAGGGAGAACAATGGTTAAAATTTGATTTGGGCTAATCCCTAAAACTAAACCCAAACCCCTCTTGAGAAAAGATAAAAAGCTAGACCCCGGTGTCCGTGCACAAGGACAAAGGGTCGGCGATATAAACTAAGCCTGAACCATCTCGCGCTGGATTCTCTGAGATTCACAACCCCATGAAACACACCCGTGCAGATGTGTTTCATGGGAAGCTAAAGGGATTGGGAGGGGAGGAAATTTTTAGCATTCGACTAACCCCTAAGTTTTCCTGTGATGCCCCCTGGGAAGTGGCAAGCCTGCGTACAAGTGGGAGCAGGGGGAAGTGGAGACCAGAAGGCTATCCACTGGGTCTCACTGGAAAAATAATGGGCTCAGAACTTGCACTTTGCATCCTCTTTCCATACTTGGATGGACTTGGCTGTGGTGTGTGTATGATCCCATTTTATAAAAAACGATAAAAATCTACCCGTGTGTAGATATTCATCTGTGTGTACATCTATGATAGAGACAGACATGGATGATTATGCTAAACTGTTAACTCTGGTTGCCTCAAGAGAGAAATTGGGGGGGAGATACTAAAAGAATGCTATCTTTTTCTCTGCATGTGTATTTTTTCTATGCCGTGCATGGGATTTTTACAATTAAAAACATAGAAAAACAAAAGAATAAAGCAAATGTTCTGGCTTTTGCCCTGTCTTCGCACACACAGTCACTGCCGTAAAGCGAACAGAAGCTGCGCACCCTTGCGTTTTCTGGTGCCAGTCTTCACGGATGAGGTTGGAGGTGTGTATGACCACCCGGAGGCCTTCTTCGTATAGCAGGAGCATCATTTTCCTTTAAAAACAGAAAAGGCATCAGAAGGCATTAACATTACTTTAAAAAAATGTAATACCTTTCTAATGCAAATGTAATAGCTAAAGGAATTCTTCAAACTCTTACATTACCCAAACTTTTAACAACTATAATCCTCCTTTCTTCTACACATTATCAAAGTCTGCTTCAGTGGTAGGTAGAAAACTACCTCCCAAAATGCTCTGAGTACTTGGTGGTCCATGAATTTTTGCCCTGTCCATCCACATGGCCAGTCCTGACACTTCAGACCCCTCCCTTCCAAACTGGCCCCTTATTATCTATTCAGCATCATCTGTTCCTATTAGGGACAATAGGAACCTTCTTGTCTAATGTTTTTTTAAAAAAATATATTTTTATTGATTTCAGAGAGGAAGGGAGAGGGAAAGAGAGATGGAAACATCAATGATGAGAGAGAATCATTGATCAGCTGCCGCCTGCAGGCCCCCTACTGGGGATCGAGACTGTGCATGTGCCCTTGACCAGAATCGAACCTGGGACAATTCAGTCCACAGGCCAATGTTCTATCCACTGAGCCAAACCAGCTAGGGCTTGTCCATTGTTTTTTAAAGTTTGGCCCCTACCTCTTGCTGTGTCATTACTAGCATTTAAAAAAAAAAATTGCAAAAGAATAAATAATAAACTCAACAGTGCATTGCATATATTTAAGTTCAGTATTGGTTCATGAAACTTGTTTTGCCATAAGCATGGATGAAAGGTCAAATGTACTTTTTTTGCTTTTTTAAATATATTTTTATTGATTTCAGAGAGGGAGAGAGAAACATCAATGATGAGAGAGGATCACTGATTGGCTGTCTCCTGCACACCCCTTCTGGGAATCGAGCCCTCACACTGGAATCAAACCGTGAACTCCTGGTTCATGGGTTGATGATCAACCACTGAGCCACACTGGCTGGGCTCAAAAGTATTTCTTATTGTGGGTCGCAGTTAAAAAGAGTGTGAAAGAGGCTTCATCTTCATGTTCTATAGATGCCACACTTGTCACCAGTGCACCTGGGCTTGAGATCAGTCTCCCCTTTTTCTTCTCCATTAACTCAAATCATTCCTGGTTGAGTCCTCTCTTCCCCACGGGGCTGCCCCATGCCTCTAGTCACCAGACACACTTCTCTTGCTTTAATAACAGTGAGAGGGAGGGAATACTGTGTAAATGAGAGCTTTCCAGCTGAAGTTGCAAGACCTAAGCTCCAGTCTCCACCAGGGAGAAGCCATACGACCCTGTCATTCCATGCCCCGAACCTTTTTTTTTTTTTTTACCTTGTAACGTGAAGGATGAAGCCCTTCGTACCTCACAGGGTTGCTGTGAGATGAAGTACAGTGTGCACTGAGGTGGGTGTAAAACACTCCCACTCGTCCTTCAACGCCTTCCTTTCTTTCGTCATCTGCTGTTGGATGGTTTGTAGCTTCCTGCTTGTTTTCTAATTATTTCAGGAATCTAAGCACTCTCTCTACCCAACCAGAGACTCACTCCTCAAGGCACTAACGCTGCCCTGACTTTTTATTTCTATTGAAGCCAAAATGCTACTTCACGTTCATTGACGTAAGTCAGTTCACACTGGGGGAAAATAAACAACATGGGTACTGTTTGGATAGGATGGAGTCAGCATAAAAAGATGCGAAAAAGAACGTAAGGACAGAGAGTGAGACGTAGCTCCTGCCACACTGAGACCGTGACACGAGCTGGCAAACGGTAAATGAATGCAGAGCTGAGAAATGACAGCTGGTGGGCCAATCTTCCCATGTATGACATGTGCGCCCTGAAATCTGGGCAAATTTATGTGCACAGTTACCAAACTAGCAGCTGACTGTCATTAAGGATAAGCCAGCTATGAATCCATGATACGAGTTTTACAAATATTCCCATTAAGCACACTGATCAGGGAAATCACGCACAAATGTCAGTGAGTCCCGCAAACAGAACCGTGCACAGATCCAGGGAGTCGCTTGCATCCTTTCAGAGATAAAATGGCACATGCCAATCAAGTCACAATTTAAAGTGGATGAAGAGTAAGAAACAGGGTCTCCCTCAAAGAACGCTGACCTGCATGTTGCCTACTGAGCTGTGGGGGCAGCAAAAGGGACACGTCCTAAATCTGCAGCTGTTCCTGTGAAGGGCCCATGTGCCAGGCACCACCCTAGAGGCTCCATGGGATGCCAGCACGCAGTGCCCACGGTAACCCAGAGCGGGCGCCATCTCCCACTCCAGCTGCACTGCCTGTGGCTGGGAGACAGTGGTCAGAGAATGAGCCAGAGGAAGAGCTTGTTTGGATCAGACATGCGGATCGTCCTCTCACTGAACGTGGCTTCACCATGCCAGGGGTAGGAGTGGGCGAGGTGTGATCTGGGTGAGGACCGAGGATGGGAGTGGGAAGCGGTCTGCCCTGCCATCCTGTGGTCAGTCCGTTAGTTCACCTGGCTCCCGGTAGACAGGGAACTGGACGTGGAGCTGCTCTGGCTCCCTCCTTCCCGCCTCCAATTCTCAGAGCCATGCGAGCTAACTCTGCTCCTAGGTCTGGGGAAACCGCCTTGTGAGAGACACCCTGGAAGTGTACGACATCCTTCAGAGACACGGACAGAGCACGCTTAACGTGCCTCACTGGACTAGGGGCTCCTGCAGGACGGCTGCATATCCAGCTGCTCTGCACAGAGCCCACACAGGCCTGCTAACGTGAGCACCGTCTCCAAGCCACTTCCTACTTACTGTGGCCGCTCCACTCCGCCCCGATGGGGAGGCGGTTTCCACCCCTTCACCATGAGCTGCAAGGCTTTCTTCCTTTACTAACTCATGTGTTTGTCTTGCCTCTCTGACCAAAAAGCTAAAAGCTGCAAGAACAAAACCCATTATGTCCCAAACCCGTTAAATCCCCAGAGCTGTGTCTCAAGAATATAATAGATATTTAATGAATAATTTCTAAAACATTTTAAAAGGAGCAACAGTGATTACAAGATACGAGTTCAATCTCCTACAAGACTGTCATTTTAACAAAATGCAAACTACACATTCTATGTGGGTGGGAAAGGTCCTAATTACTCCCTTAGGCATTTAAGGGTGAATGGGGGGGGGGGAGGGGAGTGGAGGAGGAACGAATTTGCCAAGTGGTTTGTGTGTTGGGGAGGGCAGGAAGGACAACAGGAAACAATGAGTCCATCGGAGCAGCCAGCAAACAAAAACTCCTGTCCCCAGCACTGGCCCAGGGAAAACTGCTTATCTGCTTGGGGCCTCTGGTCTATGCAATGAAGGTTCAATTGCACATCCGTGTGTCAGACCCTGGCCAGGCCCAGCACACCCAGCCCTCCTGGACAAGGGCACAGGCTCCGTGACTACTTGCTAGCATGTGGAATACAGAGCGACTCTGTCCACGAAATGCTGACTGCTGGCACAGAAGGCGTGGCCAGCACAGGAGCCTGGCACCGGGGGTCTAGGAAGGATGCTGAGCCGCCTTACACAATGCCATTCTGTGTCCTCTGCCTGAATTAGCACCCTGTGAGCTTAGTGTGACACACACAACAACTGATCCTGCGGTGCCTGAGTCCACTCTCAACAGCCCTCAGACCCTGTCCTCTGTTAGACCGCAGCTTCCAATTAGGGACGGTCGGTAAATGCTGCAACATTTACTCAAGAGCATCGAAGAGCAGATAACGTAGGGTTGGTAGGTCTCCTCTACGAAATGACTCAACTCTTTCAGCTCTGGTTCCTTTTTCTTGAAGCAAACTGGACAATATAGTTTTAAGTGGATAGAGAGAAAGATGAACGTGTGCCCTCATTTCAGGGCACCGTACCATCAGGAAACCGGTGATCACAGAAAGACTCACACTCCCTCCTAGAGATTCCCTTTTGCTCTACAGACAGACACCCGGAGGAACATGCCGGAAGCCGCCAGCTACCCATTTCCACTGCTGGTCTAGAAGACAGATGAGGCTCGGTCACATTCATTTCACAAATCCTTCCTAGAGAAACGTGCTTTATAAAAGAAGGCTGAAATAGGGACAACCATGTCTAGTCCTTATTCTCATTTGTAGAAACAATTATGTAAAAGGGCTCAGCAGAAACAGTGGCAGGACTAACCTAAAGCAGGAGCCCAGCGGACATCGGCACAACATGCCAAGTAGGAAGTAACACAAGTTCTTCCTGTCTGGTTGGCATACTTCAGAAGAGCATTCTAGAAGAAATTTCTGAGCTGTCTTGAGCAGGGACAGACATCACCCTCTTGAGTTGACAACATTTGTAAAATGGTTTTTTTTTTTCTCAATCACAGGATGGAGCTGACCTAACAACATTCTCTATTTGATGCAACTGAGAATCTTACAAAAGACTCTCTTTAACGTAGTGGAATCCACAGTGCGTTACTGACACATGTACAGTCACTCATAACCACAGACCACACACCACAGGATCTATTCTCCTACAGCGAATGTCCTGAACAGAAAAGCGGAAACGGCATCAGGGATTCAGGCTTTTGTGTTGAAAGTATTGTAGCTTCAGGCTGTTAAAAAACAACTCCACTTGCTCTAATTCCTTATGATAGCACTCCCCCTACATCCCCCCGCCCCCGCCCCCAGCAAAATCATCACACCTGAATTCCTTCAAGGGCCTTTCTGAATAGCATCCTTTGATCTATTAAAACCATACCCTCTCCCCAGTTCATAAAAATTGCTTACGTGTGGTGTGTTCCAAATGCAATATCCAACTTTGCCTAGGATGAAAAAGAAGTCACTTATTAAAAAAAAACTCAATATCCCTACCTATTGGAAATTAAATTAGAAAGGTTCAGGTCTTTTTTAAAAACTGCTTTTACTGCCCTCTAGTGGACAAGCTTTTCATAAACAATACAGCTTTTATAATATCCAGTGAGGCTTGTTTTTAAAAACCTTTATTTTTTAAAAAGTTACCCAGAATAATTCAATACTTTCTGCACTTTTAATTATAGTAATTAGAAGTTAAAGAGCCTAAATTCTTTAGTTGTCAAAAACTAATAAAAACAAATGAGACTCTATGCAGTTTTAAAATGAGAAATGTGACTTATAAAGAAATTAACAAATGCAAAAAGTTTTCAGCGTGTATTCAAAAAACACTGAGTGTGGTGGCATCAGAAAGAGTTGTGTTGTGATGTTAAAACAGAAGTTTTCTTACATTAATAACCTAAGTACTGAAAATAAAGAATATATTAAATCAATTTTCTTGTTACAAAATGATACCTTCACGTATAAATGAGGCATAAGTGGAGAAGTAAACATTTTATCTAACACCCAGTATAGCAAGACCTTGGTTAAACAGACTATGCCCCAGATGTAGGCTAGGAGACAGTTAAAATAGAAATGTCAAAATAGCAGTTAGGAACACACAAATCCTAGCTCACAACTTTGCATGACTTCGAAAAATATTTAAATCTCCGTGCTTCATCTTACTCCTCTTTCAAATGATGGTGCTGTTAGGGGATTCTGTGTTGTTAAGAGTGAGAAAAAGTGATTCAAGTGCGCAGGAAAGGGGGCCTGTGCCGGCAGTACTGCTACAAGCCCCGCCCACCAGCCACAGGACAGGTGGGTGGATCCGTCTGCTGGAGGCAGTGAAGCAACTGAACACACAGGTGAGGACACAGGCCCTGTCCTGGAGATGCTCACGGACAGGCGGCCCGTCACTGTCCTCTCACACTCAGCACGTGGGGTGCTCACAGCCAAGCATGCATTTGTCTGGCCACAGAAGAGAGAACAGGGAACTGTATTTGATGTCTTTAAAATTACAAAACTGGAATGAAGACTGCCACTCCGTAAATTGATATTTAGCTGGGAAAAGGAAATGGTCAAGAGACTTGGCTTTTGAGTTTAGTTTTGTTATAAGTTGTTTGATTTGGGGCAAGTCTAAGCACAAAAATCAAGATCGATAGTAACTTCAACAGATAATATTTAATGGGTGCTTTTTGGTGCACATGCACCACATCCCTGTACAACAACCCAATGAAGAAGAGCATTAGCAGCCCACTTAACCATGGAGGACTGGGGTTCAGCGATGAGCCCAGGATGACACGGTTAGTACGCGGAGAGCTGGGACAGAACCCAGGCCTCAATCTCCGACCTCTGGCCCCACATGTACAAAATAGAAGCGTTAGTGTACACAGATTCTTTGACTGATGTCAACGTCAATAATTCATCTTACAGACAAGGCATAAAGGTATTTCAATAGGCCAGGCTGGGGCCAGAAACCTTCTGTACCTCTGACTACATCTGGGAGCTTCTGAACAGCTCTTTGCACAAGGTTTGAAAGACTGCAGCTCGTTCCGCCCTCTAGTGGCCGGTCTTGAGCACACCATCAGGCACGCCACAATGTCTCCAAAACTTCTCAGGACAAGTAGTCTTTGAAAAACTCGATTTCTATTGATTTAATCACTGTGTTATTTTTTTTTAGTCTGATGAGAGCTATCCTACTGCAGTTTAACCTCTTCTTCTTGGGGAAGCAAAAGCAAAACAACTGGATTTTAGGCAATGGCTAAGCTAAGGCTTATCTGTGTAGAAGTGAGCTACAGATATGCTGGGAAAAGGAATGCTTTCAAATTCCAACTATAGAAAGTGTGTGGTTGAATCACAGTGCTGAAACCCAGGTTTTGAGAGGCACGCTGGCTGACTAGTGGCAACCGGAGGAGGACTGGAAGTTGGGGAGCCATGGTACATCTAATACAATTAAACAATGTGAGACAACTAAGGGAGGTGTCTTCAAACATAAGAACCACCAACACATGCTAGGGGGAGAATTATTGCATGTGCTCCGGAGGGAAAAATTAGGACCCATGTGTGGAAGTCACAAAGAGGAAGACTGTGATGGTTAGTTTTATGTGTCAACTTAGCTAGGCCACAACATCCAGACATCTGGTCAGATGTGGCAGCGAAAGTATTTTTTAGATTAAAACAGATGACCCTCCACAATGTAGGTGGGCCTTATCCAATCAGTGAAGGGCTCAAGAGAAAAAAAGATCAACTCCTTCAAGGAAGAGAAAATTTGGTCTCCGGGCTGCCTGTGGACTCAAACTGCAACACCTGTTCTTCCCTGGACTTTGGACTTGCCAGCAGCCCCCGTACATACAGAGATGTGTATGTTTCCCATAGGTTGTTTCCCTGAAGAACTCCGATACAGAGATATGAGGTCAGCATAAAGAAAAATCTTCCTAACCACAAGGGCTACCTCAGGAAGCATTCAAGCCAAAGCTAGACAATGCCTGTGGGGAATGCGGGAGAGAGGATTCCTGCACTCGGCAGCTAGAAAGATGAAATGTCTAAATTTCCTTCTAACTCTCAGACCAAGCGTAATGGCAACAGCAGCTTACCTGGCAGAGGGAAATGTTCTGATAAGGCTTGGCCTCGGAGTGCAGGCGAGCCTTAGCTTCTCGCTTGTCGCCATGCACCAGCAGGATCGGCTTCTTCCTGCAGAGGCCAGAAGTATGTGAAATACATCATTCACAGAGCGGGACCCTTGCCTGGTCAGGGAACACCAGCTTCCCTATCACCCGACACGTGCTTCTGGCCTTCGTGGAGACTGAGTCCAGGGCTAACAGGACAGGTCAGTTCATCTTCATTGACCAGTTACCCTTCCAATGGGCTCATGGGGTCCGATCCTGAAGCTCTACTTCGACTCAGAGGGGTTGTGACTCAAGCAAGCCCTTGATTATGAATTATCTTCTTTGGTCCCAAAGGGCACATAGTTAGCTCTGTGTTAATATGTTTAAAATCAGACGGATTAAAGACACAATATTACTGTTGTATAGTGTGATGCTCTCCTCTTTCCCTGCTGTTGGGACCTTACCAGGCCTACAATCACCAAGCTCCTACTGTGTGCTAGGTACTGCACTGGACTCCCAGGACACCAGAGTGAATAGGCTCAGGTCCACAGCAGCAGGCAGACTCATTAAAGGTGGTTCTATTTCAATGAAACAGAGCCCAAGGTACACTGAAAATGCTGTATTTTTTAATTCCTAAAGGACAACATGAGAATACTCTTCAGGCCTGGCTGGCGTGGCTCAGTGACTGAGTGTTGACCTAGGAACCAGGAGGTCACAGTTCCATTCCTGGTTAGGGCACATGCCCGGGTTGCGGGCTTGATCCCCAGTGTGGGGTGTGCAGGAGGCAGCCAATCAATGATTCTCTCATCATTGATGTTTCTATCTCTTTCTCTTTTCCCTACCTCTCTGAAATCAATAAAAATATATTTTAAAAAAGAGAATACTTTTCAGGAATAGATTAAAAGGCTTTTAAGGGAACTATGATCTTCTCCAGTTATTTCAAAGTGAGATAATCGTTAGAAGTCAATATACCTTTACAAGCACACCCAACAAAACAAAAATGGGATTTTTATTCAAGGAACAATCAAGCAAGATGAACAAAGGTAGCTACTTCCACATGTATCAATCACGGTGCAGAATGATTCTCTACCATAGTGAAGGGCAACATGCAACTAAAAAGAAACATTATAGAAAATGCAATTCAGGTATAAGCACCTAGCTACCTAATCCCCAAGAACTTTATAACATGTTAGTTCAAATAAAACTAAGAAACCACACCTTCGCAACTTTTTTCTATTTTACTTTTTTCTATTTTACAACTAGAAAAACAAGACAGAGAACAAGGTAAGAGAAACTCAAACAGCTACCACCTAGAAATAATTAGTGTTATCAGATCATCAAGGACTTTCTTAAAAATAAAGAGACTAACCATTACTGACAGAAGTTAAATCTGCATTAACTCCTTCAAATTTATTGGTTCCATAAACCATCACAAAAAGGCTGTGATGGTTCATTTTATGTGTCAACTTGACTGGGCCATGGGGTGTTCATATAAAACATCATTTCTGGGCGTGTCTGTGAGGGTGTTTCTGGATAAAAGGGGCCTTTGAATGGGTGGACTCCAATGTGGGGGTCTCATCCAGTCCACTGGCAGCCCAAGGTAGAAACAAAAAGTAGAGGGAGAATTTGTTCTCTTCCTCTTGAGCCAACTGCCCATAATAACTCTCCACATACTGCATCTCCCATTGGTTCTGTTTTTCTGGAAAGCCCCTCTATGGGCAGTATCTGAATGACGACATAAGGCAGTACAATCTCCAAGATCAGAATTTCTCTCTGTAAATTCCGGATGTTGCCTTAACTTGACATTTAGGTCCTTCCTCCTCCTTACAGCTCCTGATGGCTGGCGTTCCCCAGGAGCACTGAGCAGCGAGTGGGTGTGGGGAGGCAGGACTCTTCTGTCCCCTGATTAGTTATGAGAGTCCAGGGGGTACCGGACAAGTTAGTTTGGGGGTGGGGCTAATAAAGTACCACAAACCCGGGGGCTTAGAAACAGGACTTGTCTCTTGGTTCCGGAAACAAGAAGGCTGAGAGCAAGGTGTCAGCAGGGTTGGTTCCCTGTGGGGCTGGGAGGGAAGGGCCTGCTCCAGGCCTGCCCTAGCTCCTGGGGGTGTTTTCCCTGTGTCTTCGCTCTGTATGTGTCTGTGTCCAAATTTCTCTTTCTTATGAGGACACCAGTCACATTAGAGTAAGACCCACCTTAATGACCTCATTTTGATTTGATTATCCCCCCAAAAAGCTACTTCCAAATAAGTCACATTCTGAGGGACTGCGGGGGTTGGAACTCCAACAGATCCTTGTTGGGGTGAGACAATTCAATCCGGAACAGATACACAAGGAGTTGTGGTCTATACTTTGGCAACACTTGAAAGGTGTGGCAATTCGATTTCAAGGTCTTTGAGAAGCAAAGGGACGAATAACGGAAAGGTGCCGGTGCAACTAACAGGGACATCTACGGCCAGGAGCCCATGCAGAAGGCTCGCTGCCTCCTGATGTCCGTTCTCTCCTTTCCTAACAAATCCCGACCGCAGTCAGACAGCGTGTGCTCAGCAAAACTTCATTTACAGCTTCTTTCAGAGCTAGTCATCGTCCTGTGACTGCCGCTCAATGAAATATAAGCAGGTGTTCAGTGGGGCTTCAGGAAGGCCGCTCAGAGGGGGCTCGGCTGGGACGTGGCCCTCTCATCCTTCTCCCCTTTCTCCTTCCTGCCACCTGGAACACAGACCGGGGATCCGGAGCTCGAGGTGCCATCCTGGACCTCAAGGTGACTCTGAGGACTAAAGTCACACGTGGGGGCAGTAGGACAGAAAGACGGATGGGCTAATTCTCTGAGAACCATGACGGCCCCCAATCCAGACCTTAAATGTCTACCTCGTGGACTTCTTAGGTTGGAAAAATTTTTTCTTTCTTGTTTAAGCTGCCGTTATTTTGGGTTTTCTGTCACATGCAGCTAAAATGAATGCTATGGGTCACAGGCCAAATACAAGCCCTTGAGTACCAGTGCCCTGGGAAATGTCAATGGCATTTCACCTACTGTTAATGATGGTTTCCACCATCAGGTTCCTAAATGAACCCAGGACTCTGAGGACCTGACAATCATTCTCCCTGCATGCGCATTCCTTGGCCTTACTTGCTGTTATGGAGCCTGCCATGTAAATAAATGTGTTAGAAACCAGGATGCCGCACATCACTGTGTGATGCTATTCAGTCTGTATTGCTGGACCCCAATACAACTAGAAAAATAAAGAGATTAACCACTACTGACAGAAGTTCCTCCTGTATTGAGGAACTCCAGGAAACAGACTGAAACCCATCACCTCCATCACCTGAGTAAGGGAAGGCCCTGGGACCCCTTTATTTATTTATTTTATATTTCTTTATTGGTTTCAGAGAGGAAGGGAGAAGGAGAGAGAGATAGAAACATCAATGATGAGAGAGAATCACTGATTCGCTGCCTCCTGCACGCCCCCCACTGGGGATTGAGCCCGCAACCCAGGCACGTGCCCTTGGCGGAATCGAACCTGGGACCCTTCAGTCCGCAGGCTGATGCTTTATCCACTGAGCCAAGCTGGCAAGGGTGACCCCTTTATTAACTCAAACTACAAGAAGAATTATTTAGGAAGTGATTCTCAGAACAGTGTTGATGTGCCAAGTAACGCATGGCACGCTGGCCACGTGTGGGCATGCTCACCGGGCTGGGCAGCGGGGGCAGGGGACAGGGCAGTGCTCTTTTCCTTCACTCTAACACTGGACACAAAGTTCTCTTTTGTGGGATGGAAGTTGTCCTGATCTACTTCTGGACAGAGAAATGGAGGAAAATGGTCAAATCTGTATAAGGAATACAGGTGATTAGCTAGAATAGAAAAAAAAATGCTGTTTTCCCAATGTTTGTATGATCAGGATGGTTTCAAAAGATGTTTAATAAAAATGGCCGGCAGCTGCCTGAGAAGACAGATCTTGTGTTTTCATGCCATCTAGCGTCCCGGGGACTCACCTGAACTCTCGTGGATACTGTCTTACGAGCCAGTCCACGTCAAAACAGTAGTTAAACTAGATGGGGGGAAAGAAAAGCAAGTCAGTCACGGGGGACTTAGCCAGAAAGTCTATACGGAGAGCTGGGTGGTTATTTGATTGAAAGAAACTCTAAAATAATGATGAACTACATGTTTTATTTATAAGCCCAGACACTTCTGCCACAATACTCACAAACCAACCTGCGATATGCCTTGAAGAGAACGCATGGCCCAGGAGGGTCTGAATCAATGGAATGTGTGAGAAAGCAGGTTCGAGGGCAATTATGTCTGCGTGCTTGGCGGCATTTGTATTTGCTATTTCTGAGAGATCTCCGATTAATTTAAACAAAAGGGCTTATAAATGTGTCCCTTTCCCCCTCGGTGATTATAAAAAGGACTTTTAGAAGAGACCATCCGCTTTCAGCCCAACTTAGGAGCTAGCCTTGCAAACAGGCATTTGGGACTGGACGTTCACTAGGCTTACAACGATTACAGCTGAACCCCCAGGGTCTGCACTGGACTTACCCAGGGGGGCTCCTCCCCACACCTGAGTGGTCCTCCACCCTCCTGGACAGAGTGACTCGATCACCCCGAGGTTTTATCTGGAGGCCAAGAATTGTGAGGCCAAGCCAAACATGAAAGGCGCAGAAAGCTTTGCTTTCTTCAGGGAAGTGACCTTTTTTCCTGATCACTTACTTGACACTCTGGAGCATTAAAGTGATTTGTCAACACAAAGGGACCAGCTCCGTTGGGCAGGAGCAACCACACATGCAGAAAGAAGCAGCCATAACTTTTAGTCACTTTTGTTGGGTAGGTGCAGGAGATGTCTTACTTTTCTCAATCAGACTTGACTTGGCTTTCACCTCTCCACCCACAGCTCTTTGGGGGTCGCACCAGAGTGCCGTGAGATTATCAGTGTTCCCAAAACAAGTCCCTGGGGCTGAAATTTTTTTCAAAGTGACTTCTTAGTCAGTCCCTGTAGCCCCATCCAGAGCCAGGAGCCCACTGGTAGT
Organism: Myotis yumanensis; assembly: GCF_028538775.1. Taxonomy (NCBI): domain Eukaryota; kingdom Metazoa; phylum Chordata; class Mammalia; order Chiroptera; family Vespertilionidae; genus Myotis; species Myotis yumanensis. The sequence continues at coordinate 11,375,787 of NW_027223752.1, forward strand.
GGCATCCCCGTTCCATGCTGGCGCTGCGGCACGTGCCATCTCAGGGACCCTGCACAGGACTGAGACACGGGTTCCCATCACTCACTCCTATTTTCTCATGGAGTTGTTTAATTATCTGTCCCCTTTCATCCAAAAAAACAAAAAAACAATCGCAAACTCACCTGTGCTGAAGATACAAGTGTCCCAAATAGAGGAGATAAAATATCTGTGAAGATCAAACATTTAAACATAATTCATATTTTGAAAGACATTCTCTAGCAATAATAATCACAACTGACTTACTCGTCACTGATGCTCAAAAATTTAGCTTAGAAAACTGTGACCTGAAAAATTACTACAAAGCTAGGCTTTAGTTCCCTAACGTTCAAGAAAAAATTTCCCTGTGCTGTTTGCTAATACAGTGGGGCCTTGACTTATGAGTTTAACTCGTTCCGTGATGGAGCTCATAACTCAAATTACTCGTATGTCAAATGAATTTTCACCATTACAATGAATTGAAATGCCATTAATCCATTCCGGACACCCAAAAAACACCGCAATTGTTTTGTTAAATGTTTTTAAATAAGAAGAATGTATTTAAAAAATAACAAATATTGTTTAAAAACACAATGCTGAACAATAGAATGTAGTGCAATAAACTTGTTTTATTAAGTTTAATGTACAGCATTTACCTTGGAGATCAAACGACTTAAAGATGCTGATGGAGTTGGAGGAGAAAGGCTGAACTGAATAACTGAATCTTATTTGCTGATTTTTGCCCTTTTCGCCACGCTTTCATCACTTTCATCTACAGGAGTTTTCGATAAAAACCTGTCCAATGAGATCTGTTTCATCCTCCCTTTCAGAATATTTCTGAAATGAGTTAGGCAAGTGTCATTAAATACTCCATCTGGGTGTTTCTTTTGAATAAAGTCTGAAAATTTCTCCCACATTCCCAACATTTCTTTTATCTCACTTATAGAGATAACCTCCTCCTTCTCCTCCTCCTCCTCCTCCTCCTCCGTGTCATCTATTTCCTGCAAAACCTCCGTGTGCTGCTGCGTCTGTAGCTCCTTTAGCTCCTGCATTGTCAGTTCCTCGGAGTGCTCCTAGATGAGCTTGTTGATGTCACCTTCCTTTATATCCACGCTCGCTGCCTCACCATGTCTGACAACGGAGTGAATGCCGGTCCTCTTTTTAAAATTTTCGAACCAGTCCCGACTGGCTTTAAACGGCTCGCCCCATGCCTCGTCCATTGAAGTGCCTGGGGTCTGCTGCAGCAAATCAGCGTAAATAGCTCGTGCCTTCTCGCAGATTACAGCCTTCGTCACGGTATCTCCAGCGAGCTGCTTCTCCGTTAACCATATCATTAGCAGCTTCTCCATATTTTCATGGATAGATGTCCACTGTTTAGAAATGATTTTAACGCCCTTGGCTGGAGTTATAGCCTGAATCGACTCCTTCTGCTTCAGTATGGTGCAGTTCGTAGAAGTGCTACACTCGTACTGCTTCGCCAAGTCGATTACACACACACCTTGGTCATGTTTTTCGATAATTTCTTTCGTTAATTCAATGCACATCATCCGCTTCTTCTTCTCAGTACTGTCCTTCGCACTTACTTTCTTTAGATCCATGGTTGAAAAAACGAAGTTTCGCAAAATAACTGCAAGCACAAATGTGAGCACAACACTGATACTTCAACTAAGAGCTAACTGCTTAAAGTGAACGAGTGAGACACGTGATGCTGGGCTGATGTTGTGGCGTTCACTGTGACATTCCCTGCGCCAACTAGAGGTGGGGTATCTGAAGCTGGCTTGTAACCTGAATTTTAGCTCGCAACTCAAAGCAAAAAATCGGCCGAGAGACGGATTTATGCCTATGCCTATGTTACCGAGGATGAAAAACTCGTTAGTCGGGACACTCGTAAGTCAAGGCCCCACTGTACTTATTATGTATTCTTTAATAAAATACAATGCAAAATTAAAAGCTACGACGTCGTCGATACTGGATGAGCGGTCAGTTTTAGAAGCTGCCAGTAAGGACAATGATGATGCATGCTGTCCTTCTTTCCAGATCTCTGAACTTTTACCACCCTCACGTACTCCTTCAAGTCCCTCTCAAGAAACCTCCCCAACCCAGGACTAACTCGCTTTCTGTGAAGGCAAGGACAGAGGCGCCCATAGCTCTGAGCTGTGGACACCCTCCACCTGGAGTTAGCATCAGATCCCACAGGTGAAGGACTCAGTCCCACAGGACTGCCCCCACCTCAGATGCCAATCACAAGTCCAGACCTCCTGTACTTCTGACTATAACTTGGGGGTTCCCATGATCCCCTCCTCGGGTTCGATCATTTGCTGAAAAGTCTCCCAGAACTTTGCTTACTAGATTTCTGGTTTATTATAAAAGGATACAACTTGGGAACAGCCTGGTGGAAGAGATACATAGGCTGGAGTGATGAAATCACTGGCCATTAGTGATTAACTCAACCTCCAGTCCCACTCCTCTCCCTGGAGGTGAAGGATGAGGCTGAAAGTCCCAACTCTGATCACATGGTTGGTTCACTGGGCAACCAGCCCCCATTCTTAGGGGCTTTCCAAAAGTCACCTCATTAACATAATAAACCCAGGTGTGGCTGAAAGGGGCTTGTTACGAATAACAAAACACACTTCTTTGCCCTTTAATTACTTTGGAGTTACTTTAGGACAAAAACCAACTATAGCCAGGGATGAAAACCAAATACATGTATAGAACAATATGACACAAGCACCTCAGGAAATAATCAAAGCAACCAAAGGCCATCTTTTGGTTCAAAACGGAAACACCTATTTGCATGCTAGCATTCTCTTTTTTGCTTCTTTACCGGAAACCAAAACCAGGGTTCCAAGTAGCAGTTCTCAAACTTGACTGGGCATTCGTATTCCCTACGGGGTTAGTTACAACAGGCTGCAGAGCCTTGCTCCCAGGGAATCCGGGTGGGGCCGGGAACATGCATTTATAACAGGTTTTAGGGGATGCTGATACTGCTGATCCAGGCACCAAAGAGAACTGCTGGTGTCAAGTATTTGCTACTTCATTAATAAAGTGTTACTGATCAAGTTTGATCTCTAAGTTAACAGTTAGAAACAACTTTAAACATTGCACTAAGTATTCCAAAGCACTCAAAGGACCTGAGAAACATCCTCTGATCTCCTAAGCCAGTGGTTGGCAAACTGTGGCTCAGGAGCCACATGTGGCTCTTTCGCCCCTTGAGTGTGGCTCTTCCACAAAATACCGACTTCTGCGCATGGGCCACGAAGTTTCGATTGCACTATACGTGCGCGCCCGCACGTGGTATTTTGTGGAAGAGCCACACTCAAGGGGCCAAGGAGCCGCATGTGGCTCGTGAGCCGCAGTTTGCCGACCACTGTCCTAAGCGAACAATTTGCTGTCAACTCCCTGCATTTGCTGTCAAATGCTCTTTTTCTTTTTCCTGGGAGTGATTAAGTCCATGATGATCTTGGAGACCATTCTAGCTACCCTAGTGGTTTCACCCGAGGGGCCCTCTCACGTGCAGTGACAGCTCCGGACACCAGCGCTCCGTACTTACCCTTGATGTGGAGGGCTCCAGAGTTATACTTTGGCTTAATTCCTGAGACTCTAGTGAGGTAGAATTGGAAGGGGTTCCCTTTATCCAGCATGTCCCAAATGTCCTGGCCTTCCCCGGACGTTTCGTACTCATCTTCGTCCTCCGTGAGCGTGGGGCGGGCAGGAGGGCCATGACTTCCAGCCCTTGGGGCAGCACTTTGTGTGGGAGGGGAGACGCCTTTCTCCTCTTTGAGGGCCACTTTGTCAGGCGCCGTCAGCTGCGTCTCTGGTGGCAGCTCATCGTCACTGCTGGAGAGACACCAGCCCAGGTCTTCCTGGGAACCACTCTTCTGCTTCTTGGGAGGTGAAACTTCTGAAACCCCATCTGTGCTGCTGAATTTCAGGGGTGACATCTTCCTCCTGTGGGCGGCTTTCCGAGCCTCGGAACAGGTGTACCTTGGCTCACAGGCTGCTTCCTGCCCCGCATGGAGGAGAGAGGTAGACAGCTTGTCCGGTTTGGCCTTCTCCTCCTCACTTTCATCACTACTGGATATCGTCCATCTCCCATAATCACCTTCCTGAGACATGATACTTCTTCTGGAAATGAAAGGTGGAAATATTGTTATTTCCCATTCCCCAGGCCACTGGCAAACTACCTCTACTGCTCTTGAACTCCCTGTCCTGTGAGCGCCTGGAACACATACAGCGCACTGACACCTACCAGACGCTGAGCCAGGTAACCAACATCATCATGGACTTAATCACTCCCAGGAAAAAGAAAAAGAGCATTTGACAGCAAATGCAGAGTTGACAGCAAACTGAACAGCTTTGCAGGTGTTCTCAGGAACATTACCAGGACCGGCTATGGAATTTGGCAAAGAAAGTGACAGCAAAAATCCTGGTCACCCTCTCTCCTCTCCCTTAGTCTTTCAATCTAGACCTCGTTCTTAGATGGGGGTTGAGCCAAAGCCCAAAACAAAACAAAAATGTTCATTGTTGACCCTGAAGCTTCCAACTGGTTGCTGGGATTAAGGCCAATTTAAGGAATTTCAGGAGTAATTCTGAGCATGCTTAAATTTTTTTACAGTCAAATTGGAACTTACACAGCTATTCCTCACTGAAGCATGGAGCCCAAAGGACTTCAGTGATTATTTCTTACTTCCCCAAAGATAAGCTACTTACCATAATCTTAAAGCCCTCAATGATCAGGCCGTCAAACCTCAGAGGGAAGGTAGGGGAGGGTGAGGGTAAGGGGTAGAGATCAACCAAAGGACTTGAATGCATGCATATAAGCCTAACCAATGGACACAGACATCAGGGGGGTGAGGGCATGAGTGGGGGCAGGGGGTAGGGGGCAATGGGGAGATAAGGAGACATATGTAATACCTTAATCAATAAAGAAAAAAAGAGACAGTGTCAAATGATCTATTCTGTCTATACATTATCTAGAAGTACTTCCATGAGGACTCAGCTAACTTCATAATTATCTTACTGGCCTGGCCCTAAATCGAACTGCTAAAACCTGCAGAGAAAGAACTTGTACTGAAGCAAAACACTTTTACTTTGTGAACCACACTGGGTAATTTCTACTTTCTTTATCTGACAAGAGGAAAACTGATGCCAAGGAGGATGAAAATCGCCGAAACCGGTTTGGCTCAGTGGATAGAGCGTCGGCCTGCGGACTGAAAGGTCCCAGGTTCGATTCCGGTCAGGGGCATGTACCTGGGTTGCGGGCACATCCCCAGTGGGGGGTGTGCAGGAGGCAGCTGATCGATGTTTCTCTCCCATCGATGTTTCTAACTATCTATCTCTTTCCCTTCCTCTCTGTAAAGAATCAATAAAATATATTTTAAAAAAAAAAAAAAAAAAAAAGGAGGATGAAAATCTAAAGACATTCTCCCACCAACTGCCAACTTGAAATGTTAGAGCTTTTATATTAAGGATTTAAACAATTTGTGGACGCAAATGAGTACTCCTCTTAAAGCTGCTAGCTCTTCCTCTCCCCCCTCCACACTACACCCAGCTGGGGTAATGCTTTAATGCTTCCAGCTGCTTCTCTTTATGGATCCTGCAGATCATCAGGAGGGCCTGGGAGTAAGGCTCCTCAATTGAGGCCGGGTTTGGCCAGTAGTGGGCAAACATGGGCCATGATTTCAAATCCAGTCATTGCCAGGTGGTCAAGGTGCATTCATAGAGGTTCCTGAACTGCTGACCCTCAGTTTCCTCCTCTGTAAAAGGGGTACCATACCTACCTCCCAGAGTTCATTCATACAACAAATACTTACTGAACAGCTGCTGTGTGCCAAGCACTGGGAATTAAAAGTTAACCACATACAAAAGGGGTTCTGCCCTCGGAGGACTTATATTTCAGGGGAAAAGAAACAGACCAACACAAAAATAAACAAACAAAAAAACACCCCAAGGTATCTTTACAGGCATTCCTTACGTCTTACAGGCGTGAGACAGAATCAGGGCTGCCCTTTCTCTGGAACACTCTGAAGAAGCAATATTTAAGTGAGACCTGAGGGATGAGAGGAACCCGCGGGTGGGGTGAAGCAGTATTCCAGGGAAAGGAAACCCAACCTGCAAAGGCCAGGAGGCGGGAACGAGGCTGTAATCAATGCAAGAGCAGAGGGAAGCACCTGGGCAAGGAATACAATGGCCCAGGATGAAGGAGCAAGGCGTGTTCAAGACACCGGATTGTATTCTAAGAACAAAGGGGCGCCACTGGGAGGGTTTTAATAAGCAGGGGAGCACCTTGGTCCAACTGACCCCTTAAAAAGTATTCCGTTCCTTCCAAGTCTGGGTGGAGAATGGTTTGGAGGGAGACGGAAGTCGAAGTGAAGGGGCAGCCGCATGGGATCGGGATGCAGACTGATGCAGGCGGTGGGGATGGAGCGTGGGGATTCGGGGTACGTTTGGGAAGTAATAACAGCTGCTGACTTTTCTGCGCTTACCTCGGGCCAGGCACAGTCCGCAGGGCCTCACCAGGGACTAACTCATTTCCCTTTCACGCGCCTACGCCGAGTACCACGACAGGTCCCATTTGTGGAGAAACTGAGCCCAGAAAGGGTTACGTGCCTGGCGGCGGGGGAACGCGCGCGCCACGTGCCCAGCTGTCACTCCTAACAGCCGAGACCACCCACGCACTCCGTGGAGCAGGGGGACAAGAACCCGCGCAGGGGGAGCCCTCACGGCCCCTCTCCCGCAGGACTCGGGTCGCAGCGCCTGCCGCTCGCGCCCAAGAGGTACAGTTACTGGAGGAAGTCGAGGCCCTGCAGGGGCCCTACCTCGTGTCTTTACGGGATGCTCGGCTTCCAGCCCCGCCGCGCACTCACGTCTTCCCGAGATCCGGACGGAGCGGGATCGCAGGTCCAGCGCCGGCGGCGTCCAGAGGCTTCCGAGCCCGCGGCCACCCGTTCGCGCCCCGCCGCGGCCGCCGGCGCCTGCGCGCAGTTCAAACTCTACGGGACCAGCGCGCACCTCGCGGCTGCGGCTCGGCCCCTTCCACTTCCGGGACGCCCGCCGCTGGGTCCTAAAGACAGCCGTGTCCACAGGGGCTGCCTGGAGTCTCCCAGGAGGTGGCTAGGGAGACCTGGCTGCTAGGTCTTCGCTCACCTCCTGGCCACTCTTCTCAAACAAAAACAAAAACAAAAAATCGGAGGGAGAAAAAGAATTGTTACCTCCCTCTATCTTAATGAGCAAAACGCATCCTATTTAGAAGGATTCTTACGGACAACCTCAGACTCCCAGGGCAGGAGGCTGGTGGCGGTGGTGGAGGATAGATGTTCAAAGGCAGAGAGAGGACCAGCTGAGGTTCGAGGCAGCTGAGGACTGAGACCTGTCCCCCGGGAGAAGCGGGCTTGCCTGGGGCGCACATTGTAAAACCTGTTGTGAAATAAAAAGTTAAATGAGCTCCCCTGGGACTGGGACTCAAATGACTGTTTCTTAGCTGAAACTCGGGCTAGAATGCCGGGCTTCTCTTTCTTTCTCTCTCTCTCTCTCTCTCTCTCTCTCTCTCTCTCTCTCTCTCTCTCTCTCTGTGTGTGTGTGTGTGTGTGGTTTTTAATCTTTCTGATTTGCCAGAAGAAAAGGATCTAAGATAAACGCCTTTGCAAAACGCAACCCTCTCCATATTCCGTGTCTTTAATAAGGATGTTTGCTCTGGAATTTGGGCTCAGTGCTGTTTATGCTACTTATTCTCGCAGTTTTTTTCATATCAAGCTCCTCCGCCTGGGGCTTGAATGAAGTGACTTGCGTAAATGTGCTCAGGGTTCACTCGGTTCGTCTGCTTTGCGCCAGGCATCGTGCTGGGTGCTAGGGGTACCGAGAGGACACAACTGACCCAGGCGGGCTCGACCCCAGTGACTTGCTGATGTGCACGCGAATCCTGGCCTTGGTTCTTTTTGTTCCGTTCCTACTATGCTTTGTTCACACTCTTTCTGAGTCTCGTGATAGTTAGCACAACGCTGTAGATCAAAATTACCAACAGTAATTTACTGCGAGGTGTGGGGGCCGAGAATGAAAAAAATCATGGAAGCAGCACCCGGTTGAGCTAGCTCCCCAGCGGCGCGCGCAGAGTTAAGGGTCCAGACTGGGCGGGGCCTAGCGCCGGGGGGCGGGCCTGGGAGCCTCTCCGCCATAGGCTGCTCCGGGGAAACGTTATAAACAAAGCGTTTGGCCAATAGAACTGCGGGACGGGCCGTCCAATGGGAGAAGACATTGGAGGTGCCCGGCCACTTTCAGCTTCCAGATCCGCAGTGTGCGTGGCGGGTGGTCTGCGGCTCGTTGGGGTCTGACTCCTGAGGTCTCTGCTTTGACGGTCGCGATGTTTTTCTCCGACGCCGGGGCCCGACCACGCACGTGGGAAGCCAGCCCGTCGGAACACAAGAAATGGGTGGAAGTAGGTGTCTCGGATTTTAACTTGATTCGGAACTCCCACTTGGGTCTGACCGAGCCGCGGTGCAAAGGGACATTGTTAATGACTGAGCCTAAGGCTGCACGGCTCGGCCTCCAGTCCTGGGTTCTGGCTGCTTGTCCGTCCTTTTTCGTCTCCGCTACACAGCCCATTAGATCATCTGCATCTCTCCTCCCGCCTTTCAAAGCAAGCCCCTTTGACTCACCTTCCTGATTCTAGGACCGAATGTTGGGTTGAAATTATCCTAGGAGTCTAAAGGAATTAACTTGTGTCAGTTTAGCGATTAAGTCGTTGGAACTCTGGAGGGGCGTATTTTAGCCCAATCATTAAGATTTCTGGAGAATTAAAAGTAGGATAATGAAACTCCATTTCCGAGCCTACTGGTGGGCCGAGTTTTAGATTTTGGACGTTCAAATGTAATATAAGCTGGTAATAAAAATAATAGAACAAACGGTTTCGGTCTGAACTAAAAGTATTTAATGTTCTTAAGGTATTCAAAGCATGTGATGAAGATAACAAAGGCTACCTAAGCAGAGAGGACTTCAAAGTTGCGGTTGTAATGCTATTTGGGTACAAGCCCTCCAAGGTACAGCTTTCTTTATTTGGGGATGGGGCTGACAATAGAACGATCTTACTGGTGAACAGATCCTAATGGTTAAGTGCAGAGGGCTTGCCTATGATGTTTATAAAATTAATTGCTGCCTTATAAGCAGTTTCAGAGATGTGCCCAGTGCTGAATTTTACTTTTTTCTTCAGAACCCAATTCAGGGATGAATTAGGAAGCTATCTCACCACCAGACTGCTGACTTCATAATAAATATGAGCTGCTAGAAAGGTGTGAAGAGGGAAGGCTGGGAGGGGTGGTGTTGGTAATAGGAATTCACAGAGGAAGTGACATGCAGGTTGGTTTTGAAATTTAAAAAATATTTTTGTTTGTTTAAATTATAAAAGTAATACATGGCCCCAGCCGGCATAGTTCAGTGGTTAAGCTTTGACCTATGAACCAGGGGGTCAGGGTTGGATTCCCGGTCAGGGCACATGCCTGGCTTGCAGGCTCAATTTCCTCTGTGGAGTGAGCGTGCAGGAGGCAGCCGATCAATGATTCTATCTCATCATTAATGTTTTTCTCTCTCACTCTCCCTCTTGGAAATCAATTATTTTTTTAAAAAAATACACGAACAACTAAAAAATTCAAACAGTGCAGAACAGTGTAAAGATGAATGTAAAATTCCCTCCCTCCTGTGGAGGAGAAAGAGACCACATGCCAACCTGACAAGCTCAGGGAAGGCCTGGTCTTGCAAACTCAAAGACCTAACGCCGTGGTCAGCAAACCACGGCTCGAGAGCCACATGCGGCTCTTTGGCCCCTTCAGTGTGGCTCTTCCACAAAATACCACGTGCGGGCGCGCACGTACAGTGCCAGTGCGATTGAAACTTCGTGGCCCGTGCGCAGAAGTTGGTATTTTGTGGAAGAGCCAGTATTTTGTGGAAGAGCCACACTGAAGGGGCCAAAGAGCCGCATGTGACTCTCGAGCCGCGGTTTGCCGAGCCTCAGTTTGCCGACCACTGATCCTAACCTAACCACAAAGGATGGTCTGAAATTAAAACTTCAAGTAAAAGCAGTTTATAGTAGGTACTCACTTCCTAAGCCTCACAAAGGTCAGCCTTTACCTTGACTGAGCCTATTTCTTTTTGCATCTAAAATAACATACCTGTGAAATGTCAGGGTAACTTGTAACTTCCCTTTTTCCGGACCCCTCGGGCCACAACCAAAGGCATGAGGGCTCCTGGACACAGACCACAAATCCCTTCACTGTTATTGAGTTAATTGTTGACTGTTAACCATCCTACACCCACCTAAGTAAAAGAAGTTTTAAGTGCCTGTCATTTTACTTTTTATCCAATCCCAGAGGTTTCCCCTCATCCTTTGATTGTAATATAAAACAAGGTTAATAACTGTCATTCTCCAGAGCATTATCCCAATACATTGAGATTCTGCTTCACAGCAATTGTCAACAGTGTGGCTCAAATAAACTCACAAAAATTGTTTGCAGGTTTGAATGTTTTGTGTGTGTGTGTGTGTGTGTGTGTGTGTTTACACTAACACTCCCTACTAGAGGGTCCCACTCTTAGGGGTTACCATGATTAAGTTTCTTGTGTATCATTCCAAGATTTTCTATGCAGGACCAACATATACATGCATAGCGTTCTTTGAAAACATAACATGCTTTTTTGTCTTATCAATAGTTGAACATAAACGCACACACCATCACCACATTTTTTTAAAAAGTTGCATAGTATTTCCATTAGCCAGTTTCCTGTTTTTGGTCATTTAGATTCTTTCCCTTGTTTTCCGTTCCTACAAACATTGCTGCTATGAGCATCCTTTTATATCTATATCTGTGCTTGTGGATGCACATCTGTGGGATAAATTCCCAGAAGTACAATTCCTAGGTGCATTTGAAATTCTGTTGGATATTAGTCTCCAGGAAAGGTTGCATTAATTCACGAATAATAAGGGTTGAGCTGAATTTCAATGAATCTCCTACTCTAGCAGGGCAAGTTTCCTATCCTCCCCCACCCCAATCTTTTTTTTTTTAATTTAAAAAAAATATATATATATATTTTTATTGATTTCATAGAAGAAGGGAGATGAGAGAGAGAGAGAGAGAGAGAGAGAGAGAAACATCAGTGATGAGAGAGAATCATTGACCAGCTGCCTCCTGCACCCCGCCCCCCACTGGGGATCAAGCCTGCAACCGGGGCATGTGCCCTGATTGGGAATTGAGCCATGACCTCCTGGTTCATAGGTTGACACTCAACCATTGAGTCACATCAGCTGGGTTCCCACCCCCATCTTTGTGCTGCTCCCCTTACCTATTGCATCACATTCTAGAAATGCATTCTTGTTAAGCTGCTGAACTGGAATTAATCAGAGACAAGACCTTGTCCAGGATTAACACATTTCACTGCAGTCATCAAGCAGAGGGACCCTCAGGACTCTGCCTGAACTGCTCTCCGTCATAGCCTTGTGAGACCAAACAGCTTAGCAATCTCTGACCCACTGTTGCTCATGAGTGGCACTACCTGTCAGATTGCAAGCTCAGTGAGGCCAGGGACCATGTGATGTCCACTTCTCCGTCCTTCGTTATGCTTAAATGCATCACAACTTCACAGCAAACATGGTGTGTTGACACAAATAGGTCCCCTGAATAGCCCAGATGGGTTCATAGTGGTTCAGCTACCAGGGGATGTTAGTTACAGAGCTCAGAGAAGGAGGGCTGGCTCCCAGAAACTGCAGCTCTCCTGTTATACTCTACTAGAGGCCCAGTGCACCAATTCGTGCACAAGTGGGGTCTGGCCGGGCCTATCAGGAGGAGGAGATGGCGGGAGGTTGGCCAGTCAGCCTGGCCAGTCAGCCTGCCCTGATTGGGGCCTGATCAGGCATTACAGCTGGAATTTTAATGCCGGTCAGCTAAGCAGACTCAGCCTTTGAAGCATTGTATTTAACCTGGTTCAGCTGGAAAGAAATCAGGTCTCCTGCCTTTATCACCCTTGTGTCTACTTAGTTGGTTTTAATTTTAGAACCTCAGTGGGGAACTTAATGACAGTGATGTGGTAACTTATGTATGTACACGCCATGACATTTAACAGACATTAGCTTTTATTTTCGTACTTGATTGAGGTTTTGGATTTTGTTGTTGATGTTGTTAATCCTCACTGGAGACTATTTTTTCCATTGATTTTTTTTTTTTTTAAGAGAGAGTGGAAAGGAGGGAGGGAGGGGGAGACAGAGAAAGAGAAACGTGGATGTGAGAGAGACACGTCGATCAGTTGCCTCCTGCATATGCCCCGACCTGGGCCAAGTATCAAACCTACAACGCAGGCACATGCCCTTGACTGGGAATCAAACCCTTGACTCCACCCTTCAGTGTGCAGGCTGACGCTCTAACCCCTGAGCGACGCCGGCCAGGGCTGGATTTTATTTTTTAATCTAATGAAATGTTTATTGACTGCAGATCACTGAACAGTAAAGTACTGATACAGTAAATCGCCTATGTACTTAATCATTTGTACAGTGAAGTTTTATTAAATAAGTAACACTCATGTATACCCTTGGTAAAATTTAACAGGTTTTTACTTTTATACTGGGTTGAGGTTTGGGGTTTTATTTTTGAGTATTGCTTTTGAGCAAATGAAATATTTACTGAATGCAGGTTATGAAGCAGTAAGACGCTTATATAATAAATCACTTATACACTTATGCAATTATTTACATGATGAAATTTTTTTTTTTAATATATTTTATTGATTTTTCACAGAGAGGAAGGGAGAGAGACAGAGAGTTAGAAACATCGATGAGAGAGAAACATCGACCAGCTGCCTCCTGCACATCTCCCACTGGGGATGTGCCCGCAACCCAGGTACATGCCCTTGACCGGAATCGAACCCGGGACCCTTCAGTCCGCAGGTCGACGCTCTATCCACTGAGCCAAACCGGTTTCGGCCATGATGAAATTTATTAAGTGTTCCTACTAATAAAAAGAACATTTGCTACTTGCTAGAGCAGCGGTTCTCAACCTGTGGGTCGCCAACCTGTGGGTCTCGACCCCTTTGGGGGTCGAATGACCCTTTCACTAAGACCATTGGAAAACACATATATAATTACATATTGTTTATGTGATTAATCACTATGCTTTAATTATGTTCAATTTGTAACAATGAAAATACATCCTGCATATCAGATATTTACATTATGATTCATAACAGTAGCAAAATTACAGTTAGGAAGTAGCAACGAAAATAATTTTATGGTTGGGGGTCACCACAACATGAGGAACTGTATTAAAGGGTCACGGCATTAGGAAGGTTGAGAACCACTGTGCTAGAGATATAAAGGTGAATAAAACGTAGACCCTACTTTGAAGCTGTTTACAATTTAATGTAGAGAGACTTACAAAACTGTGGTCAATACTAAGATGGAGAAGAACAGAAAGTGAAGGGGACAAGAGGAGGGTCTGAGTTTAGTGGCAACTGTAATAGGAATCCGAGCATTGTTTAAAGGAGTTAGTCCGGGCCGGTGTGTTCAGTGGTTAGAGCATCAGCCACTGCACCAAAGGGTGACTGGTTTGATTCCCGATCGAGGGCACATACCTAGGTTGCAGGTTTGATCCAGGGGCTCTTGCAGGAGGCAACCAATTGATGTGTCTCTCTCACATCAATGTTTCTCCCTCTCTCTCTTTTTCTCTCTCTCTCTCTCTCCCCTCCCCTTCCCCTCTATCCCTCTCTCCCTCCCTTCCACTCTCTAAAAATCATTGGGAAAAATATCCTTGGGCGAGGATTAACAGTAACATAAAATAGACTAGTGGAGCTAGACCTCTGATAGGAAGTGTCTGGGAGCACTTTGTGGTGGTAGGAGAAGTTGCGCCCTTATGGTTGATTGGATAAGGTGATGGTTAGAGAGTGACGCCAGGACTGAAGCAGTTGTGATGCCACCAAGTAAGAAAGTTCGGGAGTAGATTCAGGGAAAAGTCAATGCGTTCAGATGGGGGCACACTGAGTTTGAGGAGGCTATGAGCATGCCAAGTGCATTCACTCATTTAATGCTGTGCTGGTGCCGGGGTTATGGTGGTAAAGACCTGCTCTCAGATGGTGCTGCCTCTTAGATACAGGAATCTGAACTGGGTGGAGAGGTGAGGAGTGGAGATAAATTGGAGACTCCTCAGTTTCCAGGTGGTAGTGCAAAACAGGAGACTGGATGGCATTGCCCAAGAAGAGTATGTGGACTGCGAAGGGCAGTAGCTTGAGGGTAGAACATTGGGGCTGTACCAACATTTAAGGGTCGGCAGGGGGCCCATGAAGAAAATGCAGTCAAAACCATCTGGGGGAGGCAAGAGGAACCAGGAAAGTGTTGGGTATGAATTAATCAAAATTAAAAGAACTAAATAGAGAGATAGAGGTACTATCCCAGATAGAGATAATGTCAGGTGCTTGCCAAGGTTCTAATTCCATAATGTTTATACTGTATTTTTTAATATTTTTAAAATTGATTTCAGAGAGGAAGGGAGAGAGAGAGAGAGAGAGAGAAACATCAATGATGAGAAAGAATCATCAATAGGCTGCCTCCTTCAAACCCCCTATTTGGGATCGAGTCTGCAAGCTGGGCATGTGCCCCCGACTGGGAATTGAACCATGACCTCCTGGTTCATAGGTCGATGTTCAATCTTGAGCCACTCTGGCCGAGCTATACTGTATTTTAATATTTAGTGAAAGCAGTCCCTAAACTTCATATACAGTGTGTTTTCAAATATGTTTAAAATGCATAGACAAAAAGGTTAGACCAAAATGTCAATGGTTTTCATTGGATGGCTGAATTTTAAAAAATTTTTCTTTATAATTTTTTATATTTTTAAATTTTCAATATGTTACTTTTACAATTAGGGGGAAATTAAAAATTAAACCATTGTAACAATTTCTGTATTTGTGTAAAATGGAAAAGTTACTGTCCCGCCACCCTAGGCATGAGGAACTTGCACTGTGAAAACATTCAATGAAATGATGCGCCCTATTATTCTTTCTTCTTTTCTAGATAGAAGCCGATGCTGTGATGTCTTCAGTAAATCCAAACACCTCCGGTAATTAATAAAGTTAATATTAATTTTTTTAGTCCTCTTAGACATTCATGAAACTAAAACTAAGAGCAGATATGGAGACTATAAAGCATTGTGTTTAAGCACATCTTTGTTTTGTTCGGTTTCAAAGAAGTTTTGGTTCTTTTCATTGTGATTAATTCATGTGTTCATAAGAATATGTTTATCATAGGAAATTTTTAAACCATTGAAAAGCGTAAAGAAAAAAATGTGGCTCATCATTTCAGCATCCAGTGGATGACCTGGGTTTTGTGATAGTGGCGGCTCCAGCGGCACTTATTGAAGAGTGGGGGAGAAGATTTAGGGTTTGGGGAGACCAAGAGTTCAATTTTGAGAAGATGCAAGCCATGAGGTCAAGACAGTTGGGCTGTATGAATATGGAATTCAGAGCAAAGCTGTGGGCTGAACAAATAAATTTGGGAGTCATCAGCATGGAGAAGGTTTGGCAGCCATGGGAACGGATGAGACCACCTCGAGAGACACAGGGCCTGAGACCCTTAGGAGCTAGAAGCATCACAAGTCAGGCAGAGGATGAGGAAATGGAAGAGTCTGGAGGGGCAGAGGGGCAAGGGGGAAATCAAGAGTGTTTGCTCCAAAGCCAAGAGAGTGGGTATTTCAAGGAAGAGGGTGTGGCCAACCCTATCAGATGCAGTGGGCGAGTCAAGGAGCATAAGGACCAAGGAGAATCCCTCTGTGTTGGCAGCCTGGGTGGTGGTTGGTGACTAGTAAGAGCAGTTTAAGTGTGGTGATGGCAGAGGCCAGGCTGGGGAGTGAGAAAGTGTGCGAGGGTGAGAGTGTGAGTAGCTAAGTCTTTCAGTAGGTCCAGCGTGGCTGTGGATCAAAAGCGGTATTTCCCTTTTTTTTGTTGTTTTTTTTTTTTTTTTTTTAGAACATGAAGATGTTTCTAAGCTTAGCAGAATGATCTAGAGAAGAGGGAAAAGGAAGATGAGAGAGAAAGGGAGTCGAATACTTATTGTTTGAGGAGATAGGGACCAGTGCATGCTGGATTGGCTTTTTAAAAATTACTTTTTTACTAATTTTTAAAAAAAATATATTTCATTGATTTTTTACAGAGAGGAAGGGAGAGAGATAGAGAGTTAGAAACATCGATGAGAGAGAAACATCAATCAGCTGCCTCCTGCACATCCCCCACTGGGGATGGGCCCACAACCCAGGTACATGCCCTTGACCGGAATCGAACCCGGGACCTTTCAGTCCGCAGGCCGACGCTCTATCCACTGAGCCAAACCGGTTTCAGCAAAAATTACTTTTTTAAAGAAATACAGAGAGTCTTCTGGTTCCGTCAGACTCAATGTGTGTTGTTTCGTAGTTACGTCGCCATCTCCCATTTACAGTATTTATATAAAAAAAAAGTTCCGTCATTTCGACGTATGTACATATGTGCTTTATGTTTTTTATTATTTGTTTACCACAAGTGAAGGTCAGGAATTATCTGTCTTTTAAGTTTTTTTACTGTTTCACTTCATTACTGCTGTGTGTGTGCTCCATGTGAGTGACGTAGGTGCTTATGTAGGTGGGTTCCGACTTATGGCGAAAATCGCGTTATGTCGCGCCAGTGCCGTAGGAGCCGGTCTCCGACGTAACCTGAGGACCTACTGTAATGTAAAGTAGCACAGAGAATAGCTATATACCCTTTATCCAGATTCACTTAATGTTAACATTTTACCCCATTTGCCTTCTCATTTGCACTTTCTACCCTCTCTTGCTGCACTGTCCGTAACTACACTTAACGTCATCATAAATTTATATTGATACTATATTTTTATCATATTTTTCGTCTGTATTCCATTGTCACTTTATTATTTTTATTTTTGCCTTTAAAAATTTTTTAAAAATTGATTTCAGAGAGGAAGAGAGAAGGAGAGGGAGAGAGAGATAGAAATATCAATGATGAGAGAGAATCACTGACAGCTGCCTCCTGCACACCCCCTACCGGGGATCAAGCCCACAAACTGGGCATGTGCTATGACCAGGAATCAAATTGGCAAAATTTGAGTGCACAGGATGATGCTCAGCCAATTGCGCCAATAACTTCTTGGTGAAGGCTTCTCTACAGTTTTTTCCTTGGGTTTCTATGTCAATATTCTGTCATCTGGTCATTTCCCACTTTTTTTTTTTTTTTTTTTTTTGGCATTGCTAAGGTTTTTCTTCTTTAGGAATCCCCTGATAGCCAGTGAGCGATTCTGTCTGTCTGGATGAAAGTCTCCTGCACTCATTGTATGTAGATAGCCTTTCTCCATCTGTGGCTTTTCTGATGCAGCAGGTTTGACTGTTTGTGAAGGCCCTTTCACATCCATGTTCTCACAGATTTTCTTTCTTATGGATAATCCCTGAGTCCGAATTCTTTCCTTCACCACTTCCTTGAGGTATAGAGAGGTGTTATTCTGGAAGAAAGATTTCCCATGTTCTCTAAGGTGTCGTGAGTTCTGACGTAGAGGAAAGGTTGACTTTTAGCAGAACTTTTCCCATATTCAGTATCACAAGTCTCTCCCACTCTCCAATATGTATGAACTCATGTTTAGTAAGATATGACTTCATAAGAAGGGTTTTTCACATGTGTTAACATTCATATGGGTCTCTCCTGTGTGAGTAATTTTATATACAATGAAGAGTCAATTCTGGCAGAAGGTTTTCCCACCTTCTTCCCTGATGTAAAGTGAGGACTGATTTGTGGGAAAAGGATGCTCCAAGTATCCATCGTTAGTCTTCCCCCTCATTCCCCCCATGTTTGTTTTCTTTCTTTCTTTTTTTCTATGTTTGAGAGATTTGGCTTGTGGCTGAAGATATGTTTATGAAATTTACAAAATCTTCTCTCCTTTATGAGTTCTCTAATTATTGAATTTTTACTTCTTGTAGAAATATTTCTCACATTTGTTGCAGGGATAGAGCTTCCTTTTGCTATGAATTCTGATATTCATGTGGTCTGTCCCATGCCTGGGTTCCCTCAGATATTTTGAAGGCTGATTTATTATGGAATATTTTCTCAAATTCATTATGGCCTAAGGATTGCTTCAGAACTGGGATTTTTTTTATACTGAAAGCAGTCTTCCCTCTGAAGGCTTTCCGACTTGGATGATGTACGCTCCCGCTCCCGCCCCTGCTCCCGCATGCATTCCCTTGCATTTCATATCCAGGATATTACATCTGCTCTCACACCCACTTCTCAATCAAATCATTAGGATGCTTCCCTTCACAGCATCTTTTCCTAATAATTTTAAAATATATTTCAAAAGGTTACAATGTAAATTAGTCACCTGAGAAACTCGGGAAGATCGGGTTAGAGAGATGAGACTAAAATGTAGATGCGTGATAACTTGCTCGGAAATTACCATGAAGGACTCTCCTTCGTCTACAAGCTGCCAGTCTTCCCCCTTCCTCTTCTGGTCTTGATATCAATGTCCAGTTACCTTTCTCAAAGCACCACTTTCTTCATGATGTAAGGGAATAGACTTGCATGAGGGTGCTAACTCTCTAACTAGCTTCAATTCACGTTCACTGGAAAGCGGAGACTCAGGACCACATACATCCAAGAGAAAGAGTGAAACAGCCATCCCAGCAGGAAATCACTGCTGAACTCTGATCACTGCGAACATTTCTTCCTATCATTTTCAGGCCCCCAGCTCCCTCTTTTCTCCCTCTCAATGACGTAAGCCATATTTATGTTCTTTTTCTTGCAGAAAGAGTGTTTATGCACAAATTTAATGTTTTATTTTTTTCCCAAATATATCATTTCTCTCAATATTTTGATCTTGAAGAAGAACTGAAAAGTTGGCCTTGGCTTTCTGGGAGCAATTTTTTCAGGTAATCAACTTTCCAGAGTTGTCTGGGATTCTCCCGCCAGCAACAGCTTTTCTTACATCCAGACAGGGTTGGGCCCCGTCTTCACGTGCCACCTCCAGGATTCTCTGTATAGTGCCCAGTTGCTGCCCAGCCTTCCTGGGTGAGGTCCAGACCCACATCCTGGACTGACCCTGAGTCGGCAGAGACCTGACGATGCACACACTTCACACACAACCTAAACCTGGGTGCCCAGATCCAGCTTCCCAAGAGCTTCTGGTCTCTCTATAAGTCGGTCGTTTCTGTTGAGGTTTCTTGTGAAAATCAAGAGTGGAAAGTTAAGTTAAAGCTATTAGAAATGAGTAGAATGTCTCAAGGAAAGTCACTCTGGAAGAATCTGAGGGCAGCCAGAATGGGGAGCAAAAAGGTGCTAATACCATTTTTAATGCTTTTAACATCCAAGCAAGCGAGTGTCAACAAAAGCTGTGTAAGTACCAGGAACTAGGGATTAAATTAGTGGGGGAGAAAAATCGAGGCACTTGTTTAAGGAAGCTGCAGATTGCTGTTGGAGTTGGATCCCGTATTCACTATTGCTGCCTCTTTTATAGTATTTTATTTCATTACAACCCTTGTTCTCTAAGTACAGAGGATTAAAAAAAGTTTGCAACTGGAAGAAACCTAAAGATCTGTCATTGTTAAAATGAGGAAACTGGGCTCCAGAGAGAAATAATAAAATATCTTAATCCCGACATTTGATGGTTCTTTATTTGTTTACAAATACTTTTACATGTGTTTATTATTATTATAGAGTAGAGGTCCAGTGCAGGAATTCGTGCACCAGTGGGGTCCCTCAGCCTGGCCTGCCGGATCGGGCTAAAACTGGCCCTCCAACACCTCCTGAGGGGTCCTGGATTGTGAGAGGGCGCAGGCCAGGCCGAGGGACCCCACTGGTGCATGATGGGGGCTGGGGAGGGACACATGAGGTTGGCCAGCCAGGGAGGGGCTGAGGGAGGGCTCCAGGGCATGCCTAGCCCGTCTCACTCAGTCCCAATCAGCCGGACCCCAGCAGCAAGCTAACCTACTGACCGAGCGTCTGCCCCCTGGTGGTCCATGCACGTCATAGCAACTGGTTGATCAGTTGACTGTCTGCCCCCTGGTGGTCAGTGCATATCATAGCGAGGGGTTGAGCGGCCTTAGCATATCATTAGCATATTATGCTTTGATTTGTTGAACAGCAGACTGGACGACCAGACACTTAGCATATTAGGCTTTTATTATATACTAGCGGCCCGCTGCACAAAAATTTGTGCACTCGGGGGGCAGGGGGAGGGGGGTCCCCCAGCCCGGCCTGTGCCCTCTCCCAGTCTGGGACCCCTCGGGAGATAACAACCTGCTGGCTTAGGCCTGCTCCCGGGTGGCAGAGGGCACGCCCAATCCCTAGGTGCAGCCCCTGGTCAGGCTCAGAGCAGGGCCGACTGGGGAGTTGGGGCGCTGCCCCGTCATGCACAGAGCAGGGCGGATCGGGAGGTTGCGATGCCATCCTCAGTCACGCTCAGGGTACAGCCGATTGGGGGGTTGGGGCACCGCCCCCTGTCACACTCAAGGCAGGGTCGATGGGGAGGTTTCGGTGCCACCCCCTGTCACGCACAGAGCAGGGCTGATCAGGGGGTTGGGGCGCTGCCCCCTGTCACACACAGAGCAGGGCCAATCAGGGGGTTGGGGCTCCGTACCCTGTCACACACAGAGCAGGGTCGATCAGGGGGTTGGGGAGCTCCCCCCTGTCACGCACAGAGCAGGGCCGATCAGGGGGTTGAGGAGCTCCCCCCTGTCACTCACAGAGTAGGGCCAATAGGGGAGTTGGGGCACCGCCCCCTGTCACACACAGAGCAGGGTGGATCAGGGGGTTGGGGCGCTGCACCCTGTCACACTCAGGGCAGGGCCAATGGGGAGGTTATGGCTCTACCCTGTCACACACAGAGCAAGGCCTGTGGAGGGGGGTTGGGGCGCCACCCTCTATCACCCACAGAGCAGGGCCGATCAGGGGGTTGGGGCGCCGTCACTGTCACACTCGGGGCAGGGCCAATGGAGAGGTTATGGCTCTACCCTGTCACACACAGAGCAGGGCCGATCAGGGGGTTGGTGTGCTGCACCCTGTCAAACACAGAGCTGCAGGGCAATCAGGGGATTGGGGAGCTCCCCCCTATCCGGCACAGAGCAGGGCCCGTGGCGGGGGGGCGTTGGGGCACCACACCCTGTCACACACCGAGCAGGGCGGATCAGGGGGTTGGGGAGCTCCCCCCTATCAGGCACAGAGCAGGGCTGATCGGGGGTTGGGGCACCTTCCCCTGTCACGAACAGAGCAGGGCGGATAGGGAGGTTGTGGCCCCGCCCCCTGTCACACACAGAGCCGCAGGGCGATCAGGGGGTTTGGGCGTTGATCCCGGTGCCGGGAGGCATATTACCCTTTTACTATATAGAATAGAGGCCTGGTGCATGGGTAGGGGCTGGCTGGTTTGCCCTGAAGGGTGTCCTGGATCAGGGTGGGGGTCCCCACTGGGGTGCCTGGCCAGCCTGGCTGAGGGGCTGAGGGCTGTTTTCCGGGTGGCGAGTGACTGAAGCTTCCAACCGCTCCTTGTTTTCTTTTCTTTTTTCTTTTTTTTATTCTGGGCCAGCTTTAGCTCTGAGGCCTCGCTGCTGAAAACATCGATACAATGTTTCGGTCCGGCTGGGTTTCAGTCCGGCTGGTTTCTGGGCTTTTGTTTAGCTTCTTATTTGCAACATAGTACATAGTTGCTTAGACTTTCATCTGAGAGGCCGGCAAGTGAGGTGGGGAACGTTGGAGTCCGCAGCAAGCAAGTCTCATGCTCGCTTCAGTGCCTGGCTGCCGGCCGCCATCTTGGCTGACAGTTAATTTGCATATACTCACTGATTAGCCAATGAAAAGGGTAGCGGTCGTACGCTAATTACCATGTTTCTCTTTTATTAGTGTAGATGACAGTGATGGTGAACCTATGACACGCATGTCAGAGGTGACACACGAACTCTTTTTTGGTTGATTTTTCTTTGTTAAATGGCATTTAAATATATAAAATAAACATCAAAAATATAAGTCTTTGTTTTACTATGGTTGCAAATATCAAAAAATTTCTATATGTGACATGGCACCAGAGTTAAGTTAGGGTTTTTCAAAATGCTGACACGCCGAGCTCAAAAGGTTCGCCATCACTGATATAGGATATTATACCTCCAATTGCTAATGCCTACCACTGTGATGGGCACTATTCATGGATTGTTAAATTTGGGGCAACTGTATGATATGGGAATTACCCTATTTTATAAGTTTAAACCCCCCTGAAGCTTAGAGAGGTTGAGTGATTTGCCCAGGGTGGCCCAGCTGGCTAGTAGCTCGCAGACCAGTGGTCTCACCTCCAACTTACCCTCTCAACCAGTCAGCCACCCGTTCCCTTCCTTTTAATAGTGCTGTGAGTCATTATTAGTCATCGTGGCAGAGTTGAGACTGGTGTTCATTTCCTTAGAAACTTAATGAGTTGAAGTCAGGAGTGGTCAGAATGCACAAGGCAGGTTCTGTGTAGTTAGTAGATGTTGATATCTGATTTGGTTCTGAGCTACCCAATGCACAGAGCAAATAGGGGAATCACAACCAAGCGTAGTGGTCCACACAATAGAAACTCTTCTCTAGAGGGACATTGTTTTCCATGATGTGGGAGATTTCTCCTGTGATGTCTCATGATGGACAGACTGATGAGTGGAGTCCACAAAATGGTTCGATAAATAAATTAGTGAATTTCATATGCCAGTTTCTTAAAATTTCTTCAGTGTAGAAGGCCAGGGGTCTACTATCAGACATGTCTGGGAAGTTCCATAAAGGACAAAGACCATGTATGATCTCAGATGACTTGACTTTATTGTGGGATACATTGTAGAGCATCCTATATAATAAAGAGGTAATATGCAAATTGACCATCACTCCAACACACAAGATGGCCGCCCCCATGTGGTCAAAGACAGCTGCCACAAGATGGTCAGCAGGGGAGAGCAGTTGTGGGCAATCAGGCCAGCAGGGGAGGGCAGTTGGAAGGGACCAGGCCTGCAAGGGAGGGCAGTTAGGGATGACCGGGCCAGCAGAGGAGGTTAGTTGGGGGGGACCAGGCCTGCAGGGGAGGGCAGTTGAGGGTGAACATGCCAGCAGGGGAGGGCAGTTAGGGGCAATTGGGCCAGCAGGGGAGCAGTTAGGCATTGATCAGGCTGGCAGGGGAGTGGTTAGGGGGTGATCAGGCTGGCAGGCAGAAGCAGTTAGGGGCAATCAGGCAGGCAGGCAGGCAAGCAGTTGGGAGGCAGCAGTCCTGGATTGTGAGAGGGATGCAGTTGGACATCCTTCAAGGGGTCCCAGATTGGAGAGGGTGCAGGCTGGGCTGAGGGACACACCCCCTCCCCCATGCACGAATTTCGTGCACCGGGCCTCTAGTTTTGTATGAATAGCAACAGCTGAGAACCACATGAACATAGCCCCACAGAATCCTCCCACAGCTGTCTGTGTGTTATCCCAGATCCATATAAAGTATGCCTTAAGGGAAAAGGCAGAACAAAGTACACCAGTATTTTGTTTTATCTGGGTGATTAGATTGAGGTTTTTTTTTCCCCCCCTTTCTGTTTACTTACATTATTACCCTTTTAGAGCAATGAACTTATTTTGCTTTCATGCTTAAAAAAGAAAAAGCTCTCTAGGAACTTTTAACCTTTAACTTTGAATGATGGCAAAATCAAAGAGATTGATTTATCATAAAGGTGATTATGGACTGTTTGATTTGGTCATGCTATCCGCTGTCAGTTCGATTGGAAGGTAGTTTGTGGGTGCTGAGGTTAATGGCCAGTTGGCTTGTGTGCTTTTACTTATTACTATCCTGTCTGATTTGTTTTGAACCAGACAGTTGACTATTAAATATATTCTTGGTCTAAATTTAAATTTCCATTTTCTAGTCTTTTAAGTTCTATGTGAACATCAAAGGCCATGCTATATCCAGTCTAACTAGGTTTTGTTTGTTTGACTTAAGATGTCAAGTGACTTCTTCGTTCTTTTCTATAATCAGGAAACTGCATATGCATTAAGGTTTCCCTTTCTTGAAACTATAATCCTAGGACCATTTTGTGGTATCGCCAGATATTCATCCCTAAATTAGTTTATTTATTCACCCATTTAGAGGATGTTAAGTTTCATTGTTGGGGTAGAAAAAAAATTTAGGAGACACAGACATTGACCTAAAGACATTTAAAAAAGATAAAATACAGGGTAGGGAGGATGAGAGAAGTATGGCCACTTTTTTCATAGCCAGGTGTCACATGAATACTGTAGACAAGAAGGTCTCTAAGGATATAGAGGAAGGCCACACTCCCTGCACAGGTGTGGCAGGAGCCGGATGTGGAAGATGAGGTAATATGCAAATTGACCATCACCCCAACACACAAGATGGCCGCCCCCATGTGGTCAAAGACAGCTGCCACAAGATGGTCAGCAGGGGAGAACAGTTGTGGGCAATCAGGCCAGCAGGGGAGGGCAGTTGGAAGGGACCAGGCCTGCAAGGGAGGGCAGTTAGGGGTGACCGGGCCAGCAGAGGAGGTTAGTTGGGGGGGACCAGGCCTGCAGGGGAGGGCAGTTGAGGGTGAACATGCAGGCAGGGGAGGGCAGTTAGGGGCAATTGGGCCAGCAGGGGAGCAGTTAGGCATTGATCAGGCTGGCAGGGGAGAAGTTGGGATTGGAAAGGTGGAGAAGCAAAGAAGAGAACATAGTAAGTGAATGAATGCAGTGCCCACACCAGCTGGGAGCTTGCCCGCCAGCTCCTGGCGCTCTCTCTGTACCTGCCTGCACCAGAGTGGATGTGGAACTCGGCATGAATTTAGACGTATCCCACACACGCCACTCCTGTAAAAGTCACGTAGACTTTGCGGAGGCATTTTGTTAATGATACAGAGGAAGGGGCTTTGTCCCTCACTCTCCACAGCTGGCAATGGCAAAGGCCAGGGTAGCTTTGCTCCTCTGTGGGCGTTCTTTCTGCCAACCTCCTCTGCGGAGTTTCTCAGAAGGCCTCTTCCTCCATGGTGTCCAACTTAGTGGCTGAAATTTCTTCTCCCAGATCCCTGTCCCTCATTTTACAATACCCCACTTCTCTGCCCCGCATCAGATCTGCATACCCAGAGCTAACAGCTGTCATCTATATATATAAAAGCCTAATATGCAAAGTGTCCCCTTGGGAGTTCGACTGACCAGGAGTTTGATCGCTCGCTATGACATGCGCTGACCACCAGGGTACGGTGTGGAACAAAGGGAGGCCCTGGCCGGCAGCCAGCAGCTGCTAGGGACCCTATCCGTGCACGAATTTCGTACACTGGGCCTCTAGTACTGTTAATAATGAGTCCTACCAGAAACGTTGGAATCCACCCCCTTGGAATATTTTTACCTCCTGCACCAGAGAGGAGTAAGCTGCCCTGATGGAAGTTGAGAGTTGGGAAAGGGTTAAGGACCAGTTTTCCTAGAAGGAATCATGAAGCCTCAAATTCCAGAAAAGGTATCAGGACTTTGCACTATCAACACCAAGGAACCTTTGAAGGCTTATGGGCAGGAGATGCACATAATAAAGAAGGTAATGAGTCCTGTCCGCATTTGATTGAAATAAAGTTTTATTGGTTCAGGTTTCTCTAGTCTACTATAACCTGTTTTACTCTTTCTTGTCAATTTCCTCCCCAAGATATAGTAAAACTTGATTTCTTCCATTAAGGACGATTCTTTTCTCTTTATTCCCTTACTCTTTCTTATACAAGAAGCTGAAATATTAGGTCTCTGAATTTTTTTGCCCATCTTACTGTGACAATACGTCATGCATGCCACTTTCACCTTCTGTCCTTACTATATTTTTATGTGCACACATTTTATCCTTTTTTTTTCACCTTGTAGCCTCCAGAAGTCATAATCTGAATTTTATTTCTCAAACTAGAGAAGGCTTGCATTATACCTTTTAAAAGGTAAGCCTTTTAAACCCTCATTTTCAGGCATTTTCAATCCCTAGAAAAATTAATATGTGGCATAATGAACGCAAACCCTCCCTTTTCTACTAAATCTAGGGTCAGACTTAAAGTCTTAAGCAATTTGGCATTTTTATTGTTTTCTCCTTCACTCCCCAGGTTTATTGCAGTTTCTAATTTAAGCTCCTGTGATGGCCAAACCTAGACCAGTGCTTCATTTTCCACAGGGTTTCTCTGTGTGCATGGACCCTGAAGCTTACACCCATGAACCACAAAAAATATCTATACATAATGAAACTTTCAAGGAAAATATTTGTATATTTTTATTGGACTTTTTGAATATATCCACCTTGTAATGAAATATGATTACCCTCCTAGGAAATTGCTTAGAAGCAAAAAAGAAAAAGAAAAAAAAAGATAGCATTTCCTAGTTTGTCTCTTTATATGACACTAGAGGCCTGGTGCATGAAATTCGTGCACTCGGGGGGGGTGGGGTCACCCTCGGCCCAGCCTGCACCCTCTCGAAGTCTGGGAGCCCTTGGGGGATGTCTGACTGATGGCTTAGGCCTGCTAGGAAAGGCTCCCGCCACCGCTGCTGCACTCGCCAGCTGTGAGCCTGGCTCAGGGCTTCTAGCTGAGCGGTGCTCCCTCTATGGGAGCACACTGATCACCAGGGGGCAACTCCTGCATTGAGCATCTGCCCCCTGGTGGTCAGTGTGCATCATAGCAACCGTTCATTTCGCTGTTCAGTTGATTTGCATATTAGCCTTTTATTATATAGGATATCTATATCATATGCATTAAGTAGTTTGGAAAGTATGTATTCATTATAGAATGTGAAAAGGGTCCATTTTGCCAAGAGTGGTTTAAATTATTTATTGATTGATTTGAGAGAGAGAGAAACATTGATTTGTTGTTCCATTTATTTATGCATTCATTGGTTGTTTCTTGTAAGTGCCCTGACCAAACCCACAACCTTGGCATATCTGGATGGTGCTCTAACCCCGTGGTCGGCAAACCGCGGCTCGTGAGCCACATGCGGCTCTTTGGCCCCTTCAGTGTGGCTCTTCCACAAAATACCATGTGTGGGCATGCACGTACAGTGCGATTGAAACTTCGTGGCCCATGCGCAGAAGTCAGTATTTTGTGGAAGAGCCACACTGAAGGGGTCAAAGAGCCGCATGTGGCTCGCGAGCCGCGGTTTGCCAAGCCGCAGTTTGCTGACCACTGCTCTAACCAACTGAGCTACTCTGCCAGGGCCGCCAAGAGTGGTTTGTAAACTGGGAGGGAATGTTTCTAGTGGTGTGGAAAGTGCAGAGACTAGCAGAGTCTAGCAGGATTTGTAAAGATCATTGGTCCCGTGGTTTCTAAGGCATAATCCTCAGCCTTATGAAACTGGATCCTGTGGGGGTACTTCTGGGAGCACGGCTGGCCAGGGAATAGTGGGGAGACCACCTCACTCCAAACCAAATAGCTCTGTTTTCATCCCCTCTACACATTATATGAATTAGGTTTCCTACAGCTTAAAAGAGAAAAAGTCTGCAAACTACTGATAGAACCCAATTGCCGAGGCAATTTCTGAACACCTTCTGTAGACAAATTAATAATAAACTCAGATAAACGCATTGTTCTGAGTGGTTCCTGACATTTTTGTGATCCTCATAATCCTATCTAATAAAAGAGAAACATGGTAATTAGCCCTACAGCCGCTACCCTTCTCATTGTCTAATCACTGAGATATACAAATTAACTGCCAACCAAGATGGCGGCCGGCAGCCAGGCAGCTGACGCGAACAGGGAGGCTTGCTTGCTCCAGTGACGGAGGAAGCCAGGTTCCCCGCCTGCCTTGCCGGCCTCTCAGCTGCTTTCTAAGAAACATTGTAACAAATATAGAAGCTAAACAAAACCCCAGAAACCTCCTTTCAGTCAGTCAGACTTCAGCCAGCAGGATCGCAACTATGTTTCAAATACAGAAGGTAAACAAAGGCCAGAAACCTGCTTTCAGCAGGTCTCATAGCTGGAGCCAAGCCTCAGAGCTAAAGCTGGCCCAGAATTTAAAAAAAAGGAAAAAAGGACAGGTTGGGAGCTTCAGTCACCCGCCAGCCTGAAAATGGCCCTCAGGCCCTCACCCAGGCTGGCCAAGCACCCCAGTGGGGACCCCCACCCTGATCCAGGACACCCTTCAGGGCAAACCAGTCAGCCCCCACCCGTGCACCAGGCCTCTATCTTATATAGTAAAAGGGTAATATGCCTCCCAGCACCAGGATCAGTGGAGCAGCGAGGCCTCTCGGCACCGGGATCAGCGTGACACGGGGCAGCGCCCCAACCCCCTGATCAGCCCTGCTCTGTGCCTGATAGGGGGGAGCTCCCCAACCCCCTGATCGCCCTGCGGCTGTGTGTGACAGGGTGTGGCGCCCCAACCCCCTGATCCGCCCTGCTCTGTGTGTGACAGGGGGCGGTGCCCCAACTCCCCTATTGGCCCTACTCTGTGTGACAGGGGGGAGCTCCTCAACCCCCTGATGGGCCCTGCTCTGTGCGTGACAGGGGGGAGCTCCCCAACCCCCTGATGGGCCCTGCTCTGTGTGTGACAGGGGGGAGCTCCTCAACCCCCTGATGGGCCCTGCTCTGTGCGTGACAGGGTACGGAGCCCCAACCCCCCTGATGGGCCCTGCTCTGTGCGTGACAGGGGGTGGCGCCGCAACCTCCCCATCGACCCTGCCTTGAGTGTGACAGGGGGCGGTGCCCCAATCCCCCAATCAGCCCTACCCTGAGCGTGACTAGGGGTGGCATCGAAACCTCCCGATCCGCCCTGCTCTGTGCATGACAGGGGGCGACGCCCCAACTCCCCAATCAGCCCTGCTCTGAGCTCGACCAGGGGCTGCACCTAGGGATTGGGCCTGCCCTCTGCCACCCGGGAGCGTGCCTAAGCCAGCAGGTCATTATCTCCCGAGTGGTCCCAGACTGTGAGAGGGCACAGGCCGGGCTGAGGGACCCCCTCTCCCCCCGAGTGCACAAATTTTTGTGCACCGGGCCTCTAGTATATAATAAAAGGCTAACATGCAAATTGACCAAACGGTGGAATGGCTGGTTGCTATGACACGCACTGACCACCAGGGGGCAGATGCTCAATGCAGGAGCTTCCCCTGGTGGTCAGTGCACTCCCACGGGGGAGCGCTGCTCCGCCAGAAGCCGTGGCAAGCACAGCGGTGGTGGCGGGAGCCTAAGGATGTCCAACTGACGGCTTAGGCCCGCTCCCTATGGGGAACGGGCCTGAGCCATCAGTAGGACATCCCCCAAGGGCTCCCAGACTGGGAGAGGGCGCAGGCTGAGCTGAGGAAACCCCCTGCCCTCCCCCCCTGCATGAATCTTGTGCACTGGGCCTCTAGTGTAACTATAATAAAGTGTGTTTAGGTAACTGTGATTAGTGAACAGTATGCATGGAAGACCCAATGTTGTGTTTGAAACATATTGTTTCCCTCCAGGAGTGGGCACAGGTAATGCACGTCTCATTGGAGATGAAATCCGATGGCAGTAGAATCACTGAAAGAAGTGAAGTGGTAATTTTAGGTTTGACGGTTGGAACAGCAGGTGGAGCTAGTGGGAAGACCTCTACTTCTAGGCCATTTAAAGAGCAGCAAGATGCACAAAACTTATCTTCATGTGTTTGCATTTCAGAGCTGCAGGCAGGAATGGCTTTGAAAGTGATCGCAGCACTACAGTGTGAGAGCCACGCTGAATGCAGTGTGAGAGCAAGCCCTTTAGAGAAGGGACTTGCATTTCCATATGGGTTGCCATGGAAGTTTAAAACAAGTTGCAGCGGTTCTCAACCTGTGGGTCGCGACCCCTTTGGGGGTCGAACGACCCTTTCACAGGGGTCGCCTAAGACCATTGGAAAACACATATATAATTACATATTGTTTTTGTGATTAATCACTATGCTTCAATTATGTTCAATTTGTAACAATGAAATTGGGGTTCACCACATGAGGAACTGTATTAAAGGGTTGCGGCATTAGGAAGGTTGAGAACCACTGAGTTAAGGGCATGTGGGGTATCTTCTTGTTATTTACTTATTCAACAAATATTAATGAATGCCTGCCTATGTGCGAGGTATTTTGATAAGCACTGAGGGTAAAATTTTAGACAATAAATAGTGCTTTCCCTCAGCACATCTCAGGCAAACGTGTGGCCAGATAATTACCATAAGACGCAACAGAGTCTATGGCTTTTTTCTTTTTTTAATTTTCCCCTTGTGATGAGAACTTTTTAAAAAATATATTTTTATTGATTTTAGAGAGGAAGGGAGAGGGAGAGATAGAAACATCATTGATTGGCTGTCTCCTGCATGCCCCCCACTGGGGATCGAAGCTGGGACCCTTGAGTCCACAGGCCAACACTCTATCCACTTAGCCAAACCACCCAGAGCATGACTATGTTCTTGTTGTTGAGAGAGACAGACACTGATGTGAGAGAGAACATCAGTGTGAAAGAGAAATACCAATTGGTTGCTTCCTGAACTTGCCCTGACTGGGGATTGAACCCTCAACCTGGGAATGTGCCCTGACTAGGAATCAAACCTGCCACCTTTTGGTGTTTGGGATGATTCTCCAACCAACTGAGCCACCGGCCCAGGGCTGGTTATGACTGTGTTATAAATAGAGGGCTGTTGGGTCACAGAAGAGGGACTCAGTTGAAAGAAGTGAGGGTAGTATTCAAAGAGGAGGCCAGGCCCTCGTTGCATCTGGAGGGAGATGTAAAAATTCACTAGGAGAAAAGTGGAACATGCATTCCGGGCAGTGTGTCCATCATGCTCACAGGTATGGAGGTGTGTGTGAAAGAAACATCGGGAAATCTGCTAGGGAGGCTAGCAAGGTAGACGGAGGCCAGACTGTGAAGGTGTTATGCCCAGATTTCAGGATCCCCAAGAGACCATCAGGGAGCCAGCCGAGTCCGATGCAAAAGCAAAAAGAGTCTTTATTCGAGCTAGCTCGTGCTCTCCGTCCACCACACTCGCCGACGCAGCGGCAGGGGGCAGAGAGAGAGAGCTTTGTGGGTAGAGGAGTTTTATAGGGGGGTTGAAGTAAGGGGAGGAGAGAGGACTGTGGGCCCTGCCGATTGGCCAGGCGCAAGTCGGTGTCTTGTTACAAAGGATGTGGTCGTATCTATGGTGCGCACTTCCCTTGATTATCATTGGTTAGTTTAAAGAAATCCTAGGTGTGGTTAGCAGAGGCTTGGGCTTCCGGGAAGAAGCTCCTTGCTGAGCACATGGCTGCTGCCCAAAAATGGAGGATTCGGGGCAAGATGGAGGGCATAGCCCTTGCCCTTTCAAAGGGACTCCTAAAATATGCCAAAGTCATTGAGTACATTATTCAAGAATTCCAACTAATCTAGATGCTATTCAATTGATTAGCTTTTGGTGTCGTGAAACTAGTTATGGATTTGGTCTTGCGGGAACATGGCATGATGACTTCAGTGTTAAATATGTTCTCTGCTCACAAGGGTGAATGGATGAGAATGGAGCTGCATCCAGACACACCCTAACTACTATGGGGGGAAATGCTACACGTGCTAATTCCATGCAATGCATTGGTGTGGAGCACACCCCAGGCACTCTGGTAGGTGCTGGGAGACAGGCCTTGTTGCTAGAGCATATCCAGCTGCCTCCTTGACTTTTGTTCTTGGTTGTCTCCAACGCACTGAACACTTAAGTCCAGATCACAAGTCTCATCTCAACCCCAAATCCTGCTCGTTCCCAGGTCTTGCTCAGCTCTTTAAAGGACCCTTCTTGGCATCTCCCTCTTTCTCACCTGCCTCATCTAACCCTTCATCTGTCGTGAAACAGGTCCGGACACCTTCCTCTCCTCCATGCCCACTGCCAACATCCTAGCAACCGCGTCTCTTGCCAACAGGCTCCTAAACGGGTCTCCCTTTTTACCGTTCCCTTTCTCCCAGTTCTTTTCGAGGTCACAGCCAGGAAGATCTTTAAAACATCTAAATCAGATCATGCCACTTCCCAATTCAAACCTTTTATTTTTTATTGACTTCCTATTGTCACTTAAATGAAAACCAAACGACTTCCTGTGGTCCACAAAGGCCTGCCCACCTCACCAACCCCAACCTGTCTTGCTCTCTCACTCACTGCATCCCAACCACAATAGCCTTTTCCCATTTCCCCACTTCTCTCCCCCCCACCCCCGGCCTTGGCACCTGCTATTCCGCTACCTGGAATGCTCTTCTTCCCATCCTTTAGCCGCTTGGTATTTTATCATTTAGGCTTAAATATTACCTGCTCTGAGAGATCTCTCCTTCACCAGAGCCCCTCTGTAGGAGGGTTCCTGTGACTCTCTGACAACCTCCCTTTCCCCCTCATTGCTTGTGCCACGGCTTATAATTATGTGCACGTTTGCAACCGAACCTCTGTGGTCACTCTGCTCCCCACTAGCCCAGGCGCTCCCTTGGGACTGGAATCCTGGGTGTTCTCTTTTCCCCTCTCTTTCCAGAGCTTGACGCAGTGCCTGGCACATGGTGAATCCTAGAGAGTTGTGGAAGAATTGTTCCAACACATAAAGATAGATGGGCGTTTTCAGTTCCTAAATCTCTAACTACAAACAAGAAAAACGTGGAAAATTAAGAAAACGGTTTTCTGCGTTTCCCCCCACCATTGGAACTATTTTAGGAAGGGTATGCAGCTCTGTGTGACCTCACCGAAAGGAAAAGGGTGCCGGTTTTTAGAAATCAGCACGTGGTTTTTGTGTGATTTTTGGGGCTATTTTTAAGGCAGTGATATTTTATTTAAAAATGGAAATCCTGAGGTATAAAAATGAACTGCTCTTTTTCGATATTCAGGGCTCAGGACACCAAGATGTTTTAACTTCTTGGCTCCGCTCTTTAAACCTGTTACAAAGATCACATTAGAATTCATTTTAATAGACTTTGTGAGCACAGTACCCAATCTCATATGATCCTGCTGGGCTCTTCTATTATGAGAGTCACGGGAAGCAGAGCCAGAGGCGGCAGAGCGGTCCCCGGGAGGACCCAAGGCTGGGGACCGTGCCAGCTCCATTGTTTATGGAATATTCTCTCCACTTTTATCTGTGGGGTGCAATTGGTATTGACTTTTGAGAAACTACTTCTTTGCCCCGATCTCACAGTTGGAAAAAAAACCTGCAGTAATGACATCTGGCTAGGAAAAAAGGCATCAAAGCCGCAGAAGGAAAGAAAAATTATGAGACCTTGTTTGATATATAGTTTGGGCCCGTCTGTTAGATCTGTTCAAGGGACGTGTGTTACATTTGTGCGAGGTTGCCGTTCCTTTATCCCCAGGAAATGCCCAGGGAAGTAACAGTGTCTATTGTTTTTGCTATTGACTGCTGGTGTTGGGCCTCCTTAGCATTTAGCGAAGTGTCTTTTTGACTTTATAGATCTTCAGGGACAAATACTGTTCACCAAAATCAAGATAAAATTTGTGATAATGTATTACCTTTTACTTATGTTTTTTTTTTTTAATTAAAGAGTAAGGCAGTCATTTTTGAAAAAAAAATTTCCCCCCCAACTTTTAGGTCTAACGCTCGAGGAGTTTTTAAACATTATAAGGAAGAAGAAGGAAGCTCAGCTGTATCGGAATGAAATAAGACACATTTTCACAGCTTTTGACAGGCACTGTAAGTCTCTTCAAAGTGTTTTGAAATTCAAAATTGCTATTAAAGAACTGTGAATGGGCACATATACTCAGTACATGAAATTAATATACTTGGAAGTTTATTTTACTGTCCTCATTAGCTGTTACCTTAGATGTTGGTGTGGATTTTTTTTCTCCACCGTGATTTTAATTTCTTGACATTTACCATGGATAAAATAAAGTTAACAGTTATATAATTGTACTTAGTGGTTAGAATCCAGGGAACACAAGGGCTGGCCATGTGGGGTTATAGGTCACGAGCCACCTACACATCGTATCTCCTTTGGCTCCTGCTGTGACCCACATTTTACTGGAGGAATTGTTTTCCCACACCGGGTGTGGCCAAGAAGTGACTTCAGATCTCCCACACCCCACACATCTCACACAGGGTGAAAATACTCATAGAGTCCAGGTTCTGTATCTTGGCTACTGTTATGGCTTCCCCCTCAATATGATTATATTATAACTAGAGGCCCAGTGCACAAAATTCGTGTGTGTGGGGGGGGTGGGGGGGTGTCCCTCAACCTGGCCTGCACCCTCTCCAATCTGGGACCCCTCGGGGATGTCTGACTGTTGGTTTAGGCCCAACTGGACATCCCTCTCACAATTGGGGACCACTGGTTCCTAACCGCTCGCCTGCCTGCCAGCCTGATCGTCCCCTAACTGCTCCCCTGCCGGCCTGATTGATGCCTAAATGCTCCCCTGCTGGCCTGATGGCCCCCAACTGCCCTCCCATGCCAGCCTGGTCACCCCCAACTGCCCTCCCCTGCAGGCCTGGTTGCCTCCAACTGCCCTCCCCTGCCAGCCTGGTCACCCCTAACTGCCCTCTCTTGCAGGCCTGGTCGCCCCCAACTGCCATCCCCTGCTGGCCATCTTGTGGTGGCCATCTTGTGATGACATCGTGCGAGGGCGTCGTGTGACGCCACCTAGGCTTTTATTATATAGGATTCTAATATCAAGCAAGAAAACAAATGAATTTTGAAGAATAAATTGTTTTGTCAATTTACAAAGACTTGAACCGGAACTTAGTGCAGTGTATGTCTCTACAGTCCTCTCCCTGGGACTCAGAGAGTCCGAGAATGATAGGGCTGGAAGTGGCCTTCCGGATCACCCCGGACTGCACTGAGGGAGAGTACCACTGGACTCATAAATCCTTCCAATGAGACAGTCTCAGATTCCCTAACATGTAAAACCGGCCATACATTACTGTTCTTTTCCTAATAACATATGAAAGCGTCGTGCAAATTTTATGGCTGAAATAACAGTTCATAGGGTTAATAGAGGTAAGTGAATGTTTACATTTTGTTTTCAAATAGATCGTGGATATTTAACTTTGGAAGATTTCCAAAAAGCATTCAAGCAGGTGGCTCCCAAGTTACCAGAAAGGATAGCGCTCGAGGTTTTCAGGTAAGGCCCCCAAATCCTCACATGCACCCACCCCTTGATGTACCATTTCCTTTTTCAAGTTTTCAGTTTTATGGAGAAGACCTTTTTATGCTGATTTCTTCACGAATGAACATTTTCATCTCACAGTATATGATCATGACCCCGGAGAGAAATGATTTATAGTTAGCTCTTCATGCACCAACGCCCTCGATGGTGGGTGCTTGCCCACCTGGGAGGTGCGTAAGAACGTTTGGTAGGGGTGGGAAAGGGACAGGAAGAGAGTGGAACTGGTTTGTGTATTTATGTGTCGACCAGAAACAACAAAGCTTTAGTGTGTAACACGGATGCTGGTGTTCTCCCATGGTCAGTATTTCATCAGACACAGGCTACGCATATTCTGCGGAGAGAAGAGCCCCCCTGACACCTGCTCGTCGCAGTGCATGCGTTCGTGATAAAGTAGATTTGAAGAGTATATTATGTTATCTTTATGAACTAATTTGGACACAGTGGGCAAGTGGCTTGAAAGCAGTTTCTGTTAGGAAGCTGCCGATTGAAGGAAACATGCTGACATGAGAAAATAGCAGAGCTGCCTCTTCTGTGACTGCCAGCATGAGCTCGTCATCACCTGTGGCCAGGTGTATTAGTCAGGGCTCGGAACAGCAGCAGGAGCCAGAGAACCAGCATAGTGCAGCTCAGGAAAGATGGCAGTGTACTGCTCTCTCACAAACACAGGCAGTCAGGGCCGATTCGATGGCAACATAGCCATGAAGGGACCCAGCTGCCTCCTTTCTTGTTCCGGCTGCCTCCACACCTGGCTTCGCCCTCCTGCTTCCAGGATTGCTTAAATTCCAGTATCAAACTTGAACTCCAACCAGATAGGAGGAAAGGGAAGAGAAGATAGGCCCTTCCTTCTAAGTCTATTGTCCCCATGACCAAAACTCAGTTCCAAGGCCATGTGCAAAATGTCATCTTTGCTCTGGGCGGTAATGTGCCCTCTGAGTTTCTGATACTGAAGGAGAGAATGGCTGTCGGGGGACATCTGGCAGGTGTTCCCATTTGGGATAAAAATAATTTAATGTAATCTGACCAGCCGTCAGCCCTGCCCATTAGAAATGATGAAGTAGGTTATTTGAAATAAGGATTTGCACTCACGGTTATTGATAGTGACATATATGAAATTCTTTTGCTGTGTCATTCACAAGCAAGTTGTTGAGCAAACTATTGAAGGAGAGCAGTTAAAGGCACCTGCAGACCGTGCCATAGAACAGTTTTGCTTAGTTGATTCTGGAACAGCGGGTTCTTTAAAATATAATGGAATCTTTGTACACACTTTGTGATGAGAAGAGTGATGAATGTCAATGTATTTCTGCCACACAAGCGTTGTGTTAAGAAAAGAACAAAGAATTGTTACTTTATTTTCCTTTTACTAAAAGACAGGTGTCCACATTTGCTGACCTTTCTGTGT
Organism: Myotis yumanensis; assembly: GCF_028538775.1. Lineage (NCBI taxonomy): Eukaryota > Metazoa > Chordata > Mammalia > Chiroptera > Vespertilionidae > Myotis > Myotis yumanensis. The sequence continues at coordinate 11,412,259 of NW_027223752.1, forward strand.
TAAGTGGTTTCAGGAGGAGCTACCTCATAGAAATTTTTTAACAATACACTTAAATATAGCCTTTCAAGGTATAAGCAATGTTTTAACAGGGAGTGTGCGAGTACCTGCTTCTCCAAACAAACCTGCGCTACCCAGACAGCATTTTTGGAAATGGGTATTTGGAAACGTGATTTAAAAAAAAAAAAAAAGATGGCCCAGCTGGCATGGCTCAGTGGTTGATCATTGACCATGAACCAAGAGGTCACCAGTTCAATTCCTGGGCATGTCTGGGTTGTAGGCTTGATCCCCAGTAGGGGGCGTGCAGGAGGCAGCCAATCAATGACTCTCATCATTGATGTTTCTCTCTATTCCTCTCCCTTCCTCTCTGAAATCAATAAAAATATATATTATAAAAAGATGCATGTCACCTATTAAAACCCTTCACATCTGCATGTTTAATAAGTTGAAACTGGAATGTCCTAATCTGGTGGGAAAAAAACCTTACAAAGTTTTATTGGTTTTAGGACACAGTTTTAAAAAATATAAACATTTGATAGCTTTCATAAGCTTTCAAGAGTGACTAATATCAGGGAAGATGGACATTTACTTGCTGAATGTCAGTGAGCAGTAACAGCAAAGTAATAATAATAAAAAAAACTTTAAACCTTTCCGTATCAGAGGTTGGACTTCAAAACCGAGGGCTCAGTGCCATGTTGCCCTTTTCCATCATATCTGCATATCTTCGTGACATGACTCTGACAGCCATTCAAACCAAGTATTAAAACAAATTGCTCAACCACAAAGGATTAAACCGAGATGTTCAGAAATAATAACGGATATTAAATCATGTTCTTGATAAATATCATGAATCATTTTTGGTGACAATAGAAAGTTGTTTGCCATTAAATAAAATACTTGCATCTTTAATTCTTTAGAATTTCTATATTATGTTTTATAATGTGCACCTAAAACTAAATGTATTGCCTGGCCGGCGTGGCTCAGTGGTTAAGCATCAGCCTATGAACCAGGAGGTCCTGGTTCAATTCCTGGTCAGGGCACATGCCCGGGTTGTGGGCTTGATCCCCAGTGTGGGGCATGCAGGAGGCAGCTGATCAATGATTCTCATCATGGATGTTTCTTTCTCTCTCTCTCTCTCTCTCTCTTTTTCCCTCCCTCTCTGAAATCAATGAAACAAAAATAAATAAATGTATTCATAGGTCCATACATCTTATCTTTCCCAGGATTATGTGATCAACACAGTTTGGGGACCACTGCCATATACAACCTAGCAAGGCATTTTTAGTTCATTGAATGTGCCCTGTTTAAACTCGCCTTTGTATTATTTTTTTTATAGCACTACAATCCCTAAGCCAGAATAAATGATGCATAATAAGTATTAAAGGAAGTTGTGAAAACAAAAAAGGAAAAATATGTCCTGTACATTGAAGTAGCCCAAAGAAACAGATGCCTAACTTGCACACATACCTCTGTTTCGATGGTGCAAACAGGTTTCAAGGGTAAGGAAAAGAAAACCAGTGATGCCAAATCCCGTCATGTTTCTAAGGTTAGACTCTTGCTCTTTGAGAAGCTCGAGTGGCATTTGACTTAACTGACGAGCACAAATGGGGTTCATTGCCCAGGTCCATGGTTACCCAGAAGCAAGCTGGTGCCTGAGGATCACTGAAGGAAGGCAGCTAGGGAGGGAGCCTTCTCCTTAAAGCAGAGTCGCCTGTGCCGTGACAACTGAAGGAGTTTTCATAATCTTCCATTCATGGGCTGCCAGATTCTCACCAGAGAAACTTCTGAAGATCAAGAGCCGTCTCTTTCAGAAGTACTTGCCCATGTTGCACTCCCCTAAACCAACAAAGCACAACAGTAAAACCAACCAGACAACCAAAGCGAACAACTCAAAAAGACAGACTTGGGGGCATAAGGCATCAAAGAAGCATTTCTCTTCCTAAGTTGTTAGAAACACCGGTGCGCCATTGATTAAATCTGGGGGCGTTCCAGGGACCAAATGAGAGACTTTGATCAGGTTTGTGAGTTGCTGCCTGACTGCTTTGGTTATGTCTGCCTTAGTGATTTTTATCATGAATGAAAGCAATGTCTTTTTAAATATATATGGTCAGGGTCTGTGACAGTCACGGTCTGTTCTGCCATCATAACCTCTTTTGGTTTAATGTTCCTTCTGTAGTTAAATGGATTCAGAGCTCACCTCCAGGCCTTGTGACATCGCTTCTGTGTTGCTGACGTTGATCATAAGAACTACCTTCCCTGGTGCCTTTCACGTTCAAAAATGTTTATCTGGGCCGTTGTCCTTGAGTAAAGGTATATAATGGATTGAGCATTAGCACTTTCACGTCATGTTCTGTTTCTTTAAGAACACTGGTTATATATGTTGGAAGTCCTTTTAAATTTTTTGTTAACTTCTGTTTCATCTGCTTGTTTTGCTCACGCCTCTTAGTATATTTTCCACAGTGTCTCTTCTCCCGTGTGCTACATCTAATATGGCATTTCCCCACCAGTTACAGTTTATTTTTCTCTGGCATTTCTTTCTTGAGCTACATCTGTGGATGTTTCATTTCTTTTTTGTAATTTTGCTGTATCTTGTTATTTTATATTTCCCCTAAGGTTTTCTGTATCTACTTTCAACTCTTGTTTTATGGAGGTGCTTGCTTTAATGGAAGAAGCAGTGATTTTGGAGATTTTATTCTTAATGGGTGATTGCTTGGGAGCTACTGTTATAGCTTTTTACATTTCAATTAAGGAGAGCAAGTTTTCTACCGAAGGAAGGGTTTTGAGGAACAACTTACTTTCTTAAACCAAGAGATGATATCTTGTGTAGAAAACAAACACAAAAGTTGGTACTAGCTTGTTATTTCTAAGATATAAAATGTTTAATATTTGGATTTCAAAATTTGAGATTCCTTTCAGTGTTTAAAACATAATTTCCACGTAGAGCCGATGACCAGGATTTGTGTGTTTGTGTTCTAAAAGAACGGAGTGTGTTTGAGTAACTGAAACAACTTATTTCTACTCACCACCAATTGGCAGAAGTTCAAGCAGTATGAGAGCTGACAATACTATTTATACAATAGAATTAATGTGAGATAATAGGCTGTTTCTAGCCCAGAAAGGTTGAAACAAACAAAAATACCTTTCCTTTTTAAAAAATATATTTTCATTGATTTCAGAGAGGAAGGGAGAGGAAAAGAGAGAGAAAGGAACATGAATGATTGGCTGCCTCCTGCACGCCCCCTACTGGGGATCGAGCCCACAACCTGGGCATGTGCCCTTGACCAGAATTGAACCTGGGACCCTTCAGTTTGCAGGCTGATGTTCTATCCACCGAGCCAAACCAGCCAGGGCCCTTTCCTTTTTAATATTAATAGGACTTGCTGAAAACTTTACAGTGCTATCTTTTTAAAAAAAGATTCAAAATCTTTAAAGACGAATGGGTTAAGTTAAATGTATTTAACTTGGCCAACATCTGGTCACCTTTCTAAACTCCTCCTTAATTCATCCCGAATTCCTGTGTTGTCCTTGGCCTGGTGCTTGTTCCTGTGGATGTGTGATGTGTATTTAAACTTTGTTCTGTTTCCCTTGCTGGCAGTGCCTTTGTCTACTTCCTGTCTGTCCAAGGTAGACCTGTCTTTTCAAGGTCCTGCTCAGTAGAGCCCCTTTGTCCTTTACATTGAACATTCTTCTCTTCTTTCTCTAAATTTTTATTGTGCTTGCTAGAGTCCCGGTGCACAGATTCATGCACTGGTGAGGTCCCTCAGCCTGGCCTGCGGGATCAGGCCGAAACCAGGTCTCCAACATCCCCCGAGGGGTCTCGGATTGTGAGAGGGTGGCAGGCCAGGCTGAGGGACCTTACCGGTGCACAATTGGGGCCAAGGAGGGACTGCGGGAGGGCTCCAGGGCGTGTCCAGCCTGTTTTGCCCAGTCCCCATCAGGGCCGATTGGGTCTGGCCAGCTGGGGAGGGACCGTGGGAGATTGGCCGGCTGGGGAGGGACTACTGGAGGGCTCCAGGGCGTGTCTAGCCCGTCTTGCCCAGTCCCCATCAGCTGGACCCCAGCAGCAAGCTAACCTACTGGTCAGAGCATCTGCCCCCTAGTGGTCAGTGTGCATCATAGCGACTGGTTGAAGGGTTGAACAGTTGGACACTTAGCATATTAGGCTTTTATTATATAGGATGGTTGTGTATTTTTTTCAATCCCTTACTTGGTAAACAAAAATACTGTGTTGAGGATTATCTCTGTAAACTGCTACAAGTTCCTTGAGGTTATGAGCTTATCTACAGCATTCACTGTTCCAGCATATTGCTTTATGCATTGTAGTTACTTAATAAGTAAGTGGTGTTGGTCCATTGTCACTCTACATACCCAGTGACGGTAAAATTCTCACTTACAGTTTCCCCTATAATTAATTTACTTCTTATCAACGAAGAAAGAGAACACTAAAATGCAGTCAGGAGCTTTATAACCACATGTGGCTTTGCTTCCCATTTTTCTCTTTCTACGTGGGGTTTTTATGCATCCATCTCTGATGGCCCCTTTTGCTTTATTTGGGGAACATTTTCTGCTCTTGATTTAAGCCTCTGCTGTCATCAGGAAGCTGGCTTAATGCTCTCTCTTGCCTTTGCCCGCCAGCAGTGCCCTGTTATACATCTGGCTGGCGCTTTCCTCTGAGAGGATGTTTCCTCCATGCCCGGGAGCCTTCTCCATCGCATGTAAGCACTGAGATTTGCACCTTCCCACCCCCTGTCAATTGGCAAAGGGCTCTGGGAATCTTCTGCTTCCCAGCCATGAAATGAAACCTGGGTGTGTGGGGAGCCCATTCCCTGGCCCGACGGCCAAGGTTCTGAGTGCACAGGCGGGTTGTCAGATATTAATGGGACGCGGAAATACTGAGGCACCAAAGTGCTCTCCAGGCTCGACAGGGGGCGTTTAAGTTATAGCTGATATTTCTGGGGTAAGAATTCCATTCTTCATGCTACATGAGAAAGGCAGAAAACATAGAACATATACTTCTCCTTTTGGGGATATTAAAATTGGTTGACAGTAAGAGCATCATGACTTGTAGACTAATGCGTTTTCAGTGTCAGTGTCAATGGGGGTGGGGCTTAGGCAGTTTTATTTAGTTAGTTAGTTATTTTGATCCTCACCTGAAGATATTTTTTCCATTGGGTTTTTAAGAGAGACTGGAAGGGAGGAGGAGGAGGAGGAGGAGGAGGGGAGAGAAACATGGATGTGTCATCGATTGGTTACCTCCCGCATGCGCTGTGGGGCTGGATACAAGGCTGGGATTTAACCTGCAACCCAGGCACGTGCCCTTGACCAGGAATCCAAGCCGAAACCCTTAGGTTCACAGGCCGATACCCTAACCACTGAGCAACCCAGCCAGGGTGGTTTAGGCACTTTTAAAAGGGAGTAATGGATAGTCCCTTGGCAGAAAGTTCATATATGCTTTATATAGCAGCCATTATAAAAGGAAGGATTGTCATGAGCTTGGATAAGAGGAACCAACAGACTCTTCTGTTCTGCTGCATGAGCCCAGGGCCCTATAGGAAAGTGATTTCAGGTAGCATTTATTTTTGCAAATCATTTGCATCTCTTTTTGAGTGTCATTCCTCACTGCGTTCTTTAAGGTCCTAGGACTCCTTTCTGCCGGCAGCAACGTGTTAAACGGCATTTTCTCGGACAATCTCTAACGAGAATTTCCCGGTTATTATTTTATGCATCAGAATGATTCTCTTATCAATGTAGTCATGGGACCTCAACAAAATCGCAGTTATTATAGTGAGGGCCTACTTTGGTGAACACGATTTTTGATCTGTAAGTATCTACATGCTTCTGTGTATAGAAAAGTATAAAGAAACGACTAGAAACCCTATCTCGTTCTTTGTAACCACATATCGCCTGCACCAGCTCTACCTGGTGCGTGAGTGTAATGGCCAAAGAAGGAGCCTTCTTGAGTTTCCAATTTTTATTTCATGAATTTGTGTATTTTCTTTGCAATGGTAATGCTTTAGTTTTCAACTGTTTTGTTTAAAAATTTTATTGTCAGAGATCCCCTTTTCTATTTACCCTCTCGCATGCTATCACCGAGGATGTGTGCAGCTTTTTGAGATGACCTCAGAATGTCCTTCCTCTCACACGTAACATATTGAATAAAACTGCACTTTAAAAATCCAGCTACAGAAACAATCACAGTCTAATCATTCCAAGAAAATGTTTTTCTTTCGGAGGGTTCATAATCCATATTGCTCTTTGGACAAAAATGATATCCTTGTGTTTGAGGATAATCCTTTTACCAGCATAAACTTTAGAACTGGTGATGCAGGAATTAAGCTCAGCAGCTGGACCGGAAAACATATAGAGTACAATAATGACTTCATTACATAGATTTGCAAATAGAACGTGTCATTTTGATTTCTTCAGTTAAGCTAATGTTACCCAGGATATGTTATTTCATCTCTTTCATATTTGGGATGTCCAGGTATTGTATTCCTCTCTTATGTTCAATCCATTCAGATGTCCATTCTACTCATCCTTCAAGGCCCAGATGTTAAGTAAGATATTTTTCTCGAAAGCTGGCCCTACCCACCACTTTCCAACCCTCTAAAAGGCAATCGACTCCAGCTTTGGCTTTAAACTCCCAATCTGTCATAAATAGCTTTCTTGTTTATGCTTATACATAAACAAGATGCATAGTTATTGGGGCACCCATATTATTCCCAGTACTAGAACGTGAGCCTAAGGTAAGCAGGCACACAAGGGTATGCATCATCACGCTCCCCCCAGCACAGTTTTGTACGTGTTGAATAGTGACTCCATTTTATGTAAATGAGTGGCTTATGTAGTGAACATGCCTTTTGTTACGTATTTTTATTTTACTATCCAAATGCCACACTGACGCCTTGGTAAGGTCACCAGGTGCAGTGAGCCTGGGTATTGAGAGACTCGAGTTCTAGTCCCAGCTCAGCCACTTCCCTGACTTCCCACAAATCTCCGAGCCTCTCCGGCCTGCACGCTCCTCATCTCGGAAATGAGGGTGTCGTCTGTCTTATAGGGTCTGGCAGGCTCCTTCCAGCCCCGAAACTCACTGATGGGGTGATCTATCCTGCAAAGCGGCCTGGCAGTCTTCTTTATTTTCTTTGTTTCACAGATTTTACTCAGAATCCACCCGCCTCCAGAGGACACTGCTGGGTCTGACAGCCACCCAGCCCAGGGTGTAGTGTTTGAGATGTCACTGTAACAGGTGTTACGGCCGGTGTATCCCATCTCTCGTCTGCATATGTGGTTGAATACGCTGTTCTCGCTGTAATAGCGCCGGGGCTGTTTTTCTCTTCATCCACCTGTCACACAAGAAACGGCTGCCATGGTGTCTTTCTTATGACCTAATGTTTCGGACCCTTTCAGTCACCCTTGAAGTTATTAATAGCCGCACATCATGAATGTATTCATGCCATTTTCCTTTCTACAAGAAGGAATCCATTTCTTAACATTTTTCTTTTGTAGTTGATAGGTAACTTCCAGATGACAATTTTGATGAAATTGTGTGTTGTGTTTATAAAATAAGAAAAACGTGTACCTAATAGGAGAAATTTCTATTTTATATGAGGCATTTAAATTAACATTGTTTTCGATGTCAAGAAAAAAATAGGGTCAGAATGAAGAGTTACACTTCACAGTTTTGGTTATTCTCTGAACATATAGCCTAAAATCAGAACCAAAGATTTCCAGGGCTGTGTTTGTCTGTGACAGGCTGACCTGTGGCTTTGCTACCTCGTGTCTAGCCATCTTGTCTGCCTGCCTCCTCTGCAGTCACTCTCCTCCGCTCGGCTACCTTGAATAGATACGTTCTTGTCATTCAAAGAGGCTCCAGAGACCAGCAGCAGCCCAGCAGGGAGCTTGTCAGCAATGCCTAATCTCAGGCCTCACTCCGAACTACTGAATCAGATGTGTTTACTTTAATGCGATCCCTGGGCAGTCCATCTGCACATTAAAGTTTGAAAATCACTGGTTACCCTTCTAGTTAAATTTTGGATAGTGAGAGTCATTTAGCATTACTGTTTTTGTGTTTTCTAAAATGTTTATATTGATTTTAGAGAGAGAGAAAGGGAGGGGGGAAAGAGGCAGAAACATCGATGAGAGAGAAACAGAAACATTGATGTGAGAGAAACATCAACATCCATTCGTTTTCTCCTGCACATCCCCACTGGGGATCGAGCCCGAAACTAGGGCATGGGCCCTGACTGGGAATCGAACCAGTGACCTTGTGGTGCCTGGGACACTCAGCCACTGAGCCACAGTGGCCGGGCTTTCGCATTACTTTTTGATGGTACTCCTTAACTTCAATAGCTCTTCACTGCCTACCTGATAACGTCTAGATTCCTCAGCCTGACTTACAAGGACCCTGCACACAGACATGGCACGCTTTTTTAGCAATTCTCTTAGCATTTCCAACATCAAAAATTCTACTCACTCCTTCTGATATACTTGCTCTATACTGGTCCTGTCTCATTTCTCTTGTAGCATTTTTGCTCATGCCAGGTTCACTTCCCGCTCTTCTCTTGCTCTGACTTCCCATCCACATACCTAAATGGTATCCCTGCCTTAGAGCTTCGCCTTCCCTGGTCACTCCAGCCCACATCAGCTCTCTTCTTCCTTAGCACTCCAGCAGCACTGGCCACATTGATGCATCTAACATCAGCAGCCACGGTGACACTGGCAGCTGGCATTTACTGAGTACTTAGTATGTCATTCAGACACTGCGCTGAATAAATCCTCTTCATGGGTTAGGGTCTGTCCCCATTTTACAGATGAGGAATAGCCCAGAGAGGTCAAAGGACTAGTCCAAGGTCACCAGCTGGTGAGTAGTGGAATCAAGTTTCATACTCAGGCAGGCTTGTGCTCTTAATTCCCTTCTAACTTCTTTTTTTTAAAAAATATATTTTATTGATTTTTTCAGAGAGGAAGGGAAAGCGATAGAGAGTTAGAAACATCGATGAGAGAGAAACATCGATGAGAGAGAAACATCGATCAGCTGCCTCCTGCACACCTCCTACTGGGGATGTGCCTGCAACCAAGGTACATGCCCTTGACCGGAATCGAACCTGGGACCTTTCAGTCCGCAGGCCGACGCTCTATCCACTGAGCCAAACCGGTTACGGCCCTTCTAACTTCTTTGTGTGTGCGTGTATTTTGTGTGTTGTTGTTAACCCTCACCCATCAATTTTTTTATTTTTTATTATTTTTTGTTTGTTAGAGCGTGTGGGAGGGAGGCAAGAGAGAGAGAGAAACATCAATGTGAGAGAGACACATCAGTTGGTTGCCTCCTTCATGCACCCTTCCTTACTGGGGCCAGGAATTGAACCTGCAACCCAGGTAGATGCCCTGACTGGGAATTGAACCTGTGACCCTTCATTGGGTGGGCCCCTTCTCACTTCTTTTAACAGCATAGATGTCTGGAGAGTGGGAACCAGGCCTTTTTATCCCCATACTTGGCATGTCTCTCTGCCCAGAGATGCTCCTGATAAGCCAGTTGCGTAATTATATAGCTTTCCCTTGTTCATATGAATTGGTTTGGTTTGGTTGTTACACTTGAGGTTTCAGTTGGTTATCTGCGATATAAACAAAAGGAGCTGTTTACAAAAAAATGTACAAAAGGAAGCTGATGCAACATTTTTATCACATGAAACTGTAGCCGGCATCCCAGCTGGGGTTGCTTTGATGGGGAGCCATGTGTTACGCGTGTTGCCTTTGGAAGTCGATCACAGTTGCAAAGTATTTTGCCAAATACACTGGAAAAACAAAACATATTTAAAATCAATAAGTAGGTTTTTATCATTTTCACAGGGGTGGGGGTGCTAACCTGAATCCACAGTTGTCTCTTTGTAAGGCAGGGTTATGCTTTGATTCACCTGGAACACCCTTTGCATCAGCCGCCGAGTTCAGCGTGGTGTTTTATCACTCCCGGCTGCTCGCATTACCTGCCTGTCTCCCCTCCTTGGTTGCAACCTGCTGCTGGAGAAAATCAGGGCGAAATAGTAATTAAATGCACTGCAGACTGCGTGTGGCGCCTGCTGGTTCCTGCTCTTTCCCTCGCCCCTGCCTGTCCCCAGGAGAGGCACCAAGACTAATGCCCTTTACCTTTTCCCACTCTCTCCTGCCCATCACTCACCTCTACGCCTCTCCCACTCCTGGGACTTAGAATTTCACAAGCCCAGAACAGGATACTGGTGGCTGATCCTGGCTGCTGGTTCCTGTTGGACCCGTGGTTCTCCTCCCTGCTGTATCCTCCCCACCCCCACCGCTGTTCTCCTCCACTCTCTGCTCCTTGTCTTCACTATGAGCCAGGCCTCGGGCTGTGCCTGTGACCAGAGGCCCCACCTTGGTTCTGATCAGCCTGCAGTCCGACCTTGGCTTTTTTTTTTTTTTTTTTAAACATAGTGTTATTGATTTCAGAGAGGAAGGGAGAGGGAGAGAGAGATAGAAACATCATTGTTGAGAGAGGATCTTTGATTGGCTGCCTCCTGCAGGCCCCACACTGGGGATTGAGCCCACAACAACCACTGAGCCGTGCCGGCTGGGTGGGGCCTGAGCTTTGAGCTGGGCTCCGGTAGTTGGACGTGCTCTGTGCCAATCGGAGACCTGAAGCGAGCTCACCACACGCCTGTCTGCAGTGCCTCTACCTCCTCCCCAAACACACATACCACAGCCCACCCCCCTCCCCCTCTGCAAGCGTGACGTCTGAGAGCTCTGTGAACCTTTGGGAGCTTGTTGCTGACCTTGACCCAGAATGGGACCAGCCTCTCAGTCCAGGCAAACTGTTGTGCCTACTTGACCCAAGAGCGTGGCCTACCCGAGCCCATCTTCTGTGCAGTCCCCCAGCCCCGATCCTGTGTGACACTTCCAAATGCTTTCCTTTCCGTGCCGAGGCCGGTACACCTGTCCCTCGGGTCATGTGATACCCTGTTGCCGTCCAGGAGAACTTCCCCTCACCTGCCCTTGGTTCCCTATTTCCGGGATGGCAAACAGTTGGCATGTGTGCCATCACGGTCTCCTCCTGGGCCTGTGGCCTGCGGCCTGCACTCTTCTGATGAGCCTCAGGATCCTTCTCGGGATCTCAACCCAAGTCACTTCACTAGCGTTGTCACACACGATGGATCGGCTTGCTCCCTGTGACGGTTGTACCAAACCTTTCCCACTGCTGTGCATTGCATGTGACCTTGCCTTCTGCTTCGCTGACAGGGTCATGGCCTCTGCCTGGGTCTCCTCTACTGGCTCTTTTAAGAATACCACTGCCTAGCCCTGGCCTGTGTGACTTGGCTGGGCGTCATTCCAGGAACCGGAAGGTTGCCGGTTCCATTCCCGGTCAGGGAACATGCCTGGGTTGCAGGCTCGATCTCTGGTAAGGAATGTGCAGGAGGCAGCCAATCAGTGTTTCACTCTCACATTGATGTTTCTCTCTCTTCTCTCTCTCTCTCTCTCTCTCCCCCTCCCTCTCCCTTTCCCTCTCCCACTCCCCCCTCTCTCTTTCTCTCTCTCTAAAAATCAATAAAAAATTCTTTTGAATAAAGAATACCACTGCCTAATAACAATAGTACAGTGGATGGAATTTACAATTAAGATGTCTAAGTACACTTGACATTAAGTGTCATTCAGGAATCAAGTTAAAGAATGTATTTAGGAAGAAAAATACAAATTAAAAAAATGCTTGTCTTAAGCCAAGTCATCATCTTGTTAGGGTTCCTGGTAACCCATTTGTGATTTCAAGCAGAAATCTTCTCTGACTTGGAGATGGCAGATAAAGGCTCTCCGCCAAGGCGGGGAGGGGGCAGTAGAAGAGTCTCGCACTTGTTCCCTTTTTGCAGAAATTCAGCTGTTTGGTGGAGAAAGTATTCAGTGAATGCAGGAATGAATGAGTGAATGAATAAACAAACAAACGAGCAAAGGAACAGAATGAGGTTGAGCAAAGTTTGCATGTTCAAAGTATGTATTAAATTGGGTAGAGCAGCTGCTGGCCCTTAATTTTATCTGGGCCTATTACAGATTATTGTCTTCTTCCTTGGGTTTGCAATTGCAGATTTAGACTCAGAGGCTTTTAAAACTGCTATCATCATAAAGTTACTACAGTAGTTTTATACTCTACTAGAGGCCCGATGCATGAAATTCATGCAAGAGTAGACCTTCCCCCAGCTGCTGGCACCGGCTTCCCTCTGGGACCTGGGCTTCCCTCACAGCCCTGGCTTCGTCCGGAAGGTCGTCCAGAAGGACGTCTGGTCTAATTAGCATATTACACTTTTATTATTATAGCTGAGAAAACTTGCTAACAGAACCCTGCCATCAGGGTCAAATTCAGTTAACTGGATGGAACCTTTGTCTTCATCTCTTGTATATTGTGTAGTAGAGAAGTTTCTGCAAATTTTTACAGTGTAGAATCATTCTGCCACTTACAAATTTGACCTGACAGCAAGTGGCTGGATGTACTTTTCATAGACATCTTGTATCCACAAATGGGTTGTTTTGGGGGGGAAATTGGACTTCTTCAGGAATACTTACTCTCACAGATGGATTTATTGTGGGGAGATCAGGTTTGAGCCCCCAGGGCTCAGTTGTGCTGTATACTGCTCTCCGTTGCCAGTTACGGTTCAATTAAACAGGGAGGAAGGATAAATGGCAACATATAGCCACACCTCAAATGGCAGAATCCATCTTTGAGTCAGGAATTTTGGTGGAAAAGGCTCAGAATTCTTGAAATGTGAAATTGCCTCTTCATTTTGATTTCCAATTAAATTAATGTCTTATATAGACACTGTAGGCTAGCATAGTATTCCGTACCATTTACCCTGCTCTCTTTCTCTCTTAGTTTCTAATTTTCATTATAGTTCTTAGTCCTTGCTTTTGGAGTGTGAGCTCATGGTCGAATAAATCAAATTAGCTTTAGTGAGTAGATTTCGTTGTCTCTAATGACTTACTAACCGAAATATACCTTCTTATGTGAAAAAGCCAAAGTGGATTGTTATTTCTTTGATTGACAAGGAAAGTCATTTCTAATTTTATTTAGAGACGGAAATAAATTACTTTGCTGTAAATTAATTGTGAAATAAATGTATGATCCTCTCTTAATGAACAAAGCAGATGGGAGAGCCAAGCAAGTGTGCAGTAGATCTAGTCCACCAGTTGGTGGTGCTAAAAAACTCTGATAAGAAATTAATTGGAAGGAGAGGTGGCTCACCTGGAGCGTTTCCTAATAAACGTTATTAGTTTTTGAAAAATTAGTACTGAAAATATATGCCCAAATTATTGCATCTTCTAAGCTTGGGAACCACCCCAGATCTCTTTGATGAACAGCAGAATACATTTCTAAACGGTAAAGATGTCATTGGCTCTCGTACTATTCACATTTTGGAAATTGCCTGTTGTGTAGCATCTGGCTCCATCCGGGAAACGGCCTTTAGCCTGCGGCCTGGGGAATGGAGGTGTGGGCAGTCACGTATTCCTGGTCCTATTTAGGTGCCGGGTTTAGATGAAAGAAATGTCGATTCGTGTTAGTACTACTCTTATTTCACTACTAATGTGCTTTTTAGAGGCTGGGTATGTTTGTTCAACCCTGTTTAGCCCATTGTCTTTAGCGCCCGAGGGGTCCAATAGGGCAATAGTCTGCTGGTTTTATGTGTCCGGAGAGGCACTCAGAGCCTCAGAGTCAGGGAGAGCGGGTTTTGAATTCCCCAACCTGTTTCGTAACTATCTCTCAGTCACTTATATAAATTCTTTACAGCTCAGTTTCCCCGTGTGTAAAAGGGGGACAATGACAGCTTTCCCCAGAGTTGGGGTCAGCGTTAGATGAGGGTCAGGAGTGGTCTTTGCATCTTGTTTACCCTTCATCCCCTGCTTGAAGCAGAGACTACGGCTCAGATATATATATACACACACATACACATACACATACACATACAGAGAGAGAGAGAGAGAGAGAGAGAGAGAGAGAGAGAGAGAAACATCATGTAGGAGAGAAACATTGATTGGTTGCTTCCTGTACGCGCCCTGACCAGGGATTGAACCCATGACTCTTCGGTGCATGGAACGATGCTCCAACCAACTGAGCCACACCAGCCAGGGCAGTGGCTCATTATTTTGGGGCCTGCACCATACCCCCAGGCATGGACCAGGCCTTAGGACAAGGCCTCGTGCTTCACTAGTGGAAAGATCTTTCTAGGCTGTAAAGTTCCACGCAGATTTTGTAAGGACTCAGACTCACAAAAGAGAAACCTAGTTATATCTGCCTGTCTCTCCTGGAGATATGTATGTGTTGGCCTGAATCTGACTAAACATTGAAAATTGAGGAAGGGAACGCGTGATTGCTGAAGGGCGGAGCGAAGGTATTACTCAGAGTTTGTCCACCCATTTACTTGTTCCACACACTTTTATTGAGCATCACTGTTCCAAAGAGGACGCCAGGGGCGCCTCAGCTCACCTCTGAGAGCTGCGGACTTAAAGAAGCAGGTGCTTCGCCCTAACCGGTTTGGTTCAGTGGATAGAGCATCAGCCCCTAAGGAGTGAAGGGTCCCAGGTTCGATTCTGGGTTGTGGTCTTGACACCCAGTAGGGGGCATGCAGGAGGCAGCCAATCAATGATTCTCCTTGATGTCTCTATCTCTCCCTCTCCCTTCCTCTCTGAAATTTATAAAAATATATTTTAAAAAAGAAGAAGCAGGTGCTTCCCACCGGGCAACCCTTATCTATGTAACAGGAGGATTATTTAAATTTATGTATTTTTATAATAATATAAAAATTAGTGTAGGATTGTCTGTAAAATAATTTAATTAATTAATTAGTTTTTATTTATTTATTTTAAAACAGAGACCCTATCTTTTTTTAAAAATATATTTTATTGATTTTTTACAGAGAGGAAGGGAGAGGGATAGAGAGTTAGAAACATCAATGAGAGAAACATCGATCAGCTGCCTCCTGCACACCTCCTACTGGGGATGTGCCCGCAACCAAGGTACATGCCCTTGACCGGAATCGAACCCGGGACCCTTCAGTCTGCAGGCTGACGCTCCATCCGCTGAGCCAAACCAGTTCCGGCAAGTTTTTATTTTTTAATATATTTTTTTATTGGTCTCAGAGAGGAAGGGAGAGGGAGAGAGAGACAGACACATCAATGATGAGAAATGTGTCTAACTGGGGGTTGAGCCTGCAACCTGGGCGTGTGCCCTGACCGGGAATTGAACCGTGACCTCCTGGTTCATAGGTGGACACTCAACCACTGAGCCATGCCGGCCGGGCAAATAATTTATTTTAGAACGTTTAAATACTCTGATTGTACTCTGGCCCCTGTGGCTCGGTTGGTTGAGGGTCATCCCATGCACCGAAAGGTCACCAGTTCGATTTCTGGTCAGAGCACTTGCCCAGGTTGCAGGTTCAGTCCGGGCCAGGATGTGTGCGGGAAGGCAAACTGATTGATGGGTTTTTTTTTCTCTCTCTCTCCCTCTCCCTTCTTCTCTCTCTAAAATCAATAAAAACGTATTTTAAAAACAAACAAAACTGATTGTTTTTATTACATTTTCCACAGCATATTCTGTGTTTGGAAGGTTGAAACAAGTCCAAAGAAGGCTTCAATAAATAGTAAAATCATAAAACTCTATTAACTAGGTGCCTTAGCCAGTATAGCATTTAACTGTTATATGTACAATATAAGGAATATATATATATATATATATATATATTTAAAATAATTTTATTGATATCAGAGAGGAAGGGAGAGGGAGAGAGAGCTAGAAACATCAATATTGAGAGAGAATCATTGATGGGCTGCCTCCTGCACGCCCTTACTGGGGATTGAGCCCGCAACCCCAGGCATGTGCCCTGACTGGGAATGGAACTGTAACCTCCTGGTTCATAGGTCGAGGCTCAACTACTGAGCCATGCCAGCTAGCCAGGAACATATTTTTTGAGGAATAAATAGCACAGCTAACATCTTTGGTTAGATCGGATTGATAGATTCAGACCTTTGGTAGTTAGAGTTTCCAGAATCATGGAATCCGGTGGTGGCGGCCACCTGAGCATTCACGGATGCTTGTCTGTCTATTGTGTAGCTCAGAAGACGGAGACTAGGCAAACTTAACGACCTACCCACAGTGGCACAGACCTGGATCAAAATGCAGGTCCCCCGACCCCCAACTCTGTGCCCGTGCGTTATTGTCCCATCCTAACTGCCACGCGATGAGCCATTGTCAGTGTAGATAAAAACAAGTGGATGCTTGTTCAGCCTCCATAAACTTTCCTATTAAACACGGGGTATCATTTCTGCCCAGCTGTCAGAATGCAAACTTCGACTGTATCCAAGGCAGTTAATTAAGGTGCTCCAACCACCACACATTTCAGAGCAGAGAGAGCTAAAGGGAGGGCGGTGCTCAGCCTGAGCAGACCAGCCCGCGTCTGAGCCCTACAGGGCGGGCAGGGCTTTCATTCAGCCTCTGCCTCGCCTGCCTCTGTCTCGCTGGATGAATGGCATCGCCCGCTGCTGGTGTATTAGTAATTTCTGAGTTTGCTCCCTACTAAAAGTGACCTCATTGTTTTTTGCTTCTTATCCATAATTATACAGTAACAGGAAAATAAAGCCGGCTCTGAGTACAGCCCACAGCAGAAACCGTGTGCTCTTTATGCAAGTTTGATTTATAGACGCTCACTGCAGCGCCGAATGACTATGAAACATTCATCTTCCCATTGCTAGTTGCCATGGAAATCGAGTACACAGAGCAGTGTCATTCCCGTCCTGGTGCTGCCTGCAGTAGTTTATTCCTTTGTTGTTCTCGTTTCTTAAGCAACTGCCTAGCATTCTTTCATCGTTACAATTAATCTCACACATGAGTTTTTATCTTTCATCTCAAATAGGAAGCACTAAAAATGTAGGAGGAAAATGGGGAGAATTTAAATATTTTTGTGGCTTTAAATATGCATTTGCGATTTTTCCCCCCCTCAGTCCCGTCGGAAAATAGGTCATGCGAAAAAAGAAAAAAGCACATATTAGTGTACAGGAATTTCAATAAAGAAAGCAATGTAAAATTTGAGCGAAAAGCAATGCTGTACTAAGGAGATTTTAAGGAACTTTAGATTCTCAAGTCTCCCAGTGTTTGAAGCTAAATAACTCTGTTATTTTGGGTCCTGCCAACCCAAAACAAACAAACAAACAAAAAGCCCTGAGCTGTCTCTTACCAACTCTCCTTTTGTTTTGTTTTGCTAGTCTTCGTAGGGGTTGGAACAACCTAAATATTTGCTGGATAGATGTGGTAATATTAAGAGTAGGGGGTCCTTTTTAAAAAAAAAAAAAAAAAAAGCTAATAAAGTTCAATAATTTTTTTACAGTGTAAGTGAAAGGAATTCTTGGTCTTCTTGTTTTTAAGGAGTCCAGCTTGTCCCCGTTTCACCTAGCCTAGTCCACAGTACTACGAACCATGCTGCAGTTAGTAAGTGCTTGTTGGTTAGCTGCCTTCTCCGTGGGCTTCTGGCCAAGTCTGTTGTAAGAGAGCGCGTTCTGGGAGAGCTGTCTGGGTCTGAAGCCCTGCCCCATTGCTTACTGGCTGTGATCCCTTTGAAAAGCGGCTCCATTCTCCGTGGCTCCCTTGTCTGTAGAGTGAGTGGCTATGAAATGAAGATGACGAGGGGTTGTTGGGAGGGTTCTCAGAATCATGCAAAGGGCCTAGCTCTGTGCCTGGCACAGAACAAAGGCCCGGGCAGGGGCTTGGGTGTGGGGGGACTGTTTTGGTGGTGGTGAAGGTCATTGCTGCTAGGGTCACTGCTCCGACTGCTGTGCCTACCCCGGGGCAAAACGGAGGGGCAAGCTGAGCTCTCACCCAGAGGACCTTGCCCCCAGCATCCAGGTACACAGATAGCTGCCCATGCCTTGTTTCACTTGGGCTACCTTGCTGGATTCATTCATCTCTACACTTTATTTTTTAAAAAATATATTTTATTGATTTTTTACAGAGAAGAAGGGAGAAGGATAGAGAGTTAGAAACATCGATGAGAGAGAAACATCAATCAGCTGTCTCCTGCACACTCCCTACTGGGAATGTGCCCGCAACCAAGGTCCATGCCCTTGACCGGAATCGAACCTGGGACCTTTCAGTCCGAAGGCCGACGCTCTATCCACTGAGCCAAACCGGTTAGGGCCATCTCTACACTTTAGATACTAGGGTGGTAGCCTGGATGTATTGACAAGGGTCTTCCTGTCTGCACAGGGAGAAGAGAAGGTTGGCAGGTTTCTCCGCTATGACCTGGACTTGTTTCTTATCCCTGGCCGTGCATGGGGGGCGCAAGGGGGAGGGGAGTGGGCTGCCGGATCCTGTCTTGGTAGGGGAAAGTTCCAGTGTTTATCTGCAGCACCTGAAATCACACGTGATCTGCCGCCTCTCCACCCTCCGTGCTTCCCATGTCACCCACAGCGGCTGCCGCCTGCCCCCAGCCTTTCTGGAGCTGAAGTTTTCCGAGCTGGTGGCAGAAGCATTCCTTGTTGAAAGGCAGTCTCCTGGGCCGTCCTCCAGGGCACAGGGCAATGCCCATTTTTTGGGTTTAGCTTTTGTTGGGTTAGTCTTGTATTTTGTCTCTTTTGCTTTGTGCAGTTCTTTTCCCCTTCTCCCCCCAATTTTCATGTTGAAATTCCTTCGACTGCATTTCTGTTTATTTTATTAGCTGGCTTCTTAATGTTGCTAAAAGTTGTTTGCTTTAAGCGATCACAAAGTGAGTAACCTTAGGTTAATTTGTCTTGCTTTCCCCAAGCCCGATCCATAGCATGTGACCTAGGCGCACTTTTGTTAATGATGAAAACGAAATAGCCTTGATGGTTTGTTTCCCTTTGCCACATCCCAATACTGTAGCTCAGCGTCCCCGGTTCTCTTATTTCGTTCTTGGTTTTTCCCGGTCCCCCAATCAGTGGGCTCAGGTCAGTGTACTTTTCTGAATCCTTGGGTTCTCTCTTCTCTGTCTTTCTTCTTGCTTCTCCCACGAGATAGAAACTCCAGAGTCAGCTTCTCATGTCTCCCAAGTGAAGCTCTCGACACTCGAAGTGACCTGGGTGCTCAGCAGACTCCTAGATTCTTGTGACTACATTGGACACACTGTGTGTGGCTTTCAAATCAGAGCCTGAACTCGATTTGATATTTGCTAATGTTTCCACTTCCTCCCTGGACTCCTGGTTGTATGTATGGCCCTCACCTCGTACTTCACACGCAGCGTACACTCTTGTCTCTTTGCCCCCCAGTCACTAAAGGAGGTGGCTCTGCCCTGCGTATTTCTCCCCTCAGTCTTATATCTTTCTTGGTTTTGGTAACACATATTTGTTAACATCGACTGCATTGCAGACAGTGGGAATATATGACAGTAAACAAAACAGACAGTGCCCTGCCCTCTAGGAGCTTGTAGTCCAGTTGGGGAGATAGGTAGTTAGAATCTAAGATAGTTTATCCCGAAAGATGACCACCAAGCATTGTGGGAAAATACAGGAAGGGCATGATAGGCTGGGGACGGGGCGGTGAGAAAGTGACAGCCAGTGTGAGCCCTGAGGGATGGAAAGAGCCAGGCAGGGAGAGGGAGGGTGGGTTCTGGACAGAGCGCCTCTGTGGAGGTCAACAGGAGAGCACGTTGGATAACTGAGGGGTGGTCGTACAGTCTGCTCTTGAAGACACTTGTTTTCATTTGTCTGGGTGGGTGGGTGGCACCAGAAGGATAAATGCAGAGTGATGAGAGTGGAGAGGTAGGCAGCGGCCAGATTATGAAGGGCCTTGTAAACTGTTGAGAAGTCTGAACTTCATCCTGAGGACATTGAGAAGCCATTGAAACGTGTAGGGAAGTGACGTGATCATCAGATTTCTGGATTTCCTGATCTCTCCTCGCGCGGTGCGGAGACTTGTTGAACGTGGCAAGGGTAGCCTCTCTTTGGGCTGATCCCAGGCACCACCTTCCCAAACTCACCTTCTCCTTATCCCCACAGTGTGTGTCCAGCTCAGCATGTCCAGCTTCTTGTATTTTCCTGATTAGCACGAAGGCTTCTTTCAAACTCTAACTCCCCTTTTCTAGCTTCCTGCCTTTAGGCTAGACCTCTGCCTTCTCCCAAGCTCCTGGTTGTCTCTGCTCTGAAACGAATGTGTCAACTGGACCATCCACTGGGTCTCCCGTATTACTGTTGCCCAGAGACTCCATTGCTTTGCCTACCACTTTGTATCCACTAGGATTTGGGGTCGGCTTGCATCTAGCCTGAACTCCTCTGACCCCTGAGAGTCATTGTAACTCACACGGTTGGCCCTTCCTGCCCACCCAGACCAGCCCAGACCTGCACCTGAGAGGATTCCTCTGACCCTCTGTTTCCAACCAGCAGTTGAGTGTCCTAGGTATTCCACACTGGTCCCCACTGCACCCCCATATTGGACAGTACATGTGGGAAGATGGATTGAAATAAGATGAGTTGAACTAGCCAATATGGGGAAGTTACTTAACTTCTCGGTGCCTTAGTTTCCTGATCTATAAACTATAGAAACAAAGAGAATCTACATCATAGAGTTGTTTGGAGGATTAAATGAGCGACTGCATATAAAAACACTATGCCTGGCCCATAATGTAGATATTCACTGTTTATTGATGTTTGTATGAAGGTGTCTACATCCTAGAGAAAGAGGCGGGAGAATGTGAAAGGTTTTTGACTGCTGGAATAATTGGCCACAGCCAGATGGGCATTTATCTTGGAAGGTCCATTCCTCTTCACTTTGGGTAATTGAGAGATGACAGCAGTGCTACATGCTGCCCATCTTGGGTGGGTGGGGAGGGGATACAGACCAAGTGGGCTTCCTTTTAAATCTGAGGTTTTATCCTGTGCTGATTTTGTCCCAGAAATTCCCTTAATTTTCATGAAATCAAACTAGCTTTGCATTTCATAAATTATGCTTTATTCCCGAAGGCAGTCATGATGTTTGTCTCACCTTTGCAGTTTGGACCTCCTAAGACCAGCCTTTCCTCCTTAGTAATAGTGATAACAGCAGCTACTAGCTGGTAAGGCAATAGAAGACAACTCTGTATGTTGATTGATTCCACAGATAGTTATGAGCACATGCACGCGCAAGGCATTGAGAATGGAACTTTTGGGGCTACCAGTCGGGCAGGGACAGTCTCATGGAGTGGCCATAAGGTAAGGTAGAAAATGGTGCCCACTGTGGAAGAACAAAGGATTTCATTTCAGCCAGGGCAGTCCAGGAACTTAACAACTGAGTTAGGTTTTAACGAATCCCTAGATGGAAAGATGTAGTTGGTAAGGTGAGTAAGTAGACATGAGGGAGGAGTGATCAGAATACCTAACACATATCAAGTGCCTACTGTGTGCCAAGACCTGTTCTACGTGCTTGCTTGTCTTAACTCATTTGAGCCACACAACAAGCCCCTGAAGTGGCTACTGTTATCACTCCATTTTACAGATGAGGAAACTGAGGCACAGAGTGGCTGAGTAACTTGGCTAAGGTCACATTAACTGATAGAATCTGGCTTTGATCCAGATAGCCTGACTCCAGATTGGAAACACAAATAAACATACTCATCGTGCAAGGGACAACCTTCGCCTTCCCTTTTGTATCTCTCCCCATGGGCACCCTTTAAAGGGATTTTGAGTCTTTTTATCAGTCAGATCTACTACAGTTTAGAGATTTTGAAAGAATCATTTTTTGAAGGGCCCTTTTCCAGTTCAATTTCAATAGAATAAAGATCTAGACAGCATATAAATTTTCACAGTCAAAAATAGAGCTATATAATCTATGGCTATAACCCTTTTCATAGACCTACGGCTGTGGATATAGGAAAACACTAGCTGAATTGTACATTTTACCCCCCTTGATTTCTGACAATTTGGCCATAAAATCTTTTGATAAAAATATCAAAAAACCCTCATACTGCAATACTGTAAGATGTGACTGCGCTAATGGCAAAAAAAGTCTATATTTTAGACTGTCATGAACTGTTTAAACATCATAATGGGAAACATTTATGGCTCAAATAATTGAAGTCCACATTTCTCGGAATCTATCTCAGCCTTTTGTTAGACCTTGAAACAAATCACAAAATTGACTGGTTTAGTGTCTCCATAGCTCTTTCTTCTCCACTGGAGGCTAGTGGGATGTGCCCGAGGCTGTGGGTCTGTTCTTCAGGCTCCGATCCCATATTAGGGAGAACCAACTTGGGCAAACCTGTTAGCCTCTCTGGATTTCAGCCTCCTCTTCTGAAGGACTTCGAGTCTCCGTTTCCATGCCTCTTGTCTACCGACTCTAAAGAAAGAGATCATTAATAGTGCGCATGATCTAATGGCAAGAAATGAAGAACAAAAGAAAAAGCAAATAATTTGGTTTCATCCATTTCACTCAACATTATTTAACAAGTGTTTATTAAGCGCCTACTGTGTACGTGATAAATATTTGTGCTTATCTCTTCCCAGGCTTGCTAAGAATTACAGTGTTAAATTATCAGACTCACCCGGGGTTTACCTTCTCTCAGTTTCCCCATTTCTAATGTCCCCTTTGTGGCTGTATTATTACTATAGAATTGTATGCTATTTAATCTTATTTTTTAAAATCCCAAACAAAGAAAGCAAAAGAGAAAACTTTCATCTCAAAGTGATCCCTTAGAATGTGGCAAATTATTATTAAGTCATGTACAATACTAGTATATATATATATTTTTTTCAAGCTTTTCAATGTACAGTAGTCTTATTTAAACTACTGGGTAATGCTTTTTAGAAAAAACCACAGTCGCAGCCTGGACCAGTGGCGCGATGGATAGCATGTCCGACAACGGGTTAGGAGATTCCAGGAAAGACCATAGCCATCAGATGTTCACATCTAATCCTGATGGGCCAGCTGACATACTAGTTTTAATGGTTTGCAGTGATAAATTTGTCGTAGAATTGGAGCCTTCTCCAGGTTATAAATTGCTCAGGCCCAAACGCTGTGGAAAATTTATAAGGACTGCCATTAGAATAGAATGTTTTACATTATCTGTTGTATTGAGAGAGAGAGAGAGAAAAAAAAAAAGACCCAATAAGAGGTTTATCAGATAGTCATGAGTTCATGTGACACAAAAGAGTCATTGGGGCTATTCGTCAAGTGATAAATTGGATAATGATGACAAAAGTATGTCATTTTTTTTTTTAGTGCTTTAATGGGTGCCAGGTATCCATTATTTCATCCACTCCTCACAATAACCGAATGAGGTGTACACTCTTATTCCTATTTTACAGATACGAAAACTGAGCTTAGAGAGGTAAACTATGTTCCCAAGGTCACACAGTTAATAAATGGCTGAAAATGTTCCCAGGTGCTTGTTGTCTCCTTCAGTTCGTCATCTTTAAGGTGGAAGTCATTATCCTTGTCCTCGAGTCAGCTCTGTCTTTCGATTTCTGTCAGTGACACCGTGGTTTTCTCAGATTCGTTCTTGCAGTCGTCATTGATTTTTCCTTCTGTCTTTGCCTGGATCCATTCAGTCACCCAGTCCTTTTGCATGTTCAGTGTCTTTCTGCTGTCGACCCTCTTCCCACCTCCTTAGTCCGGGGGTCTAGGCCTCACCTAAGTGTACAGGGTAAAGGTCAAAGTCATGAGCTCAGAATTCAACGTTGCCTACCCTCTGGCTCCTACCCTCCTCTTAGGTTCTTCTGCTAACTTCTCCCCTAACCGAGGAGCCAGTTACCTAAACACATCCTGCATTTTCCCCACGTGGCCCCTTCGGGCATGGCGACTCCCTTCTGGGATGTGCCTTCCGCTGCACCTGCTGTGCCTTCCACTGAGCCCTGCCCCTTCCTTGGGGTGAGGTCGGGTCCCCTCCTCCATGGGCGTTCTGATCAGTCCACTCCTCGGTGACCATCCCGTCTGTGAGGTCGGGCCTCTCAGTTTGCGCTAAGCACGTGCTGCCTGCCTGCATTGCAGCACAGCTCTTCCCGTCTGTGATCCGCCGCTCAGTGGTGTCCAGGGGTGGGGACGCAGCCCCTCACACACCTGGAACATAGCTGTATCTGCGAGAGTGCAAGGTCCATGCCCGTGTGCACGTGTGAGGATAGAAGGGTTAACGGTAACTGCAGTGAATCTCTCACCTTGAACTCACTGAGTGAAGATCTCCCATGAATCCCCCAAGCCTTATTCAGAGACCCACTACACTGGAAAAGGACCACTCGCCTTCACAGATTGTGGAGATTGGTTGTGTGTAAGGATGGTCACAACTCCCTACCCCTGTCAGTAAGCCCTGTGCAAAGTGGCTTGGCCTTCTTCCCATCAACAGGTAGCTGACCCACTGGCCAGCATGGGTCAGTGGTGAGAGCATAGGCCTGCGAACCAAAGGGTCGCAGGTTCGACTCCCTGCTCCGGTTGGGGTACATGAAGAAGGCAACCCATAGATAAGGCACTCTCACATTGATCTTTCTCTCTCTCTCCTTTCTCCCCCTCACCCTCCCTTCCACTCTCTCTTTAAAAAAAAAAATCAATGGAAAGGATGTCCTTCAGTGGGGATTAACCAAAAAAATAAAAAATAAGAGGCAGAGTTGATTTCTCTGCTCTCTGAATCTGAACCGACCTGTGACTGACTTTGATCACAGACGGTAGCAAAAAATAGCAAATCACTATCCCTGAGGGTGATCTTGGGAATACACCTCCCCCCAAAAGGCTCCCATCTGCGCCCAGTTCCCACTGTGTGCACACAGAGGATGAGGTTTGTTTGAGATGCGTCTTTAACCGCAGTCAGTGCATTTTAAAATTTACATTTCTATAGAAAGGGTCTTAAAAGTAGGTAATAAATTGTGATTATTTACATGCTCCAATACAATAATTCTGTTTTGTCTCTTATACTTTCCTGAATATAACCCAAAGCTAATATCGATGTTTAAAATGCTAACATTTTCACAATTCTAAGTTTAAAAAACCTTGTGTTCTAGGTTTGCAAACACCTGAAGTTGCTTCTTCCCCTCTCTCCTACCCACTATATGGAAACAAGCTTTGTATCTGCCAAATAGCAAAAACAGCCTTTTTTTGATGGTGTATATTTCACCTTTGTGATGCTGCTGTGTCCCAGTAACATTTTCTTTCACGGGAAATGATGATGACTTCCAAGAGTATATATGTGTGTTTTCAAAATCATGAAATTTAAAAAATGAAACTTCATTTCAGACAGAGTGATCTTTGCTTTTATAAAAGTGAGATTTTTTTTTTAATGGTTCTGGGGCTATACAAAATAAACTAACAAAATAGAAACAAACTCATGGATACAGAGAACAGACTGACAGCTGTCAGAGGGGAGGGGGCGTGGGAGGCTGGGTGAAAAAGGTGAAGGGATTAAGCAAAGCAAAACAAAACAAAAAAATCCTCATAGACACAGACAACAGTATGGTGATTACCAGAGGGAAAGGGGGGTGGCAGAGGTAGAAGAGGGTAAAAGAGGGGGGGTAAACAGACTTGACGTGGGGTAGTGAACACAATACGATATACAGATGATGTAGTACAGAATTGTACACCTGAAACCTATATAATTATATCAATGTCATCCCAGTAAATTCAATAAAATTTTAAAAAATAAAACCTACTCGTTTTAGCAGGTCAGCTTGAAAAATGAGTTTACATTTAACATAGACAAAGTAGCTCACGATAGTTAGATTCAGAAACTGTGCCAGTAAAATTGTGTTTGAATGATTCTTGAATTTGCTTTTTTAAGGGATAGCTTTCCCCTTTAAATGTGTATTCAGTAAAACGGTTATTCAAATGCTGGTAGACACGTGGGAGCATCTGATTCATGCCTAACACAGGCAGGGCTCTTCATGGGGCTTTTACTCCTAATGACTGACCTAATGTGTTGTGTCTCCTTTTTCTGGCTGAGAGAAGGAATCCCATCTCATAGGCATTTTATTCAGTAATATGTTCACATTGCATTTCACCTCTTCCTATTTCCCAGGCTACAAGAATACCTGCAACACTGAGATAGCTGATATCATTGCTAGAAAAGTACATGGTAATTTGGATAGAAAATAATGTAAGAGCTTTGGTAACAAAATATAATTAAATTAGTGCCTCGTGTAAAAATAGTGAAAGGATGTTTTTTTTTTTTTTTTAGTTTTTAATGGATCAGATCCGTGTGATTAAAATATGTAAATTAAATAACATCCACTTTGGTGATCTGGGTGACATCTGCTCTCTCCGATATTCCTTCTAAGAATTCCATTTTCTTCTACTCTCCCCCATTTTTAAGTGAACCCAATATTAAAGGTTTTGAATTTGATAAAACAGGGAATGCATTTGCTATAGTCTTAGAAGCCTTGAAGTTGAAGACTTTTAAATTGGGCAGGCACCTATTCACTAATCCATTCAGTCAGTGGTTACTGAGCACCTTTCTGGACGCTGGGGTTAGAGCCTGAACAAAGCAAACTAGGTCCCTGCTGCCCAGGAGTTCACAGAAGACACAGTAAGAAGGCAGACGACGACTGAGTAAACAGGTGACTTCAGACAGAGATAGGCTGTAAGGGAGTAAACCAGAATAATTGACAGAATGACTGAGTTGAGGAGGGGGGTAGTTTTAGATGGGAGGTGAGGGAAGGCATTTTGTTGTTGCTGTTAATCCTCTCCCAGTGATATTTTTCTATTGATTTTTAGCGAGAGTGGAAGGGAGGAGAGAGAGAAACATCAGTGTGATAGAAATAGCGATTGGTTGCCTCCCACAGGCGCCCCGACAGGGGCCAGGGATCGAAGTTGCAACCCAGGTATGTGCCCTTGACCGGGAATCAAACCCGAGACCCTTCGGTGTGCAGGCCGGTGCTCTAATCTCTGAACATTGCCAGGCAGGGCAGGGAAGGCATTTTTGAGGGACATTTGAAAAGGACCTAAATGATGAAAAACTGACTGCCATGGGGAGAAGAGCCACCCAGAAAGAGGAAAAGCAGTTGAAAAGGCTCTGAAGTGGGTATAACCTTGGCAGGACTGAGGAACAAAAAGGAAGCTGGACTGTAATGAGCAAGAGGAAGATCAGAGGTGCGATTTGAAAGGTAGACTGGGGCATGCTGATGCATCATTCATGGATGCCAGCCCATATTGTTATATTATGTTCTATTATAATAGCATGTCATGTTATATATTATACTAGAGTCCCAGTGCATGAAATTCATGCAGGGGGGTGGGGGAGAAGGGTCTCTCAGCCCGGCCTGCTCCCCTTGCAATCCAGGACCCCTTGGGGGATGTCCGACTGCTGGTTTAGGCCCGATCCCACAGGGATCCCAGTGGGATTGGGCCTAAACTGGAAGTCGGACATCCCTCTCACAATCCAGGACTGCTGGCTCCTAACCACTTGCCTGATTGTCCCTACCCACTCTGCCTGCCTGATTGCCTCTAAACACTCTGCTTGCCTGCCTGATTGTCTCTAACCACCCTGCTTGCCTGCCTGATTGCCCCTAACTGTTTGCCTGCCTGCCTGATTGCCCCTAACCGCTCGCCTGCCTGCCTAATCACCCCAACTGCCTCTGCCTCTGCCAGCCTGATTGCCCCTAACCACTCACCTGCCTGCCTGATTGCCCCTAACCACTTGCCTATCTGCCTCATCACCCCTAACTGCTCACCTGCCTGCCTGATCGCCCCTAACCGCCTCTGCCTTGGCCCCCGCCACCATGGCTTTGTCCAGAATGACGTCCGGAATGACGTCTGGAAGGTCATTCACCTGTCTGGTCTAATTAGCATATTATACTTTTATTATTATAGATTCTTTTTTTTAGTGTATTGTATATTTCATATAGTTTGTACATTTATATTGTATTAATATTGTTTAGGTAAACTTCTATAAGATTACAAACCTTGTAAAAAGGGAGATGAAGGTTAAAGAAAGATGTTAGGGCCCTGAGATGTTTAGGATTTCTGCGCATCCCTAGTATACAAAGGCATGCCAGTGGCCAGTCTTCTCCTTTATTGGATCCCCGCCATCTTCCCATGTTTGTTTCTAATTATCAGTTTAATTCAGTCTATACTGGGCCTGAGACGCCGCAGTGTCCCCAGGGCTGTTACAGACGAGTGTGCAGGAGATGTGGCGGGCCTTCACTGGGCTGCGGCCCTCCTGGATTGTACCTATTACTCCAATTGGCGGTCAGCTGCCTTTTCTAGCATCTCATTTATCCTTAGTTACATATTGTAAAACGATATCAAGGATTACGCATCCAGTGTGGATGTTGGTGATCTGTGACGTTAGTGTAGTCTTCCGTTGTTCCCCATCCTTGGAGACACAGACATGAAGAATTGAGTTCGAGGCCTGTGCACGTGTCCGTCCAAAAGGGTTTATCATTTGAATGCTTCTCTTTTGAAAGAAGGAAGTTGTTCAAAATTAGCAAATAAATAAAATACATGAAAGGGTAAAAATATTCGTTTTATTTTTTATTTTTTGGTTAATCCTCACCCGGGGATATTTTTCCATTGATTTTTAGAGAGAGTGTAAGGGAGGGGGAGAGACACAGAGAGAGAGACATCCATTAGCTGCCTCCCGCACGCATCCCGACCAGGGCCGGGGATCGAGTCTGCAACCCAGGTACATGCCCTTGACCAGAATTGAACCCGGGACCCTTCAGTCTCCAACTGAGCCAAACCGGCAAGGGTTAAAAATATACATATTTTTAAATGAAGCGATGCAGATTTGTAGACTCTGTTCTGTTATTACGGTTAAGATTCAGGGTGTCTGATTGAGACAAGGGAATTGGGAAATAATATAGACTATCTTCTTTCTGTGTTCCTCAGACCATAGGTGGTCATAATATGTGGACTTAAAATTTCCACTGAATTAAACTTTCCAGCGATTTCAAAGACACTGAGATGCATTACTAAGAGCACTTATTGACTCTTCCTTCAGATAGCAATAATACAGTGTGGCAAGCCGGCACGGCCATGGCATACTCAGCCCCACATTGGGCGCCTTATGTGCTGTGCCAGCTCAGCCAGATTCAGTGACCCTGAGAAGGGGCGGTGAAGGATGGAGAAAAGACAGACAAGAGAAGAAAGCTGGGTCTGGGTGGGACGCTGTCCTCTCTGATGGAGAGACAGTGCCACGGACTACAAGCGTGTCTTTATTTTATAGCCAGATTCCACGAGGCAAAGTAAGGGTGTGGTCAAGATGTTTACAACATTCTTATGTGTTTCGATCCTACTCAGTTACATGCACCTGAACTTGATCAAGCCCACATTACTCAGACACCTGGGGCCACGTGTTCAGACCATAGGTTCAAGCTTACAACTATAGGGTGTCCCAAAATTCACGCAAGATTTGAATTTTGCGTGAGCATTAACAACAACAAAAATAAAAGCCTAATTTTACTTGGTTTGTTGAATCAGATTCTAATATTTGTTGCCCTTTGATTTCAATCCCTTCAATTTGATAAGCTTTACCAAGTACCAATTATGGCCCAGGAGCAGGGACAATGAAGACCAATGAAGACCATGGCTTTGCATATGTGCCAGCAAGGCGTGGAGGCCATTTATCCGATGTGCTATTCCATACATAACCCTATACTGTATACTTTATGAATCAATAAAAAATTTACAATTTTTAATTATAAACCTGTGTTTTCTATCAAAATTACTTCTTGCGTGAATTTTGGGACACGCTATATAACCTTTGGCTATAATTGTGCTGGGAGGGCTCTGCCCTCCAAGCTGGGACTTGTACGTGGCAATGAGAGGACTGTGCCCTCTCATTAGTCCAAGGCTTGAACCTGTCCAAACACTGTAGCTGCTTTCCACAATACAGATATTTTGTTATTTTTAAAAAGGCAGCTGTTTGGGTTTTATTCTGCCAAAAGGAAGATCTAGAAGCCTGTCCCTGGTTTGCTGCTGAAAATTCCACTGCTCGGATGCCTGCTTGGC
Organism: Myotis yumanensis; assembly: GCF_028538775.1. Classification (NCBI taxonomy): domain Eukaryota; kingdom Metazoa; phylum Chordata; class Mammalia; order Chiroptera; family Vespertilionidae; genus Myotis; species Myotis yumanensis. Next base: position 11,442,140 of record NW_027223752.1, read on the forward strand.
TTCGTTCGTCCAACTCTCCCAGTCCTGTGGTTTACCAGGTTTTCCTCCTGTCTGGAAGCACACGCACCGGTGCTACATTTAGCATCTCTCTCCAGGCACGGCCAGTGCCTCTTCCCTTGTCCTTGCTCTCGGGGCTCTGGGAAGGAGCTGACCACCTGACTGGCTGGGCACACAGCTCTCGTAGCAACTTCAGCTCTGCTGTGTTTCCCTGGTAGATGGGCGTGTGGTATGTAAGTCTGTGTATGTGTACATAAGCGAAATATTTGAGGCAGGAAAAAAAACCTATGTATGTTCCTCCCAGGGTAAGAAGCAAAGCATTCCATTCCAAACATGGTTGAAGCCCCCTGGGCAGCCCGGCCAGGTTGCCTTTCCTTCCTCTTCCCCTAGCTAAATTTTAAAAATCATTCATGTGTGCTTTTATATTTTACTAGAGGCCTGGTGCATGAAATTCATGTACAGGGGGTGGGGAGTGTCCCTCAGCCCAGCCTGCACCCTCTCCCATCTGGGACCCCTTGAGGGATGTCCGACTGCCCGTCCCTTTCACAGTCGGACATCCCTTTCACAATCCAGGACTGCTGGCTCCCAACCGCTCGCCTGCCTGCCTGCCTGCCTGCCTGATTGCCCCTAACCGCTTCTGCCTGCCAGCCTGATCACCCCCTAACCACTCCCCTGCCAGCCTGATCGATGCCTAACTGCTCCTCTGCTGGCCCGATTGCCCCTAACTGCCCTCCCCTGCTGGCCTGGTCACCCCTAACTGCCCTCCCCTGTTGGCCTGGTCGCCCCCACCTGCCCTCCCCTGCAGGCCTGGGTCCCCCGCAACTGTCCTCCCCTGCAGGCCTGATCGCCCACAACTGCCCTCCCCTACCGGCCATCTTGTGTCCACATGGGTGCGCCATCTTATGTGTTGGAGTTATGGTCAATTTGCATATTACCTCTTTATTAGATAGGATGATACAGATTTATGCATTTTATATAATACACTAGAGGCCTGTTGCACGAAGAGATTCGTGCAATAGGCCTTCCTTTCCCCTGGCTGCTGGCACCGGTTTGCCTCCGGCACCCGGGGCCCAGGCCTTCGCTCTGGCCGAGTTCTGGCTGGAGCCGGCCCCGGAAACATCAGGCCTCGCTGCTCCGCCGGCCCCGGGCTGTCAGGTTTCGCTCCACCGCTTGGAGCCTATGTATGCAAATTAACCGCCATCTTTGTTGGCGGTTAATTTGCATATCATGCTGATTAGCCAATGGGAGGTGTGGCGAAGGTACGGTCAATTACCATGTTTGTCTATTACTAGATAGAATAGTATTGTTTTGTATATTTTTAAACCTTACCTAAATGCAAGTTGCTTTTTCTCATATGATAGTTTTAAGACTTATCCATGTGAACGCATGTATCTCTCCTTTATTTTCCCTGCCATCCGGTGTTCTGTTGGGGCACACTAGCTAGCACCCTCTCTTCCCCTCTACAACAAGCTAAGAAATAGATGCAAGTGTTAGAGAGTAGTGGGTAACTGTGTCAGCTTTGTTTGTGAGATAGCCTCTTGGAGGGATGGGCTTGCTAGAACGCAGCCAGAATTAAAGAGGTTTTACCTTTCCGGGCACAGGTTGTGTAGTTAGCCTGGGACTCCCCCCCAGGAGGGTGCCCCTGTGACATTGAGGAGGTGGAGAGAGAGGCTGGGAATGTTACTCCTGAAGCAGTTCCTCCGTGTGGAAATACGAAGACGGGAAAAGGGAGTTTCCCCCAGACATGCTTCTCCATCATATTTATATGTTCATCCTCCTGTTGATGGACTCCTCTGTTGTTGTTGCAAATGGGGCTGCAGAGCGTATTCTGGACCACAGTGGGCGAGCTTCTATAGGGCACCCACATGGAGGGGGATGGCAGGGTCATCGCTGTGCGTGTCTGCACCTGACTCCCTTCCCCTTCTCACTTCCCAGTGCGTTAGGATCCCCTCCCACCCTGTTCTCACCAACACGTGTTATTCAGCTCTTTAGTGTGTGCGGGTCTGCTGGGTGGGCAGTGGCATCTTATTGTAATGTCAGGTTCCCTGATTACTAGTCAAAGTCAACATCATGCCTGCTAGCCAGTTGGTTATTCATGTTATTGGACCACATAAAAAGATTGCGTTATTTTTTATATTAGTTTAAAGGGATTCTTTATATGTTCTGGATACTAAGCCTTTCTCATTTTTGAGTCACAAAAAATTTTACCTGTTTGTGGCTTGTCTTTTCCTTTTCAAAAATAGGATACCTTTTGATACATATCTGATACACACAAATGATTTGGAAATTTCATTTGGCATTATATATATTTCCCCCCAGAGGGCTTAGAGGGAACTTTAAATAAGAGAACGTTATAGCCCAGCTGGCGTGGCTCAATGGTTGCGTGTCGACCTATGAACCAGGAGGTCACAGTTTGATTCCCGGGCAGGGCACGTGCCTGGGTTGTGGGCTAGAACCCCAGTGTGGGCATGCAGGAAGCAGATGATCAGTAATTCTCTCTCATCATTGATGTTTCTATCTCTCTCCCTCTCTCTTCCTTTCGGAAATCAATAAAAATATATTTTCAAAAAAAAAAAGAGAGAAAATATATGACTCTGCTTGTCCAGAGTCTAAAATTATGTGGAGAATGTGTGAAGTATCACTGGAGCATACGAATAGGGTCTCTCTTGGGATTTTCTGCCTGTTGGAATGTTCCTATTCTCTTTGAACAATTGCTCGTCTTTCTTATATTAGGCAGTTTGAGCAACATTTCTGCAAGATTTACCTTGCTTTTCAAATTCTTTGACATCCTAGAACTGAATGCTTAATGTTTGAACCCTAATGCTTAAATTATGAATTTTTGCTTCAGTGTAGTGACATGAAAAGGCTGTACTACAAAACACCTCTGCTCTACCAAAAATGAAATTTATCTACCACTTGCAAACTCTTCTGTGTGATAAAACGTTCCCACTTTGACCAGGCCCCCAGGAGAGCTGTGCTGATGATGCTCCATTCTCTCCTTAGAGCTAGTGGACGTTGTTAGCATCGAAAGGCACTCAAGTACTAAGTCACCTATATGCTCCTATGTCATCTTTTTAAAAATATATATTTTTATTTATTTCAGAGAGGAAGGGAGAGGGAGAGAGAGATAGGAACATCAATGATGAGAGAATGATTGATGGGCTACCTCCTGCATGTCCCACACTGAGAATCGAGCCCACAATTCGGGCATGTGCCCTGAACGAAGAATCAAACCGCCACCTCCTGGTTCATAGGTTGACGCTCAGCCACTGAGCCACTGCGGCGAGGCAGGAAATTGCATCTTGACTTTGCCAATTATTGATAAAAATGGCTTCTTACAGGGTTCTAGACCAGGGGTGGGCAAACTTTTTGACTCGAGGGCCACAATGGGTTCTTAAACTGGACCGGAGGGCCGGAACAAAAGCATGGATGGAGTGTTTGTGTGAACTAATATAAATTCAAAGTAAACATCATTACATAAAAGGGTGTGGTCTTTTTTTTTTTTTTTTAGTTTTATTCATTTCAAATGGGCCGGATCCGGCGGGCCGTAGTTTGCCCATGGCTGTTCTAGACTTTAACCACTAAAAAAATCCTTAAAGAGCAAGCCGTACCATCTCTTATTTTACACAAATGAGGGTGAGTGACCCATCCAAGGTCCCACACGGAGGCGGGCACAGATCAGTTTATGATCCGGGTCTCACCTTGTCACTGTGTACTCTCCATGGCAAGGGTGTCAGAGTCCCTTTGGGACGCTGTGACAGAAGACCCTAGACTGGGGCTTAAGCAAGAGGCATTTACTTCTCACAGTTCTAGAAGCTGGAGTCCCAGGTCGGGTGCTGGCAGATTCAGTGTCTGGTGCGGACCCAATTCCTGCCTCACAGACCGCCATCGTCCTCACCTCGCGGAAGAGGCAAGGGAGCTCTCTGGGTCCCTCTCATAAGGGCAGTAAGCAACCCCAAGGCTCCACCTCCAGACACCATCACATACTAGGTTTCAATGTATGAATTGGGGGGGGTGGAGGGAGGGCGGAGAGACACTAACACTCAGTCTATGGCAAATGGGTTGTAGGTAGAATCATAGCTTTGTTCTCTGTCTTTACAACAGTGTGTGTTTTTACAGCTAGATGTCTTTGAGAGGTTTCGTTGCACTTGGCTTTTGTTGCTGGCAGCTTTTTTTGTTTCTTAGCACTGAAGGAACTATGTATCACGCTTCCTTAATTTAGCTCTATGGAAGTAACGTTCACTATTTTCCTTATTTTCGACTGGTGTTTACATGCTAGTCTTTCCAATAGGTTGTATAAATAAGTTAAATGTTATGGTAAATTATTCCAAAATGGCATATTAACAGTTTGCATAAATTAAAACGAGGCTGTAATAGTTTGAATCAGATGGAACAACATGTAAATTTGTAAATGTGTGCAGTTAATTTTTTTAATACAATCTTTTTTTCATGCTTGGCTATCATTTATTTATTTAAGTCAATGTGCTTAACATTACAATGAGTGCATTTAATCCAAGAATTAAAATATTACCATTAACTCATGTACACCCAGTTGCTCTTCCATCTCCTGCTTTCCTACCCTAGGAACCACTCTCTGGAATTAAGTGATTATTATTTTCCTGCTTTAAAAATACATACATACATACAAACATATAGACACACATACCTATATGTGTATACTCACATGCCTGTGTATTTCCCTAATTTTAAAACTTCCTCATTTTAAAACTATATAAATGAGTGTCAAATGTATAGTAGTCTTTTGTGACTTCATTTTTCACTCAATATGTTTCTAATATTTATCCTTGTTTTGTATATAACTAGAGGCCCGATGCACAAAATTTGTGCAAGAGTAGGCCTTCCTTCCCCCGGCTGCCGGCACCGGCTTCCTTTTGGCATCTGGGACCTGGGCTTCCCTTGCAGCCCCAGCTTCTCCGGAAGGACATCGGTCTAATTAGCATATTATGCTTTCATTATTATAGATTATAACTCACTCATTTTAAATGTGTATAGCATTCCACTGTATGACGTTACCATAGTTTATTCTCCTGTTGATGGGCATTTAGTTTTTCTCTCCCCAATTCTGTTTGTTTTTGCTGTTGCCAGTAATAGTGTCTGAACGGTCTTGTATCCTCGCTCCTGGTGTCCACGTGCAAGTGTTTCTCTCAGATACGGACGTAGGAGTAGAATTCCTGTGTTATAATGTTATGTGTATGTTTACTTAGTGCCAAAATAATATAATGTCAAATGGTATTTCCTGATCGTTAGTATTCATTTACACAGATCACAAATTGGGCAAGCCCGGAATCTTGATGCCTGGCCTCTTCTCCCAAGAAGCCACCAAACCCAAGTTCCAGTGCAGTTATAGACCCACAACCTCCGGCAAAAGTGGCTTTGGGATGCCAGCTTTCCACTAGCCGCTTTGGGCTTGAGCTACCCCCACAATATGGCCTGCCCCCACTATGTTAAAACCACCTTTAAGGTGGTTTTGTTTTAGTGTCTTATCCAGCATTTGTGTGTGAGTGTGTTTCAGTGGGGGAATTGATCTGACAATCCCAAAACAGAAACTCAACGTAAATTATTAAATACTTTTTTAAAAAAAATATATTTTATTGATTTTTTACAGAGAGGAAGGGAGAGAGATAGAGAGTTAGAAACATCGATGAGAGAGAAACACTGACCAGCTGCCTCCTGCACATCTCCCACTGGAGATGTGCCCTCAACCCACGTACATGCCCTTGACCGGAACTGAACCCGGGACCCTTCAGTCCGCAGGCCAACACTCCATCCACTGAGCCAAACCGGTTTCGGCTAAATACTTTTTTCTCAAACTTTCTTTCTACACTCTCTTTTCCAGATACTGATTGATTGAGCAGAACACCGGCTTTGTTAAGTGTTGGAAAAGACTAACCACTCATTTGTAAGAGATGTAGAGAATTTTTGAAATTAGTGATGCATTTCTAAAGCTCAGTGGTTCTGGCATTTCAGTTGTGCTGTTTTCTCTGATGGCTATTTGAAGGCTCTGCCCAACTACTCGACCATTCACTGTTCTCTTGAGTATCATTTAGAAGGTGTAAGCTATTTTGTTGTGTCCTAAAGCATTTTACCAGGAAATAGTGATATAATGTAATGATCATGCCACTAAATCTCAACCTTTTAATTTCATACATTATCTATAAGAAGAAACAATGCAATGTTTTCTCTTTTCATCAAGGAATTAAATCTAAAAATCACTTCTTGAACTTATCTTCAAGATTTATTATGTTTACTATATTTATACCTGGGATAAAATAATTAACTGTGTCTGAGTGTGTTGATGGGTCCCCAGGACCACCACCAGTTTGACGATTCGCTGACAGGACTCAGCATATAATTGTACTTGCGACTACAATTTGTTACAGTGGGAGGATGTGGAGCAATATTAGCAAAGGGAAAGGCCATGGGGCGCCGTCCCGGGAACCCAGGTGCAAGCTCCCAGGGGCCTCGGTGAAATCACAGGACATGCTGAATCCCCCCAACAAATGGTGACAACACGTGTGAAATGTTGCCAGGGAAGCTCATCAGAGACCCGGCACCCAGGGTTTCTATTGTGGGACGATCATGAAGGCAGTTTCTCTGTCTGGCATGAAGCAAAATTCCAGACTCCCAGAAGGAGGGCAGGTGTGCACATAAACCATATTGCTGCACAGCCTCAGGCCCAGTGACCCATTCTTATGAGTTAAACTTCCGGAAAGGAAATCCAAGTTCTCAGATGCCGGCCAAGGGCCATCCTTGTAAGCAGGACAGTCAGGGCTGGTGTGTGAACGCTCTTCTGCACATGGAGTTACAGCTGAAATGTTTAAACCGCCTGCTATTTGTCAGGCACTGTTCTTCATTTATCTCATCCTCACAACAACCATTTCATGGGTGAAGAGCTGAGACACAGAGAGGTTAGGGAACTTGTCCAAGGCAGCACAGCTAATAAACAGTAAATCAGCATTCAAACTCAGGTTTCAGAATCTGTGATTTATCAAATGCTGTATTGGTGTGTGTGTTTTTCTTGTTTCATTTTATCCTACCTCATGGATAAGATGTTTCATACATTTCCATAAAACTGTGATGAAGATAAATTGTCTTATACAGCCTTGTTTAATCTTTAATGTTTCATGGCTCTTAATTTTCAAGTTTGGAAAATCGTGCTAATTATTGTATACAAACCTTTCCTGGTCGCATACGCTTTTCTCAGCTGTTCCTGGATCTGAGCATCTGAATTGTTTGTTTCCATTTTTCTACAAGAGGGTCCTCTGGTCTTTGACTACAATGTAGTCCCACTGTTCCTTCTATACCTCCTTCTGGTCTCTCAGAATTGCAGACAGAGAGGGTATCACTGCACCATCTGTAATAATAAAAACGTAATATGCTAATTAGACCAGACAACCTAACAGCGGAACGACCACCTGGACGACCTTCCAGATGACCTTCCTGACAAAGCCGGGGCTGCGAGGGCCGAGCCCCTTGCACGAATTTCGTGCATCGGGCCTCTAGTGCAGTGGTTCTCAACCTGTGGGTCGCAACCCCTTTGGGGGTCGAATGACCCTTTACAGGGGTCGTCTAAGACCATCAGAAAACACATATATAATTACATATTGTTTTTGTGATTAGTCACTTTGCTTTAATTACGTTCAATTTGTAACCATGAAATTCGGGGTCACCACAACATGAGGAACTGTATTAAAGGGTCGCGGCATTAGGAAGGTTGAGAACCACTGCGTGGCTTATAAACAAAGACACGGCAGCATTTTCTGTTTTATTTCCTTTCTTATAATTCTCATCAGTGTTAGCCTTATTGTCTCCCTCAGCATCTTGGACAATGACTTAGGGAATGATCTTTAAATGCCCAAATGGCCATCTGGGATAGAGATAGGAACTCATAGAGTTGGAAGGGCTTGCCTCTCTATTAGTGTATTCCAGATTCTTTTTTTTTTCTGAAATGAAGAGATCAACTGTTTATTCATTCCCAAGAAAATACATTATAGCTTCAAGAAAAGTTTGAACGTTTACACATGTGCTCAAATATGACACAGATGTTGAAATGCCTTACTCTAATATTCTTTTACTGTTCGTAGTCACCTGTTTTGATCCCTGCCTAAGCTTGCTCGCTTTATTCCATAACACCTGTTCCCAAGAATACATTTACAGCCTGTTGTCTTTTATCCATGGATGGTACATCCGTTAGAAAAAGGTTGATTTTTCGCCAGTGTCATTCAACGAATACCTCAAGGAGTCCTTGCTATTTTGTTTTCAGTGTTATTTTAGTTCAGTATCATACTGTCATGCCGTTTTTACTTAAATACCGTATGAGAAGTCACACTGTAAGACTGAGGTATGATGCTTATTTAGATGTTCGTGGATAGGAAAGAAGTTATTTTTAACTTTTTAGAAAGAATTGTCAAACTTTTAAACCACTGCCCGAGGACAAATGTGCCCGCATTTCTATAGGCTTAGAAAGCTTACGTCTCTTTCATTATGAGGACCCGAGCTTCTAGCTGTTTGGGACACTTGCTTCTTTCTATTCTGGGTCTTTGCATTTGTGGTTCCCTGTTTAAACGTTGCATCATCCGAGAGGCCTTTCCTATCCACAGTGACTTCATCCTGTCTTCCCTCACCCAGCAGTCAATCTCTACCACCCGGCTTCCTGCCATTCGTGGCACTTACCGGTCTCAGAGATGGCCTCTCATCTCCGTTTGCTTATGTCTGTTTCTCACACGTGACTCTAGAGATCACCAGAGCAGGAATGCTGTCTGTTCTGTTTTGATTACCTCTGGGTGTTCAGGTCAGCACAGAGCACGTGGCCATTTTGTTCTGGTTGAATGAATGAATTTATTAAAGACTGTCAGAAAAATAAGTTATCTAGGTTAGATACAGTATTTGATTTTTATCGATTTAAACACATCAGATTTTCTTTGGGTTTCTTAAAGAGGGTATCTCATTGAAACATAATTCTACTTTTTTTTTTAATCCAGTTGCCTGTGGATGGGCTTAAATATTTAAGTTGTTTTAAGTTTTCCATACCTTTCTGTTTGTGTGTATGTGCAAGAATTTTTCGAGAGCAGTGCTTTACAATCTTTTCCGCCTTATTTGCCCCCAGATAGGCACAACACGATTATTTATAAAGTACAATTAGGTAAACAGACAAGTTTCTATTGGCTGGAAGCAAATTGCCTGCCTGCCCTAGACACTTTGGGGCCCAGCATCTTGCCACACCTGTAAACCCTCCGTGCCGAGTTTTGGGAAGCTGTGTTCCAGGCAGCGGTCTTTCTATTTCCCTAAAAAGATTCTTAGAAACGATGTACTTCCTCGTGCGTTTTTAGTTTGATAGCTTATGGTTGCCTAGCATATCATTTCCAGTGCATTATAAATATTGGCATTTAAAAATAAAACTGTTATATCACTCTTAAATGTATCCACTGGAATCTAAATACCAGAGTGATTTGAGACTCGTCATTTTTCTTTCAAAAAATGTGTGAATAAGCATTGAAAGTGATGTGAACACAATCTTCTTTAACAACTTGAAATTTTACCCTAATGTAATATTTTTTTATCTTTCTGGATTTCACTGGCGGTATTTTAAAATTAAGTTTATTAAATTATAATTTACATATTGTAGAATTCTCCATTGATAGATGTACAGCCATATGAGTGTGGCAAGTATACATAGTGTATAACCAGCACCACAACCAACATATAAAATATTTCTATCCCTTTTGATTCCTTCTCTCTACTCCAGTCTCTGGCACCACGGATCTCGTTTGTGTCCCTACGTTATTGCCTTTTCCAGAATGTCACGTAAATAGAATCACACAGTATCCGGTTTCTTTCACTTCACATAATGTTTGAAATTCATCCATGTTGCCCGTATCCGTGGTTAGTTCCTTTGAATTGCTGAGTTGTATTCCATTGTGTGGACGCACTGTAGTTTGTTTATCCATTCACCACTTGACGGACATTCAGATTTTTTTCAAGTTTGGGACAATTATGAATAATGCTGCTATAAACATTAGTGTTCAGGGTTTTTTTTTATGTTTTTTAAAAATTAAATTTATTAGAGTGACATTGGTCAACATGAATGTATAGGTTTCAGGTGTGGTTGCTCTGTTAGAAGATCTGTATATTGCGCCGTGTGCCCACCACCCAAAGTCAAATCTTCTCCTGTCACCATATATTGGGACCCTCTTCTCCCCTCACCCACTTTGTTCAGGTTTTTGTTTGGATATTTGTCTTCATTTCTTTTGGGTTAATAAGTGCGATTTCTGGGTCACATGGTAGGTGTGTGTTTTAATTTTATAGGAAACTGGGGGACTTTTTTTTTAAGTGGCATTACGCAAAATAGAAGACTGCTGTTCATTGTTGTTGACACTTGGCATTGTGAACATTTTTGTGTTTCTTTTTGTTTTGTTTTTAGCCATTTCTCATACATAGCTGTGCATTGGTATCTCATTGTGCTCTTAATTGGTGTTTCCCTAATAACTGACTTAAATCGTTATTTCTTGTCCTTGTTTGCCATCCATATCTCTTGTAATGAAGTGTCTATTCAAATCTTTGGCCCAAATATGTGTATATATAACTACTGAGTTGTAAGAGTTTAATATATTCCAGGTACAGTCCAGTCTGTAACCTTTGTTTTTATTTCCTTAACATTTTCTTTTAGAGACAGAAGTTTTTTTATTTTGATGAAATTCAATTTATTTTTTTTTTAATGATTCATGTCTTTATCTTATTTTAGAAGTCTTTGCCTAACGCCAGTGTGGTGGTTAATTTTCTACGTGAACTTAGCCAGGCCATGGTATCCGATTTTTTATCAAACTCCAACCTAGATGTTGCTGTGAAGATATTTTTAAGATGTGATGCACATTCAAGTCAGTAGACTTTGAGTAAATCAGTTTACTTCCATAATGTGGCTGGGCCTCATCTAATCAGTTAAAGGCCATAAGAATGAGGCCCGAGGAAGAAGGAATTTTGCTTCTGGACCACCTTTGAACTTGAGAGACTGCAACATCAGTTCTTCTTGTACTGTGTTATTTTGTGTTGGTCTCCTTGTATACCCTTGAGCCAATACCACCCTCTCTTAATGATATGACTTTATAATAAGTCTTCATATCTAGTTGAGTAAGTCCTAGAGCTTTGAGATTCTTCAGAATTTTCTTGACTTTTCTTAACTTACTGCATTTTCTTATAAATTTTCAACTTTACACTCTCAACCGCTATGTTATCTTGCCCTATAAGTAATATTAGTTTTCATTTTAATGAAATAGCCAAGATTGCCAGGCCAACTAACTCTAAAGTCTGTATTCTTATTTTTTAATCCTCACCCAAGGATATGTTTTCCATTGATTTTTAGAGAGAGTAGAAGGGAGGGAGGAGAGGAAGAGAGAGAGAGAGAGAAACATCAACATGAGAGAGACACATGGATTGGTTGCCTCCCATTTGAGCCCTGACCAGGGCCTGGGCCGGGGCCAGGGATTGACCTGCAGCTTGACTGGGAATTGAACCCGAGACCCTCCCATCTGCAGGCCGACACTCTGACCACTGAGAAAACTGGCCTGGGCTAAAGTCTGTATTCTTCACCAAACTACCTGCCTCTCAGAAAGCCATAGAGTTTATAGCTAGACAGCGGACACATTTTAGTCACTTGTTTTCTTTTAAGTAATTAACATTTATTTCCCCCCATTTTATTATTTAGTTTCCATTGATATTTTTCAGTTTCTTATAAGCCACATTCAAAAGAAAAGAAAAAATGAAAGCAAATTCTGTTTAGGATCAATTTGAAATATGGTAAGAACCTTTGAGTGTAAGATCAATTAATTTCACCCCCTTCATCTGGCTATGCAGTCTAATATTCAGGAGAAAGGAGTCATGCAATAAATATTAAGAAAGCTATACGTACTTGCACAATTTAGAGTAAATGGAAACTAAGAGTTATTACTAGGCCAGATGTGAGAGGAGGACATGCTAATACTAATATGCACTTCTGCATACACCTGTTGACATTTCTGATAGAACAGCTTTGTTCCAGAGAGTTCATTATATATAATAACTTTTGCTTAAAATCCGTGTGTTGTAATAGGGGAAGAATCATCATTTTTTCTTTTTGTAACTAGAAAAAAGAAGGCTGTATAAGGTTATGGCCAGAACAGCAGATAATCTTGAGCAATAAACCAATCCGCACTCTACTTAGAAATCATTGTCTACAAGAGTGGTGAGAGGAACAAGAGCCTTGAGCCCAGCAGAGCAGGTTAACCTCGGAATTTTGTTTGGTGAAGATAAAGCTTGCTCATTGTGTTCTTCAAAAATATTTACTCAGACATGTATATAAGAGAAAATGACGGTATATGTTTGTAAGTAATTGAGGTATTTGTTTTGTGTTTTGTTGCTTTTGTGTGTGTGTGTGTGTGTGTGTGTGTGTAATTTATTTATTTTTATTTTTATCTTACCACAGCTAATAAATGCTTATATCTCATTGAAAAATAGAACAAATTTGAGTTGAGTACGTGATAGGGTTTTATAGGATTGTCCCACAGTTAATATTACAATCACTAAAGTGAACAAGTGAGATGAAGAGAACAGTAACAGGTGTTATGGTACGGAAAGAAACCATCTTCGGGAACAGCGGAGGACGTGGTAAAAGGAAAATAAGAGGAAGTGGCCCAAATTTCGTAGAAGAGGTGTCTTTAAATACAAACAAAAGACATAAGACAAAGAGAGTAGATGAAAAAGAAAACTAGTCATATGTTATGAGTCTGTCCATCAGAAGTTAACAAAAACAATAGAGAGTAGAAAAAAATGGGGCTAAACACTGAATACAATAGCTATTGAGTAATGATCAAAGGAGAGGAAGATGGGGGAGGTATTTTGGCAAAAAGAATGGTATAAAGAAAGCAGAAGGTACAGTTTAGGTCAAGTCAAATGAGGTAAAGGAGTAGAAGACAATAGTCCCACGCAGACAGTGTTCAGAGGTGATAATGTATATCCTCATGTTATGCATATCACCTAACAGCAAGCAATTTTGTTTTTAAAAAAGAATGAAAAAGGAAGTACAAAAACTAATTACAGGAAGAAAGAGACATGTCTTGTAAATTTGTACATAATCGACACAAGGTGAAAATGAGAAAAGCCAAGATGAAACGTGAAATTAGACCTCAAAGAAGCTTAAGATGAATATTCACATTTGTTAATTGTCTCTTAGGTCAATTTTAAAAAGCAGTTAGGCACTGAATTGCAATAACCATTATAAAACTGCCCAAAGTAGGCATATTGATTGCTGGCAAAAATGTACTTTGTAATAGTCTATGTGAAGTATTGAAAATGGATCTAGATATTCATGTTTTCATATTTTTTTTAAATAGATTTTTATTGATTTCAGAGAGGAAGGGAGAGAGAGAGAGAGAGATAGAAACATCAATGATGAGAGAGAATCACTGATTGGTTGCCTCCTGCACACCCCTACTGGGGATTGAGCCCGCAACCCAGGCTTGTGCCTTTGACCGGAATTAAACCTGCGACCCTTCAGTCCACAGGCCACGGCTCTATCCACTGAGCTAAAGTGGCTAGGGCTGTGTTTTCATATTTAAGAAGACATATTTTAATTCAGTAGGATGAAAACAAATCTGTGAGAATAATTATTTTTAAAATATGATTTAGGAAGACATTTGGCAATGATTTCCACCTTGCATTTTCTTATTTTGGATGTAGAATGTTGCTTTGTACATACTTAATACCCCATTTAAAACATTTGGGCAGTGGGCAGCATCCAACCTGTTTGTAAAGTTCAAAAGCACCTTTATGTAAATAATAAATAGCACCTAAAGGCCAATAGACACATTTAAAAATAAGCAAATAAATCGATTCATCCCATACTCAGCAGTTAAAATAGAATGCATTTCTAATGTATGAATTTAGATTTGACCTTGTAAACACTGAAGGCAGTGGAAAGCCCAAATACCACAGTTATCACAGGGTTCATCTGGTAAAAGATTACTGTCTCAAATATTTTTCGGAACCGTCTTTCAGTACATCCCAGCTGCAAGCTAGAATTTTTCTTCTGTCTTTTGAAATAGCAGAGTCCCCAAGGCATACCCTCTCCCGGCCCCATGTCATCAGGGTTTGGCATTCCTCAGTGCTGTAACGAAAGCACAGACTTAATTATAAACATAGACATAATTGAACACACACAAAAAAATGATAATAATCAGGCTCTTTTTATTGAGTTGTGGGACCTGGATGTCATCAGTCATGTAGAGCATAACTGTTTTCCAGTTGGAGTTCTTGCTGGTCACTGTTTTGAGAGGGTAAATTACATCACAGCCGGCTCTCCAGAGAGTCACTCGGAGTTGTAATACACGAAGGGGTACCTTTGAGCCACTCTGTGGAGAGAGCACTTAGAGCTAGTGTGTTACAGGAGTGATGTCCACAGTGTACCCCCTCTGTAGCCCTAGAGTCTACCCATCGCTACAGCTGAGAACTTTTAGTTGAAGCAGCAGGTCAAACAGAACAAGTGCCATCCCCTTTTCTAGAGTGGAATCCCATAGCAGTAAGTCTGAGACACCATTGATTCCAGGGCCCATGTATGTGGTGCCACTAATGAGAGAAAATATTCTGCCCGTTAAACTGTGAAGATACCAATGACTACAGTGTAAGATGCTTCCCAATTTTAGGGATTTTAAATGTGGGAAAGGTGTCCTGAGAGTCAGTGGATTAAGACAGTGGTTCTCAACCTTCTGGCCCTTTAAATACAGTTCCTCATGTTGTGACCCAACCATAAAATTATTTTTGTTGCTACTTCATAACTGTCATGTTGCTACTGTTATGAATCGTCATGTAAATATCTGATAGGCAGGATGGTCTTAGGTGACCCCTGTGAAAGGGTCGTTTGACCGCCAAAGGGGTCGCGACCCACAGGTTGAGAACCGCTGGATTAAATCATGTGCGTCTTAAGCCCTAACAAACATGTCATAGCTACCGTGTTCTGAGTTGTTTTCAAATTCCGCATATTAAATGCTATCCTCATTCAGTTTCCTTTCTTCTGCCTTTGAAAACCCTCCTTGGCCTCATCATCTTAGTTCCCTGGATGTAACCTTGACATCGCTCGGAAATAGTTTTGGTCATCTACCCGGAGAGTCGCTCTCTGACCGTCTCAGTTACACGTCCCTCCCTGACCTGTCCTAGTCTCATGAGAGGGTACAGACATCAGGGGTGGACACTCACTGGGCTCATTCTTGCCTTGTGAGCAGGACCCGGATGAGGGCATGCAGCCCTGGCTCTGGGGCCTTCCCCTCTACACAGCCATGGTAGGGCTTTCACTCGGTATTGCTGGGGCTCCTAGGTGCCTGCATTGTGTGGGTAACACTGGCGTATCTTGCAGCCTGGTAGGAGCGTAAATGTGTATAAAGCGACTAGAATTCACCTAACTTTAGCCATGGCAGACAGCTCTGCCGGGGGATCAAGTTCCTCCCATCTCCTTGATTCACCACTCCCCTCTTTCCCCGACCCAGCTTACCCCTTCATAGCATCACATGAATCTCTGTCATCAATCACATGGCAGAGAAGCCTGTGAGGAGTTGTCCGCAATGGGCTACCTGCCCGCAGGAGCACTACCTGCACCCGTGAGCCTACTCTGAACAGGAATCTGCTCTAATCCAAATCCAACAGGCCCCCTCCCCATGGGCGCAGGAACAACTCATTGTAAGGAAGATGTTTGATAAAGTCTTAGAGGGATAATAAGTCTAAGAGGCCCAGTGCCCTCTGACCTTAGGATATGAGCACTCAGCCCCATCTGCTTACTCCTCCTCCTCCACCACCACCACCACCACCACCACCACCACCACCACCACCGATCATAATAATAGAACCCTCTCTGGACCCTGCATCACCTCTGGCTCCAACTCAGCCAGGCTTCTTGCAAGAATAACTATGTGCTTGCTGTTTTTACTTCACCCCACCCTCTTCACGTCTCAACTCAGCATCACATGGCTTTCTCCTCTGACAGCTCTACTGAATCCTTCGCCTCCCCCCCCCCCCCCCCCCAATATTCTCCTCTTTACCAACATACCTTCTCTGGGAGATTTCATTCCCAGCCTCCACTTCCATGTGGAGGACCCCCAGTCCTGTGCTTTTATCTCAGTCCTGTTTTCTGAATTTCAGACCCATGCCTTCATTTCCTACTGATTCTCTCTCTCTGGATGTCTCCATTGACCCCTTAAACTCCACATGTTGTAAATGTCTAATATTGTCTTCTACCTTGACTTGCTAGTCTTTCTCTTTTCTTATATGACATTTCTGGGTTCACAATATCATCATCTACCCAGTCAGCCCCATCCCAGAATCCTCTAGATAAGCAGTTCTCAACCTGTGGGTCGCGACCCCTTTGGCGGTCAAACGACCCTTTCACAGGGGTCACCTAAGACCATCCTGCATATCAGATATTTACGTTACGATTCATAACAGTAGCAACATTACAGTTATGAAGTAGCAACGAAAGTAATTTTATGGTTGGGTCACAACATGAGAACTGTATTTAAAGGGCCAGAAGGTTGAGAACCACTGCTCTAGATCCACTTCTTTCTTGACTGCTTCTAGCCCACAGATTTTGTCTATTCTACCAGCAAAGCCTGTCTCCACTTTCTTCTCCTCACCCTCCTTGGCCCATGCTGTATTAGTTTGCCGTAACAAACACAGAGTGGGCGGCTTAAACCACAGAAATGGATCTTCTTAGAATTCTGGGGGACAGAAGTCTGAGAGCAGGGTGTCCGCAGGCCTTGTGTTTTGGAGGCCTCTGTCCCCGGCGTGCAGATGGCCTCTTTCTCTGGGTCTTCTGAGGGTCTTCTGTCTGTGTCCTCATTTGTGGTTCTTGTAAGGACACCTAATGACCTCATTTTAACTTAATTAACTCTATAAAGACCCTGTCTCCAAATAGAGTCACATTCTGAGGTACAAGGGGTTAGGACCTCAGCATATGAGTTTTAGGGCGGCAGCAGTTCAGCCACTGATATGTGCCCTCATCATCTTCTTCTAGCTAATAGCATGCTCACCTGATTTGCTGTCCTACCTCCAGGATCATCTCCATTCTAACATGTCCTCCTTCCCTCCGTCTGAGAGGTTATTCTGATTTCAGATGCGAGCTCACAACTCTCCTGCTTCAACTCTTCCGTGGCTCCCAGTTACACTGACCGTAATGTCCACGTTCCTTCAGGGGGCTCTTTCCTGGCCCAGTAGCGTCAGCCACCTTCCTCCCCAGACGTGCTCCCACCCTGTGGACGTGTTTGAAGTTCCCTAAAGGTTGTGGGCCTGCACCTCTGTGCCTTTGCACACGCAGCGTTTTGCATCTGGAATTTTCTTAACTCGACTCCCTTTGTCTCGCCAACTCTAAGTCATGTGAGACTCAGCGGAGGTAGCACATTCTGCAGGAGGTCTCACCTCGGAGTGACCAGGAGGAAATATGGCAAACAGCCTAGGACCCTCTGAGGGGGAATTGATAACATATGCGCCAGCATCTCTTTCCTATGGATGCAATAAAAGAGAGTATGTTCAATGTAAAGTGTGCTAGTTGTCATAGACGTCGCTCCTTCTTCGGAGCCCCGGAAGCTTCCTTAAAGGACGGATGATACAGTTTACATCTTTCCCTCATCATTTGCTTAGCCATCAGCTCAGGACGCAGCTCATATTTAATCACATCCTAACGCCTTTCTAAATTGGGAGCCCAGCCCTGGCTGGTTTGGCTCACTGGATAGAGCGTTGGCCTGGGGACTGAAGGGTCCCAGGTTCGATTCTGGTCAAGGGCATGTACCTTGGTTGTGGGCACATCCCCAGTAGGGGCTGTGCAGGAGGCAGCTGATCAATGCTTCTCTCTCATTGATGTTTCTAACTTTCTATCCCTCTCCCTTCTTCTCTGTAAAATTCAATAAAATATATTTAAAAAAAATAAATTGGGAGCCCAGCCCAAAGCCCTCACTCTGAGCAGTCTGTTCTTTAGCCCTGGACACTCGGTAACAGTGCAGCTCCTCTTCAGTTTTTTTCTGAAGAAAAAAAGAGTACGAATTGCAAGAAATGCAGTACAAATTGTGAGATGTCAGTACATTAGCAGTGGCGTGGGGTCGGGGGAACAGGTGTAAATTGCGGGATAATAGAGAGGGGAGGTCAGCCCGTTAGTAATGCAAGGACTATGGTGGACTTAAAGGAGAGGTACAAATTGCAGGGTGATATAAGGAAGAGGTCAGTGCATTAGTAACATGGGAAAACTGACAATTTGGGAGGAAAGGGTACAAATTGTAGGATAATGTAAAGCAGGGGCTGAGCAGTAAGGATGAGCTTCCATTATATCAAGGAGGCTCGCCAGCCATGCAGACACCGGCTAGAACTTTCTCTGCATTTTTATGGTTCTGTGTCACAGCAAATCTTTATGTCTCTTAGAATTATGAATTAAATTCCAAATGAATATTAGAGAGCAAAAACTCTTTTTGTGTAATAGAGGAATCAGAAAGATTCCCTCCAAACTTCTGAATGCCTGAACCTAGAAACCTCATGTTTGTCAGCCCGAATAAACACACACCTTTTGGGGGAACCCTTCGCTACACACAGACATGCATCCCTCCACGAGGCTTTGTAAATATGAATGTCATTTCTGGGCTGAAGATAGAATTTAAAACAATCATACAATTTAAAAAAATGAATAAGAACTTTAAAGGATAGCAGGTGATGGGAGACTGTGGGGGCTCTACGGACCTCTCTTGTTTCAACACATCTTGGGAGTGAGGCACTGACTGCCCTTTGTTTCCAAATATCTTTTCAAGGATGTGTGTGTGGTGAACCGCCGTGGAAGACAGAGTTGGTGTCTCTCTCTAGAACAGGGGTGGGGAACTTTTTTTCTGCCGAGGGCCATTTGGATATTTTTAACATTTGTGAGCCATCCAAAATTATCAACTTAAAAATTAGCCTGCTCTATGTGGTCAAATATTTAATGAACTCACCCCTAATGCCTTGGCAGGGCCGCACCAAATGATTTTGCGGCCCTTATAGGGCCCACGGGCCAGATGTTCCCACCCCTGCTCTAGAACAAGAGGCAGGCATGCTAACTCACCGTTCAGGAAGATTCCTCTCCTGTAACACACCCTCCGTATGTGCAGGCATCTACCGGGGCGTGTCTGCATCCCACATAGAATTTGGCGGGGAGGGGACTGAAAAAAATGTGCCGATCCTCATGCTGCTTGCTGTGCCCTGAGTAGTGAAGTCCTTTGTCTATGATCCAGCCGTCCCGGGTCTTCTGCCAGCATCCATGAGACTGTGGAAGGCTCCCAGATAGCTTGCGAGGAGGCTGAATTCTCAGATCCGTCTCATCAATGAGGATGGGTTGCCGACTGTGACAGGTTTTCTGGAAGAAGGATGAGGAAATCATGGTCCCTACGAGGATTGGAAGGAAGTCCGTGGGAATTAGTAGTGAGTGTGTTGACCAAATTATATGGTCAGGGAGGCAGTAAGGGTCCTCTGCTTTGTTCGTTGTTAACGAAGGGGAGTTGGGGAGGTGGTTGCCGTAGATGCACAGACAGCAGCCCAGACAGTGTTGGGGCTGTTGCAACTCTCCTCCAGGCAAGAGTGTCCGCTCCATGGTAACCACTAACACAAAGATTCCCATTGGGTGAGCAGAAGGTTCTCACCCCATTTCCGACAGCAGCTACATAGGCAGACACTGTCCCGAGTGAGAATGAAGGAAGTCTGTGACTGCTCCGCGTGGGGTCAGGCCAGGCACATGACACTTGCTAAGGAAGAATGGCAGCAGCTGAGCTCAGCCCCTCCTACACCCTGGAGTACAAGCTTCAGACCCATTTGGAAATAAGGTCTCAAGTTGTTTAGCCAAATTAAACAATATGCATCTCAAGGTCCATATTTGGAAAAATAATTATTTTGAAAAGCAAGGGAATGATAAATGCAAAATCGAGGAGAGTGATTGCTTCTGAAGGCAAGGAGCAGGGCTGAGATGAGGAAGGGAGCACGCAGCTAGCTACAGTGATATTGGTCATTTTCTGGTTCCTGCGTTGGGGAAGGGTTCACAAGTTTTGGTTTTGTTATCCTGCTTCATAATGCAGCTATTTGTTACGTAGATTCATTCTTTTGTATGTAATAAATTTTTACGACCCGCTTCGGGAAATTTAGTTTATAGTTAGAATTATTGGATTGCTATGAATTACACAACATCTGTTAGGTTCCTATGTGGATTTTGGAAGAGTGGAGGAAATTGTCTTCCCTTAAAAACCCTCAGGATCCAACAGGAAAACGGTGTATCTACCCACCTTCACGGGGGAAATATTGGGGAGGTTGAGTGATTGACCTTTCTTAGTAGGTATGAATTTTTGTTGCAATTTAAGTGTTCTCATATTTGCCTAAGTTAAGATTAATTAAAATCACTTTAGCTTGTTCTCCTAGGCCAGTGGTTGGCAAACTCATTAGTCAACAGAGCCAAATATCAACAGTGCAATGATTGAAATTTCTTTTGAGAGCCCAGTTTTTTAAACTTAAACTATATAGCTAGGTACATTGTTATTAACTTAATTAGGGTGCTCCTAAGGCTTAGGAAGAGCCACACTCAAGGGGCCAAAAAGCCGCACGTGGCTCGCGATCCGCAGTTTGCCGACCACCTTCCTAGGCAGAATGCAAACTCAGGTCTGCAGATTCTAAAACTCCTGCTTTTAACAATGTCAGAACCTCGTTTAATCCATTCTGATAACATTACTTGAGCATATAGATTTTTTTTTTTAATCCCAAGGAAGTGAGAATTCCACACGGTTGTAGCCATCGGAAGTTATGTAGCAGAGACAAGTGGGCCCAGCTCTGCGCCCTCCGGGAGGGAGACTGCAGTGGGGGTGTTCTAAGATCGCGTTACCCCTCTTTTTAATGACTTCCATACCTTTTCTCCTCACCAAAATGGTATCGTTGGTATCCGGGGAGTTAATATTTTTTATAAACTGGATTTAATGTTCTAAGGAGGGAACAAGAACATTAGAGATATTTTTATTTCGATGAACGTGGCTACGTTTCTGTAATACGCTGGGATGCGACGTGTGTGCACACATCTGTGTCTCTGTAAGAAAGGAAGCGGGTTGGAATGGTGTTTCAGTCCCTGGTATTCCAGTTAATGGCATGGATGTCACTTTCCTCCTGGCTTATAATTGGTCCCTGTGAGGGAAGTCAGTCACTTACTGGGAAATGCGCTTCAAAGGCAGAGTTGCAAGTGTCTTTATCCTGAGTTGGCAAATATATCTTTATTCAGCTACAGAGAAAATAAACAAACAAAAAAATACTTTAATCTGCCTCACAGAGCACTCAAAACAAGGAAGTGCGGCATAAAGATAGCAGGAGGGAGCCCGCCCCGGGAGGCACCTCCTGACGGCAGCGTTGTTGGAGACAAGCACTCGGGCTCCAGAAACCAGAGGAAGCGGGGAGAGAAGCCTCGCGCAGTGTTTTCAGGGGAGCGTTTCACAGGAGGCGGTTCCCTCCTGCACTCTGTGGAGGACTTTCCTCTTGCTATGTACTTACCCATGCCTTATTTCCGTGGGGCTTGATACGAAATCAGAATACCTTTCTTCATAGTAGGAATATTGTCTAAGTGCCATGGGCTCTTCCTGGAGACCACACAGCCCCAGATGCATTAACAGTTAAAACAGAATGCCTCCTTGGAAATGCAGGCCACCCCAGCCTATAGCCTGCATGAAGGCCTTAGACCAGCGGTTCTCAACCTGTGGGTTGCGACCCTTTGGGGGTCGAACGACCCTTTCACAGGGGTCGCCTAAGACCATCCTGCATATCAGATATTTACATTATGATTCATAACAGTAGCAACATTACAGTTATGAAGTAGAAACGAAAATAATTTTATGGTTGGGGGTCACAACATGAGGAACTGTATTTAAAGGGCCAGAAGGTTGAGAACCACTGCATTAGACAGTGATAAAAAGGAAGCCTTTATTTTCGTTGAGTGCCGGGGCTCACCTCAGGGGCCAGTTGTTTTGATTCCGTGATCAGACGGCACACAGCTGATCTGTCAGTTAAACAGGTGTTTGTTTCACAGTTGTTATGGCCTTCGTTCAGTTTTTCTCTCTGGAAGAATCAATGAAAGTATAGCTGCTAGCAGAGAGTGCGTTGGTTCCTGAGTTTGGGAAAGTTGAATCTGGAACCTGGACTGTAATGACTGGACGGTGCAATCAAATGATGCTTATTTTCCCAGGCATCTCGTCCCTAGTGTGGCTGACTCATGCCAATGCCTATGGGTCCTGTGGGTGTTAAAATATAGAAAGGAAAGGGGGGCGCCTTTCCCCTGCCTTAAACTCTAGGCTCCCCTTTCTGCAATGCCGTCCTCCCTCACAGGTTCCCATGTCCGTGCATCACTCTGCTCCCAAATCACCAGCTTCTCCTCCCCCCACCCCCATCTCCAGTCCATCAGAGCTCTCGTGTCCTCAGCGGAGCTGATCTCAGGGAGGTGTTTGTGGGCAGGCATTTTGATTTGACTAATTCATACTACAGTGTACATAACCGATAGGCCCTTAATCCTCCCTGAGGCATTTGTATTAAAAGAAAATACTTTTATTAAGTGCTTATTGAATCAAAAAAGTATAGACTATTCAGGGCATAGCACACAGTGAAATAAGAGTTAAAGGCCGAGCGAGGGAGGTTAGGTTGGGGCAGGAGGAGACAGAATAGCCCATGTGGAATTTGTTCCCGGGGAGAGCGCCCCTGAGCCAGTCCTGCTTTCATCACTTCTTCCTCATGCTGAACTCCTTCATTCTAGAAAAGGCCAAATGCTGACACGGTTAGGCAGCGGTCGAAGTTCCCTTGGTGGAGGTGAGGTTTGGCGAGGGGCCGGGGAGGACCCGGGTGTCGGCTGAGGACTTCACTGACCCATTGTAGGTGTTGCGTTTTGCATAAACCGGCTAGAAGGCGTGGCCCTGGAGACAGAGGTATCACACTAAACACAGAGCAGAAGTTATGTGATCATTCAGCAAATTCAGGTCTTGTAAACACGAAGAGCAAATAGCCCTGAACCTGCCCTTGTACTTAGGGACAGACGAGAAAGAAGACTTGGGTAAACAGTTACGCTAAAACTAGATCATCGCAAATCTCCACCTGCTGTGTTAGAAAAGCAAGGGATGAGATGGGGTTCGAGGGCATCTCTGAGGGAGAGACACTTTCAGCCAACCCTAACCCACCCCCCAGCCATGGATCCTTCCCTCCCAAACCAGGGGGATCCTGGCTGCTGGCACTGGGAGCAGGTTTTAGTGGCTTCTCGGGAAGCACCCATCAATGCTGGCAGCATAGGGGCGTTTGTATGTTAAGTCTACGTCTACTTGTAGAATGTTAAACCGAAGGGAGAGGAGTGGGCAGTGGGCCATCTCAGAGTCCCTGAAACCTGTGCTCCCCACACCAGCCTTCCCCCGACACCCAGACAGTCACTTACCTGCTGGTTTGGCTCTGATTGTCCCGTGATTTTTGTCTCTGACACGCCTGTACCTGTGGCATTTGAACCAGAGAGTCTGTGATGTTTAAATAGGCTAAGTGTGTGGGTATGGTGGGTAGAATTTTAAAAAGGCATAGATCCTATTTGTTTAAGACAGTTATGCATTATTTAAAATTAATTGTCATTTTTAAAATTTTAAACAGTATTTATTCCTCATTGGATTTATTAGAATTACTTTATAAACTGGAGTTTGGCAGGAGGGGGAAGGAAATGGAAAAAAAAAACACGTTATTGGTTAATGAAAGGTTTGATGATCTTTTTCTCTGTATATCTTATCAAAGTTTAAAGAGATTTTAAAATTCAGAATAGCCCTGCTGGTGTGGTTCGGCTGGTTGAATATCGTCCCATGCACCTAAAGGTTGCTGGTTCTGTTCCCAGTCAGGGCACGTACCCAGGTTGTGGGTTTGGTTCCTGGTTGAAGTGCATACGGGAGGCAACCGATCAATGTTCTCTTTCATATCGGTTTTTCTTTCTCTCTCTCCCTCTTCTGTCTCTCTCAAATCAATAGAAAAATATTTTTAAAAATTCAGACAAATGAATCTTCCTTTTCTTCAATGGGAATGGTTTCATTTCTTACCATTTTTACTTGTCTAAATAATACAAGGCTACATTGAATTCCTCAGAAATCTCGCCAAGTGAAGCAAAATATATAGCATATAAAATGTTTAACCTTTCTTCGCAACCAACTGTATTTTGTTACTATTCGCGGAAATATTGAAACTAAAATTAGCGTATGGGTTCTCCTCAACAAACATTTATCGTGTGCAGAATCTTTCTAGTTGCCAGAGAACTAGGAGGCACACTTCCTGTCCTCAGGGAACAGCATGTGATTTATTTGGAAAATAAAGAGTCACTCAGTGCTAGTTCCACTGGCTGAGATGAGACAAGGAATTCAGGAAAGGGAACAATTGCTGGGGTGGGAGTGGGGGCGGCGGGGGTGGGGGGCGTAAGCCTGCAGAGGGCGGAGAGGCACAGACATTGGCAAGGCCATTCTGGGCCACCAGGTTAGTCTGCTTTTTCATCCTGCTTTCCCTGAAATTATTGTGGGAGCACGTTGTTTAATTCCACAATTTTCTTTGTTATGTATTTCCTGGAGAATCGTTAGGATTTGGTCGTATGGATCACTTCCCACTACTTGTGTATTTTTCCAGCGATTCTGTAATGATTTCCTGTTACTCTTTCAGAATTGTTTTATGATGACATAATAATGATGAAGAAAGTATTGCCAAGAGCAAACTAGGAAACAAAACGAGCAACAGTTACTTCTTATGAAATAAATGTAGGGACCATTTATTGGTGGTTGCTAAACACTGTTCCCACACAGCCACTGTGTTTGCAGCATCTTAAAATGTCTGGGACTGTCACTCACTGTTGTCTTGGCCTGACACGTTCGGACAGGAACATTCCAGAGCACGGAATCTGCCATCGAGCTGTCCGCGTTCTTCACTGGCTTCATTTAGCGTTGAGCCGTTGGATTATTCTTCCTTTAATACATTTCGGAGTAAACCTAAAATTTTCCATTGAGTGTTTCCTCCCCGTTTAGTTATTTCCTGTCCTTTCCTCCTCATTTCTTTCCACCGAGCCTGGGAGCTCCCCTGTTTGGCTGTGAATGCCTTTTGGACGGAGATCATTGACTTTCTGTCGCTTTGAACAGTGCTCGGTAAGTGCTTAGCGAATGAGTGAAAAAGACATTGCACATGTGATTAGAAAGAAATAATGCAACGGAAATGAGATACAAGCACACATGTGTGATTTTAATTTTCACACGTGATCTTTTGAACAATCTTATTATAGCCAACTTCCGGCCCGTTGTACCCTGCCAGGAGCTAACCTTGACATGAAGGCTGTAAGATTTATACGCCTAGCAAAGAACCCTTGAACGTCAGTCACTTTGTCAGGCAGACCTGTTCACCTGTGGCATATTAACACGTGTGACGATGCGGATGCTGAAATTTGAAAAGATCATTGGCATCCTCTTCTGCATAAAATTCTCCGCAGAACAACTTATGTATTGTAGGTGCCGTGTGTGTATTTCAGACCAGTCAACACAACTAAAATTTGATCATGATTACTCGCTTTTCACAGCCTCCCTTCATTTCCCAGCAGGCGGCTTCCTGTCAGAATTCATTTTCCGTTTGGAAAAGATCTCTCTGACCCCCAGTCTTTTTGGACACAAGTCATCCTTCACATATCTGAGTCTCCCCATTGTCATCAATCCCGAGCTCCTCACATGCCAGAAGACCCCTTTATATTCAGAGTGATAAGATCTTCCTAAAACATCAAAGGAGAGACAAGAATGTTTAAGATTGTGCTCCAGCGATATTTCCAATTAAAATCAAATGCTTTGAGTGTGTATTCATCTCCGATTTTACAGTTTAAGAAATTAAAGTATAACTGTTCCAGTTGAAACAAGATGTGCTTTCTATTTCCCCTCAGTCTTTATAGAATTAAAATGAAAGCTTTGGCAGCGCTGTGGTGTAATTACGTTCAATTTAGCAAACGTTTATGGAGACCCTGTTGTCGGCCCCTCATTACCGAGGTCTCTACGAGCACTGCCCTTGGGTAGCAGAGAGCCGACATGGGAGCGTGTGATCCAGATGTGACAGGAAATTAAACTTCTCTGTGGAAGGGGGTTCGTTGGGAAGGCATCACGTGAGAAGGAATTTCTTGTTGGATCTTGGAGAAAGTATTGGACTGGACTTGCAAAGGGGAAAGTCATTCCAGGTGAGGTTGGCATCAGCAGGGACCGTACTGACTCCTGGACAAGGAAGGGACACGGTGAGAACGGCCCTCGTCTGGCTCCAGGCTGCAGGATGTACCCGAGAATGAAGGGACTGGTCCCCAGGAAGCATGGCAACGGACTGGGGCTTAGTCATCGAGGTCCTGTTTTGAGGGTAAAGGAGACGGACATGTGAAGGGAAGGTCAGGTCTTACAAATGTTACACAGCAAGAACCTGACAGCTTCGAAAGCTGATTGGATATTGGGAAGCAATGCAAAGGGAACCGTCGAGGTTAGCTCCAAGGGCTGGGGAGCCGCGGTGAACAGGAGAACCCCGGTGCCTGTCAGCGTGCGTGGAGGACCAGAAGGAGAAGTGGACGGTGGAGCCTGGGGAGGAGGCCCAGGGTTAGGAGGGAAGCCAGACAAGGGATGGTCAGAGGAGAGCAGGAACCTGCAGTTTCATAGAGACAAAGGGAAGGCGGTGTTCCTAGACATGGTGACCGGAGGTGTGAAGAAATCCGAGATTTGGGACAGAGGACACCATGCTGACCTTGGAGAGCTTAGAAGAGTGGTGGACGTGGGTGCCGGCTGGCCGAGACTCTGAAAAGGGAGAGGAGTTTGTGTTACTGGTAACATAGATCCTTCAGGTATTTCCAGCGATAAGCACGCTTGGCGGAAATCCACTCCCTACCCAACTAGTGTTATGGAACACACCGCCAGTATGTTATTAATACCTGTAGATTTAAAATGCACCTATTTCTCCGCCGAAACCCCAAACATCATTTTTACGAACCATTTGGAACTAACATTTTTATTTTCTTTGATTCCACTCTTTCAGTATTTCCCTTATCCCTTTCTGAGATTTATTTCTAGGTCACTGATTTGGATTCTGAAACTAGTGTTTTCTATAAGCTTATTTTATGCCTGGTAGACTTTAAATTCATACATTTTTTTCTGACAGCAACAACTGAAATAGCTTCAAAGACATTTTTTACAACTACCTTGCTTTTTCTTTGTTGATTGTATCTTTCTGAAAACGCCCCAGATTGATGGCTCCTGAGAGAGTATGCCTGTAGTAACAACACGAAAATTGTGTTGTGCTTTTTAGAATTGAGAAATATACTTTGACCTTCTGGTTCTTGGAGACGTCCTTTACTCCTTTGGTTTCTATCAGTTCATTCCAGACCCTAGGGTAATGTCTGGCAGAAACTGGGTATGCAGTAAATGTTTGTAAATAAGTGAATCCAAATTTTGAGATAAATATAAATGAGAATAAAGTGCCCTTCATTTTTGCTGCAGATATAACACCATCAAACTTTAAATACTAATTCACTGTATTCATAAAAAATTCAAAAAATCTTTTTGCTTGTTTTGTTAATCCTCATCCGAGGATATTTTTCCCATTGATTTTTAGAGAGACTGGAAGGGAGGAGAAAAGATGAGGGGAGAGAGAGAGATATCAGTGTGAGAGAGACTCATCAATTGGTTGCCTCCCACATGTGCCTCAACCAGGGCTGGGATCAAACCTGCAACCCAGATATGTATCCCTGACTGCAAATCGAACCTGTGACCCTTCAGTGTAGGGGGTGACATTCTAACCACTGAGCATACCAGCCAGGGCAAATATATATATATATTTTTTAAATAAATTATTTAAGTGCCCAAATCACCAGTCCTAATAAAACTCATGGTTTGTTACCTATTAATCGTGGCTAAGACTACTTTGTTCTATTTGCCCAGTTCTTACAATTTTGTGGTAAGTTATATACCTTGTTTTATTTTTATTTTTTTCTAGTATTGCACACTTTTTTTCAGTTATACTTTACATTCAGTATGATTTTGTATTTGTTTTAACTGTATTAATTTCATAGTGGTCAGACAATCATATACTTTACAAAGTTCATATACCTGTGTTTTAAATTGCATTTTAAGAAGTCACAGCCCATCACATTGGCATTTAGTTATGTAATTCTAATATTTTGAGCTATAGTTTCTTTCTTTGGGGGGAATGAAGCGGGACCATCATTAACTCTGTGTTGTCTCACAACCCGCGATTATGCATGTCATGTTTCTATGTTCCAGAGGAAAGAATTGAGGGAATTGTTTTCTAAGAAAATCATGCCATCCTGAATGCAAACACTTACCACTAATAGCCTATTGACCTGTGTCTTAGTTATCTGCAGGCCTGCCTCTTTTTGTGGCGCTTTTTGCTTGATCACCATTCACAGATATTGCTTTTTTTTTTTTTTTTTTTTTTAACAAACCTAAGGCAAGACCCTCCTTTGACTTGCTTCATTGCAATACGTACTCACTTTATTGCGGTGGTCTGCAACCAAACCTGCAATATGTCCAAGGTCTGTCTACATTTCTGAGCCACAAATTACCGTGACTCTTACGCAGATTAAAGCAACGAACACTTAATACTTCACCTGTGGGTCAGGAATCTGGGCAGAGTCTGTGGTCCTGGCTCAGGTCCTCTCATGAGGTCACATTCAAGACGCTGGCGGGAGCTTCGGTCATTTGAAAGCTGAATGGGGCTGGCGGAGGGACTCCTGACAGGGCTCGCTCAGGCGCCTGGCATTTAATGCCTGTTGTTTGCAGAGGCCTCAGTTTCTCTCCAAAACCCGCCAAAGACTTTCATCTTTGCGTTCCAAGAGGTCATCGTCGGGGCTTCTTGAATGTCTTCACGGCACGGCATCTGGCGTTCCCCCAAAGCAGGTGACTCAGGAGGGGGAGAGCAGGAGGAAGCTCGGGGCCCACAGTTAAGGGGCGGGCGCCCAGGCTCCCCTCCTGGGAGGAACATGAAAGAATCTGTGGACGTGTTTTAAAACCACCACAGCCAACATAAACATAAAACACTGTGTGCTACCTTCGGCGCCTTGTCTAGGATCTGAAAGTGTCTGTGAGCCAAGTTATTTATTTCCTTTCTTATCCACAAATAGAAGGTGGATATCAGAATTTCTGTTTCCCACCTTATTACTCCCAGTGCCTATTTCCTTTTTATTTTCTTGTATAAGATAATGAGGTGTGGTGGTAAAAATCATGAAGTGTTAGAATCAAAAGATGTCATTTTCTCCCTGCATTCCAAACTACCAGCTCTCCCCGTCTAGAATACAATTCAGAGCTTACCCTCTCTGGAGAGCCTTCCCAATGGAGGCGGGGGGCGGCGGGGCGTGGGGGGGAGTTGAAGAAACCTGCCCAGTTTCCCGAGGAACCAGTGAGCACCACTTCCCTGGTACTCATGGGTGGTTAGAAGACAGGTGCCCAAAAAACAAGCCTTCAGAGGAGCATCTTACAATTAAAGGAGAACGTCTCCAAAAATGGAACCAGTGACCTGGCCGGCGTGGTTCAGTGGTTAGAGCATAGGCCTTCAAACCAGGGGGTCGTGGGTTTGATTCCTAGTCAACGGCATATACCTGGGTTACAGGTTCCATTCCCCGCCTCAGTCAGGTTGCATACAGGAGGCAACCATCGATGTGTCTCTCGCATGAATGTTTCTCTCTCTCTCTCTCCTTCTTTCCACTCTCTCTTAAAAAAAAATCAATGGAAACATTATCCTTGGGTGAGGATTAACAGAAAAATAAATTTAAAGTGCTATGGGAAGGTCCCCTTTATTTTTTCCCATTTTGTCCCCCAGGGGGATGAAGAAATCGAACATGGTATTTAGATATGAAGTGGGAGCTCAGTAAATGAAAGATCGTATATCAGACCCCCCTGGCCACACTGAGCATTGCTAAGAAGAGTCCTCCCAGCAAGAGTCTAAGGCTAGGCCCTAAGCTAAGGGATAAGGGAAGAAGAATAGATGCAGTCAAATGATATTTTATGTCTAAATCCACAGGACCTGGTGACAGGGTGTGTGGTGGAGGGAGATGGGGGAGGGGAGGAGGGTTCCTGGGCCTCTGGCCTGGGAGTCTGTGCGAATGGCAGTATGACATAGAACACGGGAGAAGGAGCAGGTGCAGGGCTGATGACGCCGCCAATCTGGGATGTGTCTGTGGGACCACAGGGAAGGTGTTCTGTCTAGAAATGGGCCTCCAGGTCAGATGGTTCCATGAAAGAGAAGTTGTCCCAGAATATCTGGGAGGGAGCCTGGTTCTTAGGTGTGTTTCTATTGTGCCCACGTCATGGATTGTTGGACAGAAAAGAGCCCACTGGCCCAGGCAGCCTTTCTCTGCAGTGCTGCTGTGTTGGGAATCTCTGCTGCTGTCTGCATCTCAGTGTCCTGGCTGAGGAGGGGAGCAATGAGTGGCCTCCTATTTGCAGATGTAGAAGGTGTGCTGTCTCGGGGGAATGGCCCTTCTGTCTGCCAGGTCTCCCCTAGGCTGTTGCATGGCACTTGCTTCTACTTACTAGGATTTTATAATTTGGCAATCTTACTAGTAAGTTTCTCTTTTTTTTGGGGGGGGGGGGGTTGCTTTTAATGTCTGTATCTGTTTGAAATGTCATTCACTCTTCTTCTTAATAGACAACCACAGATTCATGCTTTATTTTCCTGAGGAAATACTTCTAATAAAACCTTAGCTTGGTTTTTCCATGTGGGTGTTGGTATGGATGGTTGTAATGAGACCTCTTTGATTAGTCACTTTCTGTCTGACTATGAGTTATTTCAGATGTGCCAGCTTCCTTTTTTATTTTGATTGAAAGAGTTATCTTGAGACATAACACACTTAGCTTTTATTATAGTCTACAAACTTTCCAGCTTACTCTCTCTTTCATGCTAATCTGATCGCATAATTAAAATGTCTGACTTCAGTTCTTACAAATATCTGTCTTTCATTAAGTGAAATCATTCCTATGTAAACAAATAACAATTGCAGATTGTACTACCCGCACTTCTTTCTTGTGAGGACTTCAGTGCCTCCCTTGTTTGTTAAATTACAGTCTTTGATAAAACCTAGATGTGACATATTTCCTCATTTTGCATGACGCCGGTAGAAAACAAAGGTTTCCTGTACATAACATGAAGGCAAGAATAGTTGCCTCGTGGACTACGGAGATTAAGTGACATGATGCAGGTCACGTGCTTAGCACAGTGCCTGGCACGTAGTAGGTGTCCATTAAATGCTAGCAATGCCTATTTTTGTTTAGTAGAAGAAGCTCTCTTAACCAGTTCACCAGCATAAAGGAAACTCGCAGTCCCGATGCAGAGCAATCGGTGGGCGCCATGGCGGCCTCATACTGGGGGGCTTCTCTCCAGGGCACTCATGCGCTTCCCTACGAACTGATGTGTATTTGCTCCGCAACCTGTTTATGTTGTTTGTTCTCAAGCCTATTTATGCCCATTGGACTTGCTATTGTATTTATGGAATTTAATTAAATATTAA
Organism: Myotis yumanensis; assembly: GCF_028538775.1. NCBI lineage: Eukaryota > Metazoa > Chordata > Mammalia > Chiroptera > Vespertilionidae > Myotis > Myotis yumanensis. The sequence goes on from NW_027223752.1 coordinate 11,473,713, forward strand.
GCAAACAGAATGCAAAAATTAAGTGTTGAAGGCTTTGGAAAGACTTCATAAAGGTCAGTCACTAAATTAGAGACAGGAAGTAGAATAGTGGTTGCCGGGGCAGAGGGAACGGCGGGGGTGGGTGGGTCAGGAGTTATTGCTGAATGGGTACAGAGTGTCAGTTTCGTGAGACGAAGAGTTCTGGCAATGAATGGTGGTGACGGTTGCACAGTATGAATATACTTAATGTGTGTGGGCTGAAAAGTTAAAAATGGTTATAGTGGTAAATATTATGTGTATTTTATTACAGTTGAAAAAATTTAAATGTCGCATTAGCTGTGGGTGAGATAACTGTTGAAGGTTGGGGGAAGGGATAAGAAATTGAGAGGGGTTCCACGTATGGGTTGTTCTCCAGTGGGTTGTTCTCCAGTGGTCTGTAAGACCACCAGACCCGAGGCCCTGAACCTAACTGTCCCCTATACCTGGGCTCCTGAGCATTAAAGAGAAAAAACCAACATGATATAGAAAAATGTTAGTTACATTCAAACAAGTGGTTAGAATAAGATGGAACTTGGAGACATTGTAGAAGATAGGTCTACCTTTCATCTACCTTTCATCTAGCGCCAGTATTCCACCTTTGTGTGGAAATGACCGAAAAATCGGTACAGCGGTCTGGTAGGGTTAAGTTTCATGCTTTCAGGAAACCAACATAGAAAAGTCACAGGGAACGCACTGTGGGTGCAGCTTATGCAAGGAGAGCATGCCTGCCCCTCCACGGGCTTCGACATAGAGGGATGCATGCATGTTTATATTTGAAATTTAAAATTTAGCATTTAAGTTGTGGGAGTGTCTTCGTTTGGGCCTGGGACACAGAGCGGGGCTCTCGGAATCAGGGAAACGGGACTCACCGAGAATTGAAGCTCAGGCGGGCAGGTGCCGACCGGCACCTTTCAGAGATCTGGCAGAGAGAGGCAATTTGCGTTTGTCCTCAGCCTTGGCCAGGCACTGGGTGTGGGCTTCCCCAGGGGAGGGCCGTCACCTTGAACAAGGCAGCTTCCTTCAGCCGAGGCCCACAGGTGCTCCGCTGCGAACGCTCAGCAGGTGGCATTTTCCACCCGGGGCCTGATGGTCCGCCATAGCATCCACATGGTGTGTCTGCATTGGTTGGGCATGTTCCCCTTTCTACAGACTTTTGAAAATCAGCTGATTGGCTGTTGGTCCAGATTGCTTCAGCTCAGAGCATCTCCGCCTCCACGCACAGTCTCCTGAAGGTGTCATTGTGTTTGATCTTCCTTTCCTGCATGTGCCAGTGGTCCCACTTGTGACAGAGCCTCTCTGTGTGGCTTCATGACAAGTAGTAAATGTGGCTGACGTGTTCAAACCTCCACTGATGTCAGGACTGGCGACTTTTAAATACTCTCCAGTGTGTATTTTGAGATGCATGAAACCTCAGATTTTTGCTTCTTAAATTTCCAGGCCTTTTTGGCATTTGATGATTTTTTTTTTTTTTTTGCGTGTGTCAAATTCCCCATTTTTATACTAAAGATCAAGCCCTATGACCTGTGGCTCTATATCCATATAGTCTTCAGTTATTCTTCCATCGGCCACAGTAACTGTCCACTCCTGTTCCTTTCAGACCTGAATTTTCCATTTATTTATTTATTTATTTATAAATATATTTTTATTGATTTCAGAGAGAGGAGGGGAGGAGAGATAGAAACATCAATGATGAGAGAGAATCATTCATCGGCTGCCTCCTGCACGCCTCCTATGGGGATCCAGCCTGCAACCTGGGCATGTGCCCTGACCGGGAATCGAACTGTGACCTCCTGGTTCATAGGTTGATGCCCAACCAACTGAGCCACGCCAGACAGGGTGCATTTTCCCTTTACACCTCATCCCTTTATTCTGATCCCAGGCTCGCGATATGAATGCTGACCAGAACCCAGGATGCCCAAATTTCATTTCAGATGCACTCTTTCTATCCTGAAAACAGGAGTGCTGTTTATGTGATTATTTTTATTTTTTTAACCATCTTCACCAGTTTAAGTGTACAGTGCAGTAGTGTTAACTATTCATATTGTCATGTAACCAATCTCTAAAACTTTTTCCTCTTGCAAAACTGGAAGTCTATACATCCATTAAACAACTTCCATTTCCCCCTCCCCCAGGCCCATTCTACTTCCTGTTCCTATGAGTCACACTTCTCGTGGTCATTCATGTCAGTCAAGTCCTACAGCATTTATCTTTTCTAACTGGCATATTTCACTGAGCATAGTGGCCTCAAGGACATCCACCTACATAGTGTCGGGATTTCCTTCCTTTTAACCAGTCAACTGCCACGATATTTTGAATTCAATTAAAAAAGATCCGCTGCTTGCGTCGATAGGCGCTTATGGCGTGCACGTGGTTAAAGGTTGAATACTATTCCATTGTGTGTGTACACCACATTTTGTCTAACCACTCACCTGTCGACAGACTTTTGGGTTGCTTCCATCTTTTGACTGTTAGGAATAATGCTATGAACACAGGGGTGCAAATTTTCATCTATTTGTAAATGCATTATTTTTGTTTCTATCAGCTTGTAGACGATAAAGAGGAAGTCTGAATCCCTTTGCAAGTGCGACCATAAGTATAACACAGAGATGCGGTGATTACCCCACGGCGTCTCTCTTCTTTTCGCATTTGGGCGGGCGCTGACCTTCCAGTAGGAGTACTATTTCGTCTCATTTACACTCAGCTCTTCATTTCGCCGTGTTTTGGTGTTTCCTTGGTTTCAAATTTTATCTCTTTAGGTGAACTGGGAACTGGAGCTTTTCATTTGACTTGTGATCTCGTACCTTCTGGAAGCTCGTACATGTAATCGTGGAACAAATAAAGCAGCTGGAAGAAATCTTTCCTGAACAAAACCCAAGTGGGGCAGTTGGGTGCGAGCCAAGATTTCAATAGCTGCAGAGGGAGATGTAAAAAGGCTGCCTGTATTCCAACGCCAACAAATCACTCCTGGACCGACAGGAACGCCCTGTAGGTGAGGATCAGATAGAGGCGGGAGACCTTTACACAGTTAACTGCCTGCCCGCACAATAACGTGTTTACGGTCGCCTCCCAAGGTCTCTGCGCCAGGCTAATTGCCGTGATGAGGCTGAAGGTGGAGCAGCACTGTGGCTCAGTGGGCTCCGCCGTGGGCGGACATTCCCAGGCTGCTCGTCTGAGCCTGGCCTCCTGCTAACTTGCTGCATGGGCCTCGGCCAAACATCGCACGGTTAACTTCCCAGGGTTCTGTTCCTCTAGCCCAGTGGTTCTCAACCTTGGCTGCACATTAGAATCACCTGGGAATCTTTTTAAAATCCTGATTTCTGGGCCTCATCCTCCGGAAATTCTGTTTCTTTGTTACTAATGTTGTGGCCTCACCCCATAACAAAGAAACAGAATTTCCGGAGGATGAGGCTCAGAAATCAGGATTTTAAAAAGATTCCCAGGTGATTCTAATGTGCAGCCAAGGTTGAGAACCACTGCTCTAACCAAAATTCTGAACTGTAATGCACATTTAGCTACTAAGCCACTAACTAATCATAAGAGAAGCCTTTCAACTGCCTCTTTTTCAAGGAGAAAGCTTAATGTCCTGCAGTGAAATTAAGTAAAATTCCACCAGCCATTTTGATAAGATTGGATTTTTAAAAATGTGTAGACGTCTACACATGCCTGGACAGACACAAAAGCGAAAGCTTGGGATGGAGGTAGGTTTAAAAAAACAGCAAGGGAGTGTCCTAAGTTTTTCATTGTTTGTCCGTTTTATTTAGCCAACATTAACAGTTACCTAGAGTAAAATTGCTTCTCAAATGTTGGGTGCAGAAGTCACCTGGAAGGCTTTTTAAACACCTTTTTTCCTGGGGCCCATCCTCAGAGTGGCTGGCTGAGTAGGGAGCAAGCTCCTGTGGCTGATGCCAAAACTGAATGTTGAGGAGCAGGAGTCAGCCCAGCTAAGACGGGAGGACCCTGAAAATGTGCATCTCTGACTAGCAAGCTGCTGGCAATGGTGACGCTGCTGGTGCCAGAGACACTTAGAACACCAAGGTTAAGAAGACACATCATACCCAGCCGGCATGAACCAGGAGGTCATGGTTCAATTCCTGGTCAAGGGCACATGCCGCAGTTACAGGCTCGATCCCCAATGTGGGGCGTGCAGGAGGCAGCTGATCAATGATTTTCTCTCATCATTGATGTTTCTTTCTTTCTCTCTACCTCTCCCTGAAAATCAATAAAAAATATTTTAAAAAGACAACACATCATATCCATATCACAGATGGGATTAATAATAATACTTGATACGACCACATTGTATCATGTGTGTGTGCCCACATGTGTTCTAAAGGCATTTCAGAGAACACAGCGTATGTGAAGGCATGGAGACTGACACCACGGGACATGTTCAGGGATGTAGAGTTTGCATTACTGGAGCAAAGAGTTCATGGCCAGCCAGCAGGTGTTTTGGGGGGAAGGTAGGGGAGTTGAGGGGAACATGTGGCTAGAGAGATGCCAAGAGCTAGGCAGAGCTCTGAACATAATGGGTCTGTGTCTCTTAAGGAATTTGATTGTTTTCCTAACCTGGTAACAAAGGGAATGGAACAGAGAGAATTCGAAGATTCACAGGAAATCTCAAGGAGGTAGAGTTAACAATAGCATTTGGTCAAATATAATTTAGTCAACCCAGTAATCTCTCTCAAATCGCACTTTAGTTCAAAGTTAATCTCTCTGATGTCTGGTTTCTTCAGTTCTGATCATTGTTATACTCCATAGGATGATTTACCCGTTCTTAGAAATTACCAATTTTTCATCATTTTCTGGGTTCTTTTTCTATCTAGTGAATAGTGAGCCAGTCATCTTTATTCAAAATTGCTTATAATAGTCAACAATTGGAATGCAAAGGCATTAGCAATAAAAATATCTTACAAAAATAGGTTTTCTTATTACAAAAGCAACGCATGTTTACAACAGATACTAGAGACTAAATAAATAAATAAATAAATAAAACCTCACATAAGCCCACCCACTATCTAGAACATCTCTGCTAAAACCCCTAAAGATGAACTTCTCAGGCCCTTTCCTGTGTCTATGTGCATTTTTCCCTACTGACATAGATAGGGTCATACCTCGCATGTTCGGAAAACCAGCATAATTTTTATTTTAACAGAATAGTACTTTATTCAGGTGCTAACATCTATTTTTTTTAATTTTGTTTTATTGCTTAAAGTATTACAAAGAGTATTACATATGTCTCCTTTTTTCCCCCCTTGACCTTCCCCCGGCCTCCCCTTCCCCCCAGTGTCTTGTGTCCATTGGTTATGCTTATATGCATGCATACAAGTCCTTTGGTTGATCTCTTACCCGCCCCCACCCCCCAACTCTCCCTGGCTGTAGTTTGACAGTCTGTTCAATGCTGCTCTGCCTCTGTATCTATTTTTGTTCATCAGTTTATAATGGTCTTCATTATCCATAAAACCAGCATAATTTAAGAGCCTGCCAGGCGATGGGCATGTGCACTGGTCCAGCCAGACTCCCACTATCTGATATGTAGTCTGTTCCGAGTAACCCCTGTGGCTGCTGACCAATCTGAAAGTAGAAATCAGCCGGGCGAAGACTGCAAGTGGAGGAATAGAGGCCCCAGGCTGAGGGCTCTGTCGACACAGAGCCTTGGAGGTGAGACCGTGGCACCTACAGGCGAGGGGAGTGGAGGCTGGAGAGATGGAAGCCCGGCAACCAACACCTGTGGTTGGACATCCTGGGGAATAATTGGCCAAAATTAAGTTAGTCAGGAGGGGAGAAAACAAGTAAAAAGTCAAAGAAAAATATAAAAATATTGCAGCCTACCTCTAAACAGTATTCCTTTTCAACCAGATTGTGTTAACATGTTGTTTTCACCAACTTGATGTTGACTTTGTTGTTTTTGGCAAAGTGCTTTCAGTCACATTGTCTGGATCCAAATTGACAGGATTTGGGGGCTCACTGGGTACGGTGGGGTGCTGAAGGCAGCTTGTGCCCATCTTTTCCCACCTGTCATTGTGGTGTCTCCTTGATAGCTTTAAATCAGCAAAGGCTACAAATCAGGGCCCATCTTCAGCCTGCTTCTCCCTGGAGCGCAGACACACCATGCCTTTGAGCATCCATCACCGCATTCCACACTGCTTTCCCACGACAGCGACCCTCACTGCCAGGGCCAGCATGAGGCGTCTTCCAAAGTGCCCCAGAGATCAAACCTCTGGCCTCTGCTTACAACCTTCCTGTATTTCCAAGGTCCAGGTGTCAACACCCAGGGGTTGAGCCCAAAACCAGGTGTTGGGTGGGAGGAAGCAACTGGGAAGCCCGAGAATGAGGAGCAGAGGAGTTAGCCGTGCAGAAGGCGCTCAGGATGGATGTAAAGTTGGATGGGCCAGCGCCCCAGGTAGCACTGTCACAGGTACCCAAGCTGGCTTGTGACCTCCCTCCGTCCCTGTGTTCATTCATCTAGCCCAGTGTCAAAACCATTTTCACAAAACCAAGACACTGTTTACCTGGGCTCACTCTGTTGACATTAACATTGAAGCTGCACAAGGTAAAGCTGCATGAATCGTCCTCCCTGTTTTGCGTGAATCAGGGAGAGGATTTGGGGAACAGGTGGAGGGATGTAGGATCAGTTAATTAAAAGCACCAAAATGTGTTAGTGAACAGGTGGAGGGATGTAGGATCAGTTAATTAAAAGCACCAGAATGCGTTAGTCGTCATTGTATTCTTCACTACCTTCCGCTCACAGCTTCGCTGAAGAATACCCTTGATGGAGCAATAAAGATTATTCTGTTAAATCTCAGTCCTCACGTGCACATCTTTTTAAGCTTGGGAAGTGTCCGTACAGCATTTCTGCTATGTGCTGAAGCACGGTGTCACTCCAGAAGCACTTGCCCGGTTGTTTAAGTTGGGCTCTGAACTGGCCACTGTTTTAGTGGAATGCTGATATTATTTGAAAGAATGACTGACAATTAAACTACCGTTATTCAGACCCAAGTATTTCATCAACGTTTTCTCAAAAAATGAACGAAGTAAGCCTGTCATTTCAGGAAAACAACTGACAGTTATTTGTTGCCAATGATCAAATTCAAGCTCGCAAGTGAAAATTAGAATATGGGAAACTTGTGTCCACCACTGTGAGCTTGACAGTCTCTTAATACTTAAAGACTTGCCTCATGAATTCAGTGGTGATAGTAACAAGCATGATTTCTTATATTGTATAATGAAATCTGTTAACATTTAGAAGATCTGTATAACTCAGTGAATTAATATTTTTCAGAGAACCAAAGTAGATACTACAAAATCATGCTCAGGTAAAAGATTTATTGAAAGTATAAGATACACCAGTGGGTTTTAATATAACAAAGTATGAAAAGTTAATTGATATGGTTTCTAATTCTGTTATACCTAGCCTTTAAGAAACTACCACTTATTGAGTTTTTGTATCAAAAAAGGACATGTATAATTATCTGAAAAGACTGTTCAGCTCTCCTCTCCTTTCAGGTGTGTGTCTATGTGAGGCTGTATTTTTTTTTACTAGAATCATACCGCCACAAAGGGAACTCGGAAGCAGATATGAGAATCTAGTTGTAATGTATTAAGCAATATATTTAAAAGACTTGCAAAAAAACCCAAAAAATAATTCTCTTCTTGATATTTTTGTTTGTTTGTCTTGGAAGTTTACTTAGTTTTCATAAAAATATCTGTGTCCAAATGCAATGGGCTCATTGTTATTTTTAAATGAATTAATATTTTAAGGTTTTTTTTTCAGTTTTAATAACTAGTATGGCAAATATTGATAGATACAGCCGATGTAAACAGAAGCTCTTTAGGATTCTCCATTTTTAAGAGTGTAAAGGAATCCTAAAGCCAAAACGTTGGAGAACCACTGACCTAGTACGTGCTGACTGCCCACCACGTCCTGGGCCCGGGCTGTACAGGGATAGTGTGGTGTACTCGTCAGATGTGGGTCTTACCCACGGAGGTAATAGTCACCCACAGTTAAAGAGATAATTCCCATAGAGTGTGGGAGGTGCAGTGATAGGAGAAGCATCAGGTGACATGGGAGCACATTGTAGGGCCACCTGGCCCTGTGAAGGGAAGACTTCCAGGAGGAATTAATGCCTCTGCTGACTCTCGAAGGATGAATTAGAGTTAGCCAGACAAAGAGGAGAGGCTGGTTGTTTGGGGTATATGGAAAAGCATGGACAAAGCCCCCAGGCAGAAGATCAAGTGAGTGTAACCGGAGCACAGAGTGGAGGGGATGGTGAGGCATGAAGTTGAACTAGAGGACTTTGTGAGCTCAGGAGTTAACACCTCCTCCTAGGGCACATGGAGGATCCTGGAGGGTTTCAAGACAGGAGAGTGACATCAGATTGCATTTTAGGCAGATCTCTCTGGCTGTAGAGAATGGCTATCAAGAGGCAGGGAAACACACTAGGGGTCATTTTGGCAATCAAATAGAAAGATGATGGAACCTGGGCTAGGGCATGGCTGAGCTGTTGGAGTGATGTGGATAGGTTTATGAGATATTTGCATGCAGAAGTTTACATGTCTAGGTAAATAGACTGGGTGTGGTTAAAGCAGGCAGGATAGGCATCAAGATTGAATCTAGGTTTCAGGTTTAGACTGGGGAGTGGTGATAATTCAATGTTCATCAGCAGAGGGAACCCAGGAGGTGCACGTTTAAAAGGAGAGGGATGAATTCCATCTGGGTTGCCCATGGCTATCCAAGAGTGATGCCCCGTCAGCATTTGGATATGTGGTTCAGAAGCTGAGGGGGGAGATCGGACTAGAGACATAAATCTGAGAATCACCAGCATACGAACTGTAACTGAAGCCATGGGCTGAGTGAGATAGGATGTAGGATCAGTTAATTAAAAATGGCAGCTCCGTGGTGCTCAATGGAAAGGTTTAGGAGAAGAGTGGAAGCTTCGATTAAAGGAGAGAAAACACAGAGCAGTATGAGGAAGAAGATAGGGGAGACTGGAAGGCCAGAGGGACTCATCAGAGTGACCAAGCATAACAGTGACAGGAGACAGACAGGCAAGATGTACAGAAAGCTGGATCTCATTTTAGATATCGGTAATTTAATTACAATAATGATCTTATCATTTTACACAATAATGCATTTACATCACAACCTAAAAATTTCCCTCAACTATAGTGATTCCTTTTTCTTTTTAACCACCAAAACATCATTTTCTGGCCAATTCAAATAATCCTTATGCGTTTCTGTTGTTTGCTTTAACAGTTACCAGGTTAAATCTTCAGTGGTGTTCCTGCCAGTAAGAGTTCCTATGCAGAAAAATCTCTTCATTATGAGCACATTTATTGCTCCATTGAGTTGCCTATTTAAAATGCAGAGAACCACAAATTAAATGTAGTGCTTTTCCATTTTGAAAAAAGCAGATGAATGGGTACTATTTCCTTGAATACATCGTGTTTGTTGTACATAATTAACAGTCCAGATTCATAGGCTAACGGATGCCAATCCTTGCTTGTTTTGATATCTGTTCCTTGTTGAAAGGGATGCTCCCTAAGACTTGCACGTGCCATTACTTGCATCGGGAAATGATCAGGCACTACCATCCACCAACCTCCGGGTCACCTTTATCACATGTAGCCTCCCCCCAGACGCCAAGCCCTGACCTCATCCTGGGTGCTATCTAGCACTTTAGGTTTTCAGGTCCTTCCCTCTCTGTTCAAGTGACCTTTGTCTCCATTATGTTAGCCATCTGTTCCTTGAACTATACCTTGGACTGTTACCAGGAAATGCAACATCTCTAAAATTTCATGTTCAAGTGACTCATTTCCATGAGTTGGGACCTCTGATACAGTGTTGGGTAGTAGCGATGGTAGTGGGCATCCATATTGTGTTTCTAGCTTTTCTAAAGTCTCACCGTGTAGTATGATGCTGCTATAGGGTTTGGGTGGAAGGAAAAATCTCTTATATTTCAAATCTTACACATTTTTCCATTGTAAATAGGTGTTGGACTTCTTTGAGTGTTTTTTCTTGTACAGATGTACATGCTCATATTTTTTCTCTTTTAATCTGATATTTGCAGCATTAAATATTTTCTCTCATCCATTTTATTTTCTCTCTCCTGACACTTCTTTTAGTTTAATGTCAGTGCTTTGCCTTACATCTTCTGTGTCACCTTACTTTTCCTTCCTGGTTTTTTTCCTCCCTTTTTAAAAAACTCTACTGCATTCTGGGAGATTTTCTCAGTTCTGCTTTCCAGTTCATTAAATCTCTCTTAAGTAGTGTCTAACTTGCCAATTATATTTTTTCATTCCAAGATTTTCAATTGGTTCTTTTTCATTTCTGTCTCTTTTTATCTTACAACCTTCCCTTTATCCTGCATACTTCTTGTTCTGTGGAGAAGGGTGCAGCTGGAGAAGGGCCAGGGCAGAGCCCTCTAAAATGCAGGCCCAGGGCAGGTCCCCTCTGGCCTGGGTCTAGAGCTAGTCCCATTGCACCTGATCTTCACCTTCATCAAGACCTGCAGTCCTATAATACTAAAGGGATCAATACAACAAGAAGATATAACCCTGGTAAACATACATGCACCCAATGCAGGAGCACCCAAATACATAAAAAACTCCTGGAAGATATCAAAGGAGATATTGACAACAATACAATCATAGTAGGGGACTTTAATACACCACTGACATCACAGGATAAGTCCTCTAGACAAACAATGAGCAAAGAAATAGCAATCCTAAATGACTCACTAGATCAGATGGACTTAATAGACATCTTCAGAACACTTCACCCCAAAGCCGCGGAATATACATTCTACTCAAGTGCTCATGGGACAGATTCAAAAATAGACCACATATTGGGTCACAAGCAAAGTCTCCCCAAATTCAAGAAGATTGAAATCATAAAAAGCATCTTCTCAGACCACGATGGCATAATATTAGAAATAAACTACAATAAAAACAACCCAAAATACTCAAACACTTGGAAGCTGAATAGCATGTTATTAAATATTGATTGGGTTACCAATGAGATTAAAGAAGAAATTAAACATCCTGGAAACTAATGACATTGAAAACACAATAATCCAAAACCTATGGGAGACAATGAAAGCAGTCCTGAGAGGAAAGTTTATAGCTCTACAGGCCTATCTCAAAAAACAAGACAAAATGGTAATAAATCATCTAACTCTACAACTCAAAGAATTAGAAAGAGAGCAACAAGAAAACCCCAGAGTGAGCAGAAAGAAGGAGATAATAAAGATTAGAGCAGAAATCAATGACATAGAGACCAAAAAAACAATACAGAAAATCAATGAAACCAAGAGCTGGTTCTTTGAAAGGATAAACAAGATTGACAAACCTCTAGCCAGGCTCACCAAGAAGCAAAGAGAGAGGACCCAAATAAACAAAATCAGAAACGATAGAGGCGAAATAACAACAGACCCCACAGAAATACAAAGGATTGTTAAAAAATACTACGGACAGCTCTACTCCAACCAACTAGACAACCTGCAGGAAATGGACAAATTCCTAGAAAAATACAACATTCCAAAACTCAATCAGGAAGAATCTAAAAACCTCAATAGGCCAATAACTATGGAAGAAATTGAAGCAGTCATCAGAAAGCTTCCAGCAAACAAAAGCCCAGGACCAGACGGCTTCACAGGGGAGTTTTACCAAACATTCAAGGAAGAACTAAAATCTATCCTCCTCAGACTACTACAAAAAATTCAAGAGGAAGGAACACTTCCAAGCTCATTCTATGAAGCCAGCATCACCCTAATACCAAAACCAGGTAAAGACAACACAATGAAAGAGAATTACAGGCCAATATCCCTCATGAACATAGATGCCAAAATCCTCAACAAAATCTTAGCAAATCGGATCCAGCAGTACATCAGAAAGATCATACACCATGACCAAGTAGGATTTATTCCAGGGATGCAAGGATGGTACAATATATGCAAATCAATAAACGTGATACATCACATAAACAAATTGAAAGAAAAAAACCACATGGTCATATCAATTGATGCAGAAAAAGCATTTGACAAAATCCAACACCCATTTTTGATAAAAACTCTCAGCAAGGTGGGAGTAGAAGGATCATACCTCAACATAATAAAAGCCATGTATGACAGGCCCACAGCCAGCATCATACTCAATGGACAAAAACTAACACCATTTCCCCTAAGAACAGGAACAAGACAGGGATGCCCACTCTCACCACTCCTGTTCGACATAGTACTGGAAGTATTAGCCATTGCAATTAGACAAGAAGAAGAAATAAAAGGCATCCAAATTGGAAAAGAGGAAGTAAAACTGTCCTTATTTGCAGACGACATATTATACATACAAAACCCTAGAGACTCCATCAAAAAACTACTAGAATTAATACATGAATTTGGCAAAGTAGCAGGATACAAAATTAATGCCAAGAAATCTGAGGCATTTCTATACACCAATAGTGAACTTTCAGAAAGAGAGATTAGAAAAACAATCCCATTTACCATCGCACCAAAAAAATTAAGATACCTAGGAATAAACTTAACTAAAGAGGTAAAAGACCTCTGCTCAGAAAACTACAGGACATTGAAAAAAGAGATAGAGGAAGACATAAACAGATGGAAGAACATACCGTGTTCATGGATTGGTAGACTCAACATCATTAAAATGTCCATACTACCCAAAGCAATCTATAAATTCAACGCACTTCCCATCAAACTACTAACAGCATACTTCACAGATCTAGAACGAACTCTCCAAAAATTCATTTGGAATAAAAAAAGACCCTGAATAGCTGCAGCAATCCTGAGAAAGAAGAAAGTAGGTGGGATCTCAATACCAGATATCAAGATGTATTACAAAGCCACTGTTCTCAAAACTGCCTGGTACTGGCACAAGAACAGGCATATAGATCAATGGAATAGAATAGAGACCCCAGAAATCGGCCCGAACCAATATGCTCAATTAATATTTGACAAAGGAGGAAAGAACATTCAATGGAGCCAAGATAGTCTCTTCAATAAGTGGTGTTGGGAAAATTGGACAGATATAAGCAAGAAAATGAAACTAGACCACCAACTTACACCATATACAAAAATAAACTCAAAATAGATAAAGGACTTAAATGTACGACAGGAAACCATAAAAATTCTAGAGGAACCCAAAGGCAACAAAATCTCAGACATATGCCAAAGCAATTTCTTCACTGATACAGCTCCTAGGGCACTTGAAACTAAAGAGAAAATGAACAAATGGGACTACATCAAAATAAAAAGCTTCTGCACAGCAAAAGAAACCATCAACAAAACAACGAGAAAACCCACTGCGTGGGAAAACATATTTGCCAACGTCATATCTGATAAGGGCCTAATCCCCAAAATTTATAGGGAACTCATACAACTTAACAAAAGGAAGATAAGCAATCCAATCAAAAAATGGGCAAAGGACCTAAATAGACACCTTTCAAAAGAGGACATTCAGAAAGCCAAGAGACATATGAAAACATGCTCAAAGTCACTAATCATCCGAGAGATGCAAATCAAAACAACAATGAGGTACCATCTCACACCTGTCAGAATGGCTATCATCAACAAATCAACAAACGACAAGTGCTGGAGAGGATGTGGAGAAAAAGGAACACTCGTGCACTGCTGGTGGGAATGCAGACTGGTGCAGCCACTATGGAAGACAGTATGGAGTTTCCTCAAAAAACTAAAAATGGAACTCCCATTTGACCCTGTGATCCCACTTCTAGGAATATATCCCAAGAAACCAGAAACACAAATTAGAAAGGATATATGCACCCCTATGTTCATAGCAGCACAATTCACCATAGCTAAGATCTGGAAACAGCCTAAGTGCCCATCAGTAGATGAATGGATTAGAAAACTGTGGTACATCTACATGATGGAATACTATGCTGCTGTAAAAAAGAAGGAACTCTTACCATTTGCAATGGCATGGATGGAACTGGAGAGCATTATGCTAAGTGAAACAAGCCAGTCAATGAAGGAAAAATACCACATGATCTCACTCATTCATGGATAATAGAGACCATTATAAACTTTTGAACAATAATAGATACAGAGGCAGAGCTACCTCAAACAGATTGTCAAACTGCAGCGGGAAGGCCGGGGAGGGTTGGGGGGCAGGAGGGAGGGGGGTAAGAGATTAACCGAAGGACTTGTATGCATGCATATAAGCATAACTAATGGACATAGACACTGGGGGGTAGGGGAGGCCAGGGGATTGTCAAGGGCGGGGGAAAAAAGGACACATATGTAATACCCTTTGTAATACTTTAAGCAATAAAAAAATTTTTAAAAAAAAGTCTACCTCAAAAAAAAAAAAAAAAAAAAGACCTGCAGTCCTTCGACCCTCTATGTTTTTCTCAGATCACAAACCTGTTGCAAGACTCCCTCCTCTCCCTGTTTAGTCCGGAGCCTGTGATCCGTCATACCTGCAGCAGTGCCCTGCACCTCCTGGCCCCCTTGATCTTCCATCACCCCCACCTAGCAAGACCTCAACCGTGGACCCACCCGACTCTCCATCTTCCTGCTTTACACTCAGGTTGTTGAGTGCCTGCAGAATAAGTAGTATAAGTGGTATGTACATGCCTTTCCCAGCTGGACCTCTGCATCACCAGGGCTTCCTCAATGTTTTCCTAAGGTGTCTTCCCTTTCAACCTTTGCCACTCTTCTCAGGCCCCTGCCCCACCCTCTTCCCTGTCACTCTCAGCGATGGCCTTGCTCCCTACTTCCTAAGAAAATAGAAGTCACCAAAGCAACCATGTTTTTTCCTTCCCACTCGCCTCTACAATTTCACTGTACACCATTGGAGATGAGGAAGGCGGAGAGTAATGGGCAACCTTTTTACACTACTAACGCTGACCTGCCACTGTGACTCCTCCCCTCCTGTCACATGGTAAAGGTGCTATTTCCCGCCCCCTCCCCCCACAGTCTCAGAGAAATCCTTCCACCATAGCTTTGGATTCTGCCCCTTTCTGCTTCCTCTGGGCCTGACTGCATCCATTATCCTCTACGTTCAAAGCTCTGCACTAAAGCTGCCGTCACTCTGCTTCTCATATCAAGTCCCTTCCAGTCCACTGTGATCTTATTTCTGCCCCAGGAATTCCACTGACCGGGTTCAACACTGTTGCTGAAGCCCATGGGTATGTGAGCCCTCTCCGAGGTGTTTGACACTAGTGAGCGCGCCTTCTAAACATGCTCTTTGCCCTTGACATCTGTGCTCTTCCTGCTTTCCCGGACAACTTTCTAAGTCTCCATCCCTACAATGTTGTCTCCCTCAGGGTTCTACCCTCTTGCTTCTCTTCTTATAAGCTCAGTGCTTGGCCTGAAGAAGCTCCTCCATCAACATCAGATTATGTATGCAAATCTGCTGGTTTCAGATCCTCAAAGGTCTTTAAAAGTATGAGCAGGGAGGAACAAACTTTTTGGAGGGATACACATTTCCCATTATAAATGATGTATTACTTATTGCAACTGGAGCCCACTGAAGGGGAAAAAAAACTATAATAGCTTATTTCAGAACTAACATGGCTATACGTTAGCAACAGAAATGATGTAGCTATCTTATTAGAAATACAACAGAGATTACTTAGCAGCTGTCTCCCCACGCTGTCATTTCATTTTGCTCTGTGGTTCTTGGCAGCGATTCTAGAAAAGGAAAAAAATGATTAAACCAACGTGTGTTCTCCTGGAGTAAAATGATTTCTGTTGTTCTGAGAAACCAATCTGAAAAGGCATTGCACATCCCATGATTATTGGAAATAGAACATGTTCAAAGTTCTTTTTCTTTTTTTCTTCCCTAGAGACAACAGATTAAACGTTATAGCCCTTTCCCTCCCATATTCTGTGGTAAAGTTTCTTTTAGCTCCACGTTCCGCACTCAGAGCTTGAGGGCCCACACACCCAGCAGCAGCCCGGGGGCCGTACTTAGATCTTGAAACCGCACTTTGCAAAAAGAATTCCGCCCAGAACTCTTCCGTGTTCTCTTTTTATCGCGATCAAGAGATGCCACATGCAGAGCCTTCATTTGTTTATTCATTCATCATTCATTCAACGAGTAATTACGTTAATAGCCACTTAGAGTCATCTTAGGACAAATATTATTTAATGTGTGGAAAGACGCCTGGCAAACAAGATGCTGAGTTTATGTTTTACTTTATTTGGCCTTCACTTGCCAATGTTTCTTCTCCCCGCCTTCAGAGCATGTCAGTTAGCAGGACCTGCTTTGCATAGTCACACATTGTACTGTTATGCTTCCATTGGTCTCTGCCACAATCACTTTATAATGATCTGGGCTGTGATTTCTCTATGCTTAAGCAGAGGGGAAATCCTACCAGCCCAGGAAGAGAAGACGTTGTCAAAATTAATTAGAAGTCAGGGTTTCGTTGCCTACTGATTTGTATAGTTCACATCTTGACAACGTAATTGTGAACCAAAAAGGTGATACTATGGTCACTTTAATTTTTATTGACCTGTCCAAGGCTAAAAGAGGGATAGAGGAGACACGTGAAGGTTTTGTGGGGAAAATGATTAATGTTCTTAATCTGCTGGCTTTATCTGTGTGCCCAAGACAGCACAAGGCAGAACTGAGTGCGGTGCCTAGCCCAGGGTAAGAACTCATGCGTGTTAGTACAGGAATGAAAAATCATGGCCCACGTAACAGAAATGTGTGACGAGGCTAGGTGGTGCCGTTTGTTATTGATCCAGGAGGTATAGAAATTGAGAGTGAGCATTAGATGCTTTTCAAACAGTTTGAAATGGTCACAGTGGTGAACTCGTCTCATTGAAGAGGGTCTAGACCAGTGGTCGCCAACCTTTCGGACTTCAAGGACCACCAGGGGTCCGCGGACCACCAGTTGGCGACCGCTGGTCTAGACCACTTCAGTCCTGCAAGGCTCAATGGCGATACGTGGTGCAAGTTGCATTGTCAATCATCACATGCAGGAGGACCCTATTACAATGTGTGGTATTTTATGATTAGTTTGACAACTGTGTGCTCAAAGTGCAGAAAAACCTGTGAAAATATAAGCATTTATTTTAATATATATATATTTTTATTGATTTTAGAGAGGAAGGGAGAGGGAGAGAGAGAGAAAAACATCAATGATGAGAGAGAATCATTGATCAGCTGCCTCCTGCACACCCCCTACTGGGGATCGAGCCCGCAACTTGGGCATGTGCCCTTGACCGGAATCAAACCTGGGACCCCTCAGTCTGCAGGCCGGCGCTCTATCCACTGAGCTAAACCAGCTAGGGCAGCATTTATTTTTATAACATATTGACACATTTTCATTAAAAATTTTTTTTCACTTTATTAACATTATTAGTTCATTGGGGAGATAAAACTTTTGTATTAGTTATGTTCACCCTCAATTTGCCGAAGGTAAAACTAGCCTCCCTGGAGCTTTTGTTGTTTTTTGGTGAGAAAATACTTACGCTTCCTGAATGTGGCAAGAATAACCACGTGGGGAAGATGGAAGTGATTCTGAAGAAACACCCAAGAGCTCATGTTGGTTTTCCTCAAAACAATGACCCCTCACATACTGAGGTCCGTTTATAGTTGTCATTGATGCCCACATCCTAAAAATAGTATTTAGTTACTTGCAGAGATGTACTGGCTATGAAGCAATGGAGCCATCAAAATGTATGGGGCATTTACTTATAAAAATTAAGTGTAAACCCACAAGAATATTTTGAAAGAAAGTATATGGGTTAAAAAGCTGATCGACACAGATGTTCCATATTTCACATATAAAGGTAGGGTATTCCAGGCTTCTTAACAAGTCGAATTTCAGCTGTCAAGACTACAGTCCACAGACAGCCACCGAGGCCTTGGTGAAGGACTGTCAGAGGGTTTGCTTGGAAAGGTTGGGTGAGTCCGCAGCAAAGCAGGTAGCTCACTGCTACTTCCAGCTCAGCACACTCAGGGACCGGCTAATGATAGGGAAGACTAACTCACGGAGCAATCAGAGCTAGCACCATAATTTTTAACTGCAGCATGATAATTTCACTTTATTCCTGTGTATGTGCAATTGGCCCGCCATGGTGATATGAAGGAAGAATTCCGTTTATGACTTTGTTGCTGACAGTCAACTAAGTCTGAACTGTATAAAACTATGAAGGATTACATCATCAACAAATGTGGTTTGGCATTTATGTTGTGGAACATTTATGTTGAGGAGCATGTTCTGAGGATGCAGGAAACATTGTGGAATTGGAAACCCGGATTAAGAGCCCATATCAAGATGTAAATCACTGCTGATTCTCTCCTGAGGAAGTCCCGCCATGAGGACCGTCAGTGGAACTAAATGGTGGCCTCTGTGTCATCCTGAACATCATGAATTAGGTAAAAGCTGGTGTGTGAAATCCTGTCATGTGATCCTGTGGAAGGATCACCAACAGCTGTTGGCGTGTGCTGAAGAGTGATGATAACCGAGAAGACAAATGTTCTAGAATGTTTGATCTACAGACCAACTCAGTGTTTCTGCAAAACCAGGCGACAGGCTGGTCCCAGCTTGTTGAAGACATGAATTGGACCAGCAGGACTGCTCATGTCTCAGATCTTCAGTACCTTTAATGATCTCCATACTTTCATAGAAGGGAAATGCACCCTGGTTTTCAACGGCAGATAAGATTAAAGGGCAAAAACGGAAGTTAGAAGCTCGGAATGAAAGTTTCTATGGGTTATTATGACACGTGTTCCATAATTTAACACTGATTGGTGACATAGGTGGTGATCTTGATGTTGCACATCTGTGAAAAGCTATCATGAACACTTTTAGGGTTTGATAAAGCATTTCTAATTTTATTTTCCATCAAAAGAAGGTTGATGTCTTTACAAAAAAAAGCATGGATCTAGAATCCACTTCTCTCATCAAAAGATAATTTAAATTTAACTGTAACTTACAGGATATATTGTTGGAACTGACTTCTAGTGAAAGCTGGCACTTTCTCCTTTTAATTTTATTTTATACCAGAGGCCCGGTGCACAAAAATTTGTGCACTCGGGGGGGGAGGGGGGGAGTCCCTCAGCCTAGCCTGTGCCCTCTCTCAGTCTGGGACCCCTCAGGGGATGTCCACCTGCTGGCTTAGGCCCACTCCCCGGGGGATTGGGCCTAAGCTGCCAGTCAGACATCCCTCTAGCAGCCCAGGAGCCCTCGGGGGATGTCCACTTGCCAGCGGGGAGCAGGCCTAAGCTGCAGTCGGACATCCTTAGCGTTGCTGAGGAGGTGGAAGAGGCTCCCGCCATCACTGCTGTGCTGGCAGCTGGCAGCCTGGCTTGTGGCTGAGCAGAGCTCCCCCTGTGGTAGCGAGCTGACCACCAGGGGGCAGCTCCTGCATTGAGCGTCTGCCCTCTGGTGGTCAGTGTGTGTCATAGTGACCAGTCATTTTCAATCGTTCTGCTGTTAGGGTCAATTTGCATATTACCCTTTTATTACATAGGATTATTGATTTTTGAGAGGGGGTGGAGAGAAAGAGAGAAACAACAATTTGTTGTTCCACTTCTTTATACACCTTGGCATATTGGAGTGATACTCTAACCAGTTGAGCTACCGGCCAGGTAAACTTTAAAAATGAATAAACTGAACTCACTGAAATTGCTAAAAAATCTCTTATTCCATTCCATTCCATGAGACTAGTTTCTTCCTTTCTCTTTCTCTTCTTGTTCTTCTTCTTGTTCTTATTCTTCCCATTATTATAAACACAGAAGCAGTTTAGATATACATTATCCTCTGCAGGTAGCCTTGTTGGCAATCCCATCTACATTAGATAAATTATCAAGCAAAAAGCAACTCAGTTTGTCATATTAAAAACTTTAAGTATTTATATACACTTTGCTCATTCACAGTGTATCTATAGACATTTAATATGGGGATTCATTTTCCCCCCTCAAAATGAAAAAAAAATGTTACAAGTGTAATAGTGGGCCTATATATCAGTTGCCTGTGTGCACTTTCAATGAATAAACAACATGTACAATTTCATACCCCCCCCCCCTTTATTATGTTTACCCTGGCGATATTTATTGCAGGATAATTTCCTATTTGTCGAACTAATAAACAAAATTACAGCTTTTATCATGTCTTTTTTTAATTTTGTTTTTCTAGTAATTCATTTTTATTAATTTCTACAAAGTATCAGTTTGCAACAGACTGGAAAAAATTTAACAGTGCCCTTTACCGCAGAGAATTTAAGCAGCACTGACTTATGGGACTGAATATAAAATGAGGCTTTTCTTGTAAACATACCCCTCCGGAAAGCATCAGTTCTCTTACAAAGTCTCTCAGACTACCAAGCATGCTCTCCGTTACTTTATTTTGAACAAGAAAACAGTAGTTGAGCCTTCGACAGCCTCCTCCAGTTTGAGGTTTTGATGCTCACAGAGGTCACTTGACGAAACTGGCAAATAAAAGAGGGAAGAAAGTTAACGCAGATGCAGTTTTTATGCCTGGTCTTGTAAACTCTTCATTGCAGATTTTGGCCATCATTGCAAACAAGCCTTTAAACATCAGGTTAATAGCAATACACTAAGCGATTACATATCGGAGATCACAGATGTACATCGTAGATTAAATGGTGGGGGGGGGACCCAAAACACCCCTTTTATAATGTTATGCAAATATAGTACGTGGCTTTAGGTAAGCATTTCTAGTGTCAGTAACAGGCATGGAATTACTAAGTCCTCTCCCCCAGGCAACTTTAACAGATGTGAGGATGACATGCCCTGGACAGCAGAGTCAGTGTCTCAAAAGTGGCTCTGTGTGATACAAAAACAGTTATATGATGGCGCATGGCAAGAATGAATAAGATTATTGGGTGAGACTTGATCATGGAAGAAGCAGGGTGTGTTGGTTGTGAGCTAGGACCCCTCAGCCCGAACCCCCTTCCTGTCTGCATGCTGAGGCCGGGACTAAGGCTGACATCAGCTTCCTTACCAGCTGCCTCTCATCAGGCTCGTCCTCTCGGGTGCAGAGGATCCGGATGCCACAGGACGGAGAAGCAATGGCTCCTTCCTGTCTACTCCGTTCCCGGGAGGGTCCCCCGGCAACAGCTCTTCACTCCAGCACCTGCCGTCGGTTCTAGTTCCCGTTGTTTCCCAGCCCCGCCCAGCCTCCGGCACTGTCCCCAGAGTCTGGTCTCAGCTCCCCAGGATTCTCCACTGGCCTGCTGGGTCCTACCAACCTCAGTCTCTTCTTCCCTCTGTTTCTCAGCCCTGCTGATGATGGAGGCTTCATGTATTCATCGTCACTACCATCTTTTCTTACAATCTTCTTTTTTTTTTTTTTTTTACATTCAGTATTATTCTGTATAAGTTTCAGATGTGCAGCATCATGGTTAGACAACCGTGTACTTTACAAAGTGTTCCCCCCAATATGTCCAGTACCCACCTGGCACCATACATAATTATTACAACATGATGAACTATATTCCCCATGCTGTAGTTTACCTCCCCATGACTGTTTTTGTGCCCTGTTGGAGGGAATGCAGCTTGGTGCAGCCAGTATGGAAAATAGAATGCAGGTTCCTCATAGATTAGAAGTGGAACTGCCTTAGGACCCAGTGATTCCACTATTGGGTATATCCACCCCCCCCCCCCCCAAAAAAAACCCCACATAAAATACAGATTCAAAAGGATATATGCACTCCTATGTTCATTGCCATGTTATTTACAATAGCCCAAATAAGGAAGCAACCCAAGCACCCATCAATAGACAAGTGGATAAAGGAGATGTGGTACAAATATAACATGGAATTTTACTCGGCCATAAAAACGAATGAAATCTTATCGTTGGGACAGCAGGGTGGTCCTAGAGGGTATGATGCTGTGAAATAACCTTTCTTTTAACTGCAGGGCTGCCCTCTTGCCTCTTCAGCCCTTCAGGACCTATCTAACCTGTTTCTTATACCAAATTCTCTCTTTGAAAATAATAACTGTGTTCCTGATTTCCTGACTGAATCCTGACCGACACCAGCTTGGTACCATGATCCCGACTTGGTCCCAGGAGTGGTCCCAGGTGGCCTGGGCATGGCTTGGCCATGTCTTTGGCCCCGAGTGCAGTGCTGAGCCGCCAGTGCGAAGTGGAAGGTTAGAAATCCTTGTCATGCGCCGGCCCGGTAATTAACTGGACCCGAGGTCCACGGTGATGAAGTGTCACTGCCCTGCCCGCTGTAGTAGCAATGACCGCGACTACAAGGGTAGAAGGGCATGGCTGTGTCTGCCTGGATGGCGTGTGGAGAGAGAGAGAAAGAAAGAGAGAAAGAGAGAGAGAGAGAGAGACGAACTTGAGTCTTTAAACACAGTTCAAGTCATTTGTGGAGAATCTGAAATGACTCCACTGCCACCATCCTACCATACGCCATCCTCATCTCTTCCCTGAAGTTGGCGATGGCCTCCCAGCTCCAGGCCTCCCTTCTCGCAACCCACTTTCTACACAGGTGACCAAAGTACCTTAAAACCAGCGCCCCTGCTTCAAGCCTTCAATGACCTCCTCTTGCTTTTAAAATATAATCGAACCTCTTCAACCGCATCTCAAACCCCTCTCCTCCTCGATGTTCTAGTCCAGCGGTCGCCAACCTTTCGGACCCCCTGTTGGCAAGTCTTTCTAGCTTTCTCTGGCCTTGGGACCACCCCCGTTTACAGTGGAATTCACTCTCCCTCCCCCTCCTCCCGCTCTCCGCACGTGTGCCTGCGGCTCCTCATTCCTATCTCACATTCCCTAATTCCCCAAGCTTCCCAATGTGAAGCAAACCTTCAACCATTTCCCCTCATAAATGTCTTCATGGATTCAGTTCTTCCATGGCACTTACCCCAATCTGTTTATTTCTTTGTTTGGCTTTCCCACCAAGCTGCACCCCAGTGGGGCGGAGACCTGGCTGTCTGATTGGCTGCTGTCTTCCCAGGACCTGCCCTACTACCTGTCGCCTAGAACATGGTCAATAAGTACTTGTTGATCACCTTGAGTTTGGGAAATAATTTTCCCTCAGTTAATTTAAAGTTTTTGGTTTAGAAGCATTTTAAGAATGCAGGAAATACCATCATCAACCCAGGCAACTGCCAAACAAATCAACGGACTTTGACATTTTTTCCACGTTTACTTCAGATTGCACTTTCTTCTCTCTCTCTTTTTCATGAAATGTTAAAATGTAAGACAAACTTGTCCATTTCTCTCAAGTTCAAAATCCTTAGCACAAATTATGCATATCATCATACTATTTTGAATGGCTGTAGGACCTGCCTCCCTGTCCATCTTGATAGAGATGATTTGTGGGGTTTTTCCTTCTGCTCAGTCTAGCTAGACGCCGAGCTCTCTTCCTTTTGGTGGACATTTGGATTTCTCACTGAGTGTTTGCCTTTATAAAAGATAATGGTATAAATGACTTCCTACCTAAAACATTTTTTGATAGCTTTATTGCACTATAATTGACATGCAATAAACTGCACATATTTAAAGTATACAATTTAATAAGTTTTGACATGTGTGCATGTATGAAATATCACCACAGTCAAATAATGAAGCTATCCGTCACTATCAAGTTTCCATGTATCCCTTTGCCATTGCTCCTACCCAGGTGCCCCTCCCCTCATCCCTGCTCCTCCTTTACAGGTAACCACCAAACTGTTTTCTGTCGCTACAAATTAGTTCCCATAGTCTAGAATCCTATATAATAAAGAGGTAATATGCAAATTGACCATCACACCCTCACACAAAATGGCCACCCCCATGTGGTCACAAGATGGCCACCCCAAGATGGCTGGCAGGGGAGGGCAGTTAAGGGCGACCAGGCCTGCAGGGGAGGGCAGTTAGGGGCTACCAGGCCTGCAGGGGAGGGCAGTTAGGGGTGACCAGGCCAGCAGGGGAGGTCACTTGGGGGGGAATAGGTCAGCAGGGGAGGGCAGTTAGGGGCAAACAGGCCGGCAGGGGAGGGCAGTTAGGAGCGATCGGGCCAGCAGGGGAGGGCAGTTGGGGGTGATCATGCTGGCAGGGGAGTGGTTAGGGGTGATCAGGCTGGCAGTCAGAAGTGGTTAGGGGCAATCAGGCAGGCAGGCAGGCGAGCGGTTGGGAGCCAGCAGTCCCGGATTGTGAGAGGGATGTCTGACTGCCGGTTTAGACCCGATCCCACAGGTATCGGGCCTAAACCGGCAGTCAGACATCCCCTAAGGGGTCCCAGATTGGAGAGGGTGCAGGCTGGGCTGAGGGACACCTCCCCTCCCCGTGCACAAATTGCGTGCACCAGGCCTCTAGTATTCTATAAACAGAGTTCACTAAATACACTCATTTTTGTCTGGCTGCTTTGACTCAGCATAATCTGACATTTATCCATGTTGTAGTGTATATCAGTACTTCGTTCCTTTTTTAAAAATGTATTTTGATTGATTTCAGAGAGGAAGTGAGAGGGAGAGAGAGAGAGAAACATCAATGATGAGAGAGAGTCATTGATTGTCTGTCTCCTACACACCCCACACTGGGGATTGAGCCTACAACTGGCGTTCAGACTGTGACCTCCTGGTTCATAGGTTGACACTCAGCCACTGAGCCTCACTGGCCAGGCTTTGTTCCTTTTTAATTGCCAAGTAGTATTCCATTGTATTGATGTACCACAGTTGACCCATTCACCTGTTGATGGCCATTTGGGTTGTTTTGGGTTTTGGCTGTTGCAAACAAAACTGCTATGTACATTCAGGTATAAGTCTTTGTGCTCCCCCCCCACCCTCCCCACCTTGGCTAAATACCTGAAAGTTAAATGGCTGAATTGATAGGGTAGGTGTATATTTAATTTTTAAATAAATAGCCAAACTTTTCCAAATTGTTTTCATTTCTTCCAGCAGTGAATGAGAATTCCCGTTTCTCTACAGCTTCACTAACACCTGGTCTTTGTAAATTTAGCCATTCTTATAGCTCAGTGGTTATCTCATGGTTTCCAGTCATCTTTTCCTAATGACTAATGATGTTGAAAATCTTCCCATGACTTATTTTTCTTCAGAATGTCTTCTTTACTGAAGCGACTGTTTAGGTCTTTGACCTGTTTTGTTGTGTTGTTTGCTTTCTCATTATTGAGTTTTACGAATTCTTTATTTCTTTATTGGATCTACATGCTTTGCAAATACTTTTTTCTTGTTTGTGGCTTGTCTTTTCCTTAACAGTGTCTTTTGAAAAGCAGCTTTTAAAATGTGTTTTTCTTTGGATACATTTTCAGATGTAAGACTCAAGGGTCAAAGATATCTTGTGTGTGTGTGTGTGTGTGTGTGGTGGTAGTTACCTCTTGTGAGGCTGTCTTTGAAAGAGTTTGAGACACTGTCATTGAATAATAGTATGTTCCCCGGGGACTTCCCAACTCCGGTCTTTATCACGTGTCTTTACGTTTGCTATTTTCACAAGTGTAAAGTGTTACATTACAGTTTTATTTCACTCCACTCACCTGGCAAGTTGGACATTTACTTAAATTTGGTATATTTAAATATTTTTTCTTTTATAACTTTTGACCACTTGTCATTTAACATTTTGCATTTTTTCTCACAGCTTTGTAATAGTTTTCATGTAATCTAGAAGTTAAAATTTACATGTAATATTTATCACAAATATTTTCATATCACTATTGACCTTTTATCTTAGTTTCACCCTCCCCAACCAACTGCCACTTATTATTTGTAATTTCTCCTGTTTTTAAAATAGTAAATCTAAATGGCCACTTGGGATAAATATATTGTTTCATTTTCTCCTAAAATTGGGAAGTTATATGTTAAGTTTTATATACTGTAATTTTATTATGGTTTTTGATATGAAGTAAGGGTCTAAGTTTACATATCTAAATATGAACAAATAGCTTCAATAGTTCTGTTGCACTCAGATTGTTTTATATTAAGTTATATGATTTATGTTCCATTTTAAGATTCTTTAGTTCCATGAATTTCTGAGTTCAGCAACATACTGTTTTTTTAACAACATACTTTTTTATTTTATTTTATTTTTTAATATTTTTTAATTGATTTCAGAGAGGAAGGGAGAGAGAGGAACATCAACGATGAGAGAAAATCATTGATCAGCTGCCTCCTGCACATCCTCTGCTGAGGATCAAGCCCATAACTTGGGCATATGCTCTGACCGGGAATCGAATGAGTGACCTCCTGGTACATAGGTCAATGCTCAACCACTGAGCCACACTGGCCAGGCTAGCAACATACTTTTAATGTGGATTGTTTTATGACAATATGATATTTTTTAAAGCAAGTTTTCCCTTATTGTCCAAACTAATCTCCAATTTTTAGAAATTTTATGGAACAAATTATCCTACTATTACTTGAAAATATATTAAATATGTAAATTAACTTGAAATATTGCCATGTTTATGATAGTTCTGTTTAGTTTTTCTTCTATAAAATATTTGTATCTTATTTTTATTGGGCTGATATAATCCATCTTAGGTTCGTTACCAATAGGTACTCAATAAATGTGTATTAAGTACTGATATATGGTGACCTTGTTGTAAGGGAAATCTATTTCAAAGAAAATATTTTAATAGTTGCTATTGTTAAAGAATGCTATTGTTAGTTTTGAATGTATTTCATGTGATAAATATTCTTGAATTATTTTATTTCCAAAATTCTTATATTCCTTTGAGTTCCCTGGGTTATAACATCATGACTTCAGCAACTAGTGACTTTTATTTTCTATTCATTTTCTTACTTGCTTTTCCTGCCTTATCACCATGGCAAGACCCTCTAACAAACAGTGTATTAAATAACATGTATGACTAAGAGTATCTTTGCCTTGACCTTACTTTTGGGAAACATGTCACTACTGTTTGTCACTCCACTAAAAACAATTTTGGCTTTTTATTTTAAAGTTTTTGTTTTATTTAGTTTTCAGAAGTTAAAGATCAGGGCTCTGTTATATTTTATAAATTCCCCTTTTAAGCCTTCTGATATACAAATAATTATATGAGTTTCGGCAGAGTATGACAGGGGTGAATTAATTGTTTGCTACTTCCCATTTTTGGTTCACACACTTTCCATCTTTTGCTCTGAACTTTCTAGGCTTTTCTTTTTGAGGAGACGGGCACTCATCTGCCTTGTTGCCAAGGCTTCTGTAGACGTCAAGTTCCCCCCTTGAGTCGGCGCTGCCTCTGATCTGCTCATTCACTTTTCCCCTGGATGCACATTGTTTTTTAAGATGCTCTGTCAAGCCAGTCAGAACCCTAATCTTCAGGAAGTTCCAGGAGCCCTTTTCTCCTCCCACAGTTTACTTCCTCCCCATTGCTCAGAGCTATCGACACAGTATTAATTAAAAAGGATTTTATAAAGAAACCCCTCTAATTCTGGTGCCGGTGCTTCTGTTAAATTCAAGTTTTGCTAAGGGCTCTTTTCTTAAGCACCACCCGGCATCTGGGGGAGAAAAACATAATTAAGAACTTGAATGGAAACTTTTGAAATGTACACTTAACGACAAAATTTTGAAGTTCTAGTATTTTGAAATGTCCTTGTGCTTTTTCTTCCCTGGCCCCTCTGCTCTTCTGTGGGGCTCTGGGGAGGATGCTCGAGGCGATGCCATGATTAGAGCACTCCAGGCCCAGGTCTTACTCAGCCCGTAATCCTGCGTGGCTGTGGAAAGCTTTCCAGTGACTGCAGAGCAATGGGATTGGGGCCCAGAGTTTGTCCCATACCCACCCATAAGCCGAGACTGATGGAGGAGTTGGAGGTGAGGAGTCCGGAAGTCGAATTTGTTTCTACTGCAGCTTTGAGCTGGAGGTGTTTCTGCAGCGTGGCCCTTCTTTCTGTGTAACATGAGACCAGCGATCTCAGAAAGCCCAGAATTATTAGCGAGGTGTAGAGACCTGGTTTATTCCCTGGCTGGTTTGGCTCAGTGGATAGAACATTGACCTGCAGACCAAAGGGTCCCTGGTTCAATTCTGGTCAAGGGCATGTGTTGTAGGCTCCTCCCCAGCCCGGGCCGTGGTCAGAGCACATGCAGGAGGCAACCAATTGATGTGTTTCTCTCACATTGATGCTTCTCTCTGTCTTCCCCTCTTCCACTCTCTCTAAAACTCAATGGAAATATATCCTCAGGTAAGGATTTAAAAAAAAGAGAGAGCGAGAGACCTGGTTTTCTATTCTACTTATGTTGTCAACTGGATATGTAACGTTAGGAAAGTTGCTTGATGCTTCTGAATCTCAGTTTCCTCATCTGTCAAGTGAGAAGAGCCAGCAGGGTGATTCCTAAAGTCCCTTACAGGAAAAAGGGACTAGTGCTATTATTCCGGAGGGAGGGTCAGAATTTGGGAGCGTGATGGACAGTTAGAAGTGGCCTTTCTCCCCGCACACCGGAGCGGTGGGACTGACAGGTGGCAGGCCTGAAGGCCGCAGCACAACAGCTCACTTATCTGTGCAGGGGGCGGTCGTGGGCTGGGATACAGAGGAGCCATGGGAAGAAAAGATGTGACAGTTCCCGTCTCAGGGTGTGTTCTGTATGGTGCTGTGAAGTCCAGGGTTGTTCTAGCCCCGTGTTTTGATCCAAACTAAGAAAAAGGTTTTGTTTTGTTTTCTCTCCCCCGGGGAGGTGTTTTCAGAGCAACTTCCATACAGGGATATATTTCTTATGAAAGAGTGTCGAGCGAGCCGAATAGTCAGACCATGCGGTCACGGAAAGGAGGGGGCCGCTGGGAAGTGCACCCAGACAGGGCACCCTGGGACCCGCTCCTCTCTCCAGATTGGAACACACATGTTTCTTGAAAAGTTGTAGCCGTAACATCTCTCTTTGTCATTCCTTTCTTATAAACTCATGTTATGTAAGCCCTCAGAGAGCTAAATGTTTTTCCTTTGTTGGCTATCGCGCTCCAGATGATTTTATCAAACATGAATTTTCCCTGGGCTCTTAGCTGCGTGCCAGGGAAGCTAGCAGAATCACAGAGAGGTGGCCATGTGCGTGCGTGCGTGTGCGCACGTGTGTGTGTGTGTGTGTGTGTGTGTGTGTGTGTAGGACTTGGGCACTTTGCTCTGTGCGCCCACGCAGGTGTGCATGTATATGGGGTGGAGGACACCTGGTTACAAAAGTGATGAATGGCCGTAACCGGTTTGGCTCAGTGGATAGAGCATTGGCCTGCAAACTGAAGGGTCCCAGGTTCGATTCTGGTCAAGGGCATGTACCTTGGTTGTGGGCACGTCCCCAGTAGGGCGTGTGCAGGAGGCAGCTGATCGATGTTTCTCTCTCATCGATGTTTCTAACTCTCTATACCTCTCCCTTCCTCTCTGTAAAAAAAATAAATAAAAATATATTTTTTAAAAAGTGATAAATGCTCCTTCTAGAATATTTTGAAAATAGATAAAGGAAATAAAAGCCAACCATGTTCCTTCAAACCAAAGATAATCATTGTAAGTATTTCGGTATTTATTTTTCCTGTTTCTCTCCATGTTCTTCCTATTAAAATAAATGAGAGTTTTATAGCCCATGCTTTTTTATTATTTTGCTAGTTTCACTTTATAAATAACCCTACACTCAACATAGTTGTCTGCACTTTGAAGTTATTTTCTTAGGAGAGGTTCCTAGATGTGGGAATACCATATTAGAGACTCTGGATTTATTTTGTCATTTTTATGACTCCTGATTCTTCTTAAATCACTTAATTAACAGATTACACTCCCTCTGGCAACATCTACCCCCCTCACTATGTTCTTGCCACTGATTGAATGGTAATTTATTTTTTCAAATCTTTGCTAGTCTAAAAATTTAACATAGTGTCTCAATTTTTGTTTTATTTCACTGATTGCTAGTAGTGGAGAAGATTTTTATAGGTTTATTAGCTCTTTAATTCCCTCTTCTGTGAAATTATTTATTCATGTCATTTGCCCATTTTTTTCTTCTGTAGTAAAAATATTTACCTGCTTCGATTTTTATGATAATTATTTTTTTCAGTTTACTGTTTGCTTTTTTATTTTTATGATTTTTGATGTGCAGAAAATTTTTATATCCTCAAACCTGTGATCATTTCCTTCACAATTTCTTCCATTGCTTTTTTACTAAGAAACCTTTCCTCATCTAGAAACCAAGTTAATGTTCACTTCCATTTTCTTGGTTGGTTTGAATCTGTGGTTTGGCTTTTAAGACTATCTAGCCCTTTAATATATTTGGAATTTACTTTGGTATATAGCATGGGGTGGTAATTTAAACATTTTTGTTCCAAATAGCTAGTTTTTCCATTATCATTTGTTAAATAACCCCTTAAACAAAAATGCATAATAATTCATTATCATATTCAGTATTGAGTTCTTTTACATACTCGGAGACCTCTCCAGGCTGACTGGTCTGTTCCCTGCTCTCCTTATTCTTACATCAAGGATGCACCTTCCCCCCCGCCCCCGGTCTCCCCTCCCCTAACCTGGTGTTTCTTGTTTTCAAATTATTCTCGGCAGTTCTTGCTTGTTTATTTTCCGGATGAATAGTGGAATCATTTTTGTGGAGTTCCAAAAACCTCCCTTTGGGGTTTTGATGAAAATTGCATTCAACCTATAAATTAATTGGGAAGAACTTGGCTTCGTTACAACGTTCAGTCTTCCCAGCCAGGAATACACATATGGCTGTCCCTCCACATTTTCAAACATCCTTTTGTACGTCTCGGTGGAGTTTTGTAGTTTTCTTTACACAAATTTGACAGATTTCTTATTAAGGTACTCCCAGATTGTTTTATATTTGGGGTACTATTTTTAATGGAATCTCCCCCCTTTAGTTTAAACCCACTATTCTTATAAAATTATTTATTATTTTTAAAACTTATTTTTAATTATAGTGGACACACAATATATTAATTTCAGACATACAACATAATGATTCAACATTTATATACCTTACAAAGTGATCACCATAAGTTGAGCAACCATCTGTCATCATACTTAGTTATTGTGATATTATTGACTATATTCCCTATGCTGTACTTTATATCCCGTGAACTTATTTTATAACTGGAAGTTTGTACTTCTTAATCCCCTTCCTTTTCCACCCTGAACCCCCCCCCCCCCACCCACTCCCTGTCCTCTGGCAACCATCAGTTTGTTCTCTATGAGTTTGTTTCTATTTCTAATTTCACTTTTCCCCAAATGATTGCCAAGAACTGACAGGAATCTAAGTGAAAATGGAATTTGTTCCTTTCTAAGCTTATAAACTTTAAGAGATTTAATACTGGAACCAACCTGAAATAGGTTGTCTTTTTCTATGAAAGTCAAGTAATTTATAGACCTATCATGTAACTTGTTAAGAGAGTAGCTAAATAGACGAGTACTTCCACGTGTCCATATTCTTTGTCTCAAAGACATGTGCAGCTTACACATCCCAAGCCTCATGGCCCTTTGGATTTCAACCAGAATCCTTCAGTGGCTTACAGGGTCCTGAGACGTTCACTGCGTTCCCCCTCCCACCTCACTGCCCTCCACGCTCCTCCTCTGTACTGAGGCCATGTTGCCTTCTTCCGCTTCCTTGACTGTACCTCGCTCTCTCAGGCCATGAGCCATTTGCACGTGCTGTTCCCTCTGCCTGGAAAGCTCTTCCCCGATCTTCACCTCCCAGTGATCTCCCTGCTCATTCTTTGGCTCTCAGCCTGCAGGGATTTTCCTCCTGACGTTTTCCCTTTATGCCACCCTGTCACATCACCTTTTGTCCCTCCTTCAGACTGGTAATTTTACTCAGTGTAGAGAATTATTTCATTCCCTGCCTGGCTGGACTAAAGTTGCAAGGGACTCTATTTCTTTTCTGCTCACCCCTACAACCTCAGAACCCAGGCAGCTAGCTGGCCCATCTCCTGGTTTGTCTGATGAATGAGTACATTAACTTAAGAACCTATTTTTATGAAGAAAAAGCATTGCCCTTGCCAGTTCGGCTCAGTAGATAGAGCATAGGCCTGCAGACTGAAGGGTCTTGGGTTTGATTCTAGTCAAGGGCACAAGCCTGGGTTGTGGGCTTGATCCCCAGTAGGGGGCGTTCAGGAGGCAGCCAATCAATGATTCTCTCTCATCATTGATGTTTCTATCTCTCTCTCCCTCTCTTTTTCTCTCTGAAATATATATATATATGTATATATTCATATATATATGAACTCATATATATATATGAAAAAGCATTAATGAATGTATTCATTGACACATTTATAAAAGCAAATAGACTGAGGTATTTTAAAAATCCAACAACTAGGGAAACTATTGTAAATCCACTCGATAAAATTATATAGTGCCACTGAAGAATGAAAATGATGGCCCTGGCCAGGTGGCTCAGTTGTTTGAACTGTCGTCCGTACACCAAAAGGTTTCGGTTCAGTTCCCAGTCAGGACACATACCTAGGTTGTGGGTATAATCTCCAAAAGAGGGGCATACAGGAGGCAATCGATTGATGTTTCTCTCTCTCTCTCTCTCTCTCTCTCTCCTTTTCTCCCTCTCTCTCTAAAAATCAATAAAAACATATCCTTGGCTGAGGATAAAATGAAAATGATAAAGACTAATGTGAAGGGTATTTTTACATTATGTTTAGAATATCAGGATGTAAAATATATTTATGTTAATAAGAAGGAAAGGTGCCAAAACAGTCATAGCAATTGGTTTAGAATAATGGGATGGGTCCTATCTGGTTTGGCTCAGTGGATAGAGAGTCAGCCTGCGGACTGAAGGGTCCCAGGTTCGATTCCGGTCAAGGGCACATGCCCGGGTTGGGGGCTTGATTTCCAGTAGGGGACGTGCAGGAGGCAGCCGATCAATGATTCTCTCTCATCATTGATGTTTCTATTTCTCTCTCCTTCTCCCTTCCTCTCCGAAATCAATAAAAACATACTGAAAAAAAAAGATCATAGATGGTAAGTGATGTTTTTTTCTCTCATGCCCACACTTTCCTGTTCAGATATGTTTCTTGAATGCCAGCATGTGGTGGGCACTGTGTCAAGTGCAAAGAAAGGCATGGTGCGCAAGGTGTGTGTGGTCTCTCTTCACTGCAAGTTTACAGTCAAGGCGGGAGGACACTGATGATCATCATCACACAGACGGTGCAGTGTTCATGGGCTGCTGCTGTATCTGAGAAAACATGGTTCCTTTGCCATAGTGGGTATCACAGGCTAAAGAAAATGCTTTGTTGGGATTGGATCCATCATTATTATTGCATTAAAATTTTAATTGTGGGGGAAATTATAGGAGTAATAGACCCATTTTCTTTAGTTTTCAGGCTTTGTAGGAGATTTCCTAAGTCACATCTCCACTCCTTAATCGCTGGTTCACAAGACATAGACTGTCCATGCTGAATGGCAACGCCTGGGGGCGGGAGGGACTTTTCCTGGCTGCCTTAGTTCAACTCCATTAAAAAGATTTTAGTTGCTGGAAAATTAGCACCTTCCTCATATGTACTAGCCAAGGTGGCTTAAAGCTCAATAAAAGCAGAAGCGAGTCATTTCTGCACTTTTAATAAAATAAATAAAGATTTGTGGAGGTGACGGCTAGGACACCACGGGTGCCTGCCCACCCACCTCAGACTCATTCCCAAGCATGCGTTGGGTCCGCAGCACCTGCTCCTGGGAACCTGAAAAAGCCGAGTCCTCCCAACATAAATTCCCTTGGTTTCATCTCCTCCTACTGATGCCCTCCATGGCTGTGCCTCTGTGCTCGGGCATAATGTAAATACTTAACTTGTTTAATAAATATCCTGAAATAGCCTCTTGGAGTTGTTACTAGAGGGGCACGAACCTTTTAACTCACTTAGCCAGCACAGATCAACACTTAATGTCTTTAATGATGATCCAGGTCTTTTTTAGTGGCTGAGGCGCAGGGTAATCAATGATGTGGCCCTGCCTGCAGGCACGAGGGACTAGATAATAGGCAGAAAATGTCATGCTGGATGGGGCCAGTCATTTGAATCCCTGAAATTGGTATTAGTGTGGCCATTTCTGGGAGAGTTTCTCCCCAAGGCTAGGAAGAGCCCCCCACCCCCACCTCTCTGGTGTCCTTCAGTGTTTTGCACATTACTGAAGCCCCTCATGGCCAGTTTTTGTTTTCAGCCCGAAACCTCTGAGGATTCTTCTCCCCACCCCCCAACCACCCACTAAGGCAAATGCCATGCCAGCTACAGCACAGTGGGGCCCCCACTTTAAGAATAATTCTCTCCCGGCCGGTGTGGCTCAATGGTTAAGTATCAACCCATGTACCAAAAGGTCCCCAGTTGGATCCCTGGTCAGGGCACATGCCCAGATTGTGGGCTCAATCCCCAGCGGGGGGCATGTGGGAGGCAGCCCATCAATGTTTCTCTCTTTCCCTCTCCCTTCCTGTCTCTCTAATCCAGTGGTTCTCAACCTTCCTAATGCTGCGACCCTTTAATACAGTTCCTCATGTTGTGGTGACCCCCAACCATAAAATTATTTTCACTGCTACTTCATAACTGTAATTTTGCTACTGTTATGAGTCATAATGTAAATATCTGATATGCAGGATGTATTTTCATTGTTACAAATTGAACATAATTAAAGCATAGTGATTAATCACAAAAACAATATGTAATTATATATGTGTTTTCCGATGGTCTTAGGCGACCCCTGTGAAAGGGTTGTTCGACCCCCAAAGGGGTTACGACCCACAGGTTGGCGACCCACAGGTTGAGAACCGCTGCTCTAATCAATAAAAACTTTTTTTTTTTTTTTTTTTAAGAATAATTCTCAGTGCCGGGCAGCAGGAAAGAGACCTGTCAGGGTTGGGGCAAGGGGGTGTCATATGCAGTTTGTCAGACCTCATTTAGGGGGTTACATCCCCTTTCTTCCCCACCCCTATTATCAACCCTGAGAATTATTATTTCAGGAATAGAAAGCAAGTCCCATTTTAGGGTTTCAGTCCCAAAACATCCACTCTCAACTTGTACTTAGAGCCCCTTGGCCTTAGCCTAGGATTTGAATTATTTTGATTATTTGATTATTTTGGCCGCGTTGACATTCTCTGTGCATTTCATAATTTTCTAAACACTTGTCATGTGTCCTCTGAACCTCCATTTCTTTCTACTGAAATTCTCGTATTCCAAGCCCCCGTGGTCCTCCCATCTGGTGTGACTTTTCGATGATAGGTGGGCTTTTATTAATAGAGTGCTTCTGATCATATGAGGGAATTGTTTCGTTATGAAATATTCATTTCTTTATGTTGTTTATCATTGTCCACGGACCTGAGGTTTTAAATGCTGGGAGCATGTTGTAAATGAAAACATAAATAATTTATAATAATTATGCTGAACTAAGGCCAGAGTTTCTATTGGCTCACTGATGCACATCAATGAGAAATGGGCTGGGATGTAAAAATCTTATTTTCCCAAGTGTTTTATTTAAAACTAGAGTGTAAACAGTGAAAGAAAAATTCTTAATTTTTGTAAATTTCTGCATCCTCCTCAACTGAAGAACGTGACCTGATAGAGTTTTCACGTCTGGAGGAAATCCCTGGGGTCCCCGGCGAGGCTCTGCTACACACTAAGCCAGCGTCTCTCAGGGCTCGGCCATGGCACAGCCCCAGTGACTGTCAGGTCGTGCACACTCCTTTGAACTGGGAGAGCTCTTAATTAGATGGAGCAATGGGTATTCTTTGTTTCTATTTTCTTTTTTAATATGCTTTTATTGGTTTTAGCGAGAGAGGAAGAGAGAGAGAGAAATATCGATCAGCTGCCTCCTGCACACCCCCTACTGGGGATCGAGGCCAAAACCCGGACATGGGCCCTGACCGGAAATAGAACTGGTGACCTCTTGGTGCATGGGAGGATGCGCAGTCCACTGAGCCACGCCGGCTGTTACTATGTTGATGCTCATGCCATTGCTAGTTGAGTCTAATTGCAAGGGAGGCTTAGCTGTGGGGCTTAGCTATGCCCTCGGGAAGAGGAGTCAGTTTGTTGAACACATAGCAGGCTCTGCCATGAAGTCAAACCCCACCCACCCCCAAAATGGGTAGCCCGCGACCCCAGCTCCTTTTCCTACCAACCTGCCTCATCCCCACGAATTGGAAACGCTCCCTTGAACCTTTGCTGGGTTCCTATGTGTTTACATGCTCTGGGTGCTGTTTCCACGCACCGACTCCTGGGTCCTAATCACGCTGTTTTAATCGGCCAGGCATCATATTTTGTTTTGATATTACTGTTTTTTGAAAAATCTTCTGACATTGTTTTTGTTTTTTTCAGGTAAACTTTAGGTTCAATTTACCACATTTCCTTTAAAAAGGAAAAAATAAGCAAACAAAAATCTTATAACTCCTGTATCATATTAAAAACATATTCCACTTGGAAAATATTATACTATTAGAGAAAATAAGCACTATGGGGCAATTGGTGTCTTCTGACTCCGAGGAAATGTGCTTTTAAAATAGCAGGCTTCCCAGCAAACGGTGGCTAACAATGCCATTAGCGGGGCCTGGATAAATGGCTTGATGTTTGTAGTTCCTACGTCCACTTCAGCTCTATTGGTTGCATTAGCAGAATGAAGCTCATTAAGCCTTATTCTCTCATCTCCCCAAGCCTCTGAACCCACGACTACCCAGTTCTCTTGTCTGGAAGGAGGTCATCTTTCCTACATTACCCTTGAACGCTCGGCTCATTCCTACACCCGCAGCCAGAGATGGGAACTTGTTGCTCTCAGGGAGGCCGCGTCTGTGCTCGGAGCCTGTCTGTGCCCGGAGCCGTTACACCATCTGTTAAAGTGGTCGGAGTCCCTTTCATTGCCTCCTTTGTGGAAGGGCTTGTACTGTAAAAGTGTGTGTTACTGAAAACATCATTTTCCTCATCATTATGCTTTCTCTCTGGCCGGATCATAACCTGCCAGAAGTCTATTGAGCTTGGAGTGAAAAGCTTTTCAGAATAGCTGTTCTTAAGAGATTAAATGATTGCCATCTCTGTCCCATTTCTTTTATCTCATAATCAAGTTCAAGATGGTACTAGATGTCTCCACTGAAGTGATTATGTATTTGAACTAGAAGTGGCTTTATCTCCATTCATACTTCACACCGTGGAAGGTAGGATGGGTTTTTCCTCCCCCCACATTTACATTTATATATGTGTATGGCTCTTTACAACTGTCCACCGGTTGAAAGACTCTAACTCCTTTTTAAAGGCTACCCATGGCTCGCAGGAGTTGGAGTGCTTTTTAACATTTTCTGTGTACAAAGTCGCCCGTTGTCTAATAACACCCAGCCTAGAGCCATGGAAACGTAGAGCTGTATCCACGCTTCGTATTCATAACCCGGTCATTCAGCTTGGCAAGTGAGGAGCTGGAGACGCCCAGCAGCTAAGCGACTTGCCCAGGGTCACACGGCTCGGCTCGCCAGCAGCCTGGCTGAGAGGCACGCTCCGGCCGTTTCTGGTGGGCCCACCGCCTCCCCGCCATATTCAGAGTATTCGTATTTTTCAGATTTGGCGTGGGGGGAGAATGGGAGCTCTCGGCACCCCAGAACACAGAAACCAGGCTTTTTATGACCAGTTTCAAAGATGTCCACTCCGGCTTTTTGTTCTTGATCTTTAAAGCTGCCCGATCTCTGCTATTTTCCAACATCCCGCTTTCTCTTCCAGAGAGGCAAGCGGAGAAAAGAGTTCGTGTCACTATTTATTAGCGGCTCTGCTAAAACACTTGATGGAGGAGGACTCGGGAACCCTTTGCCGGAAATGAGCCTCTGGGCTCCGTGTTGATTGCATTTACCCACATGCCCACAAGTCCTCCGTAGTCGGATGCAGGGAGATAACATTCTTTCCTGCTCTTAAAATATTTCTCGCTGTAAATAAGACTCCTCATTTTTAAAACCTAGTAAATAGGAAAAAGTGAGTCATTATTTATGGATAATCACTTTTGCCAGCTGTGACTGCATTTTACATCCATTTTTTTCCTTTTCCTCCTTTTTTTTTGGACTAGAGAATCTGTCTTGTCACTCTTTAGGGAAAAAGCCATATTGGTCCCATCAATAGCCTCTTTTAGCACATAATCATAGTTAAGGCACTGTGAACAGAGATTTTTCTTGGAGACAGGAAAAAAAATGACTTCCTTAGAATGCAGAACTATGGAGAATAATCCAGAATTATGTGATAGCACCTAAAGAGAAAACGGACTTATTTTAGAGTTCTTTCCAAAATGGAATAATCATTTTAAAAATATTATGGGTATCGAGTGTCTGCTCTATGTCTACCAAGTTGCAAATGTGGCAAGGTTAAGTGATTTCAGGTGGGACACCTGGTATACCGAGACACTTATTTGCAAGTAGCAGGAAATCCATTTCAAACAGCCTTAACAACCCTGGGAGCTCCAGCGTCAGGCACGGTTCAATCAGGCTCTAGCTCACTCTGCAATTCCTCCGACTCTTCCCCTCACGGTAGATGACTCCATTCTCGGGCTCATAATCGACACTTAAAAACATGTGCGTGAATGTTTGGGTCAGTGCGCCATTGGATCAGAGAACTTGTGGAGGTTGCATCCTTATGGTAGGAAAAGGGCTGTTGTAGAACCAAACCTCACTTCCGCATCCCAGCTGTCTAGTGGGAGAGCTTTCTCAACTCAAACAAAATTCCTGGGCTCCGTGATGGTTGGACCAACTCCTTACCAATTAGTGGTCCCAGGAGAGGATGGCCGTGTACTGATTGGTTTAAGCCAATCCATTCATCCTTGAACCACCACTATGCTAAGCAAGGTGGGATTATAATGGCTGGCACAGGCCAGTCACATCCCACTTCTGGAGCTTGGGGTGGGGATCCAGCCACACAGGTCAAACAGCTGCTGCCTGGCACAGCGGGGCTCGGGGGGGTGCTGGGGAAGTAGCCAACAATGTCCACTGTTGTCTAGCAGCTGAGCCAGGTCCTAACGAGGCCAGAGTTTTGTCTGGCTTGTGTCATTCTCTGCTCATGGTCTGGTCATCGTGTTATCCTTCCCAGCTCATCCTAAAGGGCCAAGCCACCACCTGCTCATGGCCAGTCCGTGGCTGTACTTGTGCATCCAAAAAATGAAAGAACTCTCTCAGGAATATGATGTCCCCATGCTGAAGGAAAACTTAAAGTCTAATCTATACTAATAAAAGGGTAATATGCTGATTAGAGACCTTCCGGGAGACTTTCCGGACATCCTTCCAGACAAAACCATGGTGGCGGGGCCGAGGCAGAGGTGGTTAGGAGCGATCAGGCCAGGAGGGGAGGGCAGTTGGGGGTGATCAAGCCATTGTGGGGGCAGTTGGGGGTGATCAGGCTAGCAGGGGGAGCAGTTGGGGGTGATCAGGCCAGCAGGGGGGGGCAGTGGGGGTGCGCAGGCTTGGGGGGGGGCAGTTGGGGGTGATCAGGCCAGCAAGGGGGGGTGTTGTTGGGGGCGAGGCCGGTGGGGGGGGGGCAGTTGGGGGTGAGCAGGCCAGCAGGCAGAGTGGTTAGGGGCGAGCGATCAGGTAGGTGAGCGGTTAGGAGACAGTGGTCCCAGATTGCGAGAGGGATGTCCAACTGCCGGTTTAGTCGGATATCCCCCTAAGGGTCCGAGATTGGAGAGGGTGCAGGTCGGGCTAAGGGACACCACCCGACCGCCCCCCCCCCCCCCGCACAAATTTCATGCACCGGGCCACTAGTAACACTATGTATTGTTAACAGACTAAATGTTATTCAGACGTGTATTGGAGAAAAGAAGATGGCTGCTATCTTTTCCTGGTTTAACTCTGACATTCCAGTTGCCTGGAACTTCAAACTCAGAGCTCTTCCTCAAGGCAATGTGTCATTTGCTCTTGAAATCATTTTCAAAATAGAGGAACACTCTGGATCAGAGAACAGATGGTTTCAAGTAGATCCCCCCACCCGAGTGAGAATCTGAGCAGGTGACCTGCTATGGCCGACGGCAGTTTGACATGCCCCATGAGCCCTGGCCGGTGTGGCTCAGTTGGCTGAGTGTCGCCTGGTGCACTGAGTGGTCGCAGGTTCAATTCCTGGTCAGGGCATATGCCCGAATTGCGGGCTTGGTTCCCGGTGGGGGCTGTGCAGGAGATGGCCAATCGATGTTTCTCTCTCTCATCAATGTTCCTCTCTCCCTCTCCCTTGCTCTCTCTCTAAAATTAATAAAATATTTTTAAAAATAAAAGCACAATGCCCCGTGAGGAACGTCACCTCTCAGATAGCTCTCCGCTGCGTTTCAGCCTGGGCTACCCCTGGAAGCAGAGCGGTAGATTCGGGCTGCGGGCAGGTGGTTTGGGAGGTAACCTCCGTGAGCAGCAGTGGAACAGAGGATGACGGGAAGCCAACTCAAGGGTCTGGTACCCAATTGGGTCCCTCTGTGAGCGACGGGAGCTGAATCTCACCGGAGCTGAGAGCCGAGAGAAGGACCGCCGCGGCGTCTGCCTGAGGGACAGAAGCACAGAGCATTCACCCATTGGCGCCTGTTCCCTCCTTGGTCAAGGGCTGCCTACGGGACTAAGTCCTTCTTTTTTCATACTTCCAGAAAGCTCTCCGCTCTGTGTGAGGGCCACCCCAGGTGTCAGAGCAGCCCCAGGCCACCAGCAAGGGGCCCTTGGTGCAGGGGGCAGCTGGGGGAGGGCCTCCGGCAGTGTGACAGGTGGGGCACCCAGGGAGTCAGACACACTCCGAACATAGGGGCCCAGACAAGACGGAAATCACCTACACGTCTCCTCATCTTTCCTGCGTGTCTCAGTGGCTCTTCCTAACACGTGCCTTTAGAAAGGTAAAATTAATGAACCGCATTGAGTAGAGCCTGCAGAACTCTCATCAACAAAGAGGCAAGGATGCCGGTGGGAGGCAGCAGGGGTCCCTGGAGAGCACGCTGCTCTCTGGAGAAGCAGTCATCATCATCATGGCATCTGCAATTGGCGGGCCCTCTCAGGCCCAGCAGGGCTCCCTGCGTAGAGGGTGATTTCTACTCTCACTTTCCAGTCAGTGTGACAGCTCTGTCCCTGTGTAATGGCAGTTTTGACTTGAGTTTAAATTATTCCGTAAAGAATCAAAGCAAAGGAGAGTCTCTCTCCCTTTGCCGCACCCCAGAAATTCCACTAAGAAAACGTTGCTCATAGAAATCTTTGCCTCCACATTACGTTTCTCATGGATGCTTCAGGTGAATCCATAAGGCATCAGCTTTCAAAGCCCCGCGTGACTGTCACAGGGACTCAGTACTTGCTGCCTGTCGGGGTCTTCGCTGGGAGCACAGGTCCATGCGCCTGTCACCGGCTCTGGCGCCGCCACCAGGAGCTGGCCTCTGAGTGGGGTCTTCTCTGGGCTCAGTTCGGAATCTAGGGATGGTGAGGCAGTTCTCTGCATAATCCATCCAAGAAACGTATGCCTCAGCTGCCCCCAAAATCACTTGTCAAAAAAAAAATCTTTAAAGCAATTATAGTCAGTGCAGATGTACCTGGAATGTTCCAAAGAATTGCCTCCAATTTTGATTCCTCTAGCTCAGTAGCTTTCTTTTTTGTTTTTTAATTTATTGATTTGAGGGGGGTGGGGGGAGAGAAACATTGATTTGTTGTTCCACTTATTTATGCATTCGTTGGTTGATTCTTGTATGTACCCTGAGCAGGGATCGAACCCACAACCTTGGCATATGGGGAAGACACTCTAACCAACTGAGCTACCCGGCCAGGGCCTACCGCAGTGGTTTTCAACCCGGAATGATTTTGTCCCCAGGGGACACTTGGCAGTATCTAGAGACAATTCTGACAGTCACAACTGGAGAGGAGAGGGCTACTGGCATCTAGTGGGTAGAAACCAGGGACGCCGCTAAATATCCTCCATGCATGGGACAGCCCTCCAACAAGGAGTTATCCAGCCCAAAACATCAGCTGAGGTTGTAAAACTCTGATCTGGCTACTGAGGATCTATCCTTGAGAAATAAGGTCACTTGTTTAGAAAATTCAGACTAAAGAGAAAGAAAATATTCCTTTAGTTGAAAAATAGATCGATGTTAAATAGTATTTTAAGGCAGATTACTCATAAGACAAAGTTTCTGTTGAGCATATAACTTTCAACTTTT
The DNA here is from genome assembly GCF_028538775.1 of Myotis yumanensis. Taxonomy (NCBI): domain Eukaryota; kingdom Metazoa; phylum Chordata; class Mammalia; order Chiroptera; family Vespertilionidae; genus Myotis; species Myotis yumanensis. Next base: position 11,515,704 of record NW_027223752.1, read on the forward strand.
ACCCAAATATAGATGTGTATGACATTGCATTTGTAATATATGTGCTAGTTTGTATTCTTGTTTCTACTGGAAAATGTCCCTTTTATAGTCTTTATATCATTTTAATAGAAAGTATTTTATTGTTTCAATGTAATAAAATTCAACCATTTCCTTGTTCCTTTTTTTTTTTCTTTAAAGTAACTTGGCCAAAAACAATTATTCTAGTGTGAAATCTGGCTTTGGAGAGCTGGCCATGGGGTACTCTCTCAACTTGTTTTACACCAAAAAATATTTTCAAAGAAATAACTGCTTTCAGAACATTACAAGAAATGTTATGATGTAAATATTTTTGTACAAAAGAAAACATTTAGTACTTGTGAGAAACATTCACTATTTACATATTTTTTAAATTAAAAAAGCAACAACTTATGTCTCTCTTCAGAGTGTATTAGAGCAACATTGTGGCTTCACTTAAAGATTCTCAGTGTGAAACCCTGGCTCCTTCAGGAGGGACCATTCAGCTCCCGGGTCACCGGGGCCCATCTAGTCTGGGCTGTTGAAGTTCTCACAGCATCACAAAAAGGGACAGAACAAAATCTTGGCTAACAAATCAGGATGTAAAAGAGGCAAATGCGAAGGCTCATGCTGATGAAAGTAATTATAACCACTTCTGTGATGAGTCAGAAAATATATTTTAACAGATATGAAAACTGTCAGAACTCAGCTGCATAGACCGAGTCTACTCCTGCCTGAAATTCTCCATGAATCCCAGGGTCATCTGAGGCCTTCCTACACCTCCAAGGCTTGATAGAATTGCCAGGAACCCCCATTCCACGTTCTGGGGGATTTTAAAGCACCTCCCACGATTTTTTTTGCAAAGTTCTGGACAGCTTTTGGCTCTAAGTTCTTATCTCTTTTAATTCATTCAATTGATAGATCATCTTACTGGCTTCTCTTGCACTCTCCTGCACCCACTCAGACCAAACTCATTGCCTAACTCAACATAGACACCCCCAACACACCATCCCCCCTTAGAGTGTGTGCCTGTTGCACCCCTTGGTGAAGATGGGGAGAGGTGAAGTAATACAACTGCAGGCAACTCAAGGACTTCTGGTCATTGCACCACTGGGGATTTTTTCTTGGGCCAGTTCTGCTTGTACAGGATCCCAGCCTCCCCCTACATTTCTCTTGGTAGCCCCCTCTTTCTGCACCCTCTCTTATTTTGCTTGTCATCTCCTTCCACCCAGATGGTCCTAGGAGGTCTGTACTGATTACAGAGCAGTTCAGCTCTCTCTTTTTTAAAATATGTTTTATTGATTTTTTACAGAGAGGAAAGGAGAGGGATAGAGAGTCAGAAACATTGATGAGAGAGAAACGTCGATCAGCTACCTCCTGCACACTCCCTACTGGGGATGTGCCCACAACCAAGGTACGTGCCCTTGACCAGAATCGAACCTGGGACCCTTCAGTCCGCAGGCAGACGCTCCATCCACTGACCCAAACTGGTTAGGGCCAGTTCAGCTCTCTTGAATGACTACTTCCAAAATCAATTTTGGGTCTTCCTTTTGCATCTCAAAAAACAAGCAAACCAGCCCTGGCTGGTTTGGCTCAGTAGGTAGAGGTCGGCCTGTGGACTGAAGGGTCCTGGGTTTGATTCCAGTCAAGGGCACATGCCCAGGTTGTGGGCTCGATCCCCAGTAGGGGGCGTGCAGGAGGCAGCCGGTCAATGGTTCTCTCTCATCATTGATGTTTCTATTTCTCTCTCTCTCTCTCCCTCCCTCCCTCCCTCTCCCTTCCTCTCTGAAACCAATAAAAATATATTTTAAAAAAACAAACAAAACAAAAAAAACCCCAAGCAAACCAGAAAGTCTTCCATTTAATTGGATCTACATCTATATAAGCTTTGTTAACTCCTTTGAAAAGCTAGTTCTGAAATATAAGCTTGTTTATAAGTCTACAATTGACACTTGAAACTGCAGGAGTCCACTTATACATGGATTATTTTCAATAAATACTGCAAATGTAATTTCTCTTTCTTGTGATTTTCATAATACCATTTTCTCTTCTCTTGCTTATTCTATGGGCACCGTATGTAATACATATAACATACAGAATCTGTGTTAATTGACTGTTTATGTTCTGGTCAGTAGGAGGCTATTAGTAGTTAGTTTGGGGGAGTCAGGTTACATGCAAGATTTTTGCCTGTCTATGGGGGAGTCAGGCCCTAACACCAGCGTTGTTCAAGAGCCACCTTACCTATATCCACAGGTCTGGTGACAGCAGCCAGGTACCTGGATTGAAGTGCTCAGATTTCACCTGTAGGCAGGACTCTCCCTGTTCTGCCTTGGCATCCAATTTCCTGCTCTTTATCCCTAAACCGTTCAGCCTGCCACTCAACGGGGTCCCATACGTCCATCCGGTGCTGTCCTCTGCAGCCTCATTCCCCAGGGCTCACCCCTGCCTTGGTCTCTCTTGTGCCTCGTCTGTGTTTGTATAATGCGGTTGGGCATAGACCATAACTGCCATTGCTTTTAGGTCCCTGAGTGATGGTTCCTAGGGGGCCTCGTCGGTGTGTATTCTTTCTCTGGCCAGTGATCAGACTCCATAAGACAGTGGTGATATACTCTTTCTTTAATCCCCAGTACCTCCTGGAGGGCAGTAGGTATTCCGTCACATTGTCCACTGTTTCCCCCGATTCATTCGTCCCACAGATCCATTCATTGCCTGCTCTGCACTAAGAGGTGGGGACTCGAGGGGCGATCGAGAGAAAGTTCTGGCCATTGTAGAGTTTCCTTCTGGTCGGGGTGAAGGGTGGCAGGCTGTTTTCCTGCTGAATACACACTCTCATTTCATAACCCGAATACACTCCTTTTAGGGCTGAATGCTGTAAACGGAAGCAATAAAACTTTCCTACCCAGCACCGTTATCTCCACCTCCTCCCCACGCCACCGATTCCACCCGTCAGCCACATCTGCTCTTCTTCGCACCGTGCCTGAGTGTGGGTGCCTTCCTGCTCCGTAATCACTCCGTCTGCGACGCACAACAGTATATTTTAGCTTTTAAAATGATAGCTCTCAGATGCGAATTTCCTCTTCTCACTCCCCGAAGCAACCAGATCTGCTCATATAAATGTGCGATGAGGAGGAAAAGTTGGAAGGCAGAAAGTATTTTACCATGTCTCCTTCTAAATATAAACATAATGTTCCTCCATTCATTACATAAATAAAATGCCACTCCACACCTTATGAATAAACCTTTCCATTTTAGCACCTCTCGGTTATGCTGTGCCCATTTTAGGATGGGAAGCTTTGGCAACGACAGCAAAAAAATAAAAAGAAGTGAATGCTATTTCAGTGAAGGCCATTTGCTGAGAAAATCAGGCAAAGGGATTCCCTTTTTCTACAAGCATGCAGCGTCTCGATAAGTGAATAAACACACCAAAAAATATTATCAGAAGCCATTTATTCTAAACATTACTTTCCTCCGTTATCCACTTAACTCACCCTCTGAGAAGTAGAATTCAACCATACCAGTTCAGAGCGGAAAGAAAAAAGGCCGTTTATCTAATCCAGTTCCTGGGGAAAAAAAAATACTTAGGCAATATTAAGAATCTTCAATGATCTAATTTAATACAAGTGATGGTTTCTGTTCTGTAGTCAGTAACATGTGATACTGATTACTTCTAATCCCTTAGAAGAGATCTGACATTCTGCTTTTGGTCCTGAATAGCATGAAATTGTCATGTATATTTTACCAAAAGAAGTAACAAGAGTAATGGCCTCCACAGTCTGCAGTCATTTTATACTAACACACTGCAACATGGCTTTGCCCTGGGGCAGAGAAGTGGGGGTTTTCTCGACTTCAAAAGAATGAAAAATTATCATCGCTCCATCCAGGACCATTAAAGACTTCAGAGACTTTGGCATGAAATATTCAGAAAGTTTATTTTAGAATTCAATATTTTAAAAGCCTGCTTTAAAACGGTTCCACTGATTAGTGGCTCTGTGACTTGGGCCAATCTTGGTTTTAAAAAGCTCTGTGTCATGGTTGAAACCATTTGTCGTTTCAACGGAATATAATTTCCATAAGTCGTGTAAAGCTTTGTTTTAGAATGCCCCCCAAAGAGGAATTGTGACCACTTCTCATCAGTTATCCTTTCAAACACTCTGTTTAAATAAACATTACTTTTACTGGTAAGGGTCGTGTGTGCGGCATAGGCAGTAATCATGTCCTTCTGACATAGGGTAACCTGTCCACGTGGGTGCCATTCCCCTGCTCCCTGTTTGGATGGCAGTCCTCCTGTCTCAGGGGCGCACAGGGCCAACCCCACTGAGGCCACCCACCCCCTCAGCCTGCCAGCCAGAGGCTCACATCCTCACCACTCTTTAGAGGGGTCAGAAAAGGTGCTGGGGTGTTGGTGAGGATTTAGCAGATCTTATGAGGCCACGAATGAAGCCAGTGAGGACTTCAGGAGCTAGCTAGTTAGCCCCATGGAAACTGCAGTACAACCACTTCACTCCTGAACGTCCTATTTACATAGGGAGGCAACATGCAGTTGTGTATAGAGCCCTGGTTTTGGAATTTAATGATCCTGGTTTGATTTCCAACCCGGCCACTCACCAGCAGTGTGAGCTTGTGAAACTATTAACCTCTTTAAGCTCAATGCTTCCATCCGGAAAAGGGGCCCCTCCTAGCATTGGTGCACAGATCCAATGAGAGAAGGAATGTAAAGGCAATGTGATGCATGATGTCAATCATTGTTCCCATCATTATTATTCCCAAAATGTTCTGACCCCTTATTGGTTTATTCCTCATTTCTGTTGGGTAATGCATATGTGTTTATTGATATATCACAGAAAGAATTTGCAAAATGACTGGAAGAACCATCAGTCCTGCTTTTCTGACATAACCTGTGGGTTGGCTTCATTCCATTCAATGTGTAGAATATGTTATTCCAGTAGGTTTTAGCAGATACCTTCCTCTTTCCTTCCCACTTATCAATGTAAGCGAAAAACTAGGCATCAGCCTTAGCCTTCAAGTAGATAAATAGGTGCCTCTCCCATAAACATGCAAAGACATATTCTGATGTGCCCCTGATGCACACGTGGGGTGAAAAACACCTGTAAGTAACTTCTTGTTTCATTTCTCAGGGAAGTAGACCGAGACTCAGATGGCCATGTCAGCTTTAAAGACTTCGAATATGCCATGAACTACGGACAGAAGTGAAGCCTGATGCTGTGAGGGGCTTTCGGCAACTTCCGGGGAGACCAATAGATTGTCGTGTATTTAAATGTCATCATTCGCTCTGCAGTGCTGCATGCTTGCGATTAAACTCTTCCTCCCGGTTTTCAGATGCTGATCATTGGTAGCGTCTCCGAATCCTAGAGGTGGTCATTGCAGTCATTCCCGGTAGTTTCCTTCATGTTGGCTAGCCGCCCTGAGTCAGGCTCTGCCACTGGGGATGCCCCCACCCCCTCCTCCTCACCCTCAACCCCCCACTCTGCAACCCTCCACGCCTCTACTAGTCCTTGCCACGCTACCTGGGCTCCCTGATTCTCATCAGTTCCTAATTTCAGGAGAACAGCCGCTTTCTCCCGCCAATGGGCCCGTTTCCTTCATGCCTTCAATTGGGTTGAACAAAAATATAGCACCTACCTGTACTGTGTCCTCATTAGGTTCGGAGTAATGAGCAAGGTGCTAGGAATGCAAACCTTTAAGACTTCTCTAAGATCATGTACCCAGGGTCAAAGGCATCATTGAAAAATGCCCCCAGGGCACTGGCTGTGCAAGACAGACACAGGTGAGTCTTCTCCAGCTGTACACAGAGGAAGAACAGAGTGGAGTAAAGGTATCGGGGGAAGGACTTATTTGCAGAGCGCTTTACGTTGGGCCAGTAACTACTAAACTGCAACAAAAACTGTGACACTGGACATTCAGCATTTATTTAAAATAAATACCAGCATCAGTACTAATATTTTATCTCTAGATGTTCAGAATTCCTAACATTAACAACATGAGGAAAATATCTAATGTAATTCAAATGATTAAAGTATTTAATATTGAAAGACGGAGAAAAATGTAAATTTGTAAAGTAGAACCATTAAGTAAGCATCATTCTAACACCAATTATTAGCAGATAAGCTTAGTAAAAATAAGGTCTTAAGCTGTGATAAATCAGAGGAGCCTAAAGAAGCATAGCTAACTGTAATTTGGAATTCTGGATGGGATCCTGGAATAAGAAAGGACATTAGGGAAACACTAATAGAGTATGGACTTTAGTTAATAATATTGTATTAGCAGTGGCTCATTAATTGTGACTAATATGTCATACTCATATAAAAGGTTAATGATAGGGGAAATTGGCTGAGGAGTTGGTGGGAACTCTACCATCTTCAAAAATTTTCTGTAAATCTAAAGCTATTCCCGCCAATGGGGCCAGGATGGTATCATGTGTGTTTTAGTGCAGATTGTTCTGGCTGGTGAAAGGCCCTTTCTGACTTTAGGGAGAGTTTTGTTCAGCAAGTATATTTCCATCATAAATTGAATCATTGAGCCGTTGATCCTTATCTTCATACATAAGTCATGCTGATTTTCAATTCTTTAAATATCAAAGTTGGAGTAATACACGGTCAAGTGCCAGTATGTCAGTCATTGCCAGCACACCAAAACCTCCTATTGCAAGCACTATGTTGGACCTCATTTCTCCCAGGAAACGTGACAAGAGAAAGGGAGGGGTCACTCTCTCCAGTTGAAATGGGAGGTTAGAGGCCAGGCTAATAGTGAACAGCTATTGGACAACTCCCTTGATGTTAGATTAGCCCAGGCTCCCAGAAACCTACTCAAAGAAGCTTAGACCAGCGGTCGCCAACTGGTGGTCCGTGAGGTCCGAAAGGTTGGCAACCGCTGGCTTAGACAGAGAGGGAATGTACTGGAAAGTGGTGGGCCAGTCCGTAGAGTCTAACACAGGGAGGGCAGTGGCACAGCTGGTATCCAGGATAACTAGGACCAGCAGCCCTGACTCCGTCTCTGTGCATAGTCACCATCGGCCTCCCACCATTCTAAATCGCACCTGGCCCGGGATCCGTCCAGTCCCAAGTTCAAAGACCACAGAAATAGGCTCAGTTGGCCCCTGAAACAGTCAACTCTGGTTCCCCAAGAGTAGACATGGCCCATAGGTGCTCACCAAGGTCCACTGAGGGCTGCCTGGTCCTAGGGGAAGTTGGTAAGAGCTGGGCAGTCGTTCGATTTTCTTTCTTAGAAAAAAACAATATGGCTGGCCCCTGATCTAGGAAGGAGAGCACCCCTAGAATTTGCTACTGAGGAGGGCCCAGGCTTTCAGAGCACAGACCAGAAGCTGCTCATGTCACCTTCCCCTCCTTATCACTCCCTCAAGCCCCATCCTTATGCCCAGTCTGTAAGCTTTTCCTTCAGCTTCTCCCCCAGGTCGCAGTCCCTGCCCTGTCTGTGCATCATGACCCTGTGGGTCTGCCCTTAGTTGGATAGCTCAAGGGTGGGCATCTATGCAAGTTGGTCCACTCATTCTCTTCCTTTGGAAGACATTAGGAATGAAAGTGAGACAGCAGTGCTCCTCTGAGTGGCTGAGGGAGTGGGTGTGACTCTGAGCAAGTGGCAGGCATTTCCCACCATGTGGCCTGGAATCTGAGACAGCTGATCTGTGATGGAGGCAGAAAATGAAATAGACACCAGGAGGGGAATAAGAAAGAAGCTGAAGAAACCCTATGGTGCTTGATTTCTAGTTAAAGCTTATGTGCAAAGTCCAGTCGTAACCCTTGGGTCCTGTGAGGTAACCTTGTCTCCTTCCAATAAATCTTTCTGCTCAAGCCAGCCGGAGTTGCTGCTGTTATTTGAAACCAAGAGAATCCTAACTGTTAGGAGCCAAGGATAGAGTCCTAGGTAACATCAACATTTACTGGGCAGCAAAGAAAAGAGCCTTCTGAAGAGACTGAGGAGTAACTGAAGAGGGAGGAGGAAGCTGTTGCTACTTCTCTCTTCAGTGCCACAGCCTGAACCTGCCCTCTCACTACAATCAGCTCCAGTCTTCCTCTGTGGCCACGGTCTCAAAGAGGTCACCAGTGACCTACTAAAGGTCAAACCCACCAGCCCCTCTCAGACCCCGTCACACTTGTCCCTTCTCCTGGGTTTTTCTCTCTTTGGCCTCCATAACATTGGCCCTTTGTGGTATGTCTATGTCCATTTTCGCCCACTATCTTTTCCTGTTTTCTCTCCTACAACCATCCACAAGTGTTAGTATTCTCCAAGGCCCTGGAGTTGGCCAATCTTCTGGGATCAACACCTTCTCCAACCAAGGATGGTTTCATTCCAAGACTTCAGCTGTCATCTTCCTGGGTATGATGCCACAAACAAATCTCTCCTTTAGTCTTGACCTCTGATCAACCCCAAACCTGTTTTTTGTTTTTGTTTTTGAGCCTGGAGCATCTTGTAGTGCCAGAAAGTGAGGGAGTGCTTAAAAACAAACAGACAAAAAACCAGGCACACAAAAACCCTATGTTGGTAGGACGTATGTCAAAGGGACACAAGAACCAACAGAAAGAGCTCCTGGTGACCAAAGCTGAAATAATTTGAGCAACAAAATATAGTATTGGGTTATAACCCAAAGTCTAAAATAGGTATCTATGAGTCCACACTGATTCAAATAAATCATCAAATAACTAAATAAATGGAAGAGTAGAGATAAATCTCAACGCACAGAAGAATTCCAAGTCGTCGATGTAGGTACCCCGCCCTCAAAGAGGAAGCAGAGCTCCCTTTTCCGTCAGTGTGGACTACGTAAGGTGACCTTCTTCCCAAGAGTGCAGTGCAGTGGGCGGGGCAGCAACAGGAGGAAACCTGACAGTCACCACCTCAGCCAGGTGATCAAGGTCAATATCAACAGTGATAAATCATGTGGACACTCTGCACCTTTATGCAGGTGATGAAAATGACACTTTACCTCTCTGGTTCTCCTTCCCAAAACCAACAATCCCCGTCTAATCAGAGAAAAACATCCGACAAATCACAACTCGGATACATTTTACAAAATACCTGGCCAATCCTCCTCAAAACTGTCCCGGTCATCAAAAAACAAGAAAAATAGAAGAAACTATCCCAGCCAGGAGTCTAAGGACCCAGGATGACTAACTAATGTGAGAGCCAGAACAGGATCCTAGAGCAGTAAAAAGACATTTGGTAAAAAAAACCCAGGAAATCTGAATAAAGTATGGACTTCAGTTAATAATGATGTATCAATATATTTCATTAATTATGATCAATGTACCATATTAACATAAGATGTTAATATTAGGGAAAACTGGGTGTGAGGTGTACGGGACTCTGTATTCACATTTTTTTTTTCTGTAAATCTAAAACTGTTCTAAAATTAAAGTTTATTATTTTTTTAATTTTAGATCTTTATGATGGAAATTCTATCCCTTTCCACTATTTAAGTTTTAAAATAATGATACAGGATACATTTGTTTATTAGCAAAAAACTTTAATGACCAACGTTTTATGGCACCTTTATAGGACTCTCTCAACTCTCAATGGTGACCCACTGGGAAGTACGTTCACAGCCTTTCCTATGATTTGAGCTGGTTTCTGACAAAGAAGAGACCTCATGTAGTTTAAAGCATTTGCTTTTGAATGGCATTAGGAGAACCTTAAACACACACACACACACACACACAGTCTCCATAAGATGAGTAAGTTCTGGGGACCTAAGGGGCAACATTTTGACTATATCTAACTATATACTTGAAAGGTACTAAGAGCGTCAATCTTAAATGTTCTCACCCTAAAAATAAAAAAGGTTATTATGTGCAGTGAAGGAGGTGTTAATGAACCTTATTGAGGTAATCATTTTGCAATACATACGTGTATCAAGTCATCACGTGTGCACTTAAACTTACAATGTTATATGTCAGTTATATCTCAGTAAAGCTGCGGGAGGTGCCTGTTAATGATGGAGCATGTGTACTCTGCAGTCACAGCAGCTTGACCTCAGCATGGCGCTGTGAGACTATTCAGGGACAAGTTTGATTTTACAAAGTTTATATTTTGTTCATTAAAGTTATAATGGTGTTTCAGTCTGTTCCAGCTGCTATAACAAAAACACCACAGACTGGGTGGCTTATAAATAACAGACAGACATTTCCCACAGTTCCGAGGGCTGTGAGTCTGAGACGATGGCATTGGCAGGTCTGGTGTCTAGTGGGTGCCTGCTTCTTCATGGACGCCATTGTCCTCACTGTCACTCACAGGCAGTCAAGGGAGCTCTCTCAGGCCTCTATTATAAAGCCACTAATGTCATTCACATAGGCTCTGCCCTCATGATGCAATCACCTCCTAAGGGCCCCACCTCCTGGATTACAACATATGAATTTTAAGGGGGACACAAACATTCAGACCAGAGCAAATGGTAATAAGCCTAGTTCTTCCTTAAGCTTTCATCTCATATGCAGATCATATTGTTTTATTTATGCCATTAAATTTTATTCATCAGTTTAAGATAAATAAGTCTTTCATAATTTGATCATAAGTTCCTTAAGTTTTAACAGCATGTATAAATAATGTATTCAGTTATCTTTTCTTGATTGGTCTTTCTAGGGGCTTATCAATTTTATTAATCTTTTAATTTGGGGCTTGTTGCTCTTCTTTACTTTTGGGTTCATTATTTCTGCCCTTTTTATCAGTTCCTTTATCTTTTACTTTTCTTATGTCTAGCTATGTGAGAGGCTAAGATCATTGATTTTTAGCCTCTATTCCAATATTTATATTTAAGGCTATACATGTCCTCTAAACACTGCTTTGGCTGCATCTCATAAGTTTTAATATGCCTTATCTTCACTATTATCTTCAAAATATGTTCTAATTTCTTGTGATTTCTTTTTTGACACATAGGCTGTTCAAAACTGGATTGTTAAGTTAAAAACTTCTTTTTCCTTCTAGTTTCATTATTGAATTCTAGCTAATTCCTTGAATGTTTTTGATTCTCAAATGAAAAATATATCTTCCCATGTATTACATTGTTATATTTAATTAAAGTCTATAATCTGATATGTCTTAATTCTCTTAAATGTTCCAACACTACTTTTAAACTTAGATTTCAACATCAAATCATAACCCTAGAGCAACTTGTATTTTAAACTGTTTACCAGTCAAAAACTGCTAGCCAATGTGGTCACCACCAGCATGTGTGACTATTAAAACTTAATTTTAAATGATCAAAAAATTACATTAAAAATTCAGTTTCTCACTGCATGGCCATATTCAATAGCCATATTATGAGTGTCCAGCAGCTATATGTGATTGGCAGGTACCATATTGAACATTGCCCAATAAAACATTTTCATCCTTGAACAAAGTTCTATTGGACAGTGCTCTCTGGACATCCTACAGGTGCCAGCCTTTAGATTGGCTGCTGTATGGCCCTGATCCTGGTCCAATCAGGTGACAAGGTAATGTGGCACCAGCATGGTGATTTATGCAAACATTACCCCATACAAGGGAGTTATTGTAAGAACCCCTTAGACAGGGATTGAGGGGAGGGGCAAATATTCTGAGGCAAACTCCTGGTCACCCTTCAAGGCCCCACACCAAAGTCACCTCCTGTGTGGCTACTCTCCTAACTCCTTTGGGAGATTAATCCTACTTCCTTCTGGACTCCTACAGCGATCTCTTCAGAGTTCTCCCGTGCTATAGTACAATTGGTACATTTCCATATCTATCTCCAAATCTAGCTTATGAACTTTCCAAAGCCGGACACTATGTGTCCTTTTTATCTTCGTGTTTTTAGTGGCTGGCACCGTGCCTGGAGCATGACAGTTCTGCGTAGATTGACGAACGAGAGGGCACTTTCTCTGAGAGGCAGTGTGGTATGGAGCTAAGAATCAGAAGATCTGACTTCTACTCTCCACTCAGGCCCTACCTCCTATGCTCTTCAACAAGCCACTTGTCTGAGGCCTCAATTTCCTCTTCCTTATCAATTTCAATGAGGAGGTTGACTTAGGTAAGGTTGCTCATTGCCTGTTACTCATAAATGTGCTATGAGCAAAGGGTGCCATGCCAAGGAATCTTGAGAAATACTGGGTTAAAGATTATAAATGTTTTTTTGTTTTTTACTATACGAGTTCATAGAACCTTTAAAATGCTAAAGTCCATTATGGGGTTCCAAGAAAGGTACAGTTTCTCAGACTTATTTGACGGACCATAGAACTGTGTGTGTGTGTGTGTGTGTGTGTGTGTGTGTGTGTGTGTAAAGAGTCATCCCTGGATCATTCCTTGGGAAATGGTGGATTAGCTCATCTCAACGGGATCTTCCAGGCCTGTGTTGCTATGACTTTATGAAGGTGCTGCCCAGTCTTCCCATCCCTGGCGCCTGACTTGGATAGTCGTGACTGTGAACCCATGGAGTCACACTCCCTCCTCCCTGGCTTCCTCTTCTCCCCTTGCACCCCTACCCCACCCAAGAGATGGAATTGGAGCAACTCTACTTGAAATGCCTGTCAGCAGGGGAGGGGCTGGGGCACACACATGTACCGTTGGACCTCTGATAGTTGAGGTCATGTCAGTGCTAATCTGAAAGAGCAGCTGCTTTGAAAATTGAAGCATAACACAGAGAGAATGATTTTATTTTAATTTAAAATTGATTTTCTCAGTGCTACCATGTTTCTTTCATGATACCATGGGTGTCACTGTTTAATATATCTAATTTGAGCCATAACCTAATATATCAGGCTTTTGTGCCCAGGAATTCTTAAAGCAGCAACAGATTATTAATGTTTCATTAACAAGAAACCAATAATGAAATATTTTACAGAGTTCCTATTCCATATATTATTAATGAAGGCCTTTTGTGTTTTGGTGGGCCTGATACTTGATGATGTAATTGCTGAATAGATTAGACTCAGAGAATGTTTTTGCCTTCTCATCAAAAAGGGCCCCAAATTAGGCTTTGTGACTAGAAATATTTGCAACAGGTAACAAAAATGGCCATAAGGCATTGGTGGACTTATTTGAAGCTGAGGTTCTAGGAATAGCAATATTCTTTTTGCTTAAGAGTGAAATAAACGGTTCGATCAGCTGCCTTGGAAATGAAAAGTAGGAAAAATGGCTCCTGCAAAGCTTAGTCCTGTGCTAAATTACTACATGCACTGGAACTTATTAACATTGATAGTAAAAACCAATGATTACTGTACGCCTGCCATTGGCTGACTATTGTAAGCACTTCACATGCACATTTAATTCTTATGCCAGTGCTAACGGGGAGGCAGTGTCTTTACTCTGAGGAGGGGAATGAGCACAGAGACATGAAGGAGTGTTAGTGGGAAGGGCGGACCTGGGACTTGAACCCAGCCAATCTGACCCCTGAGCCCACCCTCACAACCCAACACTGAGAACCGAGGCCCTGGTCTTGCAGGTCTGAGCTCCAGGTCTGAGCGACACTGCAGGCCTATCCAGAGGAGCTTCAGGACTTCCTGTAATGGACCTCATCTCAGAGGTCACTGCCAGTCTCACCGTGCCCCCCCAGGCAGACTGTTACGTTGGTATTGGGGGGGTAGCAGTCCAGACAGTTCTCCCAACTACACCGCAACTGTCTACAGAGGTGATGACCACAGCCACACACTCATCTGAGAGGCCAGGTTGTTCTTCATGAGGCCAGTCTCCCCAGAGGATTGGTGACCTGTGAACACTTACACACATGCACCCAATCTCTCTGCTCCCCAACCCTTTCTTGGAGGAGACTGACCAGGTGACCTGAACTGGGTTGGGTTTTGTGCAGAGAGCCTGGGCCGCGTGTTAACCCCCTGAGGAGGCCCAGTCATATACCCAGGTGGGTGAGGTACACCTTAGCCCCCTCTGCTCAGATCATTAGGATCATTAGGTTGTGTGACCCACAGATTCCAAGACCCAACAATCACGCCACCATCTTGGCTTCTCCTTCTGCCATCACCGGGCTTGGCCAGATACTTTGAAATTCTGAAAAGCAACACGTTTTCTCCCATCATTGGATTTTGAAAGAAATGATACGAAGTTGACTTAGCCAGAGTCCCCTTTCTGTGCAGATAGAAAGTTCCTGGTGGCTGTGATTTAAACACCAATTCTCTGCCAGTTTTAGTTTAAGGGGTTTTTGTTTGTTTGTTCCGTTGCAGAAGCAGTCAGGGGAGTGACTAAAAGCTTGTTCATTTGCAGGGTTTTTCTTTTGGAAATGAACATGCTGGCACAATTTTAATTGGGTTTTAGTTGTTGTTGTTTTAATTCTCACAGTGATGGCTTGGCAATGTCTTCTGGGACTGCGGAGGGAAACTGGCATCTGGTGTGTGAGGATTCTGGGGATTTGCACCATATTTATGTGTAATAACTATACAGTAAATAAACAGAATGAATAATTAAGTGAATAATGAGTTTCTCAGAAAAGAGGACGGCCTAGAAATTCTCACGTGACTCCCACCCTCCCTCCGTGTGGCAATTCCCCTCTGTCCTGGCGGGGGTGTCCTGGCCCCCGTGGAAACCAGAAAGGACATTTTCCAAACCAAAATCAAGCATGACCTTAATCAGCGTGATTTGCTACAAGCAATATATTTTCTTCCAATTGCAAGGATTTTGGATTTATGTCTCTTAAAATTATCCTTTTTTACCCTAGAGAGAGATATTTGGCTCTTCAGAAATAAAATCCACAAGATTAAATTTCATTGAACAGTGTTTCTCTGAGGGACTAAAAACTTGAAATTCCAAGAATTTGCTATTTTTACTGAAGGTACATAAATGCATGTTAATACCCATATTAGCTAATACAAGGTGCCCTTGTTTCTGGATGCTACCCATGCCACAAGTTAATCTTCCCAGAGGTAAAACCACTATGTAATTACTGTTTCTTTCATGCATGTGCTCATTCATTCACTCAAATATTTTATTCATTCATGCAGAAGTATTTAATGAGCACCTACTACATGCCAGGCACTTTGCCAGGCTCTGGTGATACCGTGGTGAGCAAAACCCGTCCTATGGAGCTTGCATTATTCTCAGAGAGATAGTAATTAAATAATGAAACGAAAGTTCCATTGCAACTATGGCAGGTTCTATGAAGGAGAAGGTCTGCTCAGTCTGCCCCAACCAAATACCACAGACCGGGTGGCTTCCACAACAGAAATATATTTTCTTACAATTCTGAAAGCTGGAAGTCCAAGCTCAAGGGATAAGAAGATTAATTTCATCTGAGGCCTCTCTTCTTGGTTTACAACGGCCACCTTCTCATAGCGTCCTCACATGCTCACCCCGTGGGTGTGCGTGTCTGGGTCCAAATTTCCTCCTCTTATAAGGACTCCAGCCAGACTGAATTAGGGCCCACCCTAATGACCTCATTTTAACTTAATCACATCTTTAAGGGCCTAGTCTCCAAATACAGTCACCTCCTGAATACCAGGGGTTAGGGTTTCACATGTGAAATTGGGGGGGAGGGCGGTGAATGGGCACACAATTCAGCCATAACAGACAAGTATCTGATATAGAGAAATGAATGAGGATGGGGGAGATGCCCAAGCAGGGACATAGGATGTGCTTGCTGAGGATTAAATGGGCATCTAAAGGATGATGAAGAGCTAACCCAACAAAGAGGAGGGAAGGGCATGTGCCAAAGCCTCTGGTGGGAGGGGCATGGCAGGGAGCAGAGGCCAAAGGGAGGCAGGCCCTGTGGCTGAGGGCTTGTGGGGCACAGCATGGAGCCTAGGGTGCCGGGTGCAGCTGACTTTACGGAGGAAGCCAGGCCAGGCAGGGCCTTGTAGTCCGGAAAAGGCACTTTGTCTTTTTTCCTAAGGGCAATGGTAGAGGCTTATGAATGCCAAGACTGTGTCTGTCTATCCAGTGCAGCAGACTGGTGGTTCTAGAGCCAGGCTCTCTGTGTTTGAATCTTGAACCCCCTGCTTCCGAGTGGTGTGAACTTGGGCGGGGTATTTCATTTTGCTGTGCCTCAATTGCTTTGTATGTAAAGTGTGGATGATAATAGTACAGCCTTCATAGAATTTTTGGGATGATTAAATGAGTTAATTAGTATAAAGTGTTTAAAACAGTGCTTGGCACATAATAAATAAATGTTAGTTATAATTCATCATCATCACTATATCCTTAAATATTTGATGGACAGGTGATCAGATGGATGAACCAATGAATGGGTGGATGGAAGGTCGGTAAGGGGGCAGGAAATAAAACACTCTCTTTTAAAAGCCATATTGAGTGAGCACAGCGGAAAAGCAAGGCAGCCCAAATGGGTATTGTGGAAAGGACTGACCCCACATGTCAAGACCTAGTTAAATTCTAAGACACTGAGTCTCATTAAGGTAAACACCTCTGTGGTTACTTTCAGGCAGCGCCTTAAGGAACCTCTATCAAGCCTTCTTCAATGATCAACCAAGTTATTTGTTTCTTGACTTCAGTAATGAGAAGACAAAACATCACCACAATCCAACCGTTTCCTCCTTAATTAAACTTATGGCATATTTCCCAACTTATCTGTGAGTTTTTTTAAAGGGGTAATTTTAAAAATTAAGTTTATTTAAACAATAAATTTGTTAATCCAGGAATTGTGATAGGTACGGGGTGGTCATCAAGTCAAATAAGATATTGTCTCTGTCCTCAAGCAGCTCAGAGACCTAGTACTTCACAAAGAGATCTTAAAGAAATATTTATGATATTTACTGCGGATCAAAACAAAACTACAGAAGCAAACGCCGCTTTCTAAACGGCGCAGCAGACCGGGACGGGTACTCCTCTAACTGTGACTCACCCCAGCTCCGCCCTGTCTTCAATGGTGAAGCCACCTTGTAGAGTCGCCGCTCAGACACGGCTGGACGGCATTTTCATTGCTGTCACTGTATTTATGAAAGCAACTCATGTCTGGCATCTTCTTTTTTACCCAAAGGATTCTCTTTCTGTAATTTATTACAAAATTCAAGGCCATTTCATTAGGGAGAAATGCGCCATATCATTATTATAACAACTCCCCCTATTTTTGTTCAATTTTGAAACTGACAATCTAAAGACTATTTTTAGCTCAGTCATGTGAGATTATTTGTTTCCTTATTATGAGTTTTTCCTTCGGACTAGTTAACATGAATTTTATGCTCACTTATTATGTCACATGCTCCAATTCAATTTATTTTAAAGCAGATTCTTTGGGGGAAACTGGAAAGCTAATTTGAATTGATTCTTTAGAGATTCCATTTTAAATGAAGTGCTATAAAATTGGCAGACAACGAGAAAAAATGGAATTGAATTTTCTTCTTCAGCTACTCGTTGGAATCAGAAATCTTGCTTTTTGACACTGCCAAGGGTTTTGATATAATGTTTTATGCAATTTTCATAACATTTATCTTAAACTCAACTACTTTTAGTTTGGCTGTTCAACTCAAAATGGTTTCCTGATATTTTCATGAAAAAACACACACACACACACACACACACACACACAAAAACCAGAGTTCTTGCTACTTGGAGAATTTTGTGCTTTGATACAAACTTCCTACCATCCACAGTGGTGCCCAGCTGAAAAACATCTAATGTAAAGCAGGTGTTTTAATTCCGAAGTGATGATTGTAGACAAACATGCTGAGGGAGGTGTGGAATAAAACTGCATCCCCAACTTCCTCCCACTTTGCCCAATTTATATTCCCCCTTTCACAGCTGATGGATTTACAGCTTGAGGAAAGCCGTGGGAATAATAGGCAAGATGCCTGATGGCTTAATTTCCTGTCCTCTCCAGCCCCCGAGAGATGCCCATTGTTTGTAGGGGCAGCGGGCTCCACACTAATCAGAAACAGCCGTCACTGGGTGGGGAACGGGACCCCAGGATTGGTCCATCTGATTCCACTCAGTGATTTATATCTGATTATTAACAATCTAATGGAAAATACATAGAAAACATGTGCCTGCAGTTTCACCTTGAGACACACTTGTTTTCTTTGATGTGCTTTTAAAGGGGAGTTTTATTTCACACTCGTCTTTTGTCCTGAATTCCCTAAAAGGCAACTATCATGCCTGCTGGCCCGGCTAGTAGACTGAAAGGCAGGCGCTATGAGGGTCTTGGGCCGAATCCGATCTGCTTCCACAAATGCAGCATCAAGGACTTGGAGTTGTCCCCCTAAACTCGGGTTGGTCTGGAAAGGAACAAATCACTGCTGGTTTTGTTCCGATTACAAAGAAGACCATGTGTGAAGAGAGCGCACCTGTGGGCCAGGGCGCGGGGAGAGAAGCAGGCCCAGGGCCAACTTCTCCATTAGACACACAATGCTTAGGGCTCCCGATGCTTATAGGGGCCCACAAAAGCTTAGTGTTTCATTAAAATGAGTACACTAATGACTATAAAATAATGAATCCAGCCTAAATTATATTTGTTTTTATACCAAAACTAGAGGCCCGGTGCACAAAAATTTGTGCACTCGGGCGGGGGGTGGGGGGGTCCCTCAGCCCGGCCTGTGCCCTCTTGCAGTCTGGGACCCCTCAGGAGATAACGACCTGCTGGCTTAGGCCTGCTCCTGGGTGGCAGAGGGCAGGTCCAATCCCTAGGTGCAGCCCCTGGTCGGGCTCAGAGCAGGGCTGATTGGGGAGCTGGGGCGCCGCCCCCTGTCATGCACAGAGCAGGGCGGATCAGGGGGTTGCGATGCCACCCTCAGTCACGCTCAGGGTGGGGCCGATTGGGTGGTTGGGGCACTGCCCCCTGTCACACTCAAGGCAGGGTCGATGGGGAGGTTGCGGTGCCACCCCCTGTCATGCACAGAGCAGGGCCAATCAGGGGGTTGGGGTGCTGCCCCCTGTCACGCACAGAGCAGGGCCCATCAGGGGGTTGGGGAGCTCCCCCCTGTCATGCACAGAGCAGGGCCGATCAGGGGGTTGAGGAGCTCCCCCTGTCACTCACAGAGTAGGGCCGATAGGGGAGTTAGGGCACCGCCCCCTGTCACACACAGAGCAGGGCGGATCAGGGGGTTGGGGCGCCGCCACTGTCACACTCAGGGCAGGGCCGATGGGGAGGTTATGGCTCTACCCCGTCACACACAGAGCAGGGCCCATGGCGGGGGGGGGGGGGGGCGTGTTGGGATGCCACACCCTGTCACACACAAAGCAGGGCCCATCAGGGGGTTGGGGCGCCTTCCCCTGTCACGAACAGAGCAGGGCGGATAGGGAGGTTGTGGCCCCGCACCCTGTCACACACAGAGCTGCAGGGCGATCAGGGGGTTTGGGCGCTGCCCCCTGTCATGCTGATCGCGGTGCTGGGAGGCATATTACCCTTTTACTATATAGGATAGAGGCCTGGGGGCCAGCTGGTTTGCCCTGAAGGGTGTCCTGGATCAGGGTGGGGGTCCCCACTGGGGTGCCTGGCCAGCCTGGATGAGGGGATGATGGCTGTTTGCAGCTGGTCACACACCCTTCAGGGTGGGGGTCCCCACTGGGGTGCCTGGCCAGTCTGGGTGAGGGGCTGAGGGCTGCTTTCAGGCTGGTGGTTGTTGACTGAAGCTCCCAACCGCTCCTTTTTTTTCTCTTTTTTTTATTTTATTCTGGGCCAGCTTTAGCTCTGGCTCTAGTTCTGAGGCTTCGTATCTGGTTTGTTTGCCGTTCTATAATCGAAACAATGTATAACTCCAGCTCTGAGATCCTGGGGTTTTGTTTAGCTTCTATATTTGTTACAAAGTTTCAAACTGCCAGCTCAGAGGCCGGCAGCGCGCAGGCGGGGAACGTTGGAGTCCTCCTACACTGCAGCAAGCAAGCCTCATGTTCGCTTCCAGCTGCCTGGCTGCCAGCCGCCATCTTGGCTGATAGTTAATTTGCATATACTCACTGATTAGCCAATGAAAAGGGTAGCGGTCGTACGCTAATTACCATGTTTCTCTTTTATTAGTGTAGATAGCTTTAACATACCAATTTAAAAAATTTAATGAAGAAAGGAGCCAGGCCTGGGAAGGCAGTGTCTTGGGCCCAGGAATGCAGGCGTGAGCGGAACCGCCGTGAGGAACGTGAGGTTAGACTTTGTGTGGCTGGGGGAGCTGGTGGGAGGTCCCAGCAAGCCTGCATAGGCCTGTGCAGGTGGGGAGCCTGAAGTTGCTGTAGGTCACAGGCCAACAATTTCGAAGCAAAGCTGGGTGTGAAGTCAGAGGTTCTCAAGTGGGGATGATTTTGCCCCAAGAAGACACCTGGAGAGCCTGGCATTTAGGGAATAGAGGCCAGGCACCTGCTAAATCTCCCACAATGCACAGGACAGTCCCCACACCACAAAGAATTCTCTGACTCAAAATAGCAACAATGCCAAAGTTGAGAAACCTTGAGGTTAAGATAAAGAAAGTCTGGGTCCTGTGAGGTCAGCTGGAGTGCATATCTGTTTCCCACAGAAATTGCCGGTTCCCTTGGCCACAGAACTATGCTTGCACCTGGTGGAGGACTCGGAGAAGCCGAAGGAGGAGATAGGACATTTGCTGAGAAGCTGCTGTGGGCTGCTGCCGCATGCAACACGGTGAGCCAGAGATGAGCAACAATGCACAGGAGCAGCAGCAACACAGGGAGCAGCATCAATGCACAGAAGCTGCATCAATGCATGGGAGTAGCAGCAACGCAGGGAGCTGCATCCATGCACAGAAGCTGCATCAATGCATGGGAGTAGCAGCAACACAGGGAGCTGCATCCATGCACAAAAGCTGCATCAATGCATGGGAGTAGCAGCAACGCAGGGAGCTGCATCCATGCACAGAAGCTGCATCAATGCATGGGAGCAGCAGCAACACAGGGAGCTGCATCCATGCACAGAAGCTGCATCAATGCATGGGAGTAGCAGCAACACAGGGAGCTGCATCCATGCACAGGGGCTGCAGCAATGCATGGGGCCTGCAGCAATGCAGGGAGCTGCACCCATGCATGGGACCTACAGCAACACAAGTGCTGCAGCAAATGCACATGGGCTGCAGCAATGCAGGGAGCAGCAGCAATGCATGGCGCCCTGCACCTACAGCCAGAACGTAAAGGTAGCCGCTTCCCTGCCGCCTTCCACCCTAACTTGGAACCGTATAGGGAAGGGGGCTCTAGGTAATGCCATTCCAGCTTAGCTAGGTTGACAGAGTCCATGACCTCCTCAGCTTTTCCTCACCTCACTCCAACCTCACATGCATTTAAACTGGACTTGGCGTTTCACTTGTTTTAATCTGCAAGCACCAGGTGTGACTTTGAGTGACAGTTGTGCACCAACCTCTGTTCTTCCCTTCAGAAAGAGAGTCATGGTTAGACACACAGCTGCCTGGACAGACTACATGTCCCAGCCTCCCCTGCAATTAGATGTGGCGGTGTCACTAGTGGCTGTCCACATGGCCGTCCACGTAGCCATGAAGGCACGCTGTTGTGCCAGCGCCAAAGCTTGGCCTTCAGACACCAGCTGTGCACTGTTCCACGTGTTCTTTCCTCTTCCAGTTGGAACCTGAACTTGGAGGCTATCAGCTTCAACCAGACGTGACAAGAGCAGAGCAGCAAGATGGAAAGATGCTGGAGACTGAGGTCTGTGAGCATCCTTTTTCTTAAGGAGCTCTGAGCCAGCATGTTAGTCACTTAAGATAAAGGCTAATTCAAATTCACTTAAACAAAAAAAGGGACTATATTTGCTCACACAATTGGTAAGTTTGAGCAAGAGTTTCAGGCATAGCTGGATCTAGGGGTTCAAATGATGTCATTACAGCTCCCCATCTCTCAACATGGGCTTTCTGCATAAGTCCAGGGAGGATGGCCTTGAAAGAGTCCAGGCTTACCATTTCCTTATAGCTCACGACTCAGGAGAAGACAGGAGCTCCTCTCTTCCAACACATACTTTTAATTTCGCAAAGCAAACACTGAACGGTTCTGCTGGATCACAGCTCACCCCTGAACTAATTGCCATGAGCCCCAGAAGGAGAGAGAATGAACTTGTTTTTTTATTTTTTATTTCATAGGAGGGAGAGGGGAGAGAGAGAGAAACACCAATGATGAGAGAGAATCATTGATCAGCTGCCTCCTGCACACCAGACACTGGGGATCGAGCCCGCAACCCCGGCATGTGCCCTGACCAGAAATCGAACCGTGACTTCCTAGTTCATAGGTTGACATTCACCAATGAGCCATGCTGGCCAGGATGAATTTATAAAATTAGTAACTGCTACAGTCCACCCAGAAAGTTCACCAACATTACCAGGAGCAAACACAGCGCCAATGAGGGAAGCATCAGCTGGTGTTCAGGGGAAGGAAAACCATGCTCTGCTGGGGTACTTAGAAAAGGCTTCACAGCAGACATGGGCTTTGAACTGGGCATTGAAAGCCTGAGAATTTAAAAAGGGAGAATGAAGAAAATTCTGTGCTTTGATTCCGGACCATTTTCAAAGGCTCAGGCAGGCTCAGTAGCCCCGTGGGGTGGACAGGACCCTGTTGTGCCGTGTTTTTCCCCATTACCATTGGTGCAGGGTGAGAAGTATTCTTCTTTGAGCACCGAGTCCTGCCAGAGACCGACAAAAGCGGGGACAGGCTGGCTGTCAGGACACAAAGCTCCAGCCCACACAAGTTGTCCCACGTACGTAACTGCGCTTCTCCCAAACCTGCCGAAAGGGTGGTGAGTGTAATTGGCAGTTCCCTTAATCAGTCCAGAAAGGCTTGTTACTTAAATAAATGATTCAAATAGGAAGTGACTTACCTTGGGAAGCAGGCATTTCTCCTTTTTGTTTTTTTATGTCACTAGAATGCTTTTTTTCCCCCCCCCAGGTTTGGCTTGTAATTTTAATACACCTTTATTAATCCCAACACTGTCTAGTGTTAGGATTTTAGGAATACATTTTTTTAATGAGGTTTCAAATAGCTTAGTGATTTTCCCAAACAGCCAGGCAAGCAGAGTCTGTGGCTCATTTCTTCAGTACAGGGGTCAGTTCTTTGGGGTAGAAACACCCCTGTGGCCAACCAGGGTGCTATTGGTGGGTTCAGGAGGATGGTAGCTGGCTTGACCTTAAAAGGTGGCAGTGGTGGTGATGACAATGTGATGAACAGCCACCTTCACAGCAACCCAATATCCCCTGCAATAAATTAACCTTTCGTTTGCTGATAGTTGTTGTTTATATTATACTAGAGGCCTGATGCACGAAATTCGTCCAAGAGTAGGCCTTCCTTCTACACACACACACACACACACACACACCCCGCTGCTGGCACCGGCTTTCCTCTGGCCCCGGCTTTGTCTGGAAGGACGTCCAGTCTAATTAGCATATTACCCTTTTATTATTATAGATTGCTTATTTATACTGTTTGTTTGTTTGTCAGGGTTATGGGTACGGTTCTTTAGGAAACAAACTTTGAGGCAGATATTTATTGGGGCATGCTTTTGGGAACAACACCTGTAAGAGAGTGAAGGAAAAATTGGGCACAGAAAGAAGTTGAAGTTCAAAGAAGGTACAAAGGAGGCTCAGACCAACTCACGGGGAACTGTGAAGACAGGATGGTCCTTCAGAGATGTCTCAAATTGCGGCAAGGGGCTGAGGGCCTTAGTTCTTTGAGTGTCTTGGCAACACATCACAGGATGCACCAAAGATGCACTGAAGATTTTGGCTGGTTGAGACTCTCAGGGTGGTTGAGTGACCTCCCTCAGGGTCTGATACTTAATCTCTGAGGCCAGAACCTGAATTATCGTTATATGTCCATACATAATCAGCTTCTCCGTGACAAAGCCACACTCACTAAATTCAAACAAGACTAATGAATACATGCACATTGATTCGTCTATAATGAGATGATTCTTTTGTAGTGGTCAAAGTGTTTACCTCTAACACCCCTTTTCCCAGGTCCAAGTTAAAACAGGAAGTGAGTGGGTTTTAAGAAATCTCTCTATAAAAAGAAAAACGGCCCCGAATAGCTGAGTGATCCTGAGAAAGAATAAAGTGGGTGGGATCTCAATACCTGATATCAAGCTGTATTACAAAGCCACTGTTCTCAAAACTGCCTGGTACTGGCACAAAAACAGACAGATAGATCAATGGAATAGAATAGAGAATCCAGAAATCGGCCCGAACCAACACGCTCAATTAATATTTGACAAAGGAGGCAAGAACATACAATGGAGTCAAGACAGTCTCTTCAATAAATGGTGTTGGGAAAATTGGACAGATACATGCAAAAAAATGAAACTAGACCACCAACTTACACCATACACAAAAATAAACTCAAAATGGATAAAGGATTTAAATGTAAGACGGGAAACCATAAAAATACTAGAGGAATCCAAATCCAACAAAATCTCAGACATATGCCAAAGCAATTTCTTCACTGATACAGCTCCTAGGGCATTGGAAACTAAAGAGAAAATAAACAAATGGGACTACATCAAAATAAAAAGCTTCTGCACAGCAAAAGAAACCATCAGCAAAACAACAAGAAAGCCCACTGCATGGGAGAACATATTTGCCAATGTTATCACCAATAAGGGTTTAATCTCCAACATTTATAGGGAACTCATACAACTTAACAAAAGGAAGATAAACCATCCAATCAAAAAATGGGTAAAGACCTAAAAAGACACTTTTCAAAAGAGGACATTCAGAAAGCCAAGAGACATGTGAAAACATGCTCAAAGTCACTAATCATCTGAGACATGCAAATCAAAACAACAATGAGGTATCATCTCACACCTGTCAGAATGGCTATCATCAACAAATCAACAAACGACAAGTGCTGGAGAGGATGCGGAGAAAAGGGAACACTTGTGCATTGCTGGTGGGAATGCAGACTGGTGCAGCCACTACGGAAGACAGTATGGAGTTTCCTAAAAAGTTAAAAATGGAACCCCCATTTGACCCCATGATCCCACTGCTAGGAATATATCCCAAGAAAACAGAAACACCAATCAGAAAGGATATATGCACACCTATGTTCATAGCAGCACAATTTACCATAGCTAAGATCTGGAAACAGCCTAAGTGCCCATCAGTAGATGAGTGGACTAGAAAACTGTGGTACATCTACACGATGGAATACTATGCTGCTGTAAAAAGGAAGGAATTCTTACCATTTGCAACAGCATGGATGGAACTGGAGAGCATTATGTTAAGTGAAATAAGCCAGTCAATGAAAGAAAAATACCACATGATCTCACTCATTTATGGATAATAAAGACTATTATAATCTGATGAACAAAAATAGATACAGAGGCAGAGCAGCCTTGAACAGACTGTAAAACTACAGCTGGAAGGCTGGGGAGGGTTGGGGGGAGGGAGGGAGGGTAAGAGATCAACCGAAGGACTTGTATGCATCCATATAAGCATAACCAATGGACATAAGACACTGGGGGGCAAGGGAGGCCGGGGGATTGTCAAGGGGGGTGGGGAAGGAGACATATGTAATACTCTTTGTAATACTTTAAGCAATTAAAAAAAACGGAAGACATTCGATGCATTAGTTGGAATGAATAAGAAGCCAGAAATGTTTGTGACATGGTGAAGACAAAATGTTTTTTCTCTCAACAGCAAAAACAACAACAAACAAAAGAAAAACAGAGAGAGAGAGAGAGAGAGAGAGAGAGAGAGAGAGAGAGAAAGAGAGACAGAGACAGACACTAGGAAAAACTCAAAAAGATACAAGAAAATCATGGTCCAGATAGTGGCACACTAAAATGAGCTTATAAAAGAGAATCAATTTGTAATAAAAGAGAATCAATTTGATCATGCTACTGGGAACACTCTCCTTTGAGTCACCCAAGAGTTGTGACATCGAACTGAAGAGTAAGAAATGTGGTCCTAACACAGTCCTTATCTCTCCAGGGACCAGCATCTACCTACCCAAAATAATGTAAATGCAGTTTTTGATTTTCAACTCAGAATGAACCTGTAGACCAAGCAGAGAGGACTTACTAATAGCATGGTTACAGACCAGGATATAAAGCTGTCAATCAGAATGATGGAACAGCATAGATCGAACTGACAGAAGTTGAAAGGGGAACGTGGGGGAGCTGATATCTTCATCTCACACCCTGTGGAGTTAAGAATTTTTGTGTCAAGTTCATGGAATGAGAAACAGAATTTTAAGGACATTAAAGTTATAAAAGTAACCAGAAGAAGAAGTAAACATAATACTATGACTACCAAACTTTGGAAGGAGAAGCGAACACAAAGTAAACTTTTATTTTCAATACTGATAGATAATGTGTAGTATTGATAAATTACGAAAAAGAGGAGTAAGATATTGCTTATGGTTATGGGGCAACCACCAGAAGACACACACAAAAAGAAATAGTCAAGCCGTTGGCTTTGGGATGTCGCTGTGGGTCGAGGTGGTAGAATGTTACTTCTATAGTATTTAATATTTTTTATCCTATACGTGTAATTCCTTTCAAATTTTGAAAAATATGTATAATTTTAAAATCACTAGAGAAAGCTTAATCAGAGGATGTTTGGCAGATATAGACTCTTGTGTTCTGGGAAAGCCCAGTGAAATTCCTCTCACCAGCAAGAGAACACAGCCTTGCTGAAACCGGTTTGGCTCAGTGGATAGAGCGTCAGCCTGCGGACTGAAAGGTCCCAGGTTCGATTCCGGTCAAGGGCATGTACCTGGGTTGCGGGCACATCCCCAGTAGGAGATGTGCAGGAGGCAGCTGATCGATGTTTCTCTCTCATCGATGTTTCTATCTCTCTCCCTTCCTCTCTGTAAAAAAATCAATAAAATATATTAAAAAAAAAAAAAAAAAGAGAACACAGCCTTGGTGTCCTCTCAATTTCAGGACCTGCCTACACCAAAAAGAGCGTGGTCCACACAGACACATTTAAATCTGATCAACTCCATTTCCTTTACTTATTTACCACTCCTCTGTGTCCCAACAACATGGATCACCGTGAATCTGATGTCTCCCAGATGTTTCAATCCTTCGTTGCTCAAAATAGGGAATAACTGATTCTCAGCTGTGGTCACATATTAGGCTCTCTGATGGGACTTTAAAAATATATCCTTGCCAGGCCCCATACGAGACCAATGAAATCTATGACTCATGCTTTAATATTTTAAAAAATTCCCAGGTGTTTGTATCCTATACTTAGAGTTGATAATCCCTGACCCAGTAGTCCTATGTGTTCTCATCAGATTATTGAACCAGGTTCGCCTCAAGGTAGCTCACACCTCCTTCATCATCACAGTCCTTGCAAGAGCGGTCAGATTTCTTCTGAGCACAGCATTTGAATCTCCTGACAGCTCTTCCCATCTTAAACTCTCTCCTTTAGTTTCTTTGATCCCCAATCTCTTTGCTGAGCCATCCCCTCTCTACTTCATGGGACACCCTTCCCTGGCCTTCTTGAGACTCTCATCTCCATATTGTTCACATTATCTCAGGAATTTTAACTACCTTTTTGACCACCATTATCACCTCCCTAAGGATGGCTCCCAAATTGTCATCTCTATCTCAGATCTCTGTCCTGAGCTCCAGGACTGTATATCCAATTGTCTATTGGATATTTCCACTTTAATATCTCATAGGTACTTCAAACAAAAGCTGCCCCAAATGGAACTCATCATCTACTGCCCAAAACCCTTTCTTCTATCTTTCCCACCATGTTGAATAGCACCAATTATCCAACACTCAGCTACACAAACCCAAACTCCAGGGATTCCCTAGACACTTCCCTTTTCTTCCTGTGACCAACATCCAATTCATTCTGCCGTAGTCAACCTCCTTCTGCTTTATCTCTATGACTTTAGGTCAGTCCATTATCATCTCTTCCTTGGATGTCTGCAACCATCTCCTACCCAGTCTCCCTGCCTTAATAATGTCCGCTTCTCCCTGCCTTCATATTGTCCCCTTTGAATGCTCACTTTGGCCAGAGTGATCATTCCAAAGCACAAATATGACTGTGTCAATCTCCCGCTTAAAACTCTTCAATCGCTTCCTCATGGCCTTCCAAGTCCAAACTTAGAAAGGTCCACCAGGCATGTAATAACTCATTCCTCCCTGCCTCTCTGGTTTCAGCACCTGTTCAGTGCTGCCAACAGATGCCCCGCGCATCTCACCATCCCCGCCCGCCATCCCCCTAGGCTGCCAGCCTGCTTCCTCCCTGCCTTCCCCTGCAGTCTCCTGGGCCTGGAATGCTCTCCCTGACATTCAGCTGTCTTCTACTCACACTTCAAAATTTTGCTCAGAATTCACCATCTCCCAAGTCACCTCCTCCTTCTCAGGGCCTATCCCAAGGCCTGGAAAACAGTAGGTGTGCTCAAGAAATGTTTATAGAATGACAATACAATCGCTATGAACTTCAGAGAGGGACTAGAATTACTGTATGAAGAAAGTGAAAGAATTATCTCTAACTCTCAAATACATTGGCATCAAAGGAAGTTTTCCAGTAGTTTTCAACATACTCTAAAGAACCCTGGGGATCTCACAGAGCTCCTTCAAAGGCCCCCAGTGGCGATCTCCATTTTAAACAAGACAAGTACTCATTTCATCTATTTTATATGTTGGTCTTCTGAGAAAGGTCTCATTTGAATGAAGTGTTTTGTGGCTAAGAAATACCTGAAAACCAGTGGCCTAAAGTATTCAATTATTAAGGTAAAGGGTAATATTTATTTGCTTACTCTCCCCCAAAAGTTCTCAGCAATTTCTATTTCTTCTTTAAGCAGAAGAGCACAGAGATGTTTTCTACTGGTTTTACTTAGAATGTCTTAGTGACAGACTCCTTTTTTTTTTTTGGCTTTATAAAGAAATTATTATTTTGAATTGGCAATATAGGGTTATGGTTAAAAAAAGGAATTCAGTGAAATATTAGCCTCCACAAACACCCATCCCCCATCCTTCAGCGACAATACTGTTGCTGGCTTCAGTGTGTCATTTCAGAGATTTCCATGCAGGGGTCAGTGCTCTGGTGGGAAGGAGGACATCCCCTTGCTAGGGACATGGAAGGACGGCCTTCTAGATGCCACTGATGGTTTAAGCATTACAAACTCAGAGTGGTCCCAGAAAGACACCTGGCCCTGCTATCCAATGACTGTCAGGAAGAAGGGCTTAACATCAACTCTTCAATAGCAAAATCATTTCTGGCAGACAAACTCTAGCATTTGCTTGGCTCATATCCAAATACCCATTGAGGTCAGCTTATTTACTTTCCTAGGGGGACATTATTCTCCTAATAGTCCTATTTTGGAGGAGTTATCAAGAAATTACACTGCTTAAAATGAGATGGTCTGTAGGTGCTTTCTGACTTTTAAAAAAGATGATTATAGTAAGTATTTGATATTTCCTTAGATGGTTTTGAGACAACTGATCCTCAAATGGGAAAGAAAAGAATATTCCTATCTATCTCCACCACAGAAATAAATTTAAAATGTACTGAAGATTTAAATGGAGGAGGGAGGAATACTCTAAATCCATCAGAAAAAAATAGAAGAGAACACCTTTATGAATTTTGGAGAGAAAAGGCTTTTTAAAATATATATATTTTTTATTTCATAGAGGAAGGGAGGAGAGAGATAGAAACATCAACCATGAGAAAGAATCATTGATCAGCTGCTTCCTGCACACCCCCAACTGGGGATTGAGCCCACAACCCAAGCATGTGCCCTGACCAGGAATTGAACTGTGACCTCCTGGTTCATAGGTCGATGCTTAACCACTGGGCCACACCAGCTGGGCAAGAAAATGCTTTTTTTTTTTTTTTTTTAAGATGACACAAAAAAGAAAAACTATAAATAAAGGCACATTTGATTACAACTAATTAAATACTTTTGTCAAAATAACACCATGAACAAGATTAAAAGACTGGGAGAAGGTATTTCCAAATCAGCTAACAGAGGATTATAATCTAGAATGCATATAATTACCACAAACCAGGTGGGAAAAGGCATATAATCCAAAGGAAATGGATTGAGAATTTATACAAGAGGAAGTAAGAATGCACAACGCATGTATGAAAAGATACTCAATTTCATATATTATTAGGGAAGTGCAATTACAAGATTTTTTTGCCAATCATATTGGCACAGTTTTTAAAGTTTAAATGTTGGCTGGGATGTGGGAAAACTGGTATTCTCATTCACTATTGTTGAGAGTGTAAATTGATGCAGATGCTTCAGAGAGCAATTTGGCAGCCTCTTAAAACTTTGAAAATGTGCCTCCCCTGTAACAGCAATTTCATTTCTAGATATCACCTTAGAGATACTCTCACACGTGTGGACTAGGAGCCATGTGCAAAGAGGCATATTTGTGCTTAGTTTTCATGTAAACGTCCACCCCTAGGGACTGGCTAAAAATACTGTGGTATCTGTATTCTGTGGAATATTTGCTGCCTATTATTAGTTTGCTCAGGCTACCATCGATAGAGTGGCTTAAACAATAGATATTTATCATCTTACAGTTCTGGGGACTAGAATTTGGAGACCAAGGTGCTGGCAGGGTTGGTTTCTTCCGCGGCCCCTATCCTCAGCTTGTAGATGGCCATCTTCTCTGAGTCTTCATACGGTCTTCCCTCTGTGTGTCTGTATCTTTATCTCCTCTTCTGCAAGGACAGAAATCATTGGAGCAGGGTCCAACCTAATGGCCTCATTTTAACCTAAGTATCTCTTTAAAGACCCTATCTTTAAATAGTCTCATTTCGAGGCATTGGAGATTAGGGTGTCAACATGTAATTTGGGGCTTGGGGAAGCACAATTCACTCCATAACACTACCCCTAGAAGGAACGAGCGAGATCCATGTGCAACAAGGGCAGGAGGCATATGGTACATCCCATCGTCTGCTGCTCACTACTATGGGCATGAAACACACACGAACCTACACACATGCCTGACGTGTCCACAGCAGTCCTCCCTTGTCAAGGTCAACCACGGGCTGAAAATATTAAATGAAAAATTCCAGAAAGAACCATTTCATAATTGTGTGCCGTTCTGAGTAGCATGACGAAATCTCGCGAGTCCCGCTCTGTTCTCCCCAAGATGTAAAGTAAGACGTAAACCAAGACGTAAAGTCAGCGTCTGCACGCCGTGCACGCTTCCCACGCTGTGCACGCTCCCCACGCCGTGCACGCTCCCCACGCCGTGCACGCTCCCCACGCTCCCCATCGCGGAAGTTCCCGGCTGGGTAGCTCCGTGCTTGTGTGTCCATCACCCTTATTTTACTAAATAATGGCCCCAAAGTGTACGAGTAGCGGTGCTGGCGGTTCCTATACACCAAGGAGAGGCCGTGAAGTGCCTTTT
Organism: Myotis yumanensis; assembly: GCF_028538775.1. Taxonomy (NCBI): domain Eukaryota; kingdom Metazoa; phylum Chordata; class Mammalia; order Chiroptera; family Vespertilionidae; genus Myotis; species Myotis yumanensis. The sequence goes on from NW_027223752.1 coordinate 11,546,890, forward strand.
TTGCGTGAAAAGGTGAGTCCGGTACAATAAGATGTTTTGAGAGGGAGCACATTCACAGAGCTTTTATTACATCGTTTTAAGACAAGAATTGCTTCATTTTATGATTCGTTGTTGTTGTTAATCTCTTACTATGCCTGCTTTGTAAAATGAACTTTATCATGAGTATGTAGGTATAAAAAACACAGCACATGCAGGGTTTAGTGCTACTGGAGCAGTGGTTCTCAACCTTCTGGCCCTTTAAATACAGTTCCTCATGTTGTGACCCAACCATAAAATTATTTTCGTTGCTACTTCATAACTGTAATGTTGCTACTGTTACGAATCGTAATGTAAATATCTGATATGCAGGATGGTCTTAGGCGACCCCTGTGAAAGGGTCGTTCGACCGCCAAAGGGGTCGCGACCCACAGGTTGAGAACCGCTGTAACTGGAGTCAGGCACCCGCTGTGGGTCTTGGCACATATCCCCGAGGAGAAGGGGGGATGCCGGTGTATAAACATGTCGGCGTTGGGAAGGATCATTGCAAACCCATTGCGGATGGCCTCTGTGTTTGTTGGTTAAACATGACTTTACCTATAATGTTTTATTTCTTTAAAAAAATATATTGAAAGCAAATACGGTAAAATGCGAATGGTTTCTAATTCTGAGTAAAATATGGGAGTCTCGTTATTCTCGTCTTTGTATTCTTCTGTATATTTAAAAAAAAAACTTGAAAGACGTTTTAGAAAGCAAAAAGATGACCAACTCATCCATTCTTGGAGATACTTTAAGTTTCTTTTTGGGGTGAAGTCAGACCATGAGGGGGCTGCAAAGCAGGCCTTCACGTCACCGCTGCCTCCCCAGAAAAGCATGTCTCTGTCTCCCTGCATTTGGGGGTCATGCAGCTGAGGGGTGCTTTGCGGCCCAGCCCTTTTGAGTTTGTTCTAGGAAGGTGGTTGGTTGATCTCGGCTACCGTCCCACACTATTTCTCCCTTAGGAGGATGATTTGTTCTGGAGATGCTGTTACGAGCTGACGAACATCCTTTTCGATGGAAGAGGGGCACAAGTAAATAAAGGAGTATAACAGCCAATGCCATAAACAGCGGTTTCTCCCTGGTGGATAACAGGCTCAGGCCATTAGAGAGAGGAGAGCAGCCTGTACTGAACCCCTGCCACCGGCCGGGCACTCCGCTGGAGGGTTTCACTAATTGCCGTTTGCATTTGAATTTCCATAACCTCATGAAGCAGGTTATGAGGAATAATGAGTCTAAGTAGCTTGCCCAAAGTCACAGAGTAAGGGACTAGACCAGGGTTAATTAGAAGAGAATAATTTGAGGAAAAACGTCTTTGGGAAGCCGTGGTGCTTTAGGATTGCACTGGGAATGGAAGATGGGAGGAGACAAGTGCTTGCTCGTTTGCTGAGAATCTGCTTCCAGGGCAGCAATTCTGTGAACCAGAGATTTTTATCCCAGTTTTGAAATGAAGAGACAAAAGTTTAGAGAGGTAACAAAATACTTTTTTTTTTTTTTACTCGAGATGACACAATAAATGCATCTAGGAGGCAGGTCTGTTTTTAGGATGGGAGGAAAGGCTCACAGTAAGGCTCTTCCATGGAAAATACGTAGGAGACCCTACTTCCTTTGTCCCGTGGTATTGGTTTGTAGGGCCACCGTATCCACGTACCACAGACTGGGGGCTTGAACAAGAGGAACTTACTTCTCACAGTGTTAGGGACTGGAAGCCTCGTGTCACGGTGTGTCCATCTCCTAATACAGTCCCATTCTGAGGCACGGAGGTTGGGACTTCAACATCTAAATCTCAGGGAGACACAATTCAGCCCATGACACCCATCATTCATGGTTGGGCTCAGGCCAGGCTACTGAGGAATTGGATTATTTTAGGAAGTGGTCTGGAAAGCTGGTAATCGCCCTAAAAAAAAAAAAAAAAGAAAAGAAAGAAAGAAAGAGAAAAAGGAAAGGGAAAAGGAGCCCTAAGTCATACATCTCTAGAGGGATGATTAGGGGAAAAGGCTGCCCTTTTCATAATGAATAATTCCTTATGAACTAGTCTTCACTTCAATTAATTCACGTCGCATCCTACTTTAGTGAAGCCACTGTTAACGTGTTCAAACACAGCTGAGAAAAAGAGAAACTACTTCTTTAAGGCATGAATGAAATCATCGACCACTCAGATGAAAGCTGCTTGGTGTTTCCTACCCAAATTTAACACCAGACTTGAAAAGGACAATCCAGTGTCCGCTTGAATTGGTGATTCTCTTTGTCATTATTTACTAAAGTGATCTATTTGGGGCCCGGGGGAGTGGTCTTCCCCAAACTGAATGGAATGAATGACTTCTTATTTCCTGGGAATATAAATCTTACAGGAAAACTCCTCCACTTTGCTGAACAATCAAGTGATTCAGTGACTATCTGTAGCGGATGGGAGTCTTTCTTGCAAGTGATGTGTGTCTGTTTTTAGATCATTCAGCAAGAAAGAAAATCTTGCCCCTAACACTTTATTATTATTATTATTATTTTTAATCTTCATTTCGGAAGTAACATGTGGCTTAGGACACTGTTGTTCCTCATTTCCATTGACTTTTTCTCTTGGCGGGTATTGAGTCTCACCGCTTTAATTATTACTTATATACAGATGACATTCAAATTTACACTTCATTTCCAGCCCTTTCAGATGATGTCACCCTTTGCCTCACCCCAAATTTGGCTCACGTCTTGTCTTGGATGAGCCACAATTTTCTCTGATTGAATATGGATGAGATGGAGGCTTTGCAGCCTAGTTGTAAATAAACTCTAAATGCACCGGAGTTAATTTACCTCATTGATATCCTGCCCCACCAGTTAAAAGCAAGGGTGTTCAGTGGCTGACTCTGAATTATTCTCCTTTCATCACAGACGACTGGGCCAAGGGGTTAATCTGTAAAAAATCATCCAAAGATATGTGACAGTTCCCATCCCTCCCAATTGTAGCCAGAATTTTGGTTATCTCGCAGCTGAAATTCTGCCATGGTCTTTGCAAAGGCCTCCAACAAACCTCCTGTTCACGGTCTACTTGGAATATGGTTGCCCTTTGGCCTTGCTCTGTGTGCGCAGTCCCGGGGCAGTTTCCCTTCAGGCAGCTGTGCTAGTTTCTGGTGCACTGAATAAAATGTCATTTGTCAAGATCTTGGCCAGATTCTCTGCTTTCACACAAACTAGCTTTTGAAATGACTTAAAATTTTCGTCTCTCCTTTTCAAGACTTGCTTGCTGTTTCGTTTCATCGTGTGGTTGGGGATGAACCCTGCATAGCACCTCAATACTCATAGAACATGCAATCTCAAACAAAAATGTGTATTTGAAAACACTAGGATTATTTCATTCTAATCATTAGCCTATGAGAACCTGGCACATAATGAGCAATAAGCACTCAATAAATACTCGTCAGGCCCAACCAGTGTGGCTCAGTAGTTGAGCGTCGACCTATGAACCAGGAGGTCACAGTTCGATTCCCGGTCAGGGCACATTCCTGGTCAGGACACAATTTGATCCGCAGTGTGGGGCATGCACTTGGAGGTAGCCAATCAATGATTCTCTTTCATCATTGATGTTTCTCTCTCTCTCTCCTTCTCCCTTCCCCTCTGAAATCAAGAAACATATATGTTAAAAAATATAAATACATAAATACTTGTAGGAATAAAAACTGAGTAAATGAATTTGTAATCCTTTGACCCACTTGTGGGTTTTGTTGCTGTAGTTATTTATATATATATTTTTTACCTCTTAGATTATTATGTAACCGTGTCCGTGTAATTATTATTTCAACTAGAACATATTAGAAATCTCCATTAACATAACTGAAGGGTATAAAATAGAATGTTTGGAGTTGTCAATTAGCTAATTTGTCTTGTGTTGCTTTTCTTCATTATTTCAGTGCAGCTAACGGTTCATTCAGCACATTTTAATTAAAAACAAACATATGTGGGGCTGCTAAGAACTCTAGTGTGTAGTAGTGTAGTTAGACAGGGATGGCAAATATTTCTAGCAGTGACCATATGATACCTTCCATTCATCTCAGCAATAATCCTCCAAATCTAATTACTGGGAGGATGGCAGCTGCACTGGGTTAGGCTTTGCTTTATTTTTACCGCGCTGTATTTTTTCAGCCAGTTGTATTGTGGCAAATCAGCTGCTGTGGAGTCCTTTCCAAGGCTGAAATCTACAGGACTTTCCCCGGTTGCTTTCCCTTGAGATACTACCCATTTGTTCCTGCTGTGTGCCTTCTGGCCTGAAGATGTTCCAAAGAAAAGTATGGTCTTCTGACAATATCCCTTTCTCTGTTTATACAAATATGTTAGGCACGTTATTATGAACTGAGGATATAACCGTGGAGCAGGTGTCACCAGAAGCCTCGTAGAATGATGTGGCATTATCCGCATGAAACCGCCATGTCCCAGGGTCTGGTCTTCAGCTGTGCAGACTCAGAAGCACAGTTCCATCAGTGGCAGGAGAGTAGCAGAGTTTCTTACTAAGTGAGGACACAGAGGAGAATGTAGTCATTTGAAATGAGAATTACAACAATTTAAAAATATTCACTTATACGCCATGTTCCTCTAGGGAAGTAATTGAGAACAGGGACCCTGGAGTCAGACCACTTGGGGGGGTCAGATATGCTTTGTGCTGTTCACTAGCTAAGTGGCCTGGAGCACGTTTCTTAATTTCACTAAATGTGATAGGCAGACTTTACGGTGGCCCCAAGAACCCTGCTTCCTAGTGTCACAGCTTTGTGTCATCCCCCTCTCCACAGTGTGGGTGGGACCTGTGATGTGCTTCTAACCAATGGAAGGTGGCAAAGGTAATGAGATGCATGTGATTATGTAAGAGCATAACACCCATCTTGGTAAATGTTCTCTCTCTCTCTCTCTCTCTCTCTCTCTCTCTCATTTCATCTCCCTAAGATGCCATGTAAGAAATTCATCTACATTGAAGCCACCAAATTGGAATGAAGACATGGAGAGACCAAATAGAAATAGAGAGAGATGCCCACAGAGTGGCCTGTTTTCCAGCTATTTGAGTTTTTCCCTTGTAGGAGGTAGACATATGTATGATGAGGCCCTAAAGAGGATTCCAGCTCTAGTCATATGCTGATCGCAACCATGGAGAGATCGATACCAAGCAAGAACAACCCAATTGGCTGAGCTCAGTCAATTCCCAAAACTGTATGAGAGAGAGAGAAATGATTGTTATTGTTTTAAGCCACTGCCTGGAGGTAGCTTGTTAGGTAGCAGTGGAGAACTTGAAAATATACACATATCCAAACTTTTGCATATACAGCCACACGGACATATATTTTATTTTATGTACAAAACTAGGGGTCCAGTGCACGAATTTGTGTACCTTGAAAGGAACTGTGGGCCACAAGGCTGTGGTGGCCACGGGGCGGGTCTCAGCCCATTCTCCGTGCCCCCGCCCGGCTGCTCCAGCCGTGGCCCCTGGTCCCCTGTCTGCCAGCAGACCCGCTCCCGCTGCTGCCACTCCCATGCATTGATAGCGCTGGCCCTGCTCACACCTGCTGACAGTGTGGAGCTATTGGGGCCAGTGCCAGCAGCGGGTGCAAGCGGGGCCGGCACTGTGAGCGGGTGTGAGTGGCAGCTGCTGCCCTGATCACCCCTCAGGAGCAGGGGGAGGTGGAGAAGCCCTCAGGGGCTCTCAGGACCAGCAGCCACTGCTCACACCCGCTGACAACACCGAGTGACCAGGGCTGGCACCTGGCGCCAGCAGAGGGTGCAAGTGGCAACTCCAGCACCAGCAATGGGTGCGAGTCGGGCTGGCGCTGGCAGCTGGTGCAAGCACCCTGGCGGGACCAACTGCAGTGCATGAGAGCAAAAAATTTTGCTGCCAACGCCCGCCATGCTCCGCGCATGCCCCCTGGTGGTCAGCGCATGTCATAGCAACTGGTCTCGGTTATTTGGTGGTTCCACCATTTGGTCTATTTGCATATTAGGTTTTATATATATAGATATATAGTCACAAGGCTTGGTAATAGTGGTGCGAGTGCAATTGTCACATTTACTATTACATCATAGACACTTGCCATCCCTAGGGTCAGCATGCCTGGTTTGATTATTTGTAAATTCCAGATCCATGATGTATGATCATTTCGTAATTTTGCTGAGCCATGAATCTGAGTCACAGGCTTATGGGTGGGAGTGAATTTCTCAGCTAGCAAGTGACCCTAGCTGACTACCAGCACAAACAGGGTACTGTTCTCTAATAGATTCTTATGTAGTAAATTTTATGATGTACTTGTTTTGCTCCTCTGTAAAAATAAAACAAAAACATATATATACAAGCACCAAAATAAACACACACACACACACACACAAAACCAGCTCTAAAAATACCAGCTGACTGCTAATCTTAGTGATAGGAATGAAGAAAAATTAAACAAGACTGACAAAGCGAGATTCCCCACCCAATAACAGAAATTTCAAAGGACAGAATGTCAAATGTGATAGCAGCTTGGCTTTATAATGTGAAAAGAGTAGGAATGTGCAGTCCCAAAACCAGGGAGCATAGTTGGTTAAGCCATTTTAGTGAGAGCCCCAGCCAGAATGTAGTAGTTTATAAAGTCATTAGTAGCCTGAGGCATCATTCATGGTTTTTTGTGTGTGTGTGTGTTTTTTTTTTTTCAGTTAAAATATACTGCATTTTGGGAGGAAATTATATGCTAGTTATATTGCACAATTTGTGGGATACTCACCTCTTGAATTTCAACAGAATGTAGTCCTTAAACTTCACGTATGAGATGCTTTGCTAGGCGTTTGCAGCACTGACCAAGGTTTAAGGTCCTTGCCCTTGACATGCATATTGTTTATCCAGATGATGGGTATGGAGGGAGGAGGAGAAATAAGAAACAAACAAAAGACAACTTACATAGTATCACTCTCACGTATGGTGATGAGTGTGGCCTACATTAGTTGGTATAGAATATAAGGACTGTTCATTCAGAGGAGAAAAGGAGAGAACTTGAGATCTCTCATGGGATCAAGTCCAAGCTCCTTGGCCCTGCATTCAAGGCCTCCCATAGTCTCATGCCAAGTTTATCTCCAACCTTCTGTCTTAGTATCTGCTATATAAAACAGCCCTTCCAGTCAATTTGGTTGAGTCATTAAGAAATACACCTGCCTCTCAATTTATGTACTATTAATTGAAATACAATGAAAGAGAAATGAGCAATTTTAAAATGTGCTTTTAAGTATTATTATAACATTTTTTAAATGAAAGAGAAATGAGCAACACACATACACATGAAATAATTTCAGAACAGCAAATTTAAACTGCCTGCCAATTTTTTGAACAAAAAATTCCTTCACAATAGTGAGTGTAAAAACTTTATCATGCATGATCTACCATGCCCCTCTTTCCTCCTGGTTGAGCTGGAATGCAGTCAAGCCCCAGGGGATCCTGGAAGTTACATGTGGAAGATGGCAGAGCCTCTGGCAGCTGGGTCCCTGAGTGAGTATGTGCAGGAAGGTCACCTAGCAACCAGGAGGGTCTCTGTCAAACGGTTACACATGTGAGAAGTAAGCATCTATTGTGGTTGGCCTTTGAAATTTAGGGTTTGTTTATTATAGCAGCTAGCGTCATAGGCAGTTTGCATCATTGTAATCAACATGCTCAGTTAATATGAAGAAGTGGGAAAAAGCTATCACTACCAGCATCAAAATAGAGGTTACCAGCTGCACTGGTACAGGCTAACAGGCCAGTTTCCATCAAGAATATGGATTCTGGCAACAGACTGCAGGATTGAAAGCCAGTTGTACTATTTTCTGGGTTATATGCCTTAGGCAAGTATATTAGGTTGTGTTCTCCAGTGAAGCAGAACCAATAGGATGTGATATCTACGTCTATGTCTATGTCTATGTCTATGTCTATGTCTATGTCTATGTCTATGTCTATCTATATCTATATATCATGTCTATAAAGAGATTTATTGTAAGCAATTGGTTTATGTGATTTTGGAGGCTTAGCAAATACAAAATTTGATGGGGGAAGCTGGCAGTCTGGAGACACAGTAAAGGAGATACGATTCAAGTCCAAAGGCAGACTGCTGGTGAACTGGGAAGGGCCAGTGCTGCAGCTGAAGTCCCAGGCAGTCTGCTGGCAGAATGTCCCCTTGCTCAGGAAGGCTGCTCTTCTCGTTCTCTTCAGGCCTTCAACTGATAGAATGGGGCCCACCCAGCATTATGGAGGGCAATCTGCTTTACTCAGAGTCCCCTGATTTAAATGTAAATCTCATCCAAAAACACCCTCATAGAAATATCCAGAATAATATTTGACCAAATATCTGGGCACCATGGCCCAGCAAGTTGACATATAAAAGTAACTATCATAGGAAGCTACTCAATCTCCCAGTGCCTCAGTTTCCTAATCTGTAAAGTGGAGATAATGAAAGAATCTATCCTACTGGGTGACTATGAAGACTAAATGAATCAATGTATGTGGTTAGAACAGTGTCAGCACATGGCGCTCAGTAGGTGTTTGCTCTTGACTATCATTGTTTATTATTATTGTTATTAATTACTGTTATCACAGACTTTGGCTGTATGCTTCACTCTGATGAAAATGCCAAGAAAAAGTTTAAGAAGGGTCACCAAGAGTAACACAGTGTTTGGTTGGAAACACCCCTAATATGCTGAGAGAATTCACACATTAGAATTCTTACAGTGTTGGAAGTGGAGACTTGCATGCTAGCATTTGCAGATTATATTAGCCAGTGTGCCATTAGTCAGTGGCTATTTTTTTTCTTGTTGTTATTCTATGAATAAATTTTAATATATTCCATTTTCCCCATAAACTGTTTATTTACTGCTCATATGAATGCAATATGGCAAAAAACATTTACATGACTGGAGTCTTTTGAAGTCTACTAGAGCATTTTTCCTGCTTTTCATTCCCTTCATTTCTGGTGAGAAAATTCATTTGTGCTCTACATGTTTTTTAATGTACAATTGCTTCTCAGGCATGCAACATCAGCATAAATCAAAAGGCTGATGTAGAGTAGAGTAGAGTGCTTAACAATCTGGCTTGGGGTTGGCCAAGCCCCAGCTTCTTCACAAAGGGTTATGGCCGGCACTCAGGAGGCTCTGGGTGAGCAGGGACTGGGACGATTCCTTCATTAGTGTTGTCTGTATTGTTGTAACAATGTTCCTCCTTGAGCTGAAGAGACCTAGCATCCTGGGTCCCTGAATAACTGTGTGGAGGAAGTCACCTAGCAACCAGGATTACTTCTGTCAAATTATTATATAGGTAGGAAGTAAACTACTATTTTGGTTAACCTTTTCAATTTGGGGTTTCCCTTTTATAGCAGCTAGCTTGTTAGGCACTGTGCATCACCTTAACCAATGTGGTCAGTTAATATTGCAAAAAGGTCACTTACCATTTGTGATATCCTCTCTCCCGCTTTGCAGGCTTCAGAGGCCGTAGACTCCTGCAGAAAGTATCAGCTAGGTTGCTTATTTCCTCTCTGTATCTACTAGCCAGCCCCAATGTTTCTCCTTTTATGGAAATGCCCTGCTTCCCCAGTTAGATAATATCACAGGTATGGCTTTCAGGATGAAAAAAAAGTAACTTTAATTTTTTTCCTTGAGTTACTGGCAGAGCAGAAAAGGAATTCCAGTTAATTTTGGGGTTTTCCTAATTTCATTTGAAGTTACATCTAAGTTCTGGATTGTGAGGATGGGCATCTGGTCTTTAATGTCACCATCTGATGCAGGCATCCTCATTTCTGTTGGTATTTCATTGTCAATTAACTCTGGAGTTTTCACTTATTCTTGACTGTAAGACCTCCCTCCATTGGTCCAAGTCTCAGCATTTTCATGATGCTTAAAAGTACATGAAGGTAGAGAGACTTGTGTGCGAGTCCAAGATGTATGGAAATCTGTCTAGGGGTCAGTGGGTAGAAGAAGGTACTAAGGACAAAATAAAATCAGTTAATATTTTGATATTTCCAAAAATATAATTCCACCAGAAAAAGAAAGCCCCTTGAGTGCAGGAACTGTACCCTATCCTGATACCCTGTAGAGTAAATCAAGTTAACCTCATTAAATATTGGCTTTTGCTACTAAAGGATAAAGAACAGTCAATGGGCCACAGAAACAGAAGAGGAAAAGATTTCCCATCAGTTTTGAAATAGTAACTTCAAGGGTAGAAGGATGCTGGTAAGGGGTGAATTGTGTTTCCCCCAAATTCATATGTGGAAGCCCTACCCCCCCAGTATTTCAGAATGTGATTGTATTTGGAGACAGGGCCTTTAAAGAGATAATTAAGTTAGACCGAGGTCACGGGGGGGGGGGGGGGGGCAAATCACTATAATGGGTGTTCTTAAAAGAAGAGGTGATTAGAATACAGACACAGAGAGGAAAGATCAGATGAAGACAGAGGGAGTTCCTCTAATCCTCTGCCTGCAATTTGGCTACAATTTGTCAGCATAGGACTGAGATGCATCTTCAGTTCTGTGCTGAGGAAGTTTTTATACAAGTCACACTCTATAAATTTGTTTCTCAATATGTAAATTTGAACACATTACTTCTGCTTCTAGTCATATCGGAATAACCAGTACTAAGTACTATTTGTTTTCTTCTTGCTGTAAACAGCGAGAGGACTGGACAAAATATATGATACAATTATTTGTAGACATTAAACAGAAGGACTATAATCCCGGAGAGAAGAGGGGGAAACAAGGTGAACGAGCCAAATAGGAGCTATAAATGGAAACATTCTCAGCACTCACAATTATCTGAGAGACAACAGAGTTCCACCAAGTCAGTGTGGAAAAATCTCACTCACTGTGGTGGTAGTTTTCTATGTCTGCTGTAACAACCACTATAATTTTAAGGTCTTTGAAAAAAACGTTATTGAATTTATTGGGATGGCATTGGTTAATAAAATTATATAAGTTTCAAGTGTACTAGTACAATTCTATGATACATCACCTATATACTATCTGATTGTGTGTTCACCATCCAAAGTCAAGTCTCCTTCCATCACGACTTATTCCCCCTTTATCCTCTTCTACCTGTCCCTACCTACCTTTCCCTCTGGTAATCACTATACTGTTGTCCCTGTCTATGAGGTTTCTTGTTGCTTAATCCCTTCACCTTCTTCAGCTCCCCCTTCAACCCTCTTCTCCTCTGATAGCTGTCAGTCTGTTCTCTGTATCTATGAGTCTGTTTCTATTTTGTTTATTTTGTTCATTAGATTCCACATGTAAGTGAAATCATATGGTATTTGTCTTTCTCTGACTGGCTTAACTTCACTTAGCATACTCTCCAGGTCCATCCACACTGTAACAAAAGGTAAGATTTCCTTCTTTTTACAGCAAAACAGTATTCCATTGTGTAAATGTACCACAGCTCTTTTATCCACTCATCTACTGATGGGCGCTTGGGCTGCTTCCAAATCTTGGCTATTGTAAATAATACTGCAATGAACACAGGGGTGCATATATTTGTTTGAATTAGTGTTTCAGTTTTCTTTGGATATATTCTTGGAAGTGGAATCACTGGGCCATAGGGAAGTTCCATTTTTAATTTTTTGAGGAAACTCCATACTGTTTTCTACAGTGGTCGCACCAATCTCATTCCCACAAACATTGCACGAGGGTTTCCTTTTATCCACATCCTCTCCAACACTTGTTGTTTGTTGACTTATTGATGATAGCCATTCTGAGGAGTGTGAGATGCTATCTCATGTGGCTTTTATTTGCATTTCTCTGATGAATAGTGATGTTGAACTCAATGAATGAAAGACTTATATGTAAGACTTGAAACCAATAAAAATCCTAGAAGAAGACATAGGCAGTAAAATCTTGGACATTTCTCACAGTAATATTTTTTCTGATATGCCTCCTCGGGCAAGGGAAACGAAAGAAAAAATAAACAAATAGGATACACAGTAGAGGAAACCATCAACAAAATGAAAAAACAACCCACTGAATGGGAGAACATATTCACCAGTGATAGATCTGATGGGTTAATTATAAGGATCTTATACAACTCAACATCCAGAAAGCAAACAATCCAATTAAAAAAGGGCAGAGGACCTGAATAGACACTTCTCCAAAGAGAACATATAAGGATGACCAATAGACATAAATTTAATGTCTTGAAACAACACATATTTATTATGTTACAGTTTTACAGATCAGAAGCACAGATCTCACTATGCTGAGACCAAGGTGTTGGCATTGTGCACTCCTTTATGGAAGCTCTAGATATTAATTTGTTTCTTTGCCCCCCCCCTTTTTTTTACCATCTAGAGGCCACCCACTTTACTTGGATTCATGGCCTCTTTCCTCCATCTTCATAGCCAACAAAATTGAGCTGAGTCCTTCTCATACTCAGCTCTCTGGTTCTCTCTTCTGCCTCCTTCAGCTTAAGGACCCTTGGGTACACCTGGATAATCCAAAATAATCTTCCTGTTTTAAAGTCAGCTGATTATCAACTTTAATTCCAACTGTAATTCCCCTCTGTAACCTAACATATTCTTAGGTTTCAAAGATTAGGATGTGGATTTTAGGGGAGGCCATTATTCTGTTTACTAAAATCACTGAGGCACTTATTAGAGACCTAAGAATAGTTATGCCATAGTGGTAGAGATAAATTAGACCTAAAGTAATGGATATTCTAGACCCAACCTAACAAGCTTAAATGTAATATTAAAAGAATTAAACAAGTAAGTTAATGCTTGTCCAAATAAACTTCAATATGCTTTACAGAAAGACAAAAAATTCCATACACAAAACAATGTGATGTTTATAATCACAATCAAAAGTTATCAGACATTCTAAGAAGCAGGAGATACGATTCATAACCAGGAGAAAAATTAATCAATAGGCACAGATCCAGAAATGATAGCAATAATGGAATTATCAAATAAGAACTTTAAAACAGCTCTTATAGACATGCCCAAGAAAGCATGATTATCATGAGATAAATACAAACTATAAAAAAGAAAGGAATGGAATTACAATATGACCAAATGAAATGAAAAGATTCGCAGGATATATTTAACAAGAGTTTGAACACCACAGAAGAAAAGATGAGTGAACTTGGAGAAATTCCAAAAGAAACTATTTAGACTGAAACACACAGAACAATAAAATATGAAAGAACTCCAGTGACCTGTGGGACAAGATCAAGTGATCTAATATATATGAAATGGAAGATCCAGAAAAAGGAGGACAGAAAGTCTATTTGAAGAAATAATGACCAAAATTTCCTCAAATTTAATGAAAACTGTAAAGTATAGATCTAAGAGATTTAATAAGTCCCAAGCAGAAAAGAAATTCAAATAAAAACACATTACAGGACTTCAGAATAAAATTGCTGAAAACAAGTGATAGAAATGTCCTTACAAGTAGAGAAGGAAAGACCATTACATTACAAACACAAGAATTTCAACAGACTTCTTGTCAGGAACAATGAAAGTCAGAAGACAATAAAAATGCACTGTCATAGTGTTGGAGGAAAAATATTGTCTAAGTAAGTTCTATATCCAGAAAAAAATAGCCTTCAAAAATGAAAGCAAAATAAGACTTTCCATCCAGAAACCTACACTGCAAGGAATGTTAAAGGAAGCTTTACAGGCTGCGGGAAATTGAAACTCAGATCTACACAAAGGAAAAAACACTGGAAGTGATGAATGTGTGTATAAATATGAAATATATTTTCCCTAATTTACAATGTTCTTTTTAAAAAGAATTGAATGTTAAAGGCAAAAATAATAACACTATTATGGAGTTTATTATATATGTAGAAATAAAGTGTATGACAACAATTGCATAAAGGACTCAAGGGGAGAAATAGAAGTATACTATCGTAAGGTTCTTAGGTAATATATTAAGAAGTATATTCTGATTTGAAAGTAGACATGATGTTAATGATGCATATTATAAACTCTATAATCTACTCTACCAAAAAAATAGTGCAGGAGATATAGATAATAAGCCAGTAGAAGGAAAATAGAGCCTAAATATACTCAATCCAAAAGAAAGCATGAAAAGAGAAGAAAAATAATAGAGAACCACATAGGAAACAAAATGTAAGGTGGTAGAATTAAATGCAAACATATCAGTAACTACATTAAATAAAATTTTAATTAAAAGCCAGAGACTTAATTAAAGTCAGACTGGATAAGAAAGCAAGATGCAATTAAATGTTGCCTACAAGAAGTCTAATTTAAATATAAAGATACAGATAGGTTAAAATAAAGGAATGGAAGAAGATATACTAAACAAACATTCATTACAAGAAAGCTGAAGTGGCTATTTTTAACATGAGACCAGGTGAATTTTAGGGTAAAGAATATAACTAGAAATAAAGAGGGACAATTTACAATAATAAAAGGATCAATTCATTAAGAAAATATAACAGTCCTAAATGTGTATGTACCTAGTCATAGAACTTCAAAATACACAAACACTGAAAGAACTGAGAAAAGATTTAAAAATTCACAGGAATGAGTGATTTCAAAACTAAACATGTTTTTTTCTTTCAACAAATGGTGCTGGTGAAAGTGGATATTCACATGCAAAACGACCAAGTTAGACCCTTATCTTATACTATATACAAAAATTAATTCAAAATGGATCAAAGGCCTCAACATAAGTGCTAAAACTATAAAACTCTTTGAAGAAAACAGAGAAAAAATTTTTCATGACATTGGATTTGGTGATGATTTTATAGATATGACACCTAAAGCACAGGCAACAACAAAAAATAAATTGTTCTACATCAGAATTTAAAAATTTTGTGCATGAAAGGACACTGTCAATAGAGTGAAGAGATAACCCATGAAATGGGAGAAAATATTTGCTAATCATACATCTGATAAGGGGTTAATATCCAGAATATATAAAGAACTCTCAGAACTCAGCAGTAAAAAAAACCAACCAGGTTAAAAATGAGCAAAGGACTTGAAAATAGACAAAAAAGATATACAAACACATGAAGAGATTTTCAACATTACTAGCCATTAGGGCCATGGTTGGCAAACTGCAGCTCGTGAGCCACATGCGGCTCTTTGGCCCCTTGAGTGTGGCTCTTCCACAAAATAGCACATGCGGGTGCGCACGTACAGTGCGATTGAAACTTCGTGGCCCATGCGCAGAAGTCGGTATTTTGTGGAAGAGCCACACTCAAGGAGCCAAAGAGCCACATGTGGCTCGAAAGCTGAGATTTGCTGAGCCGCAGTTTGCCGACCACTGCATTAGGGAAATGCAAATGAAAACCATAATAACACTAGAAGCCCAGTGCACGACATTTGTGCGCTGGAGGAGGGTGCCCTCAGCCTGGCCTGCGCCCTCTTGCAGTCTGGGACCCCTTGGGGGATGTCCATCTGCCTGCCAGCGGGGAGCAGGCCTAAGCTGGCAGGTGGACATCCCCCGAGGGGTCCTTAGTGCTGCTACGGAGGTGGGAGTGGCTCCCACCACCTCCGCTGCTCTCGCCAGCTGTAAGCTCGGCTTCTGGCTGAGCGGTGCTCCGCCTGTAGGAGTGCACTGACCACCAGTGGGTGGCTCCTGCATTGAGAGTCTGCCCCCTGGTGTTCAGTGCATGTCATAGCAACCAATCATTCCACAGTTTGGTTGATTTGCATATTGGCCTTTTATTATATAGGACTAGAGGCCCGGTGCACAAAAATTTGTGCACTGGGGGGGGGGGGGGGTCCCCCAGCCCGGCCTGTGCCCTCTCACAGTCTGGGACCCCTCGGGAGATAACGACCTGCTGGCTTAGGTCTGCTTCCGGGTGGCAGAGGGCAGGCCCAATTCCTAAGTGCAGCCCCTGGTCAGGCTCAGAGCAGGGCCGATTGGGGAGTTGGGGGGCTGCCCCGTCATGCACAGAACAGGGCGGATTGGGAGGTTGCGATGCCACCCTCAGTCACGCTCAGGGTAGGGCCTATTGGGGGGTTGGGGCACCGCCCCCTGTCACACTCAAGGCAGGGTTGATGGGGAGGTTGCGGCACCACCCCCTGTCATGCACAGAGCAGGGCCAATCAGGGGGTTGGGGCGCTGCCCCCTGTCACGCACAGAGCAGGGCCCATCAGGGGGTTGAGGAGCTCCCCCCTGTCACTCACAGAGTAGGGCCGATAGGGGAGTTGGGGCATCACCCCCTGTCACACAAGAGCAGGGCAGATCAGGGGGTTGGGGTGCTGCACCCTGTCACACTCAGGGCAGGGCCAATGGGGAGGTTATGGCTCTACCCTGTCACACACAGAGCAAGGCCCGTGGAGGGGGGTTGGGGCACCACCCTCTATCACCCACAGAGCAGGGCCGATCAGGGGGTTGGGGCGCCGCCACTGTCACACTCGGGGCAGGGCCGATGGAGAGGTTATGGCTCTACCCTGTCACATACAGAGCAGGACCCATGGGGGGGGGGCTGCACCCTGTCAAACACAGAGCTGCGGGGCAATCAGGGGATTGGGGAGCTCCCCCCTATCAGGCACAGAGCAGGGCAGATAGGGAGGTTGTGGCCCCGCCCCCTGTAACACACAGAGCCGCAGGGCGATCAGGGGGTTTGGGCGCTGCCCCCTGTCACGCTGATTCCGGTGCTGGGAGGCATATTACCCTTTTACTATATAGAATAGAGGCCTGGTGCACGGGTGGGAGCCGGCTGGTTTGCCCTGAAGGGTATCCTGGATCAGGGTGAGGGTCCCCACTGGGGTGCCTGGCCAGTCTGGGTGAGGGGCTGAGGGCTGTTTTTCGGAAGCGAGTGACTGAAGCTTCCAACTGCTCCTTTTTTTCTTTTTTTTTTCTTTTTTATTCTGGGCCAGCTTTAGCTCTGAGGCCTCGCTGCTGAAAACATTGATACAATGTTGCTAAAGCCCGGCTGAATGAAAGCCAGTTTCTGGGGTTTTGTTTATCTTCTATGTTTGCAACATAGTTTCTTAGAGTTGTAGCTCAGAGGCCAGCAGCACGCAGGTGGGGAACGTTGGAGTCCTCCTTCACTGCAGCAAGCAAGCGTCATGTTCGCTTCCAGCTGCCTGGCTGCCGGCCGCCATCTTGGCTGACAGTTAATTTGCATATACTCACTGATTAGCCAATGAAAAGGGTAGCGGTCGTAAGCTAATTACCATGTTTCTCTTTTATTAGTGTAGATACCACTTTACACCTTTAACATGGGTTATTTAACATTATTTACAAAAAACAAACAGAAAAGAACACATTTTGGTGAAGATGTAGAGAAATTGGGATCATTGTGCATCACTGGTGGGAAAGTAAAGTGGTATAGCTACTGTGGAAAACAGTATAATGGTTCCCCAAATAATTAAACACAGAATTACCAGCAATTCCACTTCTAGGTATACAGCTAAAAGAATTGAAAGCAGTTAGTCAAACAGATATTTGCACACCCATGTTTATAGGAGCATTGATCACAGTAGCCAAAACATGGAAGCAGCCTAAGTGTCCATGAACAGATGAATGGATAATTACAATGTGATACATACATACAATGGAATATCACTCAGCCTTAAAAAAGAAGGAAATTCTGAAACATGTCCCAATGTGGATGAACCTGGAAGATATTGTGATAAGTGAAATAAGCCAGTGACAAAAGGATAAATACTGTATTATTCCTCTAATATGATATTCCTAGAATAGTGAAATTCATATAGACAGAAAGTAGAATGGTGGTTGCCAGGGGCTGGGTAGAGGAGGGGGAGAAGGAGGAGTTGTTATTTAATGGGTATAATAGGATTGCAGAAGAGAAAGATGAAAGTTCTGGGATGATGGTGGTGATAGTTACACAACAATGTAAAGTACTCAATGCCACTGAATTTTTTTTATGCTTTAAAATTATTAATATGGTAAATCTTATATTATGTATATGTTATAATAAAAAGAAAAAAGGCGGAAGAGAAGAAAGATAAAGAGTTTGGGAGAAAAACTTCAATATGTTTTTGACTGAGATGATTACATTTCTTTTTTTCTCATCACACTGATATTCTTATATTGCAGTCTGGCCCAGTTCCCCTCTAAGAGAGCTGTGTGCTAGAAATCTGTGGCCAAGTGGGCCTGTGGGTGTGTGCACTGGCACGTCAACTAGTTTTTTCTTAACTTCCCAGTTTAATTTAGGGGAAGGCACTTCACCAAAGTGCTTAAACAGGAAGGAAAAATTACCAACACTGTTATTTTCTCTCAACACAACTTCAAGATTCTAGCTCAAGCTACCATTATCCTTTTCCCTCAGTTCCCCTAAAAATATCCATTTCCCTAGTGGGTTCCACAGAGAATGGAGCTTTGGCTGGTCCTGCAGGGGCAGGTGGAGCCCTTGACCTGCCAATCCTTATAGGCTATTGCAGCGATAAAGGCCCTTGTCCTCCAGGCCTCTTGTTTATCCTTGGGCGCTCCTCTTGAATTCAGGTGTCAGGCCAGCTCCCAGACTTAGATATAGACTTTTCAAATGATTGAATAAGTGACTGATATATCCAATAAGTAATAGACCCCATGGATAGTTCATTAAACATGGTAACAATTCAAATCCAATGCCAAAGTGCCTTAACATTGAGCAACAGGACACCGGCATTGATGTAGTAATTTTTAAAATGGGAATGACAATTGGGGAACTTTTCACATGTTGATTTATTTAATTCTCACAATAATGCTATAAGGCAGGTTTTACGATTACCTCCATTTCACAGATGAGGAAACTTTCCCAGTCACACGCTCATCCATAAATGTTTTGTTTCTCTCGACAACTACTTTCACCATGAGATGTTCTACTGAGAAACAGACTAGTTTGGGAATTGCTCTGTATCGCTGTATTACTCAATTTTTTTTTTTTTGCTAGCAAGCCACAGGAAGCCAACTGAAAATTTGCTGAAGCGAGTCTGGGAATTTATTACTATTGTAACCAAGACAACTAACTGAGTGTATCCTAGCTATATCCAAGGGACCAAATGGTGGCTCTCTCTTGCTTATAGGCTTATCTTGAGTCACCCAGTATCCTTAAACCAATCATTGTGGTCAAGTGGAAGGAAATCTCGGATTGGCCCTGGCTGAGCCAATTGCCCATCTTCATGTCTGGTGTGGGGGAGGGGTTTGCCTCCACCTAAACAGTGGGAATCAAGAGCAACAGAGGCAAATTGAGTTGCTGTTACCCCAAAAAGGAGGATTACATGCAGACAGGCAGGAATAACTGACATTCATTGCTGCTGCCTGGATAGCAGCCGCTGGTGGACACTGGATATTATCTGACCTCAAGGTGGAGTATCCTGTGTCCTTAGATTGGATGTCCAGTAGCCTGTTGGTTGTTTTTTTCCTACAAAGCTTGCTGACCAAAGTCCTTTTAAAGATTTTTAACAGCTTTGAATTCATGACTCATGCATCACTCAAGAAACTGAGTCACTGCCATATTTTTACTTTTATTTTGCTATTCATTTATTCAACAAATACTAATGGAACTCTAACGATATGTGAGGACCTTGAAATACAGAAGTGAATCATCATCATGGCCCTCGCTCACCTTCCAGAGAGCAGGTTAATGTCTGGCCATTTAATGTAGATTTGCTTAACTATGTAAATCACATGAAGCTCTTGCATAAAAGGTTGGATTTTTCTATAACACCCTGGATAGAATTTTAAAAAGTAGCAAATAGTCAATGTATATTTGCTGATTGATTATATGATGGTAAAGCTTCATCCTTCTATGTCGGTATTTTTTTCTCTACTTATCTGCTCCTCGACCAATCATATCATGAATGATGGAAGCTGTGTTTCCAAGAATAGTGATGTAAAGCTATTCCTTATATGTGGTGGAAATGGAATTCTTTCAATGGGAACCCCATGTTATTGATCATTTGCATGGTGGAAATCTGTGTGTGGGAATGGGAAATCTTGAAACTGCCTTTCTTCTCTTTCTGTATTTTTGCTACCTTTGATCTGGAATTTTAATTGTATTGGGTTAAGTTATTTCTGATGAGGTGTTCAAAGACGAATTTCAAGTATCTCTGACTTTTTTGGACATTAGCTTCTTTGTGGTGTGTTTTTTCCTAATTATTCCAAATATTGTATAAGGAGTGTGAAAACAGAAAAAAAGAATGTTATATTCTTGAATTTGATTTTATATTCACAGCTTCTGCTTAGTACCTCTCTTGTTATTAGATTCATTTCAATGTAATTTCTCAAACTCTTTAGCTATATGCCCTACAGTGCACTTGGGTTTGTTTCTAGCTCTGTTGTTCTACAACTTGATCCCTTTTCCTGCCCCTCCAAGAAATTCAAATTTTCCTGAATTTAAGGGTTTTAGTACTTTAGGTTTCTAAGACAGACAGTTTATTAGGAAACCTTGTGTTTACTCAAGCATACAGCAAATCCCACTTGGCCAGCAGGCTAAATGTGATTTCTTGAAATTCTGTTCCAAGCATGAACTCTGGGGAGCTAAAGTTAACATTTAGTCATCAATAGGATAATTTAGGTTCATTCTTTCTACTTACCTTCTTAAGAAGGGATTGGGGTTCATGCTGGTATTCTCTGAAAAATAGAATGACCTTCCTGCCCCATAGAGGTGTGTTATTATTGAAAGAGCCACCCATTTCCTGTGTTGGCTTCCTCTATGCGTTTGGATTTAGGCATAGTATCTTTTCAGACGTGCTGACTTTTTATGGCTTCAGCAAGGTAATGGTGTATAAATGCCGTTGGCCGTTTACCATTTGGGATTCAGCTCCATGTCTGGATCTTGTTATGTAGGCATTTTCAGAGCATTACTGCTCAGCTGTGAACACTCTGGCTTAAAGCGAAAACGCAGTAGAACCTTGCTAATCTAACAACTTAATAACACTTGCCACCCCTTCACAGCAAGGACTTAATAGTAAGACTCAAAGTGAGGCTTCATGGTTTCAGAATGCACCGGAACTCATTCCACTGGTGACTGTGTTATCATAAGTAATTTCTAACTTTGCTTTTATTAGAGCAAATGAAGCAACATTACTTTACTACCGTGCAGTCCTTTTAATTCAGCCATCAAGGACGGTGACATTCTGGCTTATGCTTTGCATTCTGTCCCTCAGAGCCAAGACTCACTGAAAAATGTGTTGTGGTCCTAGGGCAGCCGTGGGCAAACTACCGCCCGCGGGCCGGATCTGGCCAGTTTGAAATGAATAAAACTAAAAAAAAAAAAAAGACTGTACCCTTTTATGTAATGATGTTTACTTTGAATTTATATTAGTTCACACAAACACTCCATCCATGCTTTTGTTCCGGCCCTCCGGTCCAGTTTAAGAACCCATTGTGGCCCTAGAGTCAAAAAGTTTGCCCACCCCTGTCCTAGGGCATTGGGTTTCTTCCAGTGCCTGAAGACAATCTTTAGAGGAATGTTCTAAGTACAGTTTAGATACAGAAATCTGTATTAGATTATTTCTTTTACTAAGGACTTGAGTCCCACATATAGAATTCTAATTATTTGACCAGAATAGGTTAGTCCATTTTCTCTCCCTGTGGTGTGAGAGTGAGGGAAGCTTTCGTATTCTTCTTAAAGTTGTTTCTAGTTACCTCTAGATGACTTCCATGGCATATACTAGTTAACTTTGTTATCTGTTTACCATTTTCCCCATTCATAAAATGTGTATTGTGTTTCCAAAAGAAGACAGACAGAAAAAGTCTGTGTTATTTTTGAAATGTAACTGATCTCTTATAAAATTTTACTAACTGTAATCAGGACATTAGAGTTGAAAGTTTCTGTGTGTGTGTGTGTGTGTGTGTGTGTGTATGTGTGTGTGATGTTGTTATAGTATTCTTTTGAATGAGGAAACTCTGTACAGATGCTGGAAGGCAGCCCTCAGTAGCAATTAATTAATTACTACAGACCAAATCATCAAAACCTTTTCTTCAAGAAAAGAGTGTTCTTCCATATATGCAAATTGAACTAGGTGTTTCTGTTGTCTTAAACTCAGCATCATGGACTGTGGTAGGAGAAACCTCAGCAGTAACCCAGTATTCCAAATAATTCTTAGCTGATATCTTAACCTATGAGGGAAGGAATCCTTGAAAGTCAGTGAGAGTAACCTCTGAGGTCTCCATCTTAACTGTTCCAAGAAACTTTCTAGGTTTCATGATCAGTATGATCTTTCGCATTGAGTTCTTGGGAATCTACAGAATATCTGTTGTAAATTTTATAATTATCTGTTAAAAGCATATGTGAGATGTATGTCCCTGCTTTGTCCAAGACACTCCTATGAATTCCTATGACATTCAGAAGAAAGTTCAGTCCTGGCCATGCTTCCAAGGTTCTTCGTGAGCTGGCCTCTGCCTCAGCCTGTGGCATCCATGCCCTCCTTGCTGGGCCGTGGCCTCTTTGGTACTCCCACCTGGAGCCTGTGCACTTAGGGTTTCCCCTACAGTAAGTCCTCTTCCTCCAGATGACTCGGCCTTGGGCCATGACCTGTTCCCTCCTTCAGGTCTCTGTGTTATCAACAGCCCTTTCTGCCCCCTGTTGTGGCTGAATTGTGCCCCACTTCCCTGCCAATTCATATGTTGAAGCTCATCCCTCAGTATCTCAGAATATTACTGTATTTGGAGATAAGGTCTTTAAAGAGGTGATTGTTAAAATGGGCTTGTTAGGGTGGCCCTAGTCCAATATTACTGGTGTCCTTATAAGAATAGATTAGCATAGAAAGAGACACCAGACATATGCATATACAGAGAGACAACCACGGGAACACATAGCGAGCATGTGGCCACCTGCAAGCGAGGGACAGAGACTTCAGAAGAAATTGGACCTGCTGACACCTTGAACTTAGACTTCTAGTCTCGGGAACTGAGAGAATATTAATTTTGGTTGTTCAAGCGGCCTTGTCTGTGGTATTTTGTTATGGCAGCCTGAACTGACGAATACACCCTCCAATCTAAGAGTTCTTCCCCGACTCTACCCCATACCCTGCTTTACATCTCTCCAAAACACGTCAATGTGAACTATTTACTTACACATTTATTGTCTATCTCCCCCCCATACAATGAAAACTCCTCGAAAGTGGGAACTTTTTGTTCAGTGCTGTATTTCCGATGCTTTGAAGTAGTACCTGACACCGTGTAAGTGTTTGATAAATATTTGATTAGAAAAGTAATCAATATATTAAATAATGCACAGTAGCCCTGCTTCAGGTATAAATAACAATGAGGTTTCTGTCCCCAAGTCACAGTTCAACAGGTAGTATGGCAGCCTTGCCAGCTCCAGCTGGTGGTAGGTTTGGGCTTTTTAGAGGATAGTCTACTCAGAGGAACTGCCTGCTGCTGAGATGGGCCAGCAGAAGGGTTCAAGACGAGAGAAAGAGCAGCAAGGAAGTGAGCCGCCAAAGCCCCCACAATGAGGAAAGGGGGCTTATGGAGCCCACAGCCTTCAGCTTTAGTCTGCCTGGCTCGGGGGATTTGAACAGGGGCACTGGAATCAGCTCTACCACTCGCTGGCTCCGTGGTCAGGTTTCCAGCTGGTGCTGCAAAGCTGAGAAAAGACAGGCTATCTCCTACATTGCTGGGAGATTAATTTCCCAAAAGCACAGCTTTGAACCCATCCTTCTGCTGTTCAGAACTGGCTGTGGCTCCCAACTGCTTAGTGGAGTCCGTCCACTGCAGGCTTTGGGGACTGAGTGAGTTAGGGAACCCTCCTATGCCTCACTCTCTTCTTCTATGAAGGAAGGATGATAATAGTTACTGTCTGTGCTGGGATAGGGTACAGGCATTCAATCATTGTTCAATGAATAAGTCCTCACAAATGTTGTATACCTGATAGTGGCAGAGATAACTGGCTTATTCATTAGAAGTTGAGCTGGAAATAGACATTAGGACTTGTGTTAGTCCAGAGGTCCATGCCCAAGACCTTGACAGAAGCCACCTGTCCACAGGGTGTTAGGAGAGCCTATCACCCTCTCTAGAGTTCTCTTTCATGGTCTGTAAAATTAGGAGTTTAGACCAGATGATCTGTGTTGTATCTTCCAGCTCTCACATCTACAATTCAGTAATACCACCCAGATAGTGACCAAACACCAGGATATGGAGTGTAGAATTCATAGTGATAAAAGGAGACTCAGGGAAAGATGCAGCTTGACGGCCATTCCTTCTCTACTTGATTTCAGAACAGTTGCCTCTCAGAGAGATGAAACCAGATGAACAATTCTTTGCCATCCTGGGATCCCATTATCTTTTAATAAGCGATTAGTTCTAATGTTTAGAGATGTTTTAAAATTACCTAAACTTATAACTTACAAAATAGAAAAAAAGGGGACATATGTAATATTTTCAGCAATAAAGATTTATATATATATATATATATATATATACACACACACATATATATATATATATATATGAAAAAATTTAAGGTCTAATAATCTTAAAAGCCAATGATTACCTGTTACTTTTTTGAAAAATATCGTTCCAGATGTTTCCTATGAATTTATATGCTTTTTTTTTTTGTCAAAAAATGAGACCTTGTTAGACATCACTAGTGCTATATTTTGATGTTTTTGATGTCTTTATTCCAGGTTTGTTTCTTGGTTATATATTTCTCCAGTTCAGTTTTCACTCCTCACAATGGAATCTCAGATTCTGGTTTGATTGTAAACATTGTGGACAAGAGGCCAGTGTTTGCCTCAGTGGCTGGAGGAGAAGGTTCAGAGGATCAAAATATAGAGAGCTCTTGGGAAGGGGACAGCAGGGAGGAATTTTATCCAGAGATCTAAATCCTAGCCCTGGGGCCCTGTGAATGTGTCCTTCTTTGGAAATAGTGTCCTTGCAGATGTAATGAAGGATCTTGAGGTCATCCTGGATAAGATATTAGCATATTTCCAGAAGGGTGGGCCCTAAATCCAGTGACTGGTGTCCTTTGAAGAGAAAGGAGGCATATTTGAGATGCAGACAGACACACAGAGAGGGAAAGGCCATGTGACAGTTGAGCAGAGAGTAGAGAGATGTGTCTACAAACCAAAAAAACTCCAAAGAATGTGGACAACCAGCAGAAGCTAGGAGAGAGGTGTGGAACGACTTCTCCCTCAGAGCCTCTGAAAGGAACCAGTCCTGCGGCCACCTTGATGTTGGACTTCTGGCCTCCAGAGCTGTGAAAGAATAGGATTCGGTTGTTGTAAGTCATCAAGTTTGAGCTAATTTCCTGTGGCAGCCCTAGGAAGCCAATTCAACCTCTGTATCTTAGGCTCTCTTTCATTTGTTCTTGTTTCTTGGCTTGCCTGGTGAGCTATTGAAGGCCTTTTCAGTAAACCTGGGAATTCAGTTCTGGTAAGTGGGGTCAGGACTACTTCCGTTTCCTGAACATGAATGTCATTGGAGTTTTTCCCAGACTCAGAACTACATGGTGTACAAATTGGGTCCCCTGGCTCTCAAACTTCCAACTGATAAAAGCAGTTGAAGACTTTATGGAACCCCAGGATAGTTTTATAAAGTATGTAGACCAAAGTTCATCAGAATCTTTAAAATGAAAATAGAGCCACGACTTCATCAGCTGCGGTACCAGTTTTAAAGTCACTGGACCCGAATAGGAACACACCTAAATTACTGTCTCATCTTTTCGCTTTGGTCAAACTGTTGTTGCTGCTGTTAATAGCCGAGGAGATACCACAGGCAACAGTGTGCACTGCAGGGAGAGAATTCTGTTCTAAATAAAAATCAATTTTGCTCATAGCACTATATTTTAGAAGACTTCTTTAGATCTTCTTAGCTATTTTTCTCTCCTGAACTAGCACCAGATGAAGCAAATCTTGCTGTATTTTCCCTTCTTTTCATTATTATGCCAGTAGGAGAAAAATGCATGTTACACTTTCTAGGAAAATTTGTGAGGGAGAGTGAGAGGCACATCCTCTGTGTGGGCTTATTCCCATATGAGGGGGGCGGTGGGGAATGGGGGAGGGGGTCTGTACAAATTGAAAATAGATTGATTTGGAGGCAGTAGTGGAGGCATTTGAGAAACTTATTTTAAAATGTGTGCTTTAAATTACAGAAATGGATTCCATGCGGTTTAAATTTCCAAAGTTAATTTAATTTTGTTTTCAGGAAATTTTCTATTGTGCTAATAGCTTTGATTTTACTTAAAATGTCATTCATTTTGAATGAAATTTACACACTGTACTAATTGCAGTGTAGATCCAAAGCAGAGACATGAAGGTTACAAGAAAGTAATGAGAATATTCATTCAAGAGATTTTTTTAAATTGATTTCACAGAGGGTGAGGGAGAGAAAGAGAGATAGGAACATCACTGACTGGCTGCCTCCTGCACACCCTACTCTGGGAATTGAGCCTGCAACTCGGGCATGTGCCCTGACCAGGAATAGAACTGTGACCTCCTGGTTCATAGGTCGATGCTCAACCACTGAGCCACACTGGCAGGGCAGACTTTTGTTGTTGTTTAGTTTCTCCCGTGAACTAGGCCCCTGTTCTGGGTGCTTACAGTCAGACCCCCCAGGAGCTCACAGGCCAGGAGGAGAGGGGGACAATGCTAAAGAAGTGGAACTTTGGTGGGGTGGCACCCAGCCTCAGGGCTGCCCTGACTTCAGAGGCTGCAACATTTTAGTGGGAATCTGAAGACTACATCAAGGCCAGGAAGTGGGAAAGGAAGGGACAAGACAGAGGGAATGGCATATGCAAAGGCCTAGAGCTTTGGAGGTCAGAGAAAATGTGAGAAATCAAGAGTAGAGTGGAAGGACAGAAATATGGAGGCTGGGGAGTGGGAAAACCTTTGAGAGTCTGAGGACAAAAGCCTTGAGACCAAGAAGTGAGCTCTTTGTCTTGAGGGGACCGGAAGAGTCAGTAAAACGTTCTCAGCAGAGTGGGATGTGACTAGATTTGTGTGGCACAGCCGGATGGCAGTAAAAGAGAAGAGAAAGGCTAAGGAAAGAAAACTCAGAGGCACCAAGCTTATTAGGGAGCAAAAGTGCACTCCCTCGAAAGGTAGAGTCCACTTTTATTTGTTTTGTTTTGTTAATCCTCACCTGAGGATATTTTTCTATCAAGTTTTAGAGAGAGTGGAAGGGAGGGGGAGAAACAGAGAGAAACATCGATGTGAGAGAGACACATCAATTGGTTGCCTCCCGCATGTGCCCCAACCAGGGCCGGGGATAGAGCCTGCAATCGAGGTCTGTGCCCTTGACCGGAATTGAACCTGGGACCCTTCAGTCTGTAGGCCAAAGCTCTATTCATGGAGCCAAACTAGCTAGGGCTAGTCCACTTTTATTAAGTAAAGAATGACCACATTGCTAGTGGAATTCTCCTATACACATTTTGTCTGTGCTAAGAAAGCAAAGCCACTTAATCATAAAATCTCTAAATAAATAACTATTAATTTTGAATCTAGTAACTGAAATGAATAAAAACTGAGAAAAGACTTCAGACCTTTTTCTGACTCTGAAAACATGGTATGGCTAAGGCTCTTGGTATATACAGGAACCAGCTTTCATTTCATATACTTTCGTAGGGCAGGCCTAATGAAGGGTGATGTTTGAACATTTCAAACCAAGTTCTCTCAGTTGAGGCTGTTAAGCAACTTGTTATTTTAAGCAATTTGGACAGATATTTGCATATACAAGCAAGCATGTTCTTTGAACCAGCCCATTGTATAACCTCACTTATCCCTGCAGGTAATAAACTGCTATAAATGCAAAATTAGTTATAACCCAGGGTTCTCTGTGCATGCATGTGTAGTCAGACCAATAAAAAATAAACACACTGTAAGGGACAATAGCTGCCTTCTACTTCACTTATCTCTTATGAATTATTTCTCCTCTCAATTCCATATCAAGACAGACACATCATGTTTCCTAACACTCTCAGATAAGCGCCATAGGATCTAATATTGATGGCAACTGTTCAGAATGTGTTTGAGTGAGATGTGTGCATGTGCTGGTATAATATCTGTTGCTCCCTTTTCTTTTCTTCCCATCCTACTCAAGCTATCTCATTCATTCATTCACTCATTCACTCATTCAACCAGCTTTTTAAGGGTCCAACTATAGCCATGTTTTGAACATTAAAGGTGAGTTTCCATGTCTGATAAGGTATATTCCTGACCCCCAACAGTTAACAACTCCAACTTAGGAGTTGGAATTATTAATAATGCATCAGAAAAGGATATGTCTGTGTGGCATGATCCCATCTCTTCTCTAAGAAGCAGCACACGCTCTTGGGCCAGGCTCTCCAGGGGATGAATCCCAGCACGGCACTCACAAGTGTCGGACCGTGGCAAGTTATCCGTCCTCTGTGAGCCTCATTTTTCTCATCTGAAATGAAAATCCTAATAGACCCTATCTGATATGATTGTTGTGAGGATAAATAAATTAAAATTTGTAGAGTGCCTAGAACAGGGCCTGGCACATAGTAAGGACTCAATCAATTTCTGTTATTGTCATAAATGCCTGGAGTTCCTGCCTAGGAATAATTTACAGTATGACTACTCTGTGCAGGGCCACTCCAGCTGCTGCATGGCGACTCAACGGTGGGTGTTGCATTCTATCAGGTAGATATAACCTGTACATAGGTAAGCCATTTATGTTTAAGGCAGATGTCCTCAAGCCTACAGGCCAGCCGTAGAATGCTAGCATTAGTTACCTGTTGCTACAAACTTAGTGGCTCAAAACAACATGCATTCATTATCTCTGAGGTCATTTAGGCCAGGTATCTCTGGGTTTACGGGTCTCTCACAGGCTGATATTAAGATCTTGGCCAGGGCTGGGTTCTTGTCTAAAGGCTCCGCTGGGAAAGGATCCTCTTCCAAAGTCATGCTGGCAGAATTGAGTTCCTTGAGGACTTTGGGAATCAGGGCCTCAGATCCTTGCTGGCTGTTGGCTGGAGGCCTGCCATGTGAGCCTTCCCAACACAGCAGCTTGCTTTATCAAAGCATGCAACCCAAAACCACAATAGCTAGTTTACCAGCAACATGGAAGTCACAATCTTATATAACCTGGTCATAGCAGGTAATGATCTGCTCAGGGCAGTGAGGGATGCAAAATGCTCCACAGTACCCATCTCTCTGATGCTTTGAGTTTCCATGTACTGTGCCCAACACCCCCCCCCCCCCACTGCCCCCCATGAGGGTCAACCTATCTATGTCTCCCTAGTGGTTTATTCAGAGTTAGATTCTGGAAGGAGGCAGAAACTCAGCTTAATTTACCATCTTGTCAGCAACCAGAAGCTCCATGTCAGTTGTTCACATGTTAATCTTAGGTCCTTTAACAGTTATGGTACTCTGTCTAGATCCCTGAAAGTCCCCCTTTTTGGTTCAGTGTACCCATCCCCCAGTTTCCACAGCCTTTGCTCCAGAGAGCTCATCTCTATAAGTTCCTTCAGGGAGTTACCCTTGGTACCCTAGAACCACTTCACTCAGATGCCCCAGAACCAAAAGAGCCTGGGAACTTAAAAACACCCATGGTGGCCTGTAGCTAATGGCCAACTGGTGCAGAGGTGTGAGAAGCTAACTCCCTTACTTTCAGGCAGGATAAACTCTGCCGGGTAATTTATTCTCGAAAGCTCCTCAGGCGTTCAGATTGAGTCTGGAACTTTACTTGTATCACAACCTTGTCTGGCTAATTTTTGTTCTCTATTCTGGCTTTCCCACTCCCTTACCAATTTCTCCTGAGATAACTTGCTTAATAAATTACTTAAATACAAATCCTCTCCTTAGGGTCTTCATCTGAGGAACCTGCCTGCAACAGTTGGTGCCACAAGTAGTCCCAGGATGCTGACTTTAAAGATGGGATTCTGGATGCAGCTCGTTCACCAGCAAGGCGAGAATGGGAATCCCATCCCTGGTGGTAGGTGGCATTGTATGTGTTAGAAATTCAGCATAGCTCTATTTTATATAAGGAAAAATTGCATAGAATAATACCTCATTTTACTTAGATTTAAGAGCATATATACAAGTAAACCTGTAATTAGTACTGTATGATAAAGCATCAAGGAGGCAGATGTTTTTATGTACCTGGTGTTCATTGTGGCATTCTGTATCTGTGTATCAATGCAGTTATTAGGACTTTCACTTTTGGTGAACTGTGATGGGATACAAATGGTAGGAGATGCAACAGCTTGTGCACTATCTCTAGCTTTTGAGAAATACAGAGGAAATAACAATTATAAGGGCTATGTAATTAGGTGAAATTGGACTTGAGCAGGCCTAGAATATGAGTAAACTGCATCAAATGGGGTGGGGGGCAAACCTCTATGTTATTCCCTAACCAATGCATCTACATCAGCTCACACCTGTGGCCTTGCAGGGTATCCCCTATGACCAGCTGACAGAGGAAATATCCCAAGTTTGGTTCACAAATGGATTGACTCAGTATATTGGTGCCAACTAAGAATGAACAGCTGTGCACTGTAGCCCCTTCCAGAGGTGGCTCTGAAGAGACTAATAAGGATACGTCGTTGTAACAAGTAGAGCTTTGGGCATGACATGTGGTCATCCACTTTGTATGGAGAGAGAGGTGGCCCAATATAAGGATATAAACTATAGACGGTAGGAAATGGCTCCACTGGTTGGTCATGGGACTGGAAGGAGCACAGTTGGAAGGGGGTTTGGGGAAGAGGACCTATGGGAGTGAAGATCTTTGTATTGCACGTTAATGCCTACCTGAGAGCAATCACGGCAGAGGAGGCATTAATCAACCAGATGGACAGGATGATGTCAGCCATCCTTTGTCTTTAGCTGCCATAATCCTTGTCCAATAGGCGTAGGCCTATGAATGTAGGCGCTACAGTGACAGACATGGAGACTATGCAGGTGTCCAAAAGCATAAGCTCCCTCTCACCAGAGCTGATAGCTGCTGGCCCTGCTGAGCGACTCTATCAACAACAGAGACGGACTCTGAGTCCCCAGTATAGTGCCATTCCTTGAGGAGACCAGAGACTTGGTGCCAGGACTCGTTCACCTTGGATATGGCAGCATTTTGCTTTGACTGGAATTGATACAAATTCAGTGTATGAATTTGCCTTGCCTGCCTGCAGTACCTTGGCAAGGTCCACTATTTGAGGACACAGAATGTCTGATTTACTGACATGGAGTCCCACAAAACACTTTCTGCCTATTTTTTGGAAAAGGAATTATGGTAATGGGCACATGACTGTGGGATCCACTGATCCCACAACATACTCCACCCCCCACCCCCCATTCAGAAGCTTCTATCATGATACATTATAACCATCTTTCGAAGGTATAGATAGGCACTCGCTTAGAAATGATACCCTGTGAGATTGGGGCACCATCTTTCAGGATGCAGCATGTGCATTAAACCAGTATCCATTGTATTAATGTTGTTTCTCCAGCAAGTTGAATACATAGGTCTGGGAAGAGGGGTGGGGAGAGGGATGGCCTGGCTCACCATCACTCTCAGCGACTTTCTTGGGAAATGTATCCTTCCCATCTTCACAATTCCAGGCATTGGGTCTAGAGGTTCTAGTTCCCAGAGTGAGAATGTTTCACACCAGGGGACATGTGAAGAATCCCACCAAACTTCCAGCTACAGCTGTAGTTTTTATCATTTTGGACTCCATGTAGTCAAAGCAAGCAGTTACCACAGTGGCAGGGATAACTGACCCTGATCTTCATGGGGAGATAAGGCTGCTGCTTCATAATGGGGCCAGGGAGAAATGTGTTTGGCACTCAACTAATCCACTGGAGCCTCTCTTACTGTTTTAACTGAAAATAGGCAATTGCAGCAACCACTGCCTGATAAAGACATGGTAGTAAGACGCTCAGACCCCTCACCGATGAAGACTTGGATTATTCCACCAGGCAAGCGAACCTAGACTTGCAAAAGAGCTAGCTGAGAATGAGGGATATCTAGAATGGAGGGTAGAGAAGAGAGATAATAGGTATTAGTTTTAGCCTTAGGACCAACTGCACCAGCATGGGGCTGTGGTTGGTCCCACTAGATCTGTGACCGATTAGAATCTCGTATAAGCTGTGACAAGATGAGAATAACAAGAGAAGCATGTGGTTCTGAGTGGTGCAAGGAGTGGACTATAGTGGATACTTTTTGTTCTCTTCCCAGATCCCTTCAGATCCCCTTTACTGGTTCATTGTATGCATTCCCTGGCTTCTGGGTGCTTCTCTCCTAATGGCTCACACCTCTAACCTCCTCCAGAGAGCTACCTTCCCTTAATCTACAGAAGCTTCTCCACTCAGACTCACCCCAGAACTAGAAGTGCTGGGTATTTATGGCTCCCACCCACTCCAGGAAGGCCTGTAGCCAATGACTGACTGGTGCGGGGGTATAAAAACAGCTTCTTTGCCTCAAGGTGGGATCAACTCACTGTGCAATTTGTGTTCCTGAGCTGCCTTTGGATCAAGCTTGACCTTAAATTGTTCCCTTGCTTGCCTTCTTCTCCTGCTCTATTTTGTTTCCTTTACATCTTTGCTAGTTTCTCCTGGAAGCACTTTCTTAATAAACTGCTTGCACACGAATCCTTGACAACACAAGATGTTCTGTAGTAGAATACACACTCTTCGTGAACAGACACCGTTTGTTGTTGTTGTTGTTTTTGTTTTATCTTTTATTTTAACCTCAGTATCTAGCCCAGAATGGGATAGATACCTAGGGAGTCAATATGGGTTTTGGCAAGATCTTTGGTTTAGATTCTCTTTCTTTGGTAAGAATCTGAGGATCCTAACTGGTGATTGCAGTAGACAGTGGTTCTCAACCTTCCTAATGCCGCGACCCTTTAATACAGTTCCTCATGTGGTGATGACCCCCAATTTCATTGTTACAAGTTGAACATAATTAAAGCTTAGTGATTAATCACAAAAACAATATGTAATTATATAAGTGTTTTCCGATGGTATTAGGTGATCCCTGTGAAAGGGTCATTCGACCCTCAAAGGGGTCGCGACCCACAGGTTGAGAACCGCTGCAGTAGGACATTACAGACTGGGACATCTGTAAATTATCAGTGATCCAGCATTATAAACCATATGTCCCAGGTTTGGGGGGGCAATCCTGATTTCAATTTTTCAGTCCCCATGTCAGACCATTTTCAGACAGTGCATCCCAGTTGGTGTGGATGTTTGGACAGCAAATGGTGGGGTCACGTGCTAGCCAAGAGGCAGCTGAGGAAGGCACTGCATGAAGCATTATAACCAATCAGAGACTTTGAAGTTAAGCAAGACTGGACCTCAAATCCTTGCTCCACTCCAACCAGCTGTAATACCCTGGCCACATTTTATTCATGTCCAGATGAAGTTATACTAGCTCTTACTTTACAGAATTGAAAATGAGTTCATGTATGCAACATACTTAGCTTTGCTCCTTGATATCGTAACTCGAGAAATGGTTCTTTCAAGTGGGGAGTCTGGGGACGTTTACTGTCCTTATAGAGCCAGAGCGGGGAAAGGCAGTGCCAAAGGGTGTTCGTTCATTTTTCCTTCCAGAGCACAGAGCACAGTCCTTGTAAGCCAAAGGGAAAGAGGCCGTCATCTAGGCCGGAAGGGCCGGCCTCAATGTAGAAAGAGCCTGAGACCACGGCCCCCACGTGGCTTCTCGACCGCTCTTCCGACCCTCCCCCACCTGCCTCTCAGCAGGGCTGAAGTAGGTGAAGGGTGGAAGCCCAGACAACGCGCCCCGGAGGCGGACGCCCTCGCCAGTTTCCTAGCAACACCCGCCCCACCCCGTCCCGCCTGGTGTGACGCTACGGCGCCAGGAAGCGAGGGGGGAGGGGCACCGTTGCCATGGCAGCGGGGCCGCCGCGCCTGACGCCAGCGGCGCCTGCGGGAGCATGGGCTCCGGGCCGCTCGTGGGCGGTGGGGTGGCGTCCCCCGCCTTGCTCGGGCTCCAGCCGGGACCAAAGCACAAGCTCGCTTGGAGCCGCAGGGGACAGAGCTGGCCCCACTCACTTCCTATTTCAGAGGCCTGGAGACTTTACATCTTGTCTTGTGCGAAGGAGTTGGTCCTTCAGGGCCTGGTGTAGGCTGAGTGAATTGTTTTGGTTTGGGCATTTCGTCGGACCTTTTCCCCTACCTACACAAGAGACGTACACACACCCACACCCAAACCCACCCACACAACACAACGCTTGGCCTAACCTCCTGACCATTTTTCTCAGTGTGTTTCACCGAAGGATCTTTAATCTTGGAAAGAGAATATGCAGAAAAAGGAGCCGTTTCCAAAATCAGCCTTTCAAAACAACACTGAAATAAGTATCATATTTCTCGAGGGCCATTTTCAATTGAAAACGTCCAAACCTGGAAGGGTTTTCTGGATTCCGGACTTAAATTTGCATTCTCCTAAATCCCTCTCTGCAATGAGCCGCCTTTGGAGAATCCAGCTATAAGAGTATTAAATTTAAACATATACCCCTCTAGTTAGTGTTACGATTACTCCGCTAAAGGGTCCACTGTCAAAGACAAAGCATCAATGATCTCAGTCATTCTCTGGCTTGAGAGTATTTTTAACAGAGGCGGAGTCAGTCACGTGTTTATGAGTTTAATCAAATTGACAAGGGCTCTGAGCGAGAAAAGCTTGCTATCTACTGCGAAGACAGCATTAGGTACGTGGAGATGCATTCTCTTCGGACTTATTTGAATCAGAGCTTTTCAAATAGAATCTTCTCTTGCATATATTTTTCTCAATCGGCTGCAACTGGAAAATTTAAATCAAAATCCTATTTCTTATATTCATTTTTATGGTAAATGTGTCTAAGCTGAGATTATGCATTTTCTTGATCAACAAGAAAATGCTCAGCAATCACTGTGAATTGAGCACCTTGCTGATTGAGCAACACTTGAACCTGGAGGCAAGAAAGACCATAATCTTAGAATAGGAACCCTCCACAGCATTATTTCACAAGCATATTCACAGCTAACCTTTTTCCACTCCAAAGGATCATTCACTTGGAACTTTTTTTATTCTTCATTTTGTCAGAGTATTTAATCTCTTAGAAAACCACTTTCACATACTTTTTAGTTTGAAAATGTGACTGTGGTTGGACAGGTAATCATTTAATTTATAATATGATAAATTATAATGAATATAAATATATATTATTGTCTCCTAGATCATTCTCTCCACCCACCCCCCCCTTCCCCAACTCCCCAGTATCAAAACAGAACCTTTAATTTGCAAGCTGGAGAATAGAGGATAAATTCTGAAAGTTGTTTCAAGGACCTGAAAATAATAGTTTCATGTTTAGCACTATAGGGGGGGAAAAAAAGAACTTAAAAACTGATTTGTAACTAATGACATTTTTGTGCATAAGGCAAATCTCTAAACTATTCTGCTTCAGATTTGGCAGTTTAAATGTTACAGTAGCAGACATAATAACAATATATTTTGTATTAATTTTTATTTGGTAATTTTCATAGTGTCTGATTATTCATTTGTTATTCTAAAAGTGTGTGTTTTTTTTTCACAGACGTTATTAATCAGTATAAGCCCAGACCAACTTGATTGCAAGATTGGTGAGGGCTCACATATGCCTGGCGCAGCAAATACAACTGACCTGATCAGCTACTTGATTGGTTGTTCTCTGTAGATAGAGGTTTAGTTACACACATAAGTTAGCCCAACCTTCATTCTTTAGACTTCATTGTCCACTTTGGAGAGTTCAGTCCACACCAGAGGAGTCGTGAAATTTATTGCATGTCCTGCTTTTTGAATAATATGTGAATGTTGAGAACCTCACTAGATTTTCCTCATAATTTTCTAACGTGGGAATGATCTCCATACAGCTGGTCCATTTAGTTTCCAGTTTTACAAGGTTTCTACTTTATCACTTACGGTTGTTGTTTCCTCAGGAACCTAATATTTATCAGAACCAGGTCCCTACCTTGCATGCTCATTTTTTCCTCTCTCAAATAATCAGTGACCTTAAACTTTGAGCACCTTATCGTTATTATTGACTACCAGCCGCTTAGCTAATCCTGCATTAAACTCGATTTACTGCTTTATCTATACTATTTTAATCTTTTAGAAGCTTATTCTAATATGCACTCTTTAATGAAATATTTTATCATAAGAATAAATTAACCTTTCTTCATTTTTCCAGATTCCTTTAGTTTTGCTCATTTACTTATATACCTTTATCCTTCTTTAACTATTCATAAGTTTCCCAGTTTTATTTCGTATATAGTGAAATAAACCAAAATGCTTATCTTGTTACTACAGAATGATTGTGTTACCTCAATATGTGGAATGCTCTTGTTGAACTCTTAATGACTTATTTAACTCGCCTGAGCTCAGTAAATTATAAATGCTTTTGTTGCTAGAAGACTCCCCCATCCTGAAATCTTAAAATACTTTCCCTATCAAGCTGTAAGGCCACCTAATATTCTCATATCATGCCTGTGGATTTGAAGAGGTAATAGAGTATAGTTGTTAAGAGACCAGATTCGGGACTCAGACCAAGATTCGAGTTCTGATTCTAACTAACACTTACTTGCTGTGTAACTTTAATCAAGGTGGTTTTTTTTTTAAAACTTCTCTAGGCCTCAGGTTTCTCATCTATAAAATGGAGATAATAGCACTTAACTCATTAGGTTTGGGGATTTTTAAATATGTTTTTATTGATTTCAGAGAGAGGGAGAGAGAAAGAAACATCAATGATGAGAGAGAATCATTGATTGGCTGCCTCCTATACACCTCCAGCTAGGGAGGGAGCCTACAACCCGGATATGTACCCTGACTGGGAATCGAACTGTGAGCTTCTAGTTCATGTGTTGACACTCAACCACGGAGCCACACCAGCCAGGAAAGGATTGGGGTTTTTTAAAGATTAAATGACGTATTTCTTGTAAAGTTCTTGGCATGCAGTCAACCCTCAATAAATGTCAGCAGTGGCTATCATTATTATCAACATTAAAACATTGTCTCCACTGATACCAATTAACATAGCCTGAATTTGTTTATTTGATTAGATATCCACAAGTAGACAGGATTCTGACAGGGCATAAAATAGACATTTTAGTTAAGGAGGGGAGGAGGGCAAGGAGAAGGGAAAAGTCCAGAGCATAAGCCAGTTCTTGAGGGGGAGTGCACAGAGATATCCTGAAAAGTTAAAGCACAGCATGGGATCACCAGGCACCTAAGGTGAGAAAGTGGAATTCGAAATAGTCAGAGCCCAAAGTAGAATGATGTTCATAAAATTAGCCATGACTTTTAAATATATGTAAGATTGTGAGACTTACCATATAGAAAAAAAAACAAACATGAAAAAATGGAGGATTCTGATGCATGACAAAGACATAAGACCTAGATGGGAAGAATGGATAGATGATATAGAGATAGAGGTAGAGATAGAGATAGAGATAGAGATAGATAGATCAGGATTCCCTGGCAGAAATCAGATCTATTGTAGGGAGTATAAACAGAAAGAAATTTATTACAGGCGATAAATGGCCTCCAGATTTGTATTTAGGATTGAGGAAACACTCTAGGTTGAGCTTTAGGACTGATTCTCCAAACTCCCACACAGAACGGGACCATGGCAGGAACTGCTGCCTTTTGTGCAACAGGAAACTGCCTGCCAATTGTGAACCTGCCCCTCCAGCTGCTGGCTTGGGCAGCACCCTGCCACGACAGTGATCAGTTAATCATGCCCATAAAATCCTTTATAAAATATTAGGGGCAAAAAAGGGAATAAAAAGGAAAGTGGTTTGTGTATTTTATATATATATATATTACATAAAGAGAGCAAGAAAAAAGCATGAGTAGCTACTACTTGCTATCTGTCACAAGTCTATAGTTGGTATTTGTAGCTTCCTTCCTCTGCTACCCATTCCATGTAGTCTTTGCTTCCAGCAGGTTGATCAGTGGACCAGACTTCTCTGCCTGTTGGCATGACCTAAATCTTTATTCCTGAGGTGTCTGAGTTCTAGAGTTGCTGGCTGGACTGTTTTCTAATTTTTGCCACTGAACATGGCAGTACTAGGAGGCACCTAAGAGAATCTACTGGCCCTCACTGCATAACCGCAACCTTAATTTTCCCTGATAGTCAGGAACCCAATGATCTTGAGGAACCCAGTGACCAAGTAGAAGTCTCAACTTCCACTGTAGTAGAACCATCTGTTCCCTGATGGAGTCCACAAACCTCCAAATCAACGAAAACTCAAAGTCACAGATATGTAAAATAAAAATCTTGCATGTCATCAAGCTTAGTAAGGAGAGGTGTCTTTCTCATTTCTACCCTTTGATTTCTTCTAGTCTCCAGAACTGTAAGACTATTAATTTATATTGTTTCAGTCACCCAGATTGTGGCACTTTGTTATAGCAACCCTAGCAGACTAATACAGACTATGTGACCACTCCTACCTGTAATTTATTGTGAGGTTCAGCATGTCTCATCAGGGTTGCTAAGTTAAGTCAGTGTCTTCTCTATAACTGATAATTCTGCAAAGAAGTTCCCAAAACCATTTTGGATGACATAATTATTTCTTTAGTAAGTAGCAGTATTTTAACTCTGAGATGATTTAGAATTAAGCTTATAAACATTTCAGAGGATTCAGCCTATAATGTTTATATTTTGTGTCAAGAAGGATTCTGTTCATATCTATATATATAAAAGGCGAATATGCTAAGTGTCCATCCGGGTAATAATGTCACGTAGCAATGCCCAGCTTCCTCTCCCTAATGACACTAGCCTTCTTGTAGTTTCTTCAGCCCAGGAACACAACTTGCTTTATAGCCAGGTGCAAACATTTCACACTTTAACCAAGTGTCTGTGAAGCATTTTCCTGTGCCTCATCTCATTTGATCCTCACAGAATTCCTGGAGTAGGTAGATAGGAGACAAGGTGGAATCCTATTTTCTTTTCATTAGCTGGAAAATGAAGATTTAGAAAGCTTAGAAACTTGACCTGACTGAAAAGAAGTAAGAAATGGTGGACCTTGAAAATGACTTCAGGTTTTCTCACTGTGCAGAATATAGTCAAACACTGATGCAGTTAAATATTTTACCCATTGTTCTCCCTGCGTGATCTACTAATACAATAATAATCTGCTTCATATTGATATTTACTGCTGTGTTGCCGACAATTACCTGAAAGAGAAGTTGGGGTGTTTCACTGGGCTTGAAAAAGTTTAGCTAAATCAGAAAGCAGGTCTAATTAAGCAAATTTATTCTATATATATAAAAGACTAAGTTGACTTGCACATGTGCGATACATATAAAGCTCTTGCTGGTGCCAATTGCACACATGTGTTTCGATCTGTCATTGTCGATTGTGAATTTGCTTGACACTTCTATTATAGAGAAAGGTCGAATAGCGATATTAAAATATTTCTCCTAATTAATTTCCTTTTAATGTGCTTGAATTCGTTCACTGGGCCACTAGTTTGTTAATAGTTGTTTAAGAGAATTTAGCCTCACCCTGTTGGTGTAGCTCAGTGGTTGAGTATTGACCTATGAACCATGAGGTCACAGTTCGATTCCTAGTTAGGATACATGCCCGGGTTGTGGGCTCGATCCCCAGTGGGGAGTATGCAGGAGGCAGCTGATCAATGATTCTCTCTCATCATTGGTGTTTCTATCTCTCCCTCTCCCTCTCCTTTCCTCTCTGAAATCAATAAAAATATATATATTTAAAAACAATAGAACTTAGCCTCTTGGTAAAACAGGTCACTCTTGTTATTCTAAATAAAAATTAAAATTGATTTAGGTTTGTTATTTCTAAATTCAAATCTTTCTATATTTATACAAAGTTCTGGAACATTTAAGAGATCTTAAGACTCAACATAGTTATAAGATTATAATAGTTGTAAGTTATAAATAATTTATAATCAATATATAAGTATTATATATGACATAATTATATAATACCTCAATATAATTATATATGTATTTATAAATATATATTTATAACATTCAATATACTAAATTTACAAGACTAATATAAACACTTGGGAATTTTTTGTTTGTTAAGCAAGATACATACTTGACATATTAAAAGTAAAGATCTGTGTGTTGAATCCAAGACAAGGGTTGGCAACTCTCTGTAAAGGGCCAGATAGTAAATATCTTAGGATTTATGGGCCCTATTGTACCTGCTGCAACTACTCAAATATGCCAATGTAGCATGTAGTAAAAGCCTAATATGCAAATCGACCAAATGGCGGAACCACCAGTCACTATGACGTGCACTGACCACCAGGGGGCAGACGCTCAATGTAGGAGCTACCCCCAGCCCACAGGCCCAAGGCCAGCCAAGGCGGGTGCCAGCGCCCCCCCCCCACCTCCCCTGGTCGCCCTGCCAGTCACCCCAAAGATTGGCCTTGATCGCTGGCCATGCCTAGAGCCCTATCCATGCGTGAATTTCGTGCATCGGGTCTCTAGTATGTAAATAAATAGGTGTGACTATGTTCCAATAAAATTTTATTTACAAAATTAAGCATCCAGCCAGATTTGACCCACAGACTGTATTCTTTTTTTTTTTTTTTTTTAATATATTTTATTAATTTTTTTTACAGAGAGGAAGGGAGAGAGATAGAGAGTTAGAAACCTCAATGAGAGAGAAACATCCATCAGCTGCCTCCTGCATATCTCCTACTGGGGATGTGCCCACAACCCAGGTACATGCCCTTGATCGGAATCGAACCTGGGACCTTTCAGTCCACAGGCCGACGCTCTATCCACTGAGCCAAACCGGTTTCGGCCACAGACTGTATTCTGCCAGCCTCTTACCTAAGAGATTGAAGATGTTCAAATGCAAGTTTTTAAATATATAATTTCAATAAATCAAATGTTAATTATAAGAACAAACAGAACTGCTGAATAATCTTTCCTGTGCACAAATGCCACCTTTAAAAGCATCTAAAAACTCAGACTGTAATGAGCTAGATGGCATTGGGAAACAAGTGTTGAGGCAGAAAGAAGGTGAATTTTGGAGTTCGAGATCTGGTTTCCAGTTCCAGCTCTTCGACTCAAGTAACTACACTATTTGGAGAAAATCATTTATCCTCTGATGTTAGTATAGAAAATAATATAATCTCCACCTCACCTACACTCATAGGTTTGTGGTGATAGTCAAATAAGCATATTACAAGCAAGTGTACATTGAAACAAAAAAGAAATCTCTTTCAGAAATAGACTATTATTATCACAAAGTATAAATGCATTTGCACAAATTATAGTCCACAAAATATAATAGGTATTTAAAATAATTTATCGTATTTATCACTTGAAATTTTTTCATCTTGGTTGTAACTAAGCTATGTTGTTTCTCTAATTAGAATTTGAATTACTTTAATACTCAGAAATTTGTCTCTTTAACATAAAAAATATTAACATAGGCACTGTATAATTTCTACAGATTCAACATGGATTGTTTCCTAATACCAACTTGTGCCCAGTATTTTTTTTATTTTTAAATGTATTTTTTTTATTGTTGATAGTATTACAGATATCTCCCATTCACCCCCGCGCTTTTCCTCCTCCTCCCAGCCTCTATCCACCCCCCAGGTCTTCACTATGGGCAATAGGGTAGTGCCAAGTATTCAAATTTAATTCATATTTTTGTACCATAGTTTGCTACATTAATTTTAGAGCTAGAAAGAATCTCAAAAATCATTGCATGCAATCCTACAACTGTTTACAGATTACAATCCTGAGGATTTGATGGGCTAAGTGAGCTGCCCAAGAGCACATTAACAGGAGCACATTTATAACTTAATGATGTTATGAATTAAAGTACAAAAGCAATAATGATGTACCCTTTGTATTCATAGGGCCTGTTTGCTATGTAAGATCTGAACCTTACACAAATAAGGTACAACTAGAAAGAGCAGATAAGTGATAGGCAGCTAAGAATGCATACTACAGTGCTTTCAAAGTCTATTAAAGTGAAATATTTGGAATCACATCTGCAGGGAAAAAAAACGATCACTCATTCCTTTGGGTTTTTTATTTTTCTCATTTGTGCTATAATTCCTCTGTAGGTTTCCTAGGGTATATTGATAGGAGAAAATAGTAAACAAATCAATTCTCACATTCTTTTCCAGTGTTTGTCCATGGAGGGTTTGCCTATTTAGTTTACCACTTTATTTTACTTGGTCTAATCGGGTCCCTGTAAGAAATGCCACTGAGGAAGATTGTCTAAAGGTATATGTTTTTATGCTGGCATTGAAAAGCATTAATAGAAGTTAAATGTGGAAATCCCAGCATGCTGAGATAAGTTTATAGCAGTAAAATATCATTTCCGTCAAAGTCTTTTTAAATCGAGAAGGATGAGGATGGCTTGTTAAACTCAAATATTTATGTAGTTTTGATAGTATCAGAAAAAAGCACTTATTTCCGTTCTTTCTTTTGCCTTTGTCTTGTTACAAAGTTTATAACACAATCTATTCAACTGGGTTTTCCTCAGTTTGGGGGACAAAGGTCTCACGTAGACATACATCACTTGTAGGGCCAGCATGGATGACCACCGAAAGTGGGGAGACCTTTCCCTCTCACCAAATTGCTATTCAGAATCTTCTATATGCACAGAATACTTTTATGTATAAATGGTCTGGCATAAAATTGTCATTATGCTTATATATTGTTGTGCAACCTGCTTTTGTCACTTAATATGGATGTTTTCTCTGATGATTAAGTGTTCTTTTGCAGCGTGGTATTTAACGGCCACATAGTATTTCATCAGCAAGATGAACCATCATTAATTTACGCACTCTATTGTTGGACATTTGTGTTTCCAAT
The DNA here is from genome assembly GCF_028538775.1 of Myotis yumanensis. Taxonomy (NCBI): domain Eukaryota; kingdom Metazoa; phylum Chordata; class Mammalia; order Chiroptera; family Vespertilionidae; genus Myotis; species Myotis yumanensis. Next base: position 11,589,528 of record NW_027223752.1, read on the forward strand.
TTTTCACTCTTATAAATAATGTTGTGATGAATATCCATGTACATAAATCTTTGTGCCCAGTTATGATCATTTTTATAAGATAAATCCCTAGGCATAAAATTGCTGGCCCAAGGAATATGAGTATTTGTAAAACTCAGTATGTAATGATCACTGTAATACCCTTTTTTGGACTCTCTTTACTGGGCACTATGCGATAAAAATAATCTCATTTAATCCTCATGATAAATATATAATATAAGCACTATTAACATCCACATTTTTTTTCCCAGAGGAAACTGAGGCGTGTGCCCAGAAAATGGTTAATACATGACAGTGGTTGGCAGACCCTGCCCGTCTGTCTGACTTCAAGGCTTATTCTTAACCACTGCACTAAATTGCCACTTCCATATTGCCAAAATATCTCCCCCCCCCCAAAAAAAAACCACACACATTATTACAATTTAGATTTCCACCAGCGATATATCAGTGTACCTGTTTCCCTATACTGTTGAGGATACTTTGATTATGGGTGAGGCTGAACAGATTTTTTTCATGTTTGTTGGCCGATTATGGATTGTCATGTCCTTTGCATAGAATACATGTCTGAAATCTTTGCTTTTGAGATAGACAGTCCGATGACCTGAATTCTAATCACAGTTCTGTCCCTGATTAGCTATGCAATGTCAGGGGGGAAAAATCACTGCAGAGTTCTGAGTCTCCATTTCCTCTTGTGGAAAATTAGATGGTTAAATTAAATAATCTCATTGGCCATCTCTAAAGTTTTGTGATTCTATCCATCAGTCCACCCACTAGCGGTCCTTGTCACTGGGCAATGTGGGAGGAATTAGGTCACCTACGTAGTATATCTTCATTTATATATTTAAGGAAGGGCCTTTACTCCAAATCATCTCTCCCAGGCCCTGGGAGTCTGCTGAATTGCTCTCTGCTTGAAGGTTTCTTGTTCTTTGGTCTCCCTTTCTTATGGTTTGCTCCTGCCCAGATGCCTTCTCATGTTCCTCTCCCTTTCCCCTAAAATGTTGGGATTCCCCAGGTTTGCCCTTGGCCCACTCCTCTTTTAATCGGGTCACTCTGAGCCACAGTGATCCAGATGGGGCTCTCTGAACATGCCCTGAGTCTCTCACCTCTGAACCCTTCAACATGCTGTTCCCTCTGCCTGGAAGGCTGTTTTCCCCGTGGGTCTTCTGGAAAGCAGCCTTGCTAAAAACGTGTCACCGGGATTTGGAGTCTGTCAAATCCAGGTTCCAAATCTACCATATACTAAACATGTGGCCTTGGGTACATTGTGTATCCTTCCTAACCTCCATTTCCTCATGTGTATAATGAAAGTATCTACCTCTTAAGATTATTATGAGAAGGACATGAGATAATCCAGGCAAAGCCTGGCCGATGATGCTGGATTTTTTTGAGCTTTCATAAGTACCTCATGTGCACATCTATCAAAGCACTTAACATACTACATTCTGAATATTCGTCTTTATCTCCATGCATTAGCACTGCGTCTGGCACACCATAGGCACTCTGTGGCCGATTGTTGAAGAAATAAATGAATCACATTGCAAATACCTTTAGGAGACTTTTTTATGTGGTGGTTTTTTTGTTTTTTTTTATTGTTACTCTGTTTTGTTTATATGATTTGTCTTACTAACACCCAATCAGGAATTGCTTTCCAACAAAATTAATTCCCTGAAATGCTTAGATGGTTGGGGAACAAGGACGCCCAACCCAGAGAGACAGAATAGCACCAAATAGGGAGGTAACAATATGTTGGAGACAAAAGTTTGCATCTCTGTGCTTTCACCTTGTGCTTTCACTAGAAGTTTCCCTAATGACCCTGTGTTTCTCCCTAATTCTGGCAGAACCTTTGGCTGTGTTAGTTCATCATCATGGGCAAGTTCAAGTCCATCCATACTTAGACATTCTTAATGTTACCTGTTTGTCCCTCAACACCACCTCATAGAGCAAATGAGCAATAAAATATCTCACTAAAAGTTAAAAAAAAAATAGCATACATGTTTGGAAAATGGACTGCCTGGGAAGGTGGCCAGAGGCTAGAGATAGCAGAGAAAGCGAGGGTAAGTGTATATGGGAAGAGAGAGGCCTAGAGGCTTATTGAAAATTGAGATGTCTTTAGGGGAAGAAAAATCAATATGGGCTATGAATCTTTTAGTATAGACTGATGGTGAAAAGCCTCACAACAGTTTTTTTTTAAGGATTTAAAAATAATTATCCGTGCACATTAGCTGGTGTTTCTCTAAGGAAGAAGAATAAGAAAACCTCACAAGTACTGTATTTCAAAAAGATTTTAAAATAGCAAAATTACCTTCCATGCACAAATCAATGCCTGGTTCCTCCCTAAAGTGCTCCACAGGTTTATCATCAGTTCTGAGAGCCTCAGACACAGGGTTCTCATTAGGATCAGCTCTGGCACCACTAAGAGCAAATGCCTAGTTGGTTTTACAAAAACAACATCTGCCTTCCCTCTAAGTCCCTTCACACTTCCCACAAATCCAACCTTCCTAATACCTTTAGAGCGTTGAATATCTTTTGTGGAATTTTGCCCTAGAAATGTAGTGCTTTTTACTGATTTGTTGCCTTCCCATCTCCCTTGTGGTTTTCATTAGGTCTTCACGGTCAATGACTCTCCAAGACTGCACGTTATTAATGCCCTGAATGGTGACTCGAGGCACTCACATCAGCAGAACAACAAAGAGAGTACGGTGGTAGAGGCAGGTCATTCACTGAGGACACAGTACTCACCTTCTGGCTTGAGAAATTAAAACTCATGGTGAGTCCAGGAATTACTCATGATATAGAAAGATACAGCCCAGCCTTCCTTCCACACACTTACAGTCTTTAGGAATGCACGTAGAGTTACACACTCCTTTGACATTTGATAAAAGCATTTTCAAAATATTTTTCTTTTGCTGCTTTCTAATGTTTTCCCCTCCATTTCCCCCCCATGTTGTATCATTGATTTTTAAAAAAGAAAAGAGAATTGGTGTGGGATTAAGAGTGTGAAAGGGACTAGAGGAAATGCCCCTCTTTGCCTCTGCCTAGAATTCCCTCTTATTTATTTATTTTTATTAAAGTATAGTTGACACACAATATTACTTTAGTTTCAGGTGACATTTATATACCTTACGATGTGATCACCAGGATAAATGTAGTAACCATCCAAAGTTATTATGATATGTCATTGACTATATTCCCTATGCTGTACATTATATTTCCATGCTTTTTTTATTTTATAACTAGAAGTTTTTGCCTTTTATTCCCCTTTACCATTTTTACTCCCTCTTCTGTGGCAATCATCAGTTTGTTCTCTATCTATGAGTCTGTTTTGTTTGTTCATTTGTTTTGTTTTGTTTTGTTTTATTCCACATAAAAGTGAAATCGTACAGTATTGACTTTCTCTGTCTGACTTATTTCATTTAGAATAATGCCCTCTAGGTCCATCCATGTTGTCACAAATTACAAGATTGCATTCCTTTTTATGGCTGAGTAATATTCCATTGTATATGTGTGACACATCTTCTTGATCCATTCATCCATTGATGGATACTTAGGTTACTTCTATATCTTAACTATTATAAGTAATGCTGCACTAAATATTGGGGTGTATGTATCTTTTTCAGTTTGTGTTTTTGTTTAATTTGGATAAATGCGCAAAGTGGAATTGCTGGTTTATATGGTTGTTCCATTTTTATTTTTTTGAGGAACTTCCATACTCTTGATGTCACTAGCATCTCCTCGTCTTAAAGACACAGGTGAGGCACCAGTTTCTCTGAGAATTGCTCTTCGACTCAACAGTCTCTGCTAGACATGGCTCCTGTGAGGTGCTGGAACCCCCTCCCTACCCCCATCACATCATCTCCCCTAGTAAACCACACAGTTCTGGATAGCAAGTACTGGATCTGTCCTATCTCTATCCACAGTGCACATCCTGCCACATGCTACACCTTAACCAGTATTTGTTAAGTGAACAATTGAATGAATGAATGAATGAATGAATGGATACTCAAGGAAGAAAAAGAAAAAAGGTGGCAGGTGGTAAACAGTCTTCAGAAAGTAAGAAACAGGAGCATGAACCCTCATTCAAACAATTTAAATGTGAAGAAGTTCTGAAATAAAACCTGGTGTTCAGCTTCCACTGAGAGATCTGTTATACAGATTCTTGCCCAAAGTATAAGTCAGTTCTGAGTAAACCACAGTCCCAGTTAAAACTGTGAAATGCAGAAGAGCTGAGAGTCGTATTCAAGCATACAGTTCTAGCAATTTGATTTAGAGTAAAAGCTGCATTTCCAGAAATTTATTCCAGAAAAAGAGTTCTAGGAAAAATCTATTTCTGTTATTTTAAAATGTAAATATTCAAAAGAGTGCATTAACCCCCACTGAAGCAAATACATCTGAGTGATCTATAGCAGTGGAAAAACTTCTGTGAACCCTGAGCGGGGGAAAAGCAACACATCTGCTAAGAGGGGTTCCTGGTGGCTAACTGGGCTCAAATAAAAAAGCAGAGCCTAGCAGCCATTTCTCACACAAAGTGTGCTTCAGGGGGGAAAGCCTGCACTGAACTGCCTGTCTGCACTGAACTGTCTGCCTGCACTATGTTTCTGCCATCTGAGCCAGGCCTTATAAAGGTTTCCTGGAATCCTACTTCAACCAATATGATTGAGGCTTTTTCTATCCAATCAGAGCTGTGCAGCTCTGACCAATCAGAGTGGCTCTGTTCTGACAGTGTCTTTTGGGTCAAACTTCAAGATTTGGAGCCCTCATTTGCATGAGGATGGACCAATCAGGGACGGGGGGGGGGGGGGGGGGGGCTTTCTGTCTGTATAAGCCAGCTCCTCTCTAGCCCTGAGAGTGCACTTTCCCCTTCCACAGAAGTCTCCCTGGCTGAGCTGAACCGCCTAAGATGTCTCACCACAGCAGAGCAGGTCAGCACAGTACAAAGCATGGTGCAGAGCAGAGCTATCTGTCTGGAGAGGGCCAGGGCCCTCTGTTTTCACAGTTGAGCTGTTTTCTTGTTGGGGTTGAATTGGTGCTAACAACTGTTGGTTGACACTTGGATGACAAAAACAAAGGTTGACTTACTTGCTTGGTAGTGCTTTTGGCACCAAATGTTTTCCCTTCTAAAATGTTTACTTTCCCCTTTCCAAGTATTTGAAATACGCTTCCTAAGGAAGCCAGTTTTTTGTGTGTGTGTGTGTTGTTTTTTTTTGAGGCTTATTACATTTCTAGGAACTATTCAATTCAACTGAAGTTGAATAAGGCACTAAGGTAGCCATTGTAATACACAATGTACTCCCTTGTACTGATTAGAAGGGAGCAGGTACGTTTTGATAAAATAAGATGTATGAATTGCATGATGCATTCTTCACATTGCTACTGGAATTTTCCTCCTAGAATATAGAGCTGATTAGGTCACCCCCTCGCTACGCAAATGCCTTCGATGACTTTGTCTTCTACAGAATAAATATCAGATTCCCTAATGTAAAGGATGTTCATCTGGCTTATCCAAACAGAAATGCCCCAGTCCTACCCCAACTTGCCCCAATACCCTACTCTCCCCCAATTTAGAAGCAAATTATCTCAAGAATGTTTACCAGGACAAGAACATAGAGACCATTCTGGTTGATTAGATATCCCTTCTTTTAAAATCTGAAAGTGCCCTGGCTAGTGTGGCTCAGTTGCTTGGGTGTTGTACCATGCACCAAAAAGTTGCCAGTTGGATTCCCGGGCAGGGCACATGCCCAGGTTTCAGGCTGTAGGGGGCGTGCAGGAGGCAGCTGATCAATGTTTCTGCTCTCACATTGATGTTTCTCTCTCTCTCCCCCCACTTCCTTTCTTTCTAAAAATCAGTGAAAAACAATTTTTTTTAATTTGAAAGAATTCATAAAATTGGAGCAACAAACAAAAGGAATTATTGCAAAATTTCTAAAGAAAAACTATGGTTGATATCAATACATAATTATTGAACAGCATGTTAACAAGCATCCTCTGAAACAAAGCATATTACTGACGATCTACCGTGTTCTATGTACAACTGTGGTGTTAACTGCCCGCCTCTCCTCAGTCAGCACCCTCTATTTACAAGGCCAGTGTGTTAGCTCTCATCATTGTCTGAAGTTTACTTCTGGAAACCTCCACATGTCCACATGAGATTCGTCACCCCCTTTGTATTGGTGCTGTGATGCACCAATTCGTTGAGAGCGTTCAAACTCTCTTTGCAGTTTCTCAGACCTGTGTCTTTAAATTCAGTCTTTCTGCCTCCATTATAGGAGATTAATCAACTACCATTAATAGATCTCTCTAATCCCCTCCTATTTTGAATTGTTCTTGATTCCTGACAATTCCGGCAAGGCAGTGAAACAGGGGATTCTGCCTTACAGGGTCCTGGGAGAACAGATTTGGTGGAGTCTTTGCAGTTTGACCATTTCATGCCCACTGCATGTGGGTGACGTTAACACGCCTTCAAAGCCCTACAGTATTTGACTCTTCCTGCTGTTCTATTCCATCTCCTGTTACCTCCTTCTTCATCCAACTGCCTCCAGGCACAACATCATGAGCATTTGTGCTGTTCCACATGTGTATCTAGAATGACAGCTATTGCTAAGGGCTCCTTGTGTGCCACGTGCTTGCAGGACTCCACATGCTGTAGATTTAGACCGAGGTTTAAATTGGGGTTCTATTACCTGTTATCTTGGGCACGTCTTCCAGAGCTCTCAGGTTCACTTTTCAGAGCTTCCATTTCCTTATCTGAAAAATGGCAATAAAAACTACCTCGTGGTCTTGGAATATACAGGGTGTCCCCCAAAAATGTATACATGTTTTGAATGATTATAAAGTCAGTGTTTATTAACATACGGTTCATTTTCAAAATTTAAAAGAATCTACAAAAATGAATAATTTTTTTTGTTAATGCCTATTTTCAAACTAATGACCATTCTGGTCCCGGCACTGCTGATAATTTGAAGCAATGGGATTGCAAATATCAAGAATCATTTCATTCAGTATTTGTGCACCCTCAATATGTCCACTGTTACCAATTTTATACCTTATGCTTTATCTTTTATGTATCCCCATTTTAAAAATTCTAAGTAGCACTTTAGTGTAAATTTTCTTTGTTCAAAGCTTAGTCTGGCTTCACCATTATTTCAAGTCAATTAAACCTGAAATGGAGTAAAAATTAAGTGAGTTAACAGTTGCTAAAGTGTGTAGACATTTTTGGGGACACCTATATGTGTATATATGTGTATGTTACGTGTTTATAAAATTGTTCATCTCATTCCTTTATGTTTAGTGTCTTTGCTTTTACTGTTTCTTCCTCCTGGAATGCTATTTGCCTCTATCCTCCACCTGTGAAAACTCTGCTCATATTTCAAAGCCCAGTGAAAATGCCTCCTTTTCTAAGAAGCCTTCCCAGATCTTACAAATCTATTTCCCATGGGTTCCCATAGCTCCCTATTTACATAGTTTGTAACCTGGGCTTTTCAGGTACGTAGACTTAGTATAATAACAGAGCAATCGCCGAGGCCGGTTTGGCTCAGTGGATGGAGCGTCGGCCTGTGGACTGAGGGGTCCCGGGTTCGATTCCGGTCAAGGGCATGTACCTGGGTTGCGGGCACATCCCCAGTGGGAGGTGTGCAGGAGGCAGCTGATCAATGTTTCTCTCCCATCGATGTTTCTGGCTATCTCTCTCCCTTCCTCTCTGTAAAAAATCAATAAAATATATTTTAAAAAAAAAATAACAGAGCAATCACAACCAGCTTTTCTCCAGTCCTCCCTACCTGCACTTGCAGGAACTTCTCCACCCAACTCCCTTTGCCTCAGGAAAGCAATTTTATAATGATCCTAACCTCTTATACTTTCCCAATCCTGTACTTTTCCTTCAGAATGCTTACTCACTGAAATAATCATTTATGCAAGAAGGAGTTAATATATCTGTTTGCCTCCAGCAGACCATAAGCCATTTGGGACAGGGGCCAATGTCTGACTGGTTGGTCATTGTATCTCCAGGGTCTAGCCCAGTGCCCCGCATGGGTGATGCCCAGTAAATGGTGGGGTTATAAATGAACACAGGCTCCCTGGGTTGCCTCAGGTTATTCACCTGCAGACGCTCTCATCCCCCCCCCTCCTACTCCCCCCCCCCCCCCCCCGCCCCGTTCTGCTACCTTTGATGTTAACTGTCACTGTGAGGGCAATATTGCTGACACCTGCCCTTGCCAAAGACAAGCCTTTCAAGGGAACTTCTGTCTTCTGAAGCCGTGAGGATGTCATTGATGACCACAAGATCAGATTCATGTGGTCCTCCCATGCATCTTTTTTTGATCCAACTTCTGGCTGGACTGTCCAGCTTCTTAAAACCATGGCCTGTGCCAAGTCTGTATGGGTTCCAATGATAACCCCAGTGGGAGATGAAATGTCCCCACCAAGGAAACAGTGTGACCTTGGGCACTGGATTCCCCCCAGACATGTTATCGATGGAAAAATTTTGTCCCCTCAGGCCTCACTGTTAAGACTCAGAGGAGTGGCTGGAGGCCATCTTGTGCCCAACCTGTCTCATCGCTCAGACTTGGAAGGGCTGAATTTGCAGCCATCTACTGCATCCCTACTCTATCTCCCCAGATGGCTATTTCTTCCCAAAAGGTCTCTCGATCCATTGGACATACAGATTTCTACAGGTGTATCCCATGGGACTTCTAGACACTCTGAGACAAACCCTCTCTGAGGGCATTTTCCAGTTCACTGCCACACAACCATAGCCCTGGATCCTCTCAGTATTTTCCTGCAATCATCATATCCATCTTCCCTAGATTTTAAGTTCCTTTAAGAAACTTACTGTATCTTGTCTTTGCACCTCTCTCTTCTCTCTTCTCTCTCATCTCTCTCTCTCTCTCCCCTTTGCCACAATCTCCTCCCCCAGCACCTAGCCCAGGTCTTGCATATATTAGTTGCTTAGTAAATATTTGTTGCATGGATTGGTGAGTCAACACCTGAGCAGTTATCAAGGTTAGAACAGGCTCAGCAGAGTCCGCATGAAATCTCGGAGGAAAAGGGGAGGGTGGCGAGCAAAGGGGCACTCTCGGAGATGAGATGCCTCTCCGGCCTGGCAGTCGTGTCTATGTCGGAATGTTTCCCTCCTTCCTCTTGTTCCCCACGATGAAACGGGAGGAAGGAATCTATAGATCTGTGCCTTACAGGGCTCTGGGAAAATCAATACTTTCTGTTTACAAATTATTTTCGTTCCATTTACATACAGGTCTTGCAAAGAGAAAAGGAAGTAAAGAGAAGACAAATAACCTGAGATGTATGGCTGGGGAGAGGTCCACGTGAATTAACCAGACCTGTTGGCCAGATTTCTGGACGAGCCGACATCCGTCCATTTCCCCAACATCAGGTAACAAGGCTTTTACTCTACTAATGTACCCATCCATTTCCCTTTAGGTCGAATATTTTTTAAAAATACATTTGTCTAGCACGGTAGCTGTTTTTCAGAGTTCTACGTTTGCGTGCACAGTTGTTCTGTTCTAGTAGACAGTTTACCACCATTATGCAATGAGTCTTTCACTTCTTCAGAAACACACAGTCTATTTTTACAGTTTCCCCTCTCTGTGGTGAACGGTACAGTCCCAGGAGGAGCGTGCAGAGAAAGTACCGATTTATGTACCAGCCACGCTCCCACTCAGGCTTCACGGTTTGCTTCCTTCTTCATAGTTTTGCAGGTGACGTGGGTGGTGGGAACTTATTTAACTTAATCTAAGTTTTCTCATTAGAACAACATCTTTGGCTCATTAACGTGGGCATTCTTTATAGCCGAGGGCTTGGATTTCTGTACAGTATATACAAAATAAATGTATCCTCTCCACCCCTCATTTTCTTTTGAATGTTGAAATTAAACTCCCTCCACTGGCTGAAGCATTTGCCCTCGATTGAAATACTTTTAATGCCAGATTCAGAAGCAAGCCTTCTTCTGAAAAATGGACAAACGGTAAGTCTTTGACATCAAGTGTTTTTGAATTACTGTGCTGTGTTTCTTAAACCTTGAGAAATGGAAGACCTGAAATTTTAAAATGTCACTATTTTTACTGAAATCTGGCTCCTGATTGATTGAGGGTGCTTACACTTTGGTCTATGCCTTATGGTTCCCCTATGAAAGAAAAGTGCTGGATTCCAAGGTAGGTGTGATCTGACATATAGTCTCCAGCACAGTAAAGTTCTTTCTCTTGCTGGGTTGGAAATAGGACATATATATTGGAAGCAGGGCCCTCATTTTTCACAGAACCCCATAGTACCTTCTCAGTGTCATGAGCCAATCCACCAAAGGAGGAAGGTTAGAGGAAATATAGATTATCCTTGAGATTCAGGTTTATTGCTCGTGGTTTCAACTATTTGGGTGTGTCGCTGTTTCCACTTATGCAACATGCTGGCAATTCGTTGTGCATTTTCCTGACCCTCTAACCCTCGGTGTGGAAGAGGAGGTTGCGTTACAGAATTTGTCTTATGCGGTCTACACAGCTGGGCTCACTTTGCACTTGCCACTCCCTTTTAAGCCTCTGTACTCTTTTTCTTTCTCAGAATTTCATGATCTAGCCCAGTGGTGACTAATCTATATATATAAAAGGCTAAGCCCTAACTGGTTTGGCTCAGTGGATAGAGCATTGGCCTGTGGACTGAAGAGTTCGATTCCTGTCAAGGGCACATGCTCGGGTTGCGGGCTTGATCCCTGGTGGAGGCTGTGCAGGAGGCAGCCAATCAATGATTCTCTTTCATCATTGATGTTTCTCTCTCTCTCTCCCTCTCCCTTCCTCTCTGAAATCAATGGAAATATATATTAAAAAAAGCTAAGTGTCTGTCCGACGGGGTCGCTAGGATGCACACTGACCACCAGGGGGCAGATGCTCAATGTAGGAGCGGCCATGACGCTCACTGGCCATTTAAAAATGAATGGCATGTGGTGCCGACAAACCAACACTCGGCTTCCCTCAAGTGGGACAAAGGCCCCGCAACACCCCACCAAAGCGCAGCCAACGCTGCCAAGACCCCATGGCGCAAAATGTGGCCCACAGCCCAGCCCAGCCCAGAAACGGTTGCTGTGAGCGCCAGGTAATGACGTCATCTAGCAATGCCCAGTTTCCTCTCCCTAGCAACTAGCCTCCTTGGAGTTTCTTCAGCCCAGGAACACAACTTGCTTTATAGCCAGGTGCAAACTTTTTACACTTTAACCTAATGTCTGTGAAGCACTTTCCCATCCCTCATCTCATTTGATCCTCACAGAAGTTCTGGAATAGGTAGATAGGAGACTCAGTAGAATCCTATTTTCTTTTCATTAGCCAGAAAACAGATTTAGAAAGTTTAGAAACTTGACCCAACTGAAAAAAAGAAAGAAATGGTGGGCCTTGAAAATGACTTCAGGTTTTCTCACTGTGCAGAATATAGTCAAACACTGATGCAGTTAAATATTTTACCCTTTGTTCTCCCTGCGTGATCTACTAATACAATAATAATCTGCTTCATATTGATATTTACTGCTGTGTTGCCGATAATTACCTGAAAGAGAAGTTGGGGTGCTTCACTGGGCTTGAAAAAGTTCAGCTAAGTCAGAAAGCAGGTCTAATTAAGCAAATTTATTCTGTATATATAAAAGGCTAAGTTGACTCGTGCATGCATGATACATATAAAGCTCTTGCTGGTGCCAATTGCACACATGTGTTTCGATCTGTCATTGTCGATTGTGAATTTGCTTGACACTTCTATTATAGAGAAATGGCAAATAGTGATATTAAAACATTTCTTCTAATTAATTTCCTTTCAATGTGCACAAATCCGTGCACTGGGATACTAGTAAAAATATAATATGTTAAAAACCTTCAAGACTGATAGGTTTTCTGAAAGGAAATGTCTAAAGAGCCTTATGCTAGCCAGAAAAGTGACCAGATCCCGGGGCATGCCATCTAAACCACCAGCCGCAAGGCTAGATAGCCAAGGCCGTCCTGGGGCTGAGGGGCCTCATTTAGGTAATGTGTTTGGGGAAGAAAGATATAAGTTATTTGAAAAGAATTTGCGTTGGCTATAGATAAAGGAGGTGGAAGATGGTGAGGTTGGGTGAGCTCTGGAATAGGTGTGTAGTTCATAAGGAAGAAGTATTTACTGCTTTGGGATTGGTTGTAGCCAATGGTCCCCAAAGTTTATGCATAAGCAAGATATGGCGGCGTCTGTCAGCCATATTCTCTCTAGATAAGAGCTGAAATAGCCACTTGGACATTGATTCACAGTTTCCACATGCAGTCAGGAATGTGAGCAGTCTTCTTAGTTAGAGCCCTTGGCTCTGTTAACTGATTAACCTCGCTTGTCTCTCTCCTACTCTCTGGCCCACTGTAACCTAATTGACGACATCTCAGAATTTATCTTTTGTCAAATGTGTGCCACATAGGTCATTTGAAATTTTCTAGTAACCATCTTTAAAACAGTAAAAGTAACAGGTGAAATAAATTTTAATAATATATAACATTTAATAATATATCCAAAACATTATCATTTCAACATGTAATCAACATATACATTTGAATGAATTTTCCATTCTCTTTTTTACACAAGTTTTGGAAATCCAGTGTGTATTTTACCCTTATGGCACATCTCGATTCAGACATTTCAGGGGTGGGACAGCTGCGGGTGGCTAGTGGTACCTTATTGGACAGCATAGATATAGAATATTTCCATCCTTGCAGAGGTTCTATTTGACAGGGCATATCTAGCCCATTCATGAGGATTTTTATCTAGAAATTTGCTCTCTGAAGAAGGTATCACCTGTCATCTTCACTTTCTAAAGAGCCGTAGGCAGTATCTTTCTAGTCAGCAGAATAACAAGAAAGCCCATTTCTGACTATTTGGACCTGCTTTTCCTCAGGGCTCAAACTATACTATCGTCCCCTAAAAGCAAAGAAAAGCAGTCAAATGCTCTCGCCTGCCTGATGCAGCCTCAATGTTACTCCCTCAGGAAACTTCTCATTGGTGTAAAAGTGAATTTACAGGTCATTCCTGAAAGCTTCCAAGTCTCATTCTAAAGAGGTCCATCTTTCATCCACCTTCAGAAGTGCTCAGAGAAGCAGTGTGCTTATAAGTGTTTTATACTTCACTCTGAGAACGAAGTCCTGACTTGTAGCATTTGCCAGCTTCTGTGGAGTAAATACTCCCACTATGGCCAATGCTTTCAAGCTACCAACGTGACGTCCCTGAGCACTGAGGTGGGCAGAGATGCCCACAATATAGTAGGATATGTTGCCAACACATCACTAGAGAATAGGGAAGTATATGTGCCCCTCCCCATCTTTAGGAACCTATAGAACATCCTTCACATACAAAGCAAAAGTGTCCCAAGGGCTCCATGTATTGGGTAAGAGGGATTTTAAGCATAGTTGAATTTAGTAAGGAGGCTCACAAGTTAGCTTAACAGAATATATAGCACAGTATATATTTATCATGCTTATATTCCATGTCTATACTAGTACTCTTAACAGTACAGATCTAATCAATTTACTCTGTTTAAGTGTGGCTGTGAAAAATGAGATAAATCAGACAGAGAAGGGCAACTACTGTATGATACCATTTATATGTGGAATCTAAAAAAACAGAGAATGAAGTGGTGGCTACCAGGGGGTGGGGTGGGTCAAGGATAACTTGGAATGAGGAGTAACTAAGCCATAGAGATCTACTGCACAGTACAATGAAGAGATAATAATACTGTACTATCATTATGTAATATGATAAATACCACCCCGTCAGCAATCATTTCACAGTAGATAACTGTACCTAACACTAACACATTGTCACATTTGTTCAATTTTAAAAAAAGGTAGTTGAAAGTAAGATCAGCTTTCATTAGCACTTTTTTATTCTGGTCAGATGACCACTCTACCATCCGTTGTTCCATAAAAAGAAACATTAAATACATAAATAGCTTGAGAATTCATCTGAATTTCTCACTGATCCATTCTTCCAGGAAAAAAAAGTGTGAGCTTTGTGGGGCTGAAATAAATGATGTGAAGGCAAGATAGTTAGTCTTAAATGTGAGACTATAAATCAGAGTCCTGACTACCTCTGACAAGCCATGAGATCATGGGTAAACCTTTAAAACTACATAGGGCCTGATTTTCCTCATCTATAAATTAGGGGCTGGATTAACTCAATGTTTTCCAAAATTTACTCATTCTTATATATAACTCTTAATATTTTACTCATTTTTAAAAATCCTCACCTGAGGATACCTTTTATTGATTTTAGAGAGAGGAAGGGAGGGAGAGAGAGACTTCTATCCAAGAAAGAAACATTGATCGGTTGCCTCCAGGGACTGAACCTACAACCTAATTATGTTCCCTGACCGGGAATCAAACCTGCATCCTTTTGGTGCGTAGGTGGCTCCAACCACTGAGCAACCCAGCCAGGGCTATCTTTGTCATTTTTATATGTCACCTGCACTATTATTTTCTCAATATTTTTCTTTAATCAACTCATCTCCTTTTACTTAAGTACTGTGCCTTTTCTTAAGTAAGACATTTATGAAATCATAGCTCTAATATGCTAGTTGTGTTTTTTTAGATACACAGGGATATACAAACATAACCGTAAATTTAACCAATGTGTGTGTACTTCCTAAAATTGTTTACCGCATGGGGCTAGCATCCTACAGATGAGGTGATCTCTCTGGGTCCACAGAGTTATTGGTTTGAAAGCTGTCATACATAATGTCAGCCAGTTTGGTGCCTCCTGTGAAAATTCAGGATTGATTCACATTGCAGTGACACTTGTCAATCAAGGAGTTGAGTGAAACTAGTGGATCATCAAGCCATACTGCTGTCCAGGTCTCTCATTACAGATAGACATGGCTTGAGACTTCTGGGCTTAAATGTATTTGCTCCTATACCAATATAACTTTCTTGCTCCATTAAGCAGCAGAAAAATCCGATCAAAAATTTAAATGTACGCATTTTGCATATAATATTTTGTCTCTTATTATTAAGCTCCGTAAATAGGTTGAAATCTGCATATAAATCACTTATATTTGCCTAGTTGTCTCTATGGGGGTTGCAGTGATGGTGCAGTAAATATCATGTGAAATGTTAAGTGATTGCTGGGCATGAGAGAACTATGAAATTATTTTTATTAAAACAATAGGAATTAGAAAGCAGGACTTACTTTAGAGTTGATGTAGCTTAAATAATTTCAACCAGATGAACCGTTGTCAACAATTTGCATTTAAAATATAATTAATTATGTTAGTCTGCCTGCTGTTATACTAGGAAATTAAGATACCATACATGTTTGTAATAGGAAATTTCTCAATTGTCTTTTTGAATCCACCACGAAGCTGCACATTTATTTCCACAGGAGGAAAGAAAAACATATTATGCTGCTAACGTAATACCAGTCTTTTTTAGGATTAAGAATCAGTGGATGGTTTGTGGGATTAGTGATTTCTAGTCTCAAATGAAAACCAGATGGGCCAAACTGACAGCATAAACAGTTGAAGAAAAAAATTGGCAGAAAAAGCCACATTTGATTATTACATTTGTTTTTACACATTCTCTTATTTGAGATAGAAAGTTGGTTTGTATTGGGTTATGATTTAACCCAATAAAAGTTCAGACTCTGTTTCACATGTGAATTATTAGGTAACAGTATGACAATCAAGTAGTTCTTTTATTAAAAATAGAAAACTCTTGGCCACAAAAAAAATTTTAGGAAATGTTTATTCAATTGTTCATTTAGATGTACAATAATCAGTTTATGTATATGTTTATACTAAAACAATAACATAAACAAATTTAATGTAGACCCTCTATTGTAAATGCATTAGCAATACCTATGTAATTACTAACCATGCATTTTAGCAATATTCTATGTTTTAGCATAAATACAAGGAACTGATTTTAAACTAGAGAGTAGAAGCAGTTGTTAATCACTCAGTATTTTAGAGAACATGATACTGAAAACATAATGCATAGCTTGCTATTTAACCTGGGCAATTTGTCTAGAATCTCAGATTCACTGGCTCCTACATTCCCCCACATTCCGTGACAGCTTACCACGGGTTGAATTCCATCATTATCCCCACTTTTCAAAGGAGACTGAGACTCTGAGGGGCTAAGGTAATTGTCTAGGTTTGCCCAGCCAGCATTTGGCAGAGCTGGGCTTATACATAGACACTCCACGGTGGTGTGGTGCTTTGAGTTCCTGCTGGGTGCCAACCCCTGGGCTGAGTGCTGGGGACTTGCGATGAGTAAGGCATGGATGCTGACCTTAGGAAGGTTATGCAGCCCTTCACGTAGAACTTCTGAAATTGAGAGTTGGAAAACACCATGGAGGTTGCCTGGCCAAACCCCCTTTTATCATAGATAGGAAAATAGTGGCCTTGCCCTAGCCAGTGGCCAGAGACCTGGAATCAAACCTGCAACCCTTTGCTGCAAGAGATGATGCTCCAGCCAACTGAGCCACACTGGGCAAGGGCAAGGATCATATTTCTTTTTCCTAAAAATCTTTCTTTCATATTCTCAGTAGAACATATGCTACTAAAAAAAAAAAATCTCAGTTTTTGTTTGTCTGAAAGTGTTTTCATTTTACTTTCATTTTTGAGGAATTCTTTTTCTGGGCATAGAATTCTAGATTGGCAGCTCTTTAAGCACTTGGAAGACATAAGTCCACCATCTTGTGGATTCCATTGTTTGTTTTTGTTGAAAAGTCAGATGTAAATCTTATAGAGTATTGCTTCTTTGAAGCTAATATGCTATTTTTATTTTTTTTTATTTATTTTTTTTAATATATTTTATTGATTTTTCACAGAGAGGAAGGGAGAGAGATAGATAGTCAGAAACATCGATGGGAGAGAAACATTGATCAGCTGCCTCCTGCACATCTCCCACTGGGGATGTGCCCGCAACCAGGTACATGCCCTTGACCGGAATCGAACCTGGGACCTTTCAGTCCACAGTCTGATGCTCTATCCACTGAGCCAAACAGGTTTTGGCTAATATGCTATTTTTATTCTGGGTGCTTTAAGATGAAAACTTTGACTTTTTTTTTTTTTTTTTTTACTTACCTTTATTGACTTGAGAGAGAGGGGCGGGGGGGGAGAGAACGAGCGCCATAGCTGGTTTGTCTCAGTGGATAGAGCATTGGCCTGTGGACCGAAGGGTTCAATTCTGGTCAAGAGCATGTACCTCAGTTGCAGGCTCCCGGGCCCTGGTCAGGGTGCATGCAAGAAGCAACCAATCGATGTGTTTCTCTCACATTGATATTTCTCTCTGTCTTTCCCTCTCTCTTCCACTCTCTCTAAAAAATTCAGTGGAAAATATCCTCAGGTGAGGATTTTAAAAAGAGAGAGAGAAACAGAGAGAAAAACATTAATTTGTTGCTTCACACCTACTCATGCATTCATAGGTTGATTCTTTTATGTGCCCTGACTGAGTATTAAACCCACAACCTTGGCACACTGGGAAAATTCTCTAACCACTGAACAACATGACCAGGGCTACATCTTTGTCTTTGATTTTTAGTTGCTTTACTATTAAGCATATGCATATATATGCATTATGCTTGGGTGCTTGTAGCACTTTTTGAATCTATGAGACCACTAACATCTCTGCTTACCTTCTCATTCTCACAGCCACACTCTACTCCAAATACCAGGCTTACCTCTCTTGGATTTTCTCTTATTCATATACTGATCATTCAGATTATCTCTGCTTTTATATTTATACTAGAGGCCCAGTGTACGAAATTAGTGCTGGGGTGTTTGTGTGTGTGTGTCCCTCAGCCCAGCCTGCACCCTCTCCAATCTGGAAACCCTCGAGGGATGTCCGACTGCCCGTTTAGACCCGATCCCACTGGGCAGTCAGACATTCCTCTCACAATCCAGGACAGCTGGCTTCCAACCACTCGCCTGCCTCCCTGCCTGATTGCCCCTAACCACTACCCTGCCAGCCTGATCAATGCCTAACTGCTCCCCTGCAAGCCCAATTGCCCCTAACTGCCCTCCCCTGCCAGCCTGGTCACCCCTAACTGCCCTCCCCTGCAGGGCTGGTCCCCCCCAACTGCCCTCCTTTGCCAGTTTGGTCATCCCTAACTGCCTTCCCTTGCAGGCCTGGTCCCTCCCAACTGCCCTCCCCTGCTGGCCATCTTTGACCACATGGGGGCAGCCATCTTTGTGTGTTGGGGTTATGGTCAATTTGCATATTACTCTTTTATTAGATAGGATAGTATCTTCAGATTTTTTTGAAATATGTGTGTTTTAATATTCTCTTTAGGTTTTCTAATTTTTCTCATAAGGAACATTAGTATAAAACACCTCATTAGTCGCTGCTAGAAATTTTGATTAATCTATTTTAAAATTTTACCTACAATTGAATATCCACATGTGTTCTAAATGACCACAAACTTGTTTGCAGTTTTCCAGCTTCAGGGAAACACATAGTAGATGGCCTGCTAGGGAGAAAAGTAAAGACCATCATGAACCGATTTGAAACAAACTTCAAGAATTTTATTTTTTTTAAGTTAGTATAATGCTCTAGATCAGGGATGGGCAAACTTTTTGACTCGAGGGCCACAATGGGTTCTTAAACTGGACCGGAGGGCCGGAACAAAAGCATGGATGGAGTGTTTGTGTGAACTAATATAAATTCAAAGTAAACATCATTACATAAAAGGGTACGGTCTTTTTTTTTAGTTTTATTCATTTCAAACGGGCCAGATCCGGCCCGTGGGCTGTAGTTTGCCCACAGCTGCTCTAGATGGTTATAAAGTGTAATATAATCATGAGTGTGCAGGTAGAAGCCATTGGAGCTTGTGTGGGGTAAAAAGAGTGAGGTTAGGATTTAGACAGGTTACCCACTTGGAAATCGAGAACCCCTGAAATGACTCTAGGACCTGGGATGGAGACTGAATTTTATTTTATGAATATGGAGATCAATAGGAATTATATTGATTATGTCACGAACTTCTCTATTTATGAAGTGCCTCTGCTATGCTAGTCTCTGTACCAGTAAATGACAGACATGAGGAGTGGTAAGAAGCCACATAGTTGGATGGCATGAGGTTCAAAGAGGAAGAGAAGACCACGTGAAGGTAGAGAAGTGATGACTTGAAAAGCTTAGAGAATGCCAAGCCCTCTGGCCCTCACCCACCTCCACCTCCACCTCCCTGCCCCACCACACATCTGTCTTCTGAAAATAAACAACTTCTGCTTGAGATTCCTATAAAGAACACCCATGTCCTCAAAAGAGAGCAGATTTCAGTGATAATTGGGAAGTGGAGGGAATATTTTGTGACATGATGCATTATGTTAGAAAATTCGCTTAGCATTTAGCAGAGGTTCCAAAGGATGACATGGAGGGCTTGGGAGAGAGACGAGTGCCCAAAAAAACACTCCTGTGCCATTTGAAGAGTGTGATGATGAAGTTATGGCTGAGATATTCCAGCAATCAATATTGAGGCCAGTGATGTTTATTCATGACAGTGTGAGAGTAAATTGAAAAATGGTTGCTGACAACACGGCATCCTTCAGATAACTTAGAGCCAAAGAGATCTACAGATGGCCCTAACCAAATTAGGAAATGAGTAACATCTTCACAAGGCATAGGTTTTAATGTACATGGATAAGAATAACTCGGAGTATAGTGATTTACTAGTTTGACTTAAATTGCTATAAAAATAACCCCTTAAAGAAAAAGATGCATATTAGCATTTGGCTTTATATAGTGTGGCCGCTATGGTATTACATGACATATAAAGGGGAGAGCAAAAGTAGGCCAATAATAATAATAATAATAATAATAATAAATACAATAATTAATGCATAATAATATAAGAATGAGCTCTGCGTTTTGTGTACTCACAACTGTAAACCTACTTTTACCCCACCTCTGTGTATTGAAGGCAAGTAACAGACCAAGCTAAAAAGAGGAGCAACAGTATTAAAAATCATTCTGAATTCTATTGGACACATGGATGACATTTCCATCTTTAGAAAGGAACAAATAGGAAAACCAAGAAAGGACAAGACAACAAAGAGACTATGAGGACATTGAGAGGAAAGGTTTTGAAAAGCTGTTGTTAAAAGAAAATACAGTCTTAGAGCATGAGACACGTCTGGAAAAAGCGATCACTTGTTAGGAAGTTGCTAGTGCATGGGATCCTACTCATGTGGACATACTCAGGCTTGAGACCATCATTTTGCCTTGGAGGAGCCAAGGGCTAACCTGACAAATGTGGCTCATGAATGCAGAAAAGTATAAAGTGTAAGTCATTGTGACATTTCCCCCCTGTTTTTGTATACAGTCAAATGGGCCATTTTTATGGTAATAAGTTCATGGTTGAGAGTGGACACAGGGATGGCATATAAAGCCTTTTGCAATAACATTTTACAACCAGCATATTCTTTGACTTTTTTTTTAGACCAAGCTTTAATCTTTTCTTCCTAGGAATCTGCTCCCCCCCCCCCCCCTCCACACACACACACAAGTTACCTTTAAGTAATAAAACCCTTTTTCTGACTAGTATGCACGGCTTGTAATGACTTCAATGAAACATTTAGGTCATTTGGAGCACAAAACTATTTCGGATTCAAATCATTACAAACTATTTCCCATTAAGATGATGCACAAGCTGAACTGGAGTTAATGAACCTACATTCTTGCAGGATAATTCAAACTTTAAGGGTGATATTAACTTAAACGAAATAAGAGAGGGAAGAAAAATCAGGTTCATTGTACACCAGAGATCATGATCTTTATCCTCTCAGTTCATAAAAGCTTATCTGTAGCTCAGTTACTCTCAGTCCATTATGAGAGTGGTTGTAGAGCACATATATGTTTATAATTAAGTACCCCTCTGTGGCTATAAAAGGGCTGCATGTGCTTCCGCAAGGAGTACATGTGGAACTTGATTCATAAGCTTGTGTGAGAGAGTGGGTATCTTTAACCTTTATGGAATGCTCCATGAAACTGTGTGGCATATCCCCATGTACTATGCAAAGCAAGGGTCTGAACACTATATAGCCCATGGCCAAATCCACCCCATAGCTGATTTTGTAAATAAAGTTTTACTGGAGCACAGTCACACCTATTCATTTATATATTGTCTGTGGCTCCTTGAACCCTGTAACAGCAGAGCTGAGTAGTTGCAGCAGAAATTGGATGGTCCAAAAAGCCTAAAATATTTACTCTCTGGCTCTTTAAAGAAAAGGTTTACCAACTCCCGACGTAAAGAAAAACCTTTGTTCTATACCTGCTGACCATATACAGAATTGCAAAGTGAGTAAAACCTACATTAAATTAATCAACTGTTATTTCAGAGCACAGTATTTACATTATCTACAGCGACAAGGTCCTAAGTTGCCTTGGACCTACTTAGGCACGGGTCTTCTTCAAAAGCCTAGACTTGGCATTTTAAACTCTTCTGCTGTCAAAAATTAAATTAATTAATTGAAACAATAGCTACTAGTTTTTTAAACCCCCCTGAAACACAATGTCTCGTGTTCCCCTCCTGACTCTCTGTGGCAGCTGTTAACTATCAAATACTATTTCTAGAACTGTGCTGACATCAGTCGACGATCATACACAAAGCTGTTTGGCAGGCCATACAGTGAGTTGAGGTTGTTAAAATGAAACAGCTCCGTTAAAATTAACTCTATTCACATCACAGAGAAAAAATATCTAAGTTTGCCAAATCAAATCTTTCCTATATCAGTGGGGAAGAGCCATTTCCCAACCTCTAAAAAAGGTAATTCAGGCACAGGAGGGAGAAAAAAGAACCCTCGGAAATTAAAATGATAAAACAAAAATTTGCTTGACAGCAAAAGTACTTCCAAATGTATGAAATTGAATCCAAATCTGAGCCTGCAACAAATTTAACTGACAAGAAAGTCTGCATAATGGACTTGGTTTTATTATTAATGCTAATATGGGTACATTTTTGTTCTATTGTGCTGATGGCAAGAAGATAAATGGCCACCGAAGGCACTAAAATATCTCCACTCTGTTGAAACACTGATTGGAGTTAGAATGCAAACACTTATTCTTCACTTGTGAGAAAAAAAATTTTTTTTTAAGGAAGTGCTACCGTAGAGGCCATTTCAGAATCAGGTATAGCTTTGAAATAGAATTTCTTAAAATAACGAAGTGCAATATTTAAAAAGCCGTTACTTTTAGAAATTTAAAATCATGTAGCTATAATTTTATCAAAATGATAAATATATTCCTGACATGATTTTTAATGAGAACTTCTTGAAAATGAATAATTAGCCTCACATAGTGGTTGAAGTTTACATTCAGGGCACCCAAGTTAAATGGTGTAAATGCTTTTCTCTGTCAGCTCACCTCTCCCTGAAAATCAATATTTAAAGTCCTCTCATCCCCTGAACCCAAGTCTCCTTGGAGGTCAAGCGGCGGCCAGACAGGGACTGTGAGAGACTGGGTCTGTGCCAAAGACATCTGGTCATTCTCAGGTTCGAGAGACAAGGACGGAGGATCCACAGTTGTTTGCAGGCGGGAGAGCCGAGGGCCTGGAAGCCAGGGAGTTCAAGCCAAAACCAGAGTGTGTCGAGCCAGTAAATCAGTTAATCTGAGAAGGAGCAATTGGGTTTTGGAGATCAAGACGAGCAGAAGGTCAGAAACTCTGGGAGGTTAGTAACTGCGAGGAAATAGAATAGGAATGCCAGCCCTTAAGCTACCGTCTATTTGTGTTTGCTTTCACGAGTCTTGTTTATACTCCTCCACGGTTGCATGCAGAGTAGTTGTTACCGCTACTCTGGAGTGAAACTACGATGGATAAACCTGGATCCTGGCTATAGCCAGCCTGTAGTTACAAGGAAGCTGTTGCAGACCTCGTGCTGTCGAGATTATTTAAATAGCAATGATGCCTGTGCTGTAAGCCTGTGCTAATCATTCCAAATTCTCCCACCACTTGCCTTCTCTATTTATTAATTTATTTAACCTTTTTCTACTTTCTGTCTGTGGTAGACAGAATTTTAAGATGGCCCCCAAGCTTCCTAAAATCCCCTCCTTGAGTATGGATGGACTGGTGAGTAGAATAGGATATCACGCCTTCTATTACAGTGGTTCTCAACCTTCCTAATGCTCGACCCTTTAATACAGTTCCTCATGTTGTGGTGACCCCCAACCATAAAATTATTTTCGTTGCTACTTCATAATTTTGCTACTGTTATGAATCATAATGTAAATATCTGATATGCAGGATGTATTTTCATTGTTACAAATTGAACATAATTAAAGCATAGTGATTAATCACAAAAACAATATGTAATTATATATGTATTTTCCAATGGTCTTAGGCAGGGGGCCTCAAACTTTTTAAACAGCGGGCCAGTTCACTGTCCCTCAGACCATTGGAGGGCCGGACTATAGTTTAAAAAAAAACTATGAACAAATTCCTATGCACACTGCACATATCTTATTTTGAAGTAAAAAAACAAAACGGGAACAAATACAATATTTGTATTTGCATGTGGCCCGCAGGCCATAGTTTGAGGACCCCTGGTCTTAGGTGACCCTTGTGAAAGGGTTATTTGACCCCCAAAGGGGTCGTGACCCACAGGTTGAGAACTGCTGTTTTATTAGGTTGGGCATCAGTGTACTGAGTTAGTTAAAAGGGTAATTATCCTGGGTGGGCCTGACCTAATCAGGCAACCCTTTGAAAGAAGGTGAAGCATCAGAGAGATTATAACCTGAGGAATTCCAGGAAAACAACAACAGCAAAGAGCCATGTTGTGAGAGGAAGGGGACACGTGGTAAGGACCTCAAGGTGGCTGGTAGGAGAGGTGAACACTCCCTTGGCCATACAGATACAACAAAATTCTGCTACCAATCGTGAGCTTGGACAAATACCCCAAGCTTCAGCAGAGACCCCAGCTCGTACCTTGATGTCAGCCTGGGGAGACCCTGAGCAGACGACCCAACTAAGTGTGCGTGGGCTCCTGATCTACGGAAGCTATGAAATAACGTTTGTCTTGTTTTAGCCACTAAGTTTGTGGTAATTTCTTCTGTGGTAATAAGAAACAAATACACTGTGCAACTTCCCATCACAACGAAAACGTCCTGTGTTCAAGTTGCCAATATGGTAGCCACTAACCACACGGGGCAATTGAGCACTAGCTACATGAGGCTCGTGCAACTGAGGAACTGAATTTTTATTTTATTTTATGTTAACGAATTTAAACTTGAATAGCCATATGTGGCTAATGGCTACCCTATTGAACAGTGCATTTCTAGATTAATAATAAGGAAGACAACAATCCTTTGATTTTAGTGTTCTTGATTACAAATAGCTCTTCCTCTGAGTTTCATTTTTGAAATTTAATCTTAAACAGATTCTCTATAAAGACCATATGAGAAGCCATGCATGATCTAGCTCCAGCTCATTCCCTTCTCCAAACCACAGGGCTTCTTGTATCAAGTTCTTTCTCCACGGAGGGCTTCCCCCTATCCAGACACTCTTCCCTTCGTTCTTCATCTGTGTAACACTGACTTAATATTTGGGTCTCAGTCCAGATGTCACTATCTTAGAGAATTCCCTGATGCCCTGCATCTGTCAGCTGTTGCTGTGTAACAAACTATGCCAAAATTCAATGGCTCCAGAAATCATTTTTTACTATAGTTCATGCACCGATGGGTCATCTGAGTCATCTGATATAAACTGGTCTCGCACTTGTGAGCTGGAGGCTCTGCTTTAAACTGGTATTGATTAGGTCAGCGGTCGCCAACCTTTTGGACTTCACGGACTACCAGTGGTCCGCGGCCCACACATTTGGTGACCGCTGGACTAGAGCACATCAGCAGGGTCAGGTCACTCTTCCTCCTGGGCCAGGAGGCTAGGCTGGGCACATTCATCTCATGGCACTGGCAGAAGTAAAACAGGCAATTACATGTCACAGGGACTGGAGGCGTAGGCTCAAGACTGATACAACATCACTTTGCCTCGTTCTATCGGTCAAACTGTCACCAGGCCAAAGCCGGAGTTTAAGGGTGAGAAGTGTATTCTGCTCCTTTTGTGGGAGGAACTGCAACAGTCCTATGGAAAAGGGCTTAGATACAGGAAGAGTGAAGGATTGGGGTCAGTGATGGTAATCTTTCATATTTTTTTCATTTAAACTGGATCCTTCATTCTTAATATCTCATAGGAAAGGTTTTTCTTTCAAGGCACTTGTATTTGGTAATTGTACATTTATTTATGAGAGTATTTGTTTACTGATAATCTCTCCCATAATGCTGAGTAAGCACAATGAGTTCAGAAAACCACATTTATTTTATTCACTTCTGTGTCACCAGAAACTATGACACTCAATTATTTATTGAATAAATGAATAAACAAAGTATCTAAAGAACATTTTAAAAGGCAAATATGTTCTGATAAGCAGGATCTGAGAATAGATAAAGTTTGAGCAAAATTTGGTAGCTATTATCAGAGCATGAAGAGACATCATTTAACAAGCTGATTTATGAATGTCAAGGAAAGTAATTGAAAAATAGGACAGTGTGTGTGTATGTCTGTATATATAAAGGCAAGAAAATCGGAAGAGAGGAAGGAAGGGAGGGCGGGAGGGAAGGAGGGAGGAAGAATTGACAGGTATTAGCAATCACAGACTAGGTATAGCTATCCTTGGAACTATAATACAAAAATCCTACAATAGTCAATGAGTAATCAATCAACCAGAATATGCCTCACATAGGAACCAATAATAGAATGATAGAAGCTGTATATATTGTCTGGTTTGCATGTGAAGATGCTGCTTTTCAATTGTGCAGGTGTCTTTCCAGAGGCAACTTAGGACAAATAGTTCTAAGACCCATAAATTCTACTTTTTACTTACAACCATATCAGATGTTCTAATAGAATCACTAAAATTTATAAAATCCCTCCATCCCTTATTACCATACTCAATTATTTTTTAATTGATTTTAGAGAGAGGAAGGGAGAGAGAGAGAAACATTGATGTGACAAAGAAACATCAACCGGCTGCCTCTTATTTGCGCTCTGACTGAGGATCGAACCTTTCAGTGTACAGGACAACACTCCAACCAACGGAGCCACACCAGCCAGGGCAGGGAATACTCAGCAATGTTCTCAGCAGTGTTACTTGAGAGTTATTCTGGTTTTTTGGGGGAAATTCATAAAAGGCATATGGAAAGGATCACTGAAATATAGCTGCCCTTGCTTCGATGCTGCGTTGCTGGGATGAATGTGGAACCATCTCTGATTTTCACTGAACCATACAGAATTTCAAACACAACACAAATTTTGTTTGAAGTTCATCTAGTCAGTCTTAGGTTCCAGTAAAGATTTCATATATTTCTTCATTTTACTTGCATGCATGGTGTAAACATGTCCTTTTTTCATCAGAATCACAAATAGCTACAGGGTGTTAATGACATTGCTTTCTTTGCTGAAAGCAGCATCTTGAACTCTGAATCACGGCCAACAATCTAATCATAGTGATGCGAGCCAGTAGGGTGCAGGGTTTCTAACTGCCTTAAAGATAGTGTCTTTTGAAAGTTGTACATTTGCATATGGTGTAAGAAAGGGATCTGGTTTCATTCGTTCCCATGGATCTGTCCAGTTTTCCCTACACCATTATTTGAAGAGACCGTCTTTACCCCACTATATATTCTTGCCTCCTTCATCATAGATTAATTGATCCTATAGGCATGAGTTTATTTCTGGGCTCTCTATTCTGTTCCATTGATCTGTATGTCTGTTTTTATGCCAGTGCCATGCTGTTTTGATTAGTATCGTCTTGCAGTATAGTTTGATATCAGGTAGCGTGATACCTCCAACTTTGTTCTTCTTTCTCAAGATTGCCTTGGCTATTCAGGGTCTTTTATGGTTCCATATAAATTTTAGGATTATTTGTTCTAGTTCTGTGAAAAATGCCATTGGTATTTTGGTAGGGATTACTTTGGGTAGTATGGCCATTTAATGATGTTAGTAGGTGTATAAAAATGCAAAATGCAACTGATTTCTGAATATTTCTGCTACTTTACTAAATTCATTTATTAGTTCTAATAGTTCTATTTTGGTAGAATCTTCAGGGTTCTCTCTCTATATTATCAACTGCAAAAATGACAGTTTTACTTCTTCCTTCCTGGCTTGGATTTGCTATTTATAACATGTGAAAGCATGCAGAAATACTTATTGAGCACCTACTATCTTATGCTGGAAACACTAAGATGGATGACCCGACCCCATCTTCATAGGGTGCATAATCTAGTGTGTGAGGCATATGTGTGTAAACAAATGACTCCAAAGAATGTGTACAAAGTTGATGGGTACGTGCAAGATGAACTGATTCACTTTACCTGGAGAGCACTCTGAGAGGGAGGTGATGCTTGGGCTTAGGATGAGTGGGAATTTGGCAAGTGGGTAAAAGGCAAACAAGGCAGGAGACAAAAATCTGAGAGATGTCAGGGTCCAGACCATCTCTGGTCAGAGCACATACAAAATCTGAGAGATGTCAGGGGTCTTTAGAAGAAGTCTGGGCTCTCCACTCTAGGACAGAGGTTCTCCAAGTGTGGTCCCCAGACCAGCACCAGCGCCCTCACCTGGAAACTTGTTAGAAATGCAGATCCTTTGGCCCCCACCTCAGACTTCCTGAGACAGAAACACTGGGATTGGAGCTCCATCATTCGTGCTTTAACGAGACTTTCAAGTGAGCCTGATGCGTGCTCTGGTGTGAGAACCACTGCTCTTGGCGATGAGGGGCCATGAATATGTTAGTGGCTGGATCAGCTCTAGACTTGCCAAAAGGTTTCCCTGGCCAGGATGTAGAGGGTACGTTAGAACTGGGACAGGAAGTAAAGGTGAATGGAGACCGTGAGACCAGTTAGGAAGCTGTGGAGAACATCAGTGGTGGCCGTGATACGTAATTGGGGATCCAGAGAGAGGACCTTGCATTTGCTCAGATTAAAATGCAGAGACCTTTAAGGCAGAGACTTTAAAGACCAGGTCATTGGGAGGCCTCACACTCCATTCATGAAAAGTAGCAGAGGAGCCCTGCGGCCATGGAAGAATTACTCCAAGGAGCTTGTAAACCCAGGTACCCACCTAGACTAAATCAGTCATGGAGCGCACACACAGGGCTGCTACTGTTTCCAAGAATACAGTTGTTTATGAGTAATAATATGCACCTTCATTTAAAATAAATTCCAAATTCTTAGTAACTTTGTCATTATGTATGTTTTACATCCATGTTTTACACTAAAATATGGCTACCATTCTATAAGGGATCTGGGGATTTTAGAAATATTATAGGGAGTCCCCATACTCATAAGAGTCCCCAACCCTAGATATGGGTCCTGAATGCCACTTGGTTATAAGTATCAGTAATAAAGACCTGATACAGCATTTGATGTTCACACAGCGATGGATATTTCTTTTTCTTTGTGGGGTTGAGTTTGTAAGCTCGGCACTCAAAAGATTGCTTCATTCCTCTTAGTGCTTTGTAGATGATTAGGGTACCTACTGCAACCTAAGTGACGATTCTTACATTCGAACTTCACAGTCTAAAAACCCACGTCTCCCAAAGGTATGATTAGTGGAGAGATTAATTTGTTTTATAATCTAATTGTAACTTCTTTTTACAAAGAAGAAATCTCTTTATTAAAACAGATAGCAATTAAAGAGCAACAAAGATAGCCCCACAGAGTCAATTACTAAAAAATATATAACTAACTATATTTGCTACATTTCTCACCCATTCTTAATTCCTCTCAATCACTGCTAATCTTTGTTTTATTCTGAAAGCTTTATACAACATTTCTTTTTTAGTCATGGGAGTCTTTATGCTTCCAGCCGAAGCCTTTGGCTGTTCCTGGCTGGGTAGCTCCATTGTTCCAAGGTTGCGGGTTCTATCTCTAGCCAAGCCACATACAAGAAGCAACCAATGAATGCATAAATAAGTGGAACAACAAGTCTCTCTCTCTCTCACTCTCTCTCTCTTTCTCCCTCCCTCCCTCCCTCTCTCTCTCTCTTCCTTAAAAATCAATAAATTAAAAAATATATTTAAAAAAGAAAGCCTCTGGCTGCTCTGTAGCTTTTCCCAAAGTTCTTGGCTCTCAGAATTACTAGGGTGCAATCTGCTTGGATGCCGAACCATTGTAAACAAGGCCCGGGTTTTCTCTTCCTCCAAGTGATCCTGAGGAACCCCCAGGAGGCCTGAGGTACAGGCTGGGAGAGCGAAGGTGGCATGGCAGAGGTGGGAGCCCAGGGAAGAGTTGCTGAAGTTTGACTCCAAAGGCAGTCTTCTGGCAGAATTCTCTCTCGTTATGGGACAGTCTTTTCAATTAATGCCTTCAGCTGATTTGACGAGACCTATCCACATTACGAAGAGTAATCTGCTTTACTCAAAGTCTACTGATTTAAATATTAATCTTGTCTGCAAAATATCTTCACAGAAATAGCTAGAATAATGTTTCACCAAACATCTGGTTATGGTGGCCTAGCCAAGTTGACACATACTATTAACCATCATAATGTTCTTTCTTAATAGGGAAAAAAAAACCTGTCCTTCCTTCCACCCCCTCCTCCTTTCCTTCCTTCTTTCACTCCTTCTTTTTCTTTCCACAAATATTTCCTGAGAGCCCTCTAGATTCCCAATCCTAGAAGCCTACTGATGAAGTTGAGCTGTCTCCTTGGTAACCATCTCTAACCCGAATGGAATACAAAGTGCTTTCAGAAGCAGACTATCTTCTTTAAAGGGATCATATATCCCTTTCCAATTTTAAACCCTAACTTATAAGAACACAATTTTGCTATCTCTTTTAAACAGAAAAATAACTGTCTTTAAAAAGAGATTAATGACTGACACCATTGTTTAGCTGGTGGGTGTACTAATTTAGATGCTTCTGATTTAAAATGTCATGATTTGGTCAGAGATCGGCTCAGAGATTATTCTTATATCATAAGGTTTGGCATGGAAATGAATGGTTTAAAAATATTTCTGAGAGAAATATTAAACCCACTTTAGAAAAAACACTTTTCAAAGTGATTGAATATTTAATTAATGAATTATGTAAGTTACACCATACTTAAAAACAGATTTATTAAAGCAGGTCCAAAGATGTCTTATTTTTTAAAACAAACTGGAAAAAAACTTTGTAAATCTACTCTGAATTAGTATATTGCTCATAAACTTATTTATCATGGGGGTTGCTTTTCTAGAAATGGGACTGCTACTCAAACCAGTTCTGGAGGAGACTGTTGAAGCTCCGACCCTATGCAGTGTGTGCCCAGCATTGCCTATTGCCCTGCGGCCAACCCTGTGTGTGTTCTTTCCAAATCCCCTGGAAGGGACAAGCCCCCCTCTGTGGTTTCTCCCCACCCTGGACTGTAGTGATGTTGATGATGCCCTCCATAGCATCAGAGGTTTCCCACCAAATCCAGTCACCTTCTGATCTTCCCATGTTTCCTCGACTATTTCCAGGAAGGTGCCTCAGGTTATTATAAAACTGACATTTAAGATCCCTCATGATACTGTTCCTTTGAAATCAGGTCCAGTCTTACCACATGTACACCTTTGCCAGTCTTTAATGGGTCAGAACTATTAACCAGAACCATAAATAAGTGTGGAAAAGAGAGGTCATCACAAACCAAACCCCACTTTACAAAACCCATTTAAGTAGCACAGCTAAAAGCTGATTGGTTGAGAGGAGAGTAGACCCGTGAACAATAGACATTGGGGCACCAACCCTGGTGCAGTCAAAAATCTGCATAGCCCTAACCGGTTTGGTTCAGTGGATAGAGCGTTGGCCTGCGGACTCAAGGGTTCCAGGTTCGATTCCGGTCAAGGGCATGTCCCTTGGTTGTGGGCACATCCCTAGTAGGGGGTGTGCAGGAGGCAGCTGGTTGATGTTTCTAACTCTCTATCCCTCTCCCTTCCTCTCTGTAAAAAATCAATAAAAAAATATATTTAAAAAAAATCTGCATATAACTTTTGACTCCCCCCAAACTTAACTAATAGCCAACTGTTGACTAGAAGCCTTACTGATAACATAGTTGATTAACGCATATTTTGGGTATATATTATATACTGTATTCTTACAATGAAGTAAACTAGAGAAAACAAAATGTTAGTAAGAAAATCATAAGGAAGAGAAAATACATTTAAATATTTATTGAAAAAAATCTGCACATAAGTGGACTCTGGAGTTCAAACCCATATAGTTCAAAGGTCAACTGTGTATATACTTTATAGTCCAGTCATGCTCATTGGACAGGAGCACACAGCACAGCCTATCACGTCCTCTCCTTGGAGCATGAAGAAAACAGACACTGTAATAGGCTCTGATGGATTGCATATGGAAATACGTATCTTCTTTTTAAAATTATGAATATGAAATTTCAGAGATAAGCAGCTTTATAACAAATTCCTGTTGTGTGGGTCAGTTCTAAATGTAGCATACGTGTATTTGAAAAATTATTTTAAGTTAAAATATATCATCTTTAATGCAGACTTTTTATGATTTTAGACCTACGGTGCTCCCTGTGCCAAATTTGGCCAATAATTATAAAATTAGGCAATGTTTGTTTTTGAACAAGAACAACTTGACCACTTGTGCTGAATTTTCTCATCTTATGGGGGTATGTTTGTCATGCTGTTATTGTATACTTAGTAATTCCTAGTGACTCATGGCATGGCCACCTGCTTCTATAAATAAAGTTTTATCGTAACATAGCGCACACATTCTCTTTGGTCTTGGCTGTTTCTGTGGTATAAAAACAGAATAGAACAGTTGTGCCAGAGAACATTTCACTCTCAAAACCTCTAATATGGACTATCTATGTTTGTAGAGAAGAGTTTGTGACCCCCTGCTGTAGGCACTAACATTTTTGTCTTTTTGACAGATAGAGGGGATTTTATGGACTCCAAGGATGAAATAATATAGACCAGTGGTCTCTAACCAGTGATCCATGGACCACTAGTGGTCCGTGAGGTCCGAAAGGTTGGCGACGTCTGGTATAGACTACTTCCCTCTCTTTCTATGAATCATCAAAAAGAAACTATCCCTTCATCCATATGGAATGTGCCAAGGAAAGAATTGCCCAGAGCAATGCTGTTCTCTATCATTATGCTCCCACTTAGGCAATTTTAAATTTTCTAGTAGCCACACTAAAAAGGTAAAAAGAAACAGGTAAAATTAATTTTAGGAATATAATTTTATTTTACCCAATATATTCAAAGCTGTGTCATTTCAACATGTAATCAATAAACAAAAATTAGTAATGGCCTATTTTTCATTTCATGTTGTTCTTAGCCTTCATAATCCAGTATACGTTTTATACTTTCAGCACACCTGTGTCCACCGCATTTCAAGTGCTGTTAGCCGTGCAGCGGTAGTGGCTACTGTAGAACAGTGCAGGCCTGTAAGCAAGGAAAAGCAGATGGCCGTTACGTTCTTTTTGTTTTCATTTGTTTATTCACCTTTCCTTCAACTTTAAAAACTACTTAAGTCTTACAAAGGTAAAGACAGACCCTGTTCTGAAAGACTTTAATTCTTACTTAAATATGTATATGCTTATGTAGTTATTTTGCACTTTTCTGAGTATCAAAAGTTGCAATGATGGTGGCCATTAGGAAAATCCTGCTAAATTTCTGGAGGGACTGTCACCTACCGGAGCGTAACAAGAGCATGACCAGGACTATTAAAGAAGAGGACAGGAAGAGATTTCTATCTCAAAACACCTTGCACATGCTTATTTTTTTCTTTTAAACCAGAAAAAAAGGCAGCAGCCACTAGCTGATAGTTCTCCTAGGATGGCCCAGGTACACGGATGCTCCCATCTAAACTCAGGAGCCCCACATTCCTGGATATTTAAATATAGTTGTGGGCCACATAAAGACGTTTTCGTCAACAAGTGACCGCATATAAGACAGTGGTATACCATAGAGCCTAGTCTGTAACAGGCTATACCATTTGGTTTCTGGAAATACACTCTATGATGTTCTCATAACAACGAAATCTCCTAATGATGCATTTCTCAGAACATTACCCCTATCACTAAGCGGCAGATGACTGTATAACATTTCTTCTTCTCTTTCTTTCCTCCTCTGATTTCTTCTAAAGAGCTGTCTCCCTTCCATTTCATTTCAATCAAATGTACCTTCAAGTATATGGAGTTATGTAGATAATTAGTGACTATGCTTTGAATCATGATGTGTTCTGTTGATCAGTTTTGTCAGTCTTTCCCTTTTCTTATAATCTGGTTGAAAAATGGCTCTCTTTGATTTACATTTTTAAAAACTGTTCAGAAAAGAGAGACTCTGGCTCTATCAGGAGCTGGGTTAAGAAATGGAGAAAGCTTTCATTGAAACATACATTTTGTTTTCTGTATTTGTGTGTGGCATTAAAAGTATATTTGTGTTAAATTCCTTAGTCATCTTAAATTATGTCCATATTTTATATAATCCACCCACCAAGTGGCCAAGAAACACCATCCTCTTCAAATAAAGACACAAAATACTTGCATATCCAGGCAGGTATTGGATAGAGGTGGCTAGTCTTTCTAATAGACAGCGAGCCCAGGGCCAGAGAGAGAAGTTGAGCATGAACCAGGCCTCTCTTGGCCTACTGCAGGCAAGAAGCAGGAGTCGGATGGTGATTTTTCTGGCATGCATATTTCCATTACCTCTCTCTTGCCCATGAAGGATATCATTAATCAACGACTACATTCCTTCCTGCTGAGCACACATGTGAGCTCAGAAACTTTCTAAATGTAACACTCCAGGAAGGCACTGTCGAATGATAGGAGTTGGCATAAAGAGAAGACCTGCTTACCATCGCTGGTACACAAAGTAGGGTTTAGCATTGGAGACAGTTATTAAAAGATAAGAAGCTGCTCATATTCTACCATAAAATATCCCTTATGGCCACCTAAAGATAGCATTAAGAAGTTCTGAAGGGTGGGGAGGCGGGGGGCGGGGGGAGTAAAGAAGATGTTTTGTTCTGGGGCAGGTAAACAATGGGCAGCATTAAAACCAGATTAAGGCCATTAAATCATTTACAAAATTTTTCTTGTTTGTTTTTGTTTTGCTAATCCTCACCTGAGGATATTTTTTCCATTGATTTTTGGAGGTAGTGGAAGGGAAGGAGGGAGGGAGAAAGAGAGAGAGAAACATCCATGTAAGAGAGACACATTGATTAGTTGCCTCCGGCACATATCCTGACCAGGGCCAGGGATTGAACCTGCAACCCAGGTACATATCCTTGGCCTGGAGTCGAACCATAACCCTTCGGTGTGCGGCTGACACTCTAACGACGGAGCAACACCAACCAGGGCACACATTTTTTTAAATTAAATATTTATTGAACAATTAGCAAGAAGATAAACATCTGAGCTTTTAGGAGTTTTCTTCCCATTTTCCTGTTCTAAACATTTTACCAGATTTTCAAATTTCTTACTATACTTGAAACTACAGAATTTTTAAATAATGGAATCTATTCTGAATAAAGTCATCTCTTCCCCCATCCTCTCCA
Organism: Myotis yumanensis; assembly: GCF_028538775.1. Taxonomy (NCBI): domain Eukaryota; kingdom Metazoa; phylum Chordata; class Mammalia; order Chiroptera; family Vespertilionidae; genus Myotis; species Myotis yumanensis. The sequence continues at coordinate 11,624,063 of NW_027223752.1, forward strand.
TTCAAGAGCACTTGATGTCTCATGAATAAGTTTGACAAATCTATTTATACACCAATTTGTTCTCTGTATATGTAACCCTTCTAGGCATTGTGCTTACTGCTATTGCTTTGTTTTGCTTGGTTCTTGTTTTTTAATTACAAAGGACATCTAAATTAATATTGGCCCTGCTACTATGAAGTTCATTTACTGTTTATTGACTTTTCAGTGTTATGAGCAAAACAACATTTATTTTCCTATCAACTGAGCTATTCATATAATGTGATTCACTTTAGGTCTTCTTTCCTAGAGTATATTGCTCCACCTTTTAAAAAATCTTTTATTGTTGGGCTTTTTTGTTCTCTTATTTTTAAACAAAGAATCCATTCTACAAAGAAGACAGAATACAGTATTAGCTGCCATTCTTATTCCTTTTAAAGGAAACAATGCCTTTTTACAGCAGTAACTCATCTACCCAGAGGTCATTTTTCTAATAATGTCAGTCATAGAGAACACAGCTCAGAGAAAAAGGCCTCTGAGAAGTTGAAATGAATGCCACAGATCTCATTCATTTTATTTTCACCTTCTTACTCTGTCATTCAGCAACTGTCTTTTCCCATTTTACACACAGTCGTAACAAACCTGGTTACCCAGTTTCTTAGCCCATAGAAGATGAGAAACAACTAGTTAGAAGGAGATCAGAGACATCTAAAAATCAACATCGTGGCTGGTGACAAAGGAGAAGATAGAAAAGGAACCAGACTCAAGGATTCAAAACTTACAGCAACCAGGAGCCCTTATATGTTTGTCAGGTAGTCCTCCATTCTGTAGTCATCTCCACGACACTGGAAATCACGTTCCTAACTCTGTCCTTGAGTTGTTGAGTCTGTTTCGTGATCAATACTTTCTGTTTAAGAAGAGGTGGGTGTGTGATTTACTTCAGGAGACTCCTGGATGGTGGAGGTAATGTGATAAAAAGGAAAGAGGACAGACTGGAACAAAAAAGATGTCCTGGCTTCCTGCCCTTTTCTACTTCCTGTGGAACCCGACATCTCTTAGTCTCATTTTCTTTGTCTATAAAATAGAGGAAATAATCAAGGAGATAATATTGATAAAGTACCTGCCTGAATAAAGGTGGGTGCTGGAATCCCCCCGTTTAAAGTCTCAAGTCTAAAGGCAGAAGTAGAGAGAAAATAACAGAATCAAATGGAAAGGGTGTGACAAAGGAAAGGTAAGATCAAATGGTGGTGGTGGGGGGGGTGAGTTAAGCTATGGGAAGATTTTTTAGAATATATTTTATTGTTTTTTTACAGAGAGGAAGGGGGAAGGATAGAGAGTTAGAAACATCTATGAGAGAGAAACATTGATCAGCTGCCTCCTGCACACCCCCTACTGGGGATATGCCCGCAACCAAGGTACATGCCCTTTACGGGATTTGAACCTGGGACCCTTCAGTCCTCAGGCCGATGCTCTATCCACTGAGCCAAACTGGTTAGGGCAAGATTTTTAAAGGCCACAGTACACAAGAGAAGGAAGAGGGGCTCCTCCAACCTACCTTGTGGATGGGGAGGGAACTACTAAGGACACTAGCTAGTCTGGGAAATTTTTTAAAACAATTGAGGTCTGTACATGGTGTGGAGACACTGGGTGCCTGCATTGGACTCTGTATTTAAGTTGGGAAAAGGGAGTTCAGGAAGCATTTCACCTCATTTCTCTTTCCTGAGTATTATTTTAAAATATATATATTTTTAAATTTTCTTTTTTTGAGAGCAGTTTAAAGTTCACAGCGAAATGGAGAGGAAGGTGCAGAGATTTCCCATCTACCCTCTGCCTCCACACCTGCACAGCCTCCCCCAGTAGCACCATCCCTACCAGAGCTGTCCACTTGCTGCAGTGGACGGACCTACATCAACACATCATTATCACTCACAGTCCATACTTTACGTTAGGCTTCGTTCTTGGTGCTGTACATTCTTTGGTTTGGACAAGTGTATAATGAATGACAGGCGTCTGTCATTATGTATCCTACAGGGTAGTTTCACTGCCCTAAAAATCCTCTGTGCTCCACCTAGTCTTCCCTCCCCCCCCCCCCTCCCCCATCCCCTGGCAACCACTGATCTCTTTACTGCCTTTTCCAGAGTGTCATATACTTAGACTCACACAGTATGTAGCCTCTTCAGACTGGCTTCTTTCACTTAGTAATACACATTTAAGTTTCTTCATGTCTTTTAGTGGCTTCATAGCTCACTTCTTCTGAGCACTGAATATCCTTTGTCTGCATGTACCACAGTTTATTTTTCCATTTACGCACTGAAGGACATCTTGGTTATTTCCAATTTTGGGTAATTATGAATAAAGCTGCTACAGATATTCATGTGCAGTTTTTTTTTTTCTTTTGTGTGGACATAAGTTTTTAACTCCGTTGGGTAAATACCAAGGAGTGCAATTGCTGGATCGTATGGTAAGAGCATGTTTAGTTTTGTAAGAAACTGCCAAGCTATCTTCCCAAGTGTCTGAACCGTTTTGCATTCTCACCAACAGTGAATGAGAATTCCTGTGGTTACACAGCCTCACCAGCATTTGCCGCTGTCAGTGTTTTAGACTTTGGCCATTCTAATAGGTGTGTAATGTTATCTCGTTGGTGTTTTGATGTGATATGATGTGAGCCAGTTTGTGAAATTTTTAAGTGAAATGCAGTTCCTTTCTCCACCCTCAAATCACATAAATTTCTTCACCACACTATAAGGATGTCTTTTTATTCATGTATTCACTCCGTGTTTAATAAGTTTAATGTGCCTACTACATACCAGGTACTGTGCTACTTTCTTGGTATGCAATAGTAGAGTAACTATAGTTGTTTAAATAATGTTAACAACAACAACAACAACTGGAGTGTTTCCTACTTTACCACTACTAAAATCCTGAAAAATATGGAAACTCCCCACTGTAATACCGGGCACGTGTCAAATTTGAGTTGACGTTAAATTGGGTCGTGACAGAGGAAATCAGGGTTGATGTTGAGTTGAATGTTTCCCAGATACAAATAATTCGTGAACTTAGGAGGATATGGGAAGAGAGGACTTGGTCTTGAGTAGGCAATCAGCAAGCAAAATACTTCTCTACCACTCATCTGCTGTAGGGTTCTACTGGTGTGGCACTAACCCCTGCAAAGACCTCACAGATTGGTGTTCCATCTGCAGGAGAGAAATCCTTTTTACTGAAAGGGTACAACCCCTGGTTTTGATGAGTGGTCTCTTGTTTAGCAACCTAACATTAGAGCCAGTCTTCTACCATACCTTAATAATCTCAACAATGCAAAAAAATAATAATTCCATCATTTACATTTTCATCTAAGCATTCACCTGAGATCATGTTTGAAAGATGGGTTTATATGTTGTAGTTACTAGAGAAGATGACTTTATTTTCAAAAACTCCATAGACTACCAAAGAAAAGGTACTTGAATTTGGGGCATGAAGAAAGGGGGTCAAAGTCCTTGGGATGGTTTTCCAAGTGGTTGGTCATAGCTTTGTGCAAGCATAGAAAAAAAGTAGTTAGCCTCACATTATCTTAGAGCACCTATTTTCTTCTTTTTATTGATTTTTGCCTTGGCAAGTCTCAGAATTATGATTTCAGAGACCGAGGGGGTTCTCAGGCTGCATGTTACTGATCAGGAATTGAAGCCCCAAGAGGTTACCTGATGCTCTCTGGCTGTCTCTTGTGTTGGTAGCGGAGGGTTTACTGGCCACAGACAGGCTCTGTGGAAGGCACAGCTGTTGCATCTTTCTCAGAAAAGACTTTTGGGCAGAACAGCTAGAGCACGATATCTGGGCTATCATAGTAGCTCTTGAGAGTTTCGTAAACGAGACAGAGGTACTTTCCTCTCGGGGATGGTTGATCCGTCGTTGCCACCTCGTTTTATTTGCAGTACCTAGATTAGCTTTATTTTCTGTTAAATTTGCTAGGGGTTAACATCCACTTCAACCTTAGCCTCCTTCACTTCACTGGAGGTGGGCCACCACGAAATGCACAGAGTTGTTCCTTCAAATCTCACAGCTTCCTTCTAGACCACTTTCCATTAGCAGCAAGACACGCACTCGCTGCTTAGCTAATAGAACTGTACCTGCGTGTGCGTGCATGTGTGCGCATGGAAAGCCCAGTGGTCTAAGGAATTTTACTGCCCCGTTTAACAACTCAGCAAAGAGGATTTTACATTACAAGCTTTTCTTTCTTCTTCTTCTATATGAGGAAGAAATGATTAGTCTTTTAATTTACAGCCTTCCCTTACAAAGGAGGTTGCATCAGCCACAATAAATTCTGGATAAAAATGTTTCTGCTAAATTCATTTTTCACTGAGCCAACCAGGCTGCCAACAAGCTGCTTCTTTATTTGAATTCATATTGGTTGTGAAATATTTTAAAGCGATATATTGGTGACTTCTTTTCTCTTTTTAACTTGTTTGATCATTTAAAATCCAATATTGCACAGAATGTAATTATCTTGTTCAATAAATATTTGCCATGACTTTGGAGTTAAGTGGTGCTATTTTAGAAGCAGAAGGTAAACAAAAACGGGCTGAACCAAGTAGGGAAATTGAAGATTTTGATGAACCATATGACCATGAAGGCCAATCCTGTCTAGTCCAAAGGCTTCAAATGGCATCCATACGTTAGCGATTTCCAGATCTCTGTCTGAAGCCTCGTCTCTCTCTGGAATGCTGGATGCATGCACCAAAGTATGTATTTGTGATCTCCACTGGGACGGTAGGCATTTAACGTGGCCAAGCAGAATTTTCAGTTCACCCTACTGGCCTCCAACGTAGCTTTGCTTTAATGTTCCCAAATCAGTGGGATGGTTTTACTGTCCACCTACTCGCTTAAGCCATAAATCTAGGGGTTGTCCTCAATTTCTCTCTTTCCCCACTAACATCCAGCTATAACTTCAGAAGTTATCCTCAGCCTTTCTACTTTCATTACCCTCATCCAAGCCCTCATCGTCCCTCTCCTGGACCACTACAATTACAGCCCAACTTGTTCTTTACCTTCTCATCTTGCCTCTCTGCAAGCTGCTTTCCACACAAAAGCTAAAGTGAGCTTTTAAAAGTACGAATCAGACCCTGCTCCTCTCCTGCTGAAACTCTTCAGTGGCATCTTATCACACTAGGGATACCGCCGAGCTCCTCACCCTGACTTTAACACTCCAGATGATCTGGTTGCTGTCATGTTCACTGCCTCACTTCCTTCACATTCCCCCACTTCACTCCAGTGATGCTGACCTTCTTTCCTTCCCTTTAACATGCCTGTATTCAACAGGGTTCTCCAGAGAGGATCAATAGTATATTTATATGTATATCCAGAAAGAGATTTAGTATAAGCAATTGGCTCACATGCTTATGGAGGGGGAGAAGTCCCACAGTCTGCCATCCATAAGCTGGAGACGAGGAGAGCCAATGTGGGGATAGCTGTCTGAATCTGCAGGCCTGAGAACCAGCAGAGCTGATGGTATAAATCCCAGTCTGAGGGAAAGAGAAGACGAATGTCCCAGCTCAATAGGCGAGGCCCTCAATGGATTGGGTGATGCCCACCCACACTGGGGAAGGCAATGTGCATTATTCAATCTACTGACTCAAATGCTAACACCCTCACAGACACACCACCCAGAAATAATGTCTTAACCAAATATTTGGGCAACCAGTATACCATGACCCAGTCAGCTTGACAGAGAGATTTAACCATCACACATGCCATCCTAATTCCTTACCTGGGATCCTTGTGCTAGTCCTCGCTACTTCCTCAGATGCTTTCCCCATCATCACATGGCTGATTCCTTCTTGTCAGTGATCACCTTGAGAGTCACCTTCCCCCGAAGAATCCTTCCCTAGCCATCCAATGTAGAGTAGCCACCAAAGTTTCATCCACTAATTCTAACTTCTGGATTAAGGTTGAAACCGGAGGAAGGGGAGAACAGTTGAATGATTTCACAGGATCTTTTTAACCTGAGGGCTTTGAACTCCACAGTTCCCCTGAAATAGTTGCTGCGTTTTATAGTTGTGCATTTGGGATTCTAGTATGTCTTTGTGTATGTATATGGTTACCTCAAATTCTCAAAAAAGTGTGAAATCCGCAAACCTTTAAGAGATTCAGAATGGACCTGGTGGCCCACTCATTAATGTCCCGTCTTACTTTGCTCCACATCTTCCTTTTTATCGAGAAAATTATCATTTACATTTTATAAGGCATCACAGGTCATTTCCCCCTTGATGCCCATTCTTGCATCCAAGCAGAGAAAAAGTGCCTGTTTTCACTGTGGGCAGCAACAACAACAAAGTTCAATCCTAATCATTCTGCACCAATTATGGGAAGACACGCACCACTACATTTCTGACAGGCTTTTACAATCCGGTTTTATTATTCTGCTCTTACTAAAATGCTAATCCCCTGGGAGGCAAAACTATCTCTGTATGAGTTCTTGAACACAAACAAACATCTTAAAGGAAATGTGAATGAAAAACCACGTTGACATCATTTCAAAGCTACAGCAGGAGGAGGAGTGACCAGAAACCCTCCATTGGCATTGAGAAGGGGAGGGATGGGGGAAGTAAGCAGCTTATATAAAGTAGGGTGAGCTGAATTGGAAAGTGGGAAGGTAGGGGGGCACATGTTCCTAAATCCATGAGCCGTGTGACAATAGAGTAATCCACCAATAAGAGTTGAGACTGGGACTTTCTAGTGACATACATTCTAGTGTGGTGGCCCAGCAGTAATTTTTGGAGCAATGTTCAAGCATATCCACTCAAGGGAGTTAACGTCTCTTTTTTTGACATTAACAAAAGCAAATCCCACCACGTGATCTAGGCTATATGGTGTCCTGCCAATAAAAAATATAAGCACATCCTGGGGTTTAAACTCATAACTGCCAGAAATGATGAGCTTTTAATTTTTTAATTTTTCTTGGCAACACCAGTAGACCTGCCCTTGGAATTCTATCCTAGAAGTTAAAATGCTAGGCTCTATAGCTAATACCAGTGCTTTAATCGGTGCTTCTAAAGGTCCTCATCTCCATGAAGTTCCCATGAAAAGGAAACATTAACTGAGAGAATGAATTTAGGGCTCTTTTTGTGTTACTCACTGTGTTTCTAACCTCATTTCCCCGTTCCGAAGAGACACCCATGGTGATCGATTCCAATTTTCAGATTGCATGAACCAGGGCATGCAACATAAGAACGGGTGCCATTTTCATAGTAAAGACACGTTATATGTTTCAGCCTTTGGAGCCAGGAGAGTATCCAGAGCTGCCTGGTTTACCCTCCCTACATTCTAGTTCAGCCCTAGGATGGGGCACTGTTCACCTCTCTGCATCTCATAATGAGGATCAGAAACAGGGCCGATCTATCTATCTATCTATCTATCTATCATCTATCTATCTATATATATATCTATCTATCTATCTATCTATCTATCTATCTATCTATCTATCTGCATTATCCAGGGAAGCAGAGCACTCATCATGCTCCATGGAGGAAACTAGACAGCCCTTCCTGTCCTCCTTCCATCCCCTCCCTCAAACTCAGACCACATGTGGCCCAGCTTCCTCGAGGCCTCTTCCTTGGCTCACCCAGACAATAGAGACTCAGCAATCTGAAGATACCCCATTGGGTGACAAAGGCTCCCTAGCCTCTGGGCTGAGGTTGAGGACCTTTTCTTAGATTCCCTGAAGGACGCTCTCAGGACATCATTTGGTAGTACCATTGTAAGCGGGATTGCACTATATTGTAACTTCCTTTTCCTTCTCCATCCATCTTCCCCAGTGGATTAGGAACTCCTCGAGGGGACATATTTGTCTTCTTCGCTGGAGCTGAGTTGTTCCGTGGTTGGCTCTCAATCAATGTTAGTTCAACAAATGAATAATCCTGTGTGATCTAAACAAACTGGTTTGAGGAATTACAGGACAGGATTTCAGGAGGAGAAAAGGCATAGGCACAATTTCAGTGACTGGAAAACCAAGGTCAATAGTTAAGAGTGGCAAAGGAGAAAGATTAATTTAGGCGAGTGAGTGGAGATACATGGGAGAGAAAAGCCGTGAGAGATTATGGGGGTCCTGGGTTGCTCGGAGGGGATCTAAACTGTCTGCTGTGTACTCTGTGGATGACGGGGAGTCACCAAAGCTCGGGGGCCAGAAAGTGCTGGAACTAAAGTGGTGTTTAGGGCAACTCAGCATATGGCCACAACTAAGTAGGAGGCTAGTGGAGGCAGGAAGCGAGTGGAGGCAGGTGGTCATGTACAGACCCTGGGAGTAGCAAGGGATTGGTGTAGCTGCGAGTAGAGGCAGGACTTGCTGAGATCTCATAACTCTATCAAGCATCAGAATTGTCCAGGGTCCTGACCCTCCGAGAAGGCTGTTCTTTTTCTAGCTCCCATCTGCTTGGAGGCCCAGGTCTGATGGGCTTTTCTCCCTTGGCTACCCAAGCAGCACATGTCATTTGGTCTGAGAATAACTGGGAAGCAGTGTGGAGTTCACGGGGTGGGGGTGTGGGGGGGCAGTGGCAGAGGTCAAGAGATGGACGGGGGCTGAACCAAGGCAGAGGCTACAGGGATGGAGAGGAGGGGCCTGGTTTAAGAACAGTTTCCAAGGCAGAATCTATGGACCCAGAGGGAAGGGCAAGTGTTACAGATCATTTTGAGGTTTCTGGGCACTGAACGTAGGGACACAGAAAGGAGAAGTTTAGAGCAAGAGGATAACTAATTCCATTTCAGACATATTAAATTTGGAGCGACAGCAAAATTTCCAGGTGGAGGAGTCCAGAAGCTTATTGGAGACAGAGATTTGAAATTCAGGAGGGAGGTGGGTGCTGGTTAATGGTTAGTGGTGATCATTCAAAGGCACAGAAATGGATGCGATCACCCAGAGAGAGCATGTGGAAAGAAAAAGAGGCAGTGAGCCCGGCCGGTGTGGCTTAGCGGTTGAGCGTTGACCTATGAACCAGGAGGTCATGGTCCCATTCCCAGTCAGGGCATGTGCCTGAGTTGTGGGCTCGATCCCCAGCGTGGGGCATGCAGGAGGCAGCTGATCAATGATTCTCTCTCATCATTGATGTTTCTATCTCTCTCCCTTCCTCTCTGAAGTCAATAAAATCAATAAAAAGCATTTTTTTTTAAAAAAGAAAATGAGGCAATGATAGAACTCCAGCCTTAGAAGAAGGGGGGTGGGAAGAGGAGCCAGTGACAGCATCTGGGAAGGACCAGCCAGAAAGGCAGAAGGAAGCAGAGCTCAAGGCTAGCAAGAGTTTCAGAAAATGAAAGTAGCAGCCTTACACGGCGCAGCCAGGTGGATAAGCCGTAGGGGATTCATTAGTGTGGTAGTGAGAGTGGTTTCAGTAGGAGGTGTAGGAGAACGGAGGTGGAAACCCTGGCCCCATCTTTGCAGCATGTGGAGGATGCTCACCTTCCTCGCCGAGTATCAGTCTCTGGACCACTGAGCGCAAAGGAATTCAACATGAGGCAGAGGACGATGACTTTCCTTGAGACCTTCTCCTTGGTTCTCTCCCATCTACCCCGCTTTCATCTAAGACCCTGAGCATTGGTGTCTGGTCTTGTTCGTGGCTGCTAGCGGTAGTGTAAGTGAAAGCCTTAATGATATTTTTGCAAGAAATTATTTCACTTCCGCTTTTAACATGCTGGGAGAATAATATGAAAACTTGCCTTCCTGGTTTTCATCAATGAAAGGTCGTATCTTCTGAATCTCTTAAAGCAGGGGTCCTCAAACTACGGCCCGCGGGCCACATGCAAATACAAATATTGTATTTGTTCCCGTTTTGTTTTTTTACTTCAAAATAAGATATGTGCAGTGTGCACAGGAATTTGTTCATAGTTTTTTTTTTTTTTAAACTATAGTCTGGCCCTCCAACGGTCTGAGGGAAGTGAACTGGCCCCCTGTTTAAAAAGTTTGAGGACCCCTGTCTTAAAGAATCAGTTCTTGGCTCCTTGAGACAAAATGGTCCGTCTCATGTTGAAAGTTTCTGATCGTCAACTCCAATGTCATCAAGAAGAGTCAGTAGATGGATTATAAGTATTCACCACAGGGTGATTTCTACAGAACAAAGAGGGAAGCCTGAATAAAGAACTGAATATCGAAACTGTTTCTTCTCTATTAAAGAAAAAACCAAACCAGCAAAAATTGTGTTTTCTCTACCACAGGGGGGGTTTGTTTTGGTTTGTTTTACTTTTTGGCCAAAACTGTCATGTATTACATTCTTTAGTTTCATAAAAAGACTCTACTTTGCCTGTGGTATCAGAAACATGTACAGGGAATCCCTCCTTTTCTATGGGGATGCATTCTAAGACCCTCAGTGGATACCTAAAACCTGCAGTGGATACCTGAAACCACAGGTAGTACCGAGCCCTTTATATGCTACGTTTTTCCCTATGCAAACACACCTTTTCACTATGGCTTCTCTTGGACATATTTTAATTGCCAGCATCACTCTTGTGCTTTGGGGCCATTATTAAGTAAAATGAGGGTTATTTGAACGTACCACTCCTGTCAATCTGATAACTGAGATGGCTACTAAGTGTCTAATGGGTGGGTTTCGTGTACAGGGTGGATACTTTGGGCAAAGGGATGATTCACATCTGAGTGGATTGGAGCAGGATGGCTCAAGATTTCACGACGCTACTCAGAGCTGTATGCAATTTAAAATCTATGAATTATTTATTTCTGGAATTTTTCTATTTAATCTGTTTGGACCACAGTTGACTGCAAGTAACCATGGGTACATGAGACTGTGGAAAGCAAGACCATGGATAAGGAGGGAACTACTGTGTATAGCACACTCCCCATTCTACCCATGCAAACGTGTACCTGCGATTACATTTGCTTACATTTCTGATTGATCCACTGAGTACCAGCAGCCAAGGGTAACTCATTAAATCCCCCATGAGAGCTACTGGCTAATTCTGTGACCACAGGCAGCCCTACACCTAAGTGTGTGTGGTGATGACAAGAGAAGTCCAGAGAGAGGTGGGGATCCATGCAGACTCAGGGCTACTGCTCAGAAAGCAATGGCCGGTTGGTATCCGAGAGGGAGCCTCTGGGGCAGGACCCTGATGTCAGCTGATGGGGGCTGACTCTGGTTGATCTGCGTAGAAAGGGCACTTCTGTACAGCATGGGGGTGGCCCACAAGGACTCTCAGGAGGGCTGGAGCACCAGCCACGAGGTGATGCAGCCTGGATCAAGGCCAAGCCAATGGCACAGACCGATCTGGTGATGACCCTGCAATGCTCCCTACACTGCTGCTCCCTGCCCCGGGGAGCGGCGGCTGCCCCTGTGGCTGCTTAATCTGGCGCTGTCCCCCTCCTTCCTGCCACCTGCTGCAGGGGAGCCTTGGTTATGCCCCTCCCCCACTGCTGCCAGGAAGGCTGGGAAGATAGTCTCAGGCTCTCTCTTCCAGTCTTTAATGGGGAAGTGGCTTTGCCTCCTCAGGTTGGGGATTCCCCAGGCACAGGAAGGAGGTCACACCCTTGGCAACCAAAAAGAGTGACAAATGTCATTCTTGTGCTTGAGAACTAGAAATATATCTTCACCTTCCTGATGGACCCAGAACCCAGCACAAGGCCCGGAACATAGCAGGTGCCAGCAAAACTTTCAGTTATGAATGCTCTGGCTACAGACGTTCAGGAGTGAGTTACATCTCACAGATTGTTAATAGACTAGAGAGCCACCAATTTGAAGACATCGGTAGTCTTTGCTTTTTGTTTGGTTATTGTTGTTAATCCTCATCCGAGGATATTTTTCCCATTGATTTTTAGAGAAAGGGAGGGAGGAGGAGAGAGAGAAAGAGACTGAGACAGAGAGAGAGAGAGAGAGGAAAGAGAGAGAGAGAGAAATCTATGTGAAAGAGACACATCAATTGGTTGCCCCCCACATGCACCCCAACCTGCCCCGGGGATCAAACCTGCAACCTAGATACTTGCCCTTGACCAGGAATTGAACGCGCAACCCTTTGGCGCGTTCTAACCACTGTTCTAACCACTGACCAACACAGGCCAGGGCTATCTTTACTTTTTAAAGTTATAGCTGTTTTGCTGAACCTGTTGCTGAACCTGTTGTAATGTGGCCATTTTATACTCACGTTCTTTGATGGGATCTGTGCCAAAGCCATTAACAATTCTCAACCTCCACTCAGTGAAAATCTCCTTCTGCCCCTCCCCCAGTACATCACAGTTTGCATGATATCTATACTAATAAAAGGCTAACATGCTAATTAGACCCGGTTGACCGGCCATCTTCCAGACATCCTACTTCCTTCTGGACAAAGCCATGGTGGAGGGGGCTGAGGCAGAGGCAGTTAGAGGCGATCAGGCTGGCAGGGGAGGGCAGTTGGGGGCAACCGGGCTGGCAGGGGGCAATTGGGGGTGAGATCAGGCCTGCAAGGGAGGACACTTGGGGGCAACCAGGCGAGCAGGGAGGGCAGTTGGGGGTGAGATCAGGCCAGCAGGGGAGGGCAGTTAGGGGCAATCAGGCAGGCAGAGGCAGTTAGGGATGATAGGCTGGCAGGGGAGAGCAGTTAGGGGCGAGATCAGGCCAGCAGGGGAGAGCCATTGGGGGCGAGATCAGGCCAGCAGGGGAGGGCAGTTAGGGGTGATCAGGCAGGCAGAGGCAGTTAGGGGCAATCAGGCAGGCAGGCAGAGAGGTTAGGGGCAATTAGGCAGGCAGGCAGAGGGGGTCACGGGCAGTCAGGCAGGCAGGCAGGTGAGTGTTTAGGAGCCAGTGGTCCCAGATTGCGAGAGGGATGTCCGACTGCTGGTTTACAGGGATTGGACCTAAACCAGCAGTCGGACATCCCCCAAGGGGTCCCCGATTGGAGAGGGTGCAGGCTGGGCTGAGGGGAACCCCCCCCCCCCATGCACAAATTTCGTGCACTGGGCCACTAGTAAGAAATAAGGAAATACAAGTATTTAAATCTTCTGGTCTCTATTAAGTTGGAGAGAGAAAAGATACCCTTGGCATTTCCAGATGAACATCTCAAAACCTGTACTCAGGGCGGCGAGCAGTATAATCCACGGTGTTATTTGACAAGATTGTTCTTGCTAGTTACTGCCCACCAAAACGGAAAGTGAGGAGCTGATGGACTGGCCAGCCATCCATTTCCTGTGAAACAGGGAAAGCACCGGGGGCTTAAATGGTAAGGTTATCAAATCTCTACATCCAAACAGCTACCTGAAAATGACTTCCACACGGGCAACATTTTTTTCCCCTGACAGTAATGTTTGCTATTTTCACGTACAATATGGTGCCTTGCAGACACTGGAAACTCAATGACTTTTTTTTTCTTGGAGGTGATAACAACTAGAGATAACATAAATTGCCTCTTATTTTGGTAACAAAAACTTGCTACCTTTTTGGACCCTGAGGGGGTATTTTAATATAGTATACTAAGAGTACAGGTGAACTGTTAGACCTACTGTGGAGGCCTTACTGATTTGGATGCATTTTAATAAGATTATTGCTATTGTTAGATGAGCATTTGTTGCCAAGATAGAATAGAATACTTCCTGCATACCACTCACTCACAGTTATTTGCCATAACATTAATATGGCAAATAACTGTGATACATTTCTCAAAACCAAGGAATTGACATGGAGACAGCTGTCAACTAAACTGCAGACCTCATTTGGATCCCCCCCCACCTCCATTTCTTGTCAGTGTCTTCAGTCCTAATGTGAGCTGGAGGGTCCAGCTTGCTATAGTAGAACAATATTAATTCAGAAGGACTGGGATTCGCTGGAGAGATGGCTCAGAAAGACTAAAAAATCGTCTTATGTGCCAAACATAAATATATTTTAAATTTTGGCCCCAAATATTTTGCATGCGTGAGCTGACTTCATCCTCCTCCCAGAAACCAACGGGGTGAGGGCGGATACTGTCAGATCCACTTCACAGCTAAGACGGCAGGATTTCGGATTCCAAGCCATGTTTGCAAGACAGCTCGGCCGGGGAGGCGCAGAGCCAGGATGTAGACTGAAACCTCTCTGATCCCCAAGCCCACACCTGTGCCCGTCAGCACTGCAGTGCAGACTGAGGCTCTATCACAGGTGTGGTACAGGTACCCCCTGTCGGTCAGCGGTGTTGCCCAGTCTGGATGCACTGTGACCCCAGGTGGGTTGACCTGTACCGATGACATGTGACTCAAAGTGAAAGTGTGATGTGTGGAATCGTTTTAATCCCTGACGCCCTGACCTTGCAGGCGGGCACCGGAAACCCTCCCTGGCCCCTTCCTCGGCGGGTGAGTTCGTGCTGCCTGCCAGAGCAGCTGAGAGGAGCAGGGCCCGAATGTCCCCACGTGCCTCTTGCTTTTCTTTCCTGAGTGTTTCGAGGCTTAATTAACGTGTGTAAAGTGATCTGAAATGCAGAAATAAAAGGAGCTGGGGAACTGCAGAGTGCCAGCGATGATTACCTGGGGCGAGGCAGCTGAGAAAGGGAGGCCCAGGGAGACAAAGGGGGTCTGGGGAGACACAGGGGCCTTCGGCTTAGCAGCCAGCTGGTTGGCCCTGAGCCAGAGCAGACTGCTTCTGGCAGCTTCTGCCCCACGCTTCCCTCTCAGGGCCTACATTGCAGCTCTGCTCAGGAGTCGGACCTCAGGATAAATAATTCCTAAAGGGCTGAACCGGAGCCGAGGAAAACGGGTCTGAGGACACACGTGGCAGCCAGTCCTCTAACTGGCTGTGTGGAGAAGGCCCTGGGAGGTCGCCCATCTCCCAGCATTGCCCAGGCAGCTCCGTCCCCGAAGTACTGGCTTGGGTCAATGAAGGAGTCAGTGTGATAAATATCAAAGAGAGGAACGAAGCTAAGCGAGCTTTGTTCATTCCTCTTGACAAGCAGGGAGTCATAACAGTGACTGAGGACTGTCACCTGGGGGAGGCAATAAATCCCCTGTAAAGTGGTGGGTGAAAGTAATGAAGTCTGGGTCACGTGCTGTTTCACCGTCTCCTGAGTGTGTGCTCCCGAAAGGGCAGGCCTGTGGGTTTCACGGAGAAGGTGAAAGCTTGCGACTCCATAGGTTGAAGGCGGGTGGCATTTTATTGCGGTGGAAAGCCTACAAAGAAGCAAGTGGAAAAATCTCTCTTTTCATCTAACCTGATACTGCCTGGATCTAGAAAGTTAGCATTGCCGGGTTCTCTCCAACAGAGGGAGGATTTCTGTGCCTCTGTGTATACCCGGTGGCTATGTATACAGCCTAATCTAAACTGTTTACGACAATGGAGGGGAAAAGGTTTATTTGGGTAATCCAGCGTTTATATTAGGCTTTCATCCTGGTTTTATATCCTGCTTGGCCTAATAGGTGGATTGTTAGCCTTCTCCTGAGCCCACAAACTGAGGATGTGGCTGCTGGAAGCCCCCTACAGCTTGGCAACCAGGCTGGAAAAGGGCCCCCGTCCCCAGCTTCAGTTAGAAAATTCCAGAGGACTCGGAGAGGCCTGGCCTGGGGCCAAGGGCCCACTCAGAGCCAATCATATGGTCAGCGAGAGAGGGTCTTCCCATAAGAAGTCTGCTCCCATTCAATACCAGGGCCATCATGTGAAATGGAAAAATCCCCCAAGGAGAGCCAGGCAGACAGACACCCCCACTCGTGTCTGCTCCAACTGAACAGAGAGGCCAGAGGACACATCCTCTAGTCTGTTCTCTTCTGGACGCTGCACTCTGATGATCCCTCTTGAAGCTGTGTCTGCGCATGTACCTTTGGCGCATTTGACGTCATGTGGCACCCAGAGGTCACTGAGGGGTTATCTGAAACTGCAGGTGATGGCTTCCTTCAGATCTGCATCCGTTCTTGCCTGAACTAAGCTTGCTGCCTCTAATTATCTTCCACATAGGTCCTAGGAGGATCCTTGTAAAACACAGAGCCCCTTCAATCCTCAGATGGTGAATATTTTATGTGTTAACATGACTGGGCCACGGGGTGCCCAGATATTTGGTCAGACATTTTGCTGGTATGTCTGTGATGGTGTTTTGGATGAGATAAACATTTGAATCTGTGGACTGAATAAAGCAGATTGCCCTCTCTAGTGTGGGTGGGCCTCATCTAATCAGGTGAGAGCCTGAACAGGACGGAAAGGTTGAGTGAGGGTGAGTCATCCTGCCTGACTGCCTTGAGCTGGGACATCAGTTCTCTCCTGCTTCCTGGGTCTTCTTTCTGCTGGTGTTTGGACTGGAACCACAGCATCGGCTCTGGGTCCTCATCTTGCTGACTGCCGATCTTAGAACTTGGCAGCTTCCATAATCAATTGGTTCTATTTCTCTGGAGAACCCCAATTGATAAAAACACCTTCTTACTTACTAACTTCATTCATTCAGTTAAAAAAAAAAAAGTGAGCACCTACTAACTTAACGGGCCAGAAACTGTGTTTGGAAATGATCACTGAACAAAACAAGGATTCCTAGCCTGTGGAACTTTTATTCATGTGTGAAGTAGGGGAGAGGGAGAGAAACAATGAATAATTAGTAATGTATTAGAAGGTGATAAGTGCAAGAGAAAAAGGAAAAAATAAATAGAGCAGGATTGGGAGGATCAAGAGAAACGGAGCAGGGGACATTTGAGCAAAGGTTTAAGGGAGATGAAGGGTTTGCCATGTGGAAAGCAAGATAAAGTTCAAACCTGGTGGACACTGGCCCAGCCTCATCTCCAGCGGGATTCACAGGCACTTCCTCATTTGAAACCTCCGTTCTGGCCACACTGCTCTCCATCCTGCCTCCCATTTTCATCCCTCCATGCCTTTCCCTATCCTGGGATGTCCCCTCCATGGGGACCCTCTTCTCCCCACTCTTGTTTACATCCTACCCCTACTGTCCTTGAAGATCAATTTCATAGCTTCTACCAAGACTGCCTGGCAGGGTGTTTTCTTGAGCCTCTTTTGGCGTCCAACAGACTTGGATTTGAGCTGTAATTCTGCCCCTAAATATCGATGCAATTTTGGGTAAGTTCAGTTGTCAAATGGGAATAAAAATAGTGCCTTGCTTATGAGGAACTTGAAATGAGAAAATGCAGGTAAAATGACTCAGTGACTGTTAGCTGCTATGATTCTTGTTCTTCCTCTTCCCCTCCTGCACCCCATGCCCTTTCTCCCCTCTTCCTCTTCTGTCTATGCTCCCAGAGAGCCCAGGGCCAGCCCCTCACTCACCCCAGGTCATTCTGACTTCCGGTTGAAAGCAGGCTCAAGTCTCCCTTCTCAGGCATGGACCCTAGGTCCTGGCTCCACACCTTGGCCGGCTGCCGTGGCTTCCTCACTCACATCCCTCTCCCCTGTCCCATCATCCTTGTTCCTGACCACATTCTGGCTTCAGATCCAGGCTTTTTCCTGGTTTCCCAGAGCAGCCTGATCCCTTGCTGGGATGTTTCTTGATATCCTGACTGTTAAACTTCCTGCTTATCTCCCTGTAAAAAAGCTCGGGACCTGCTGGGTCAGGTCTGCCCCCGCTTGGGAAGGGAGGCAACAGGGTTTTTGCAGGCGGGAAACAAAACCACTTCAAATGTTTACCGTAGAAGGAATTTTTAAAAATAGACTTTATTTTTTATAAGTTTTATATTTACAGAAAAACCGAGAAGATACTACAAGGATTCCCACATATCTCACAGTTTCCCCTATTATTAACATCTTACTTGTTACTGTGTGATATTTTGTTACACTCAATAAACCCATATTGATACATTATTACTAGGTAAGCCCATCCTAATTCTGTGTTCCTTAGTTTATAACCTGATATCCTTTTCCTGTGCTAGGATCCCACCCTGCATACCCCAACACATTTAATTGGCATGTCTTCTTAAAGCTCCTCTTTGCTGTCACAGTTTCTCAGCATATCCTTGTTTTTGGTGACCTTGATAGTTTTGAGGAGTACTGCTGAGGTATTTTGTAAGATGCTCTTCCACTGGAATTTACTGATGTGCACAGAGGGATTTAATGCAGGGGATTGCTCATATGGGTGACGGAGGATCTGAGATGCAAACGGGAGAAGGTGAAGTTACCCAGAAAGCTTTTCAGCAGGAAGCCTTTAACATCCTAAGCGGGAGTATTAACAGGAAGTGGCAGTGTTACCTAAGCCGGGGGCTGGGGTCACTCGGCCACTTGCAGCCAGTGCTGGAAATGCCGTCAAAGTCAAGAGGGCAGGGGAGAATTTCTTTAGCTTTTACTTTCCTCTCACCTCCAGTCGGTCTGTAAGAGGCTGCTCCTAGCAATACAGAGCAGGGGGCCTGGCTGAGAATGGCTCTAAAGACGAACTGGCCCAGCACTGGGATCGTTGGCATTGAACACACAGCACCTGTGACATGGTTTTATTGCAGCACTTACCCCACTGCTCTGCAGTTCAACTGTTTGCCTGCCCATAGGCCCCAAATGATGACTAGTGCTTTGAGGGCAGTATTTTTTTTTTTTTTTATAGTCATAGCCCTTGCTCATAGTAGGTTTTCAATGTTTGAAATATACACAATCAAATGAATGAATGAGTGGTTTATTTTGACTAGCTCTAGCTTTGAGTAATGCTCAACACCAGCATTTCTTTTCAGCTTCATCACCTCGTATTGGTGCTAAGGTTACTTTGAGCCTAGCATTTGCAACATTTGAAAGCCACATGGATGGTGTCACTGTAAAGCAAGTAGACAAGGCTTCTTTTTTTTTTTTTTTTTTTAAGATTTTAAAATTGAATTTGAGAGAGAGAGAGAGAGAGAGAGAGAGAGCGCGAGCACATTGCTAGGCTGCCTCCTGCATGTGTCGTCGCCGTCGCCCCCCCCCCCCCCCCCCCGGGAATCAAACAGTCAACCTTCTGGTGCGCAGGATGATGCCCAACCAACCATGCCACACAGGTCAGGGCTAGACCAGTTTTCAACAAAGGAATGAAGTCATGCATCAATCCTCCAAGTGATTCCTAAGGAAGGTCATCCATATCTTCCAGCAATGCTGCCATGCCTAGCTTCTTCCTTATGAGCTGCACAAAACAATGGAATGACTCATTTTTAAGAATAAAAATGTTTCTGTCTTTACAGCTAAATGTCACCCATCCCTCACCTGGCTGGCATTTAGGTTGGGACACATCATCAGAGAAGTTACATTTCCTTTCGGCAGAGGGGAGGCGGAGGTGGACTGCCACAAGCAGAAATGGCTGGTGACTTTCCCATGGGTGCAGGAGAACCGGGAGGTGGCACCCCGGTAGTTACCGGGTCTAAGCAGGGACACCCCGGACATCACGAATAGGCCACCAGGTCTCTGAAACGTCTGAGGTTCTAGGGTTTTCTAGGGCCTTCAGTGCTGGAATGGCACCTAGAAAACCAAGTTCCACTTGAGAAAACGTCACTCCTCTGCATGTAAAGTGGAGTCCATGATGAGTGTCTGATAAAGAGCAGAAAGCTGCCTAGGCGACAGGCGCATTGCTCAGCCCTAGAGTCTGAAGGTTTCTCTCTGCCGGGGTGCCCTGTGACCAGCCGCAGGATAGAAACCTGACCAGCCTGGGCCTCACCTGCCATCTTGATGAGCAGAGACTAAGATATTTTCAACCAGGTAAATTGCAGCCCTAATACAGGTAAAAAAAAGGATGACTACAGAAACCTCCCTGCATTTTTTGTTTTGGAAACTTCATTTTCCACAGTCGTTATGGAGAAATGATAGTTTGGAAGCTAGCGGTGCACTTGAAAAAGCAGGGATCTGTTGGACATGTGATTTTTGGACAAGTCACTTTACCCTTCGATACCTCCACTTTCTCACTTACAAATTGGGAATTACATGTCTGTCTTATCACAAGGAATGTGATAAAGGTCACATGAGATGTATGTGCAAGTACCGTACTTTGAAGATCGACAAGTGTAACATAGTACGACTAGTCCTTTGCATGGACATAAGGCAGCAGAAAAGATGCTTTTGATGTTTAATTAATACTAGAAATCTTCCATTACATTTATTTAGCTATAATTGGGAAGGAGGAAGGCAAGAGTGATTTCAAAGGGACCTTTTCTGCTCCAAAAATAGGACTCAGAAAACACATATTTGATTTCCCTTTTGGTGTCAAACCACGTACCATTGTTATTAGCAGTTTTACAGAATCGTGACCTTCACCCTTGGAAATATCAAAGATAGACAAGAAAGCTTGCCCAGTCTTAAAGCCTTTCAAACAGGCTTTTGAAATGAAAGCGCTTTTGTTTTGAATTAAGGGCTAATAGAATTGTTCCCTTAAATGAGCACTTGCGAGTTTAAAAGTTGCCTTTCCAGGTGGGCTGCAGTGAATGAACGTCCTGAGAGGTCACTGAAAGCCCTTTTGGGGAACAGTGTGGGTAATCTGTTATAGGGGGTTCACGTAACACCCTTCCCACAGTCAAAAGAAATTTAGAACTTGCACGTGTCCTCATTGTACACACACTGCTTTGGGTATACATCTAGGATCATAATTTACGTTCAGTTTACAGAATTTGTAAATTTTTGCAATTGTTTTAACTTGTAATTAAGTTTTCTCTACGAGGCACACCATATGCCACCATTAATTCTTTCTTGTTGATTTCTTAGGAGACACACGAGTGCATGCTTTGATGCAATTTTTGAGGTCTTTTGAAAATCAGATGTCTACGTGTTTAGCCATATGGGCCTTTGTTATTTAAAATAGCATATGATGTAAATAAGAGAAGGCAAAAATGCAAAGGAACCTGTTAGGAAAAAAAAAAATAATTGGAACAACGATTGTCAACATCGTTAGCCTTTTTTCTTTTTTAGCGTGGTATTTTTGAAACCTGTCTTTGTTGAACCCGCACTGCCTCTTACCGTCTGTGAATATAGTAGTATACGATCACACGTGCACCGGGCAAACATATGGAAACCCTAGGTTTACACTGGGGCTGCAGATAGGCACAGCCGCCTTCCCTGAGTCCAGCTGCAGCCAACGCTTTTCTTTCCCGTCTCACACCAGGGTTTGACAGTGAGCTCCGGCTCACCCGCACGGACGGAGTTTGGTTTCGAAAGGGGCAGACAGGCGGGTGTTTCGGTTTTCGCGGGGATTCACGGCTCTCCTGAGCAGCCTGCTTGCCTTACAGGCGGGCACAGACCCGGCCCCCGGCCGGCGCGCACTAGGACCCAGCGGGGCTCCGGGCCGGGTAGGAGCCGCCGCCGACCCCGGGCGGGCGCCGGGGCTGGAGCCGGGGTTCCGGCCGCGTTGGGCTGCAGCTCCGCCGGGAGACGGCACGACCCGGCAGTGGGCCACCCGCGAGTCCATCCGCCGCAGCCCCCCAATGCAGCCGCGAGAAGCCGCGGGGGGGCCGGCGATCGAAGGTAACGACAATGGGGCTCATTTCCTGCCGCCTGCTCTTCTGCTCGGGTTCAGCATTGTCACGAGCAGCCCTCGCTGCTCAGGCTGCTGCATTTGGGGGCACCCTTTGATTTTTTTAAGGTGTCCGCCCCGTATTTCCACCTGGCTTGGTTGATGGATAGCACGCAGCCCATGGGGGAACGATCCAGGGATGGCAAGTTGCATATTTTCATTAGTTTTGTCTCAAAAGTAAGTTCATTTAAAAAAAAAAAGTTTCTCAGGAATTTGTGGCTAGTCGTTTTTTAAAGAAAAAAATTTTAAAATAATAGACAAATGGATCATTTTAATAATTCAAGTAATTGGTGTAATTCTGTTAATTACTTCCTCGGGCTTTACTTTTGTGGGCTCCCCGGGCGCTACTTTTATTTTCAAGGAACCGCCGAGGTGAATGTGGAGTTGGGCTCGGGCAGTTTCCAGCATTGCTGTCGCAACTGTGTTGCCATCAATTATACACAGTCTCCAATCTGTGGGCAGTCCCGGCTCTCCTCCGAGGCTGTAACTGGTTATGCTGCTGTGACACCTCCGGATGGAGAGTTTCCTTGGAGGGCAGTCAGACTGTTTCTCCTTTTGGAGAAACATTGTTTTGAGGAGAAAACCATGATGCCTGGCGGGGGGAGGCTGGAGAGACTATGTCTCAGGCTTTGTGTATGCTCCCGGGATGACATTTGGGGAAGGGTGCACACGTTCTTCCTGGGCAGCTTCTAATGGTGAGGATTGTTCATTGATTTCCTGGATTAGTTTCCCTGGTGGGGAACGCGGAGCCCCTCTGTCACAGGATGTGCTTAAGGTGACGAGTTCCCCAGCAGTTGGGACACATGATTGCCAGTGTAAAATGTGCCTCCTCTGCAAGCCGGGAGCTCCCGCGTGGAGCTGTGGCGGGCAGGGTGCGACTGGCTCCTTGAGGTAAGAGGGCATCGTTTCCCGAGCTGAGGAAGAGAGCCTGTGTTGTGCCTTTTGTTCCCTGTTTCTCATTGATCGCCAGCTCTGCCTTCCAGAGGGGAGTGCAGCCCGGAGAGTGCAGAGCTGGGGAGCCTGCACCGATGACTAGGGCTCACTTGAACTCTCACACTGATTGGTTGCGGGAGACCCAGACTTGGGAAAACAGCCACCCCCAAACCTTCTTTTACAACCACCCTGTAAATTCAGATGAGCCTCCTTGTGCACAGATTTCTGCCAGATTGATTGTTAAGTCGGGTGCCGTTTGCTCGAGGTGCCTTTAAGTTTAATTTTTTTTTGCCTTTATTTCTATGCAGATTAAAGTAGGCCATTTTGGTGGCAAATTTCTTTGCAGATGTCAGCGACTAGCCTACATGTAGAGACGTATCACTTTACAGTCCCTTCTAGATGGTTTTTTCTTCTCAGGAGTTGTAGAATGCCAAGTTATTCAACTTAGGATAATTTTTCCTACGCATTTTTTTAAAATCTGAATATTGAAATAGCACCATCCGCGGATGGATGCTTAACTGTATCTTGACTTTGGTAATGTGTCTGTGCACTGGCATGGAGCAGGCACTAAGTTTCCGTCCGCAACAGTGAAACATAAAGGCAACGAAGAGCAAACAGGCAAAATCGGCTTGCACACTATTATAAGGAATTGTGACATCTGGTTTGAGGAGAATGCATTTCAAGTCCAAGAAAAAAAGGTCACTCTTTACCTTCTAAGAATACGGGTTAGTAAATACCATGGAATATTATATCCACAAGAGGAAAAATATAAGGCCGGTGCAGATATCTCCATTTGAGCCTTAAACCACCTCAATTAAAGGAGCAGCGTCCCATAAGTTGTTAAATGTATAAACACTTTTCTGATTGGCTTAAAAATTTAGACACAGGAAGTGGATGGTATCTAATAACCGTGAGTGGAGACATGGTTGTCATGGAAACTGAGAAGAGTACCCCCCCCCTCCATACATACACTCCCATAACCACCACTTAAAAAAAAAAATCCTGCATGTCATCACAGATGCCTGGAGAACATGTTGGCCTCTGTAAGCTTTCCCACAGCATCTGTTGAAACCTGAGACTGTGCCTGTCAAATCAAGGTCATTTTACAACAACAATCAAAAATGCAGTCTCCTAGATTTCATAACTATTTTATTGAAAATATGTGAGGGGGGGGAAAACCTGAAAGCAAGGATGAACACACGTGCTTACTTGGCATTTTGCTGCTTCTGAGTTATGCAAGGAAAGGCCAGGAAGGTATTGGAGCGCTTAATTGTGACATCAGATTGATTTGTCTGTCTCCTGCTAGAACCAAACTCTTTTTAGAGCTGTGAAGACCAGTAACACACCTGTGGAGGAAGAGTCGCCTGGGGGACGTGTAATGAAGACCTTCCCTTTGCAAGAGGGTTCGGAGTTGAACTCTCACAATTGAATTCCAAGAACCTGGGCATTTTGGAACCGGGCCCCAAGGCTGCCTCCTGCAGGGGTAAATGGAGACCATGCCTGGGGCTTTGGGAAGGACAAGGAAGGTGTTTTCAATGCAGGAAGGGGAAACCGAAATTGAAATAAGAACGGTTTCAAAACTGAAACTATGATTATTTGGTGAACTTAGAAAAGTTTCCTGTTCTTTTGTGAATAGAGAAGAATGCTTTAGTTCTTAGGGTAATTGAGAGGTGCTCCCAGATCAAGGTTGTAAATATTTTCAATGTCTTGGTTGGTACTGGTTGCAGTGAGGGGAGGAAAGGAAAGTTTGGAGACACCCCTTCCCCCCCATTTCACTTTGCTAAGTGACATACCAAAGAGGCCCTCTCCAGAATGTTGACTTTGGGGATGAACACTGAACCTTCTAAATATAGAGCCAACGCGTTTCCTGTATTCCTCTCATCTTTCCAATGGTAGCCTTCACATGTTAAGTTCTGTGTCTTCATTCAGTAATAGCTTCCAATCATGATGATTTAGAGCCTTGTATTGCTTTATCTTAATTGAAAATGGTCAGTTTTAAATCGAATTTCATTAACACTGATCTTTTAAAAAAGCAGCAAATTTGCTTTGTTTTCATCAACTAATTGCATTGGGGGAGAGAGAAGGTGGAGAGGACCCTAACATTGCTGGGGTGATTTAGGTATATTTCACGATCCCATGTCCTATAGTTAATGGGTTTGGTGAAAAGGTTAAGTTTCATGGCACAACTGTTCTCTTTGAGCAAAGGATTTCCTGTAGGGAGCTTTCTTATCTGTGACTGTGTTCATTGGCAGGAAACTTGTCAGTTGCTTGTTTTTACAAACAGAAGGAAATGAATGGGATTTGTTGGTTTCTAGAATCTCCCTTCATTCTCCATGGTCTGTCAGACAGTTTGCTCAGAACACTTCATTTCTAAAGGGACTTTGCGGAGCTCCATTAAGTCCCTTCAAACCTTTGGCGTGTCTGTTTACTTATTTATTTACTTTGGGACCTGAAAAACTGATCATTATGCTACCATGTACAACGTCTTTTACCAACACAAGTTAACAAGATACTCAAGTTCCAACTCATTTTCAGTTGTCAGACGCACACGTACGCACGGTAGCAGGCATCTTTTGATAGCGATGCCCAATTTCTAATAATTAGTCTGAAATACCAACCACATTGCCAGTCTTGATTTTGGGTTAACCTGGAGAGGTGAAGGGAGAGAGGCAGCTTCATTCTTTTTGAGTGTAAGGGGAAAAAAATGCATAAAGACTACCTGTCAGGTATATGCCTTCTTTTCTGATGACAAAAACTTGATGTTGGGGGAGGGTTGGAAATTGGGGGTTGGGGTGGGGTTTTGCGTCCATATAAGGAAACAAATCTTAACTTTGAAAAGATTTATTGTGCCACAGTCTGGCTTATTTTTGGATATTGTAAATATAAATATATTTGTTTTAATTCATATATGTTTCAAATTTTGGAAGTAAGGTGAGCTTCTCTAAAGGAAAAAAGGACATAACCTCCATCCGAAGGGGCAGCCTGGGGAGGGCGTTAGGAGCACCTGAGAGAGAGAACCATTTGTCGTTGCTATGGTGTTTACGCCCTTTTGAAGGCATCATTTTTTTATTGATATTTAGCACCAAATGAAATCTGATGTGAGACTCTAATATATGAGTGGAATGAAAACAGTTTCTTTGAGGGAACCAAGAGCCTGCTTTCACCCCCTGTGCCTGGGACATACCCTAGGACTGCTTTGGACACAAGTCAAAAAGCTTTTAAAGTGCCCAAAATATCCTCTAAAGAAGGCCGGAGGGAGTGGCTTGCAGAGTCCTGGAACATCTTAGCTGCAGAGAGAACTTTTGTCTTGACAATTTAAGAGGGTGCTTGTTTTCAGAGTGAGCAGGAAAATGGTATGCAATACAATGTGTTAAAATAAGCCAGCAGGTAGATAGTGAAAGATTGGACCGGACAGAAGCATGAAAAAAGCCCCTGGTCTAGTCTATAAGTAGGGAAGGATAAAGAATGTCTTATGGGGTTACGTACAAACCAGGGCCTCCTTTCCTTACAAGTCGAAGAAACATAGCACGGAGGGGTTCGAGATCCGTTGATTATGATTGTACTCAAATGCACGGATCTGTTCTCTTACCACCTCAGGATATGTTATATCCCTGTTATCCTATCTGTCAGTGAAAGTTATTTCATATTAAATGTCATTCATGAAAGTTTGCCAAACCATATAATCTGCCTGGCAGACTCACTGGTGTTTTGAGTGTTGAGTAAAATGATAACACACAGTTGTTATTTGCATATTGTCAAATACTAGAGGCCCGGTGCATGGATTTGTGCACCGGTGGGGTCTCTCGGCCTGGCCTGCAGGGATCAGGCCGAAACTGGCTCTCCGGCATCTCCCAAGGGTCCCGGGTTGCGAGAGGGCAGTTCTCGGGTGACGCACCCCAGAATTGGGCTCCCTTCTCTCTGGGTCTGGGGTGTGGGTGAAGCAGATTTGGGGCCAACAGTGCCCCAGCAGCAACCTAACTCACAGCTGATTCAGCAAGGAATTGGACTCCCTCCTCTATTGGTCAGAGCATCTGCCCCCCTGGTGGTCATTGTGCGCCATAGCTACCAGGCAAACGATCGAACAGTCAGATGGTTGCTTAGGCTTTTATATATACAGATATTCAAATTATCTCCTCTACTAGTATTATGAGATTGACTAAAATGGCAGTATCGGGATTGGGCTTGGTCCTCCTATTTTACATCCCAGAAACTACAAGTATTAAGATTTCTAGGGGTGGCAGACAGAGGAATCCCCTCTACTTCTACTCTTGATTTAAAAAAATATATATTTTTATTGATTTCAGACGGGAAAGGAGAGGGAGAGAGATAGAAACATCAGCGATGAGAGAGAATCATTGATCGACTGCCTCCTGCACGCACCACTCTAGGGATCCAGCCCACAACTCAGGCATGTGCCTGGACCTGGGAATTGAACCATGACCTCCTGGTTCATGGGTGGGCTGCTCAACCATTGAGCCACGCACTGTTACGGAGGGGAGGAGAAGTCCGTAGGGATGGCAGGCAAACTGGAGTAGCATTGTGCTTCTCGTTCCCACCTCCCTGCGTTGTTTCCTGGAATCTGTGCAGTTGGGGCGTTTGTAGGAGAACATACAGACCCTTCACTCCATTCTCCTGTTATTTCCACTGCCTTTGCCTTGTTTCTGTTACCTGCGTGGGGTTAGAGATGGTGATTAAAATCAGCAATGTCCCAGGAAGTCTTCCAACAACTTGTGAGGGGACTTTTTCTTTTTTTTAAGAAAATCTTTCCTCTGCAAAGATGAAACTAATACAAGCACAAAATAGTTGCTTGTGGTAGTGGATGAAAATGATTGTGATTAACTTTTATTTGTTGAATTGTGTTGAATAAGGTTTTCCTGTTTAGGCTGTTGGAAGCTATCTTATTCCTCCTCCCACCTGAAATAGAAAACCAACAGAGCTGTCCCAAGGTATATTCATGATAATAGACCCGTGGCTCTTCTTGAGTGAGCGTTTATACTCTGATGTTCTTAGGGACTTTTGTTTTGGAACTCATGCATTCCAGTTACCGGGACATTGCTGAAGTTGCCGATTCTTGCAGGATTCCAGATGTTTTACGGAGTTATTTTCTGGTACCTTCACAGATGTTATTTTCTTAAGATTCCGATAGTAACAAGTCCTACTTGGAGAAGGAATTTTAGTATGTTACACAAGGTTAGATGTTAGATAACCTCAGATATTTCTCCGTACTCTGAGATTTTCTGATGAGGTGAACTTAACTTTTTTTGCAGCCTTTAAAATGAAAACAATGACCACTTACTGACTAGTGAATACATGCCCAAATTAGGACAGTCATATTAGGACTAGATTGAGTATTTAGAATGGTCTCTTGAAACAGAAAAAAATTACTCTGGGTAAGTTTGGCAATGTTGGGTGATCTAGAAAAATCACATCACACTGGTAAGGGGCTTTCCTCTGTCTGGTGCTGCTCCTACATTATTTCAATTGTTTCTTATAATAACCTAGTATTAATATACCACCACTACTAAGTAATGATAATATACATTAGTATCCCATTTTACAGATGAAAAACGGAGGCAACTATGTTGTCAGAGCCACACTCTTTGGTTCCAAGTAGTTCTCACCCTGACTCCAAATTCCAGGCATTTTCCACCCTACTAACTCTCATAGCCATTCCTCTGTTTCTGTTCCGGGGTCCATGACTCCCCCTTCCAAGCTAAAAATGGAGTCTCTTCCTGGGAAAAATGGCAGTGTTGGGTGGGGAAAATTTGTTGTGATTCTGGTAAGAAATAGGATTATGCTTCTCGTCATTATGTGTTCCCATCTGACCATTAGTGATGGGAGGGACTTTTTAGTTCCCTCATTAGTGATTATCTCCCTTAAATCATCTTCATCTTCTGCATTTCCCTTCCTCTACCTCTGAGCACATTCACCTGTTTGGTCAATGAAAGGCCCTTACCACATAGGGATCTGACTTTCCTGAGTTGCCCAGATATTACTTGTAGTTTTTCTGTTGGTGGCATCCACAGAAACGGGTTTCCTCCACCACATTGAGTTTTATACTTCGTATGAACTGCCCAACAAATTCAGGGGTGCAGATACAATGACATCTCTTTTATTTCTTTCTGAATGAAAAAATGGGCTTAGTTTGTCAGATTAGCAGGATACTCAGTATCCCCTTCTTGGGTCTCCCTTACTCCTAAATCAGTGGTGGGGAACGTTCAGCCTACAGGCCTCATATCATTTGGTCTGGCCCTGCCAAGGCATTAGGGATGAGTTAATCAAATGTTTGACCAAATAGAACAGACTAATTTTTAAGCTGATACTTTTGTATGGCCCGTGAATGATGTTATAAATATCCAAATGGCCCTTGGCAGAAAAATGGTTCCCCAAATGGATTTATACAGTACCAGTGGAGCAGGTCAGTTTGACTTCCTCATCTAAGCAGGGAGCTCTGCTTTTGTGCTCGAGTGGGGGACCCACTGTGCCTAGAATACGTGTGTTCAGCTGGAACTGCAGTGGGAACAGGGTAGACATTTTTGGTGAAGCCGGTGCTAGCACTTTGTCATTCTCTTAAAGACTTCAGGTGAGAATGGTCAGAATCTGATGGAACTAATTCATATTTCACATACATGCTGTCACAGATTTCACATGCATGCAATCATTTTAAAGAGTTGAACTAGGGACGTGCCAAAGATACATCTTCACATTAGGGGAGACAAACCATCCAGCCACTTATTTAGTGAACAGTTATTGAGCACCTGTGGCATACTAGGAGCTGTGCTCTGTGAACGGAACATAAGGGTGAAGAGATCACTCCCAGACATCCTATCTGCTCCGTAGCTCTGATTGGCTTCTTAGACTGTATATATCGTTCTTTTAAAAATATTTTTATTTTTATTGTTGACACTATTACAGATTTCCCCATTTCCCCCTAAATATCCTTCTTTTGAAGTTCACATTCTAAGCTGATGTAGAGGGAGGGAAGTCACTCCTTCCCTGAGCTCCTCCCTGAGTGTACGCCTCTTGTTTTTGTTTATAAGCTGACCTTGTGAGGTCTCCAGGGCAGGTAGTTTACTTGGGAGACAATCCCAGGAAGACACCAGTAGGGGGCATCTGTGAGAGATGAGAAAGAGGCATCCAATAGTGCTGTGACTCGCCACTTCCCACTGTGCAGGGGAGCTCGGGCGTCCTGCAGCTGGCTGAGAGCTTGTGTCCAACAGACCACATGTCGCTTTCAGTCACCGGCTGATGGCTGCTCTCAGGGGGCCTGGATTCCCAGCACTCAAGGGTGGTGGGCAAGTTGGCAGAGGGGGCTTTGGCCGAGAAGGTTCTCAGGGGCTTGTTGATGCTGTGGGTTGCCGTTGAAGGCCGGGCGGGTGTGCACGAAGATAGGAAGGCCTCATAGGCACGACAGGGCCTCAGCATCTCCTACCATCAGTCTCTGCTCTTCATCTCCCCCCACAGTCTCAGAACTGTAGACATGTTAGGAGAAAAATTGTTTTTACTGGTCCTCCAAACTTCACAGTGAAGGAAGATCCTGGGACAGTGGTTTTTCAGTGTGAAAAATGGGAATAAGAGAAATTGATGTAAGTTCAGAGTCTAAACATTCAGGCAGCAGTTTTCGATGGGGGCATTCATTTCGTTCTGTTTGTTTTCCTTTGTTTGAACCATTGTTCTTGTTTCCCAGGTTGGAAAACTTGGGCACCCACTTGTTTTGCATTTCACCATAACCTAAGACTCAGTAATGTGGAAGTCCTGAAGGGATTATTGCGAAGGCTAATCAGAAAGCCCCTGATAGGCCCTTGGCACAGAGCCTGGCATGTAGTTACAGCTTATATTGTTTTCAGCTACGTTTGTATGCTGTTGGTGTCATGCCTCTACTTGGGACTTACGGTAGCTCCCTGTTGCTCACCTTACCAACTCTGTCCTCCTCTGTCTAACATTCAAGACCTTCCCTAATCTGGCCCTACCCACTAGTGCTCAGGGAATGCCCCCAGAGCTGGTCAGGGTTTATTTGTCTCTGAGTCTCTGAACTGGCCTCACTCCTTCCAGCTCCTGCCTTTGTTCATCTCATCCCCTGACCATAGCCTTCGTCTTCCTCTCTTCACGCATTGTGGAGTCACCTGTTTCAGCCACTCTGCAACTCCCTGTGCAGGGAATATGCAATTTGTTCATTTTGTCTCCAGCAGATCTTCTTCCCCAGCAAACACCCATTGGTTATCAGAGAAAAGAATCATCACTTTTGATCCCATCCATTTTAAAACTTAGTTTGATAATCCAAACAGTTGCTTAAGATAATTGTGTCTTAGGAAAACGATGTCCATTCCTTCCTTCATGGTGTCCTCTTATTTGCCTGTGGTGGCGTGTGTGGGAAGGGGTGGCGAGCACACATCTCCCTTTTATTTCTTATGGAGGATGAGCAAACTCAGGCTCCTTAGGTCGGCTAGCCTCTGCTCTCAGGAGCTACTAGTAGGTCTCTGGCCCATTGGTACTGCTTATTCTATACAGCAGGTTCTTGGATAACACCATTTTGTTCAAAGTCGTTTTGTTGTAACATGATAACATATTTAATGTTGATGAGCTGCCCTAGGAACTTAACTCTTGTTTATATCAATTAGCCTATGGTAAACAGGGTTTTGTTATAACATTTTCCCCTTAAAGTCACAGAACCTATTGATATTGAAGACTTACTGTACCAGCAGTTGAAGGCTGTGGCTCCTATATCACATAGTCTAGTCTAGTGGTTTTCAAAGACCCATAGTAAGATACACAGACGTTGTCATGAGATTCTAGTAAGCACATAGGATATATGTAGACATGGACAGGCCATACAAAGTTTTTACTAAGTAACATGTAAAAACGGAAACATAACTTTCACAATATATTATTATTATTGCTACACTGGGAAGCACTTTGATCGCTTCTATTCTATTATTTTTTAATCCCTACCCAAGGATATGTTTATTGATTTGAGAGAGAGGGAGAGATAAAGAGGGAGAGAAATATCTATGTGAGAGAGAAACATCGATTGGTTGTCTCCCATAAGTGCCCTGACCAGGGATTAAACCCACAACCTAGGTATGTGCCCTGACTGGGAAACGAATCTTTGACCTTTCGAATCATCGTCCCTGTGAATGGGACGATGCTCCAACCAGCTGAGACCCCCACTCCACAATTAAGGCCCCACATGTTAGACATTCTCATTGTAAAATAGAAATGTTTATTCAGATTTACCCACATATTTACTACTTTCTTTCCTTAAAATACCTTCCCACATCCCTACTCCTCAGATTACTTTTCTTTTTACATTTCATTTAGTGAGTATCAATTGAGGGAAAACGATTTCGGTTATTGTTTGGTGGAAATTTTTTTTAAAATACATTTTATTGATATTTTACAGAGAGTAAGGGAGAGAGATAGAGAGTTAGAAACATCGATGAGAGAGAAACATTGATCAGCTGCCTCCTGCACATCTCCTACTGGGAATGTGCCCGCAACCCAGGTACATGCCCTTGACCGGAATCGAACCTGGGACCTTTCAGTCCGCAGGCCGACACTCTATCCACTGAGCCAAACTGGTTTCGGCTTGGTGGAAATTTTTATTTTTTCCTATTTTCTTAAAATATAGTTTTGCTAGGTATAAAAATATTTTTGTTAGGTATAAAATTCTAGTTATTTTCTCTCAGCACATTAAAGATGTTCCACTGTTTTCTGGCTTCTGCTGAGAATCCAATGTTAAGTCTAATTGTTATTTGACACTGAAGGTATTCTTTTTTCAAGATTCTTCATGGTTGCTTTTTGTCTTTGGTATATTGTAAATTTTCTAGATATGAATTTTTTTATTCTCACCAAGGATATGTTTTTATTGATTTTTGTAGAGAGGAAGAAGAGAAATAAAGATAGAGAGCTAGAGAAACATTGATGTGAGAGAGAAACATCAACCGCTTGCCTCCTGTACACCCCCAACAGGGTATAGAACCAGCAACTTAGGTATGTGCTCTGACTGGGAATCAAACCTGTGATCTCACC
This sequence comes from Myotis yumanensis, assembly GCF_028538775.1. Classification (NCBI taxonomy): domain Eukaryota; kingdom Metazoa; phylum Chordata; class Mammalia; order Chiroptera; family Vespertilionidae; genus Myotis; species Myotis yumanensis. The sequence continues at coordinate 11,656,346 of NW_027223752.1, forward strand.
CTGGCCTGGTTTGGCTCAGTGGTTAGAGTGTGGGCCGATGGACCAAAGGGTCGTGGGTTCAGTTCCCAGTCATGGGCATGTACCTTAGTTGTAAGTTTGATATCTCGGCCTAGGTCAGGGTGTGTGTGGGAGGCAACCAATCAATGTGACTCTCTCACATCGATGTGACCTTTTTGTGTACAGGGCAGTGCTCCCACCAAGCCACACATCCAGGGCATGAATTTCTTTATTATTATTATTATTTTTGCCTTGGGATGTGTGTGTGTGTGTGTGTGTGATTTTGTGGATTGCTTTTTTCACTACTTTTGGAAAATTCTCAGAATTTGTCCCTGTTCTGTACACTTCTCTTTTACTTTTGAATTTCAGATGAGGTATATGTTAGATTTTAGTTCTCTTTTTTATGTTTTAATCTCATTTTCATGTTTTCTGTCTCTATATCTTTATGTGCTATAGTCTAGGTAATTTTTTTGTCTTCTTCATTTCCTGTATCTACTCTGTTTAAGCCTGTTTGCAATTTATCTATTTATTTATTGTTAATCCTCACCCGAGGATATTTTTTCCATTGACTTTTAGAAAGAGTAGAAGGGAGGGAGGGAAGGCGCAGATAGAGGAGGTAGACAGAGAGAGAGAGAGAAAGAGAGAGAGAGAGAAACATTGATGTTCGAGGTTGATTAGTTGCCTCCTGTACGTACCCTGACTGGGGATTGAACCTGCAACCTGGGTATGTGCCCTGACTAGAAATTGAAACTGCCACCTTTTGGTGTATAGAACAATGCTCCATCCAACCAACGGAACCACACCAGCCAGGGCACAATGTTTCATTTTTAATTTATGTTGCTTTTGGGCTTAGTAAATGAGAATGACATATGGAACTGAGTTAAATTGTTGGCATCATGGTTTGTTTTCTTTTCATTGAGTGGTTTTCTTTCTCGACTACACTGTGTTGTGGATGGGAAAAATCCCATAATAGATTACTAACGTCTTAGTAGCTAATCTATTATCCACCTGCTCAGATGCAAACACAGTACATGTGGAAAATTACTTTATATGCCGATAAAGCCCATGTTTTGGAAAAATGTTGTGCTGTTTATATACAAAACATTGTTTTGAACCAAGCCATCTAAAATATGCAGATGAATCACAGGGAGTTGTATCTTGGATAGGATCATCAAAATTCCAGAAATGGTCAGGCTACAAAGTACAAGATGTGGTGAGTCTATATTTAGGTATCGACCATGTTTTGTTTGCGCATCTCCTTGGGCTTAGCTCTGGCATTGGTCAGAGAATAGCTCTCCAGCCCGAGGCTTTCACTCTAGATCAGCATTTTCCGACCTCTTTCATCTCAGGGCACACATAGATTAATTACTAAAATTCTGTGGCACACCAAAACGCTTTTTGCTGATCTAACAAAAATAGGTATAATTTTGATTCATTCACAGGGGACAGCTACTGTGTGTTGGCTGTTGTCATTTTTTATTTTTAATCCTCACCCGGGAACATTTTTCCATTGATTTTGAGAGAGAGGGAAAGACAGAGAGAAACATCAATGTGAGAGAAACACATCGATTGATTGCCTCCTGCATGAGCCCCAACCAGGGCTGGGGCCGGGAAGGAGCCTGCAACTGAGGTATGTGCCCTTGACCAGAATCAAACCCGGGGCCCTTCGGTCAACAGACTGACGCTCTATCTACTGAGCCAAACTAGCTAGGACTGTCATTTTTCAATATGACAATCTAAGGGAAAAGAGGTCAGTGCCCTCTATTTAGTCAGGGATTGCATGTTTTGGGAATTCTTGTGCTGGTTGAAAATTGCCGCTCCAGATGACGACTCAGGTGGCCAGTCTAGCTCCTCAAGAGCCAAGACAGAAAAGCTCTCCACTTGTTATGTTGTTTCCTTCATGGAACAGGGCATAGGATTTCTGACAGATGAGAGTAGGGTACAGCATTTCTAATAAAATAGATCAAGTTCAGGAGGAACAGTACACAGTGCTCTTTCTGGAAATTATATTAACTTTCTTCTCAACATGAAGGCGTCTCTCTTACCTTTTAAGAAACATTTTTCTCTTGTTTAGAAACGTTTCCAAAGTTACTCTTTTGGAGGTACCAAGTCTCAGCCTAGGACTTTAATGAGATACAGAGTCCAGGAACTAGCAGGTTGCTTGGAAGAGTTAACTCCCTCTATCGATACAGTGAACTACTGAATGGTTTCTTCCCCCATTGAGCCAGGGCTCATTCTACCCTAAATGCCAAATATTCAGTCACCACAAGGGGAAGAGACAAGACTTCCATGTTCTTGATGTGGCCAATGTGATTTTGAAGTTAATTTGTATTTTTTAAGCAAAGTATTCCCTGCATTATTATTGGGGAGACCATATATCCTGACTTGTGATAGTTTTGGTTTATGCCCACCGCTCCACTGTTGTTATTCACAGTGAGTGCCTCCTTTAATTTTTCAAAAGTGTCCTGGTGTGTGTGATTGTCATCACCGCGCTTACAGTGGTAGTCAATGTGTCTATCCAGAGTAGATCAGCTTTGTTCAGACCAACTGTTGCTGAGAATAGCTGCATACAGTGAAAATGAAAATAAAACGTCAGTTTGGAAGCATTGGCGAGGCATCAAGGCAATGAGGAGTTGCAGAACCAAGATTTGAGAGGAGGAAAGGCCTAACTGGAGAGCCTGGCTTCTGGATCTTATTCTTGAGATAACTGTCAATTCTGAAAGTGGTGGCTAAGAAACTTAGCAGAAGTTTCAACAAACTCATGGTATTGGCAGCATGGTAATTGTATTCAGGACCTGCCAAAAAGCAGAAGCCCTAATAAACAACTGAGACTTCCATTTGGAACCCTAAGTCAAGATGAACCAGAAATAGAAAAATTCTCAGAGGGACTGAAGCCAAAAATCAAATATTTTCAGATTAGTGTCCCCAGCTGAAGTGCCTGCCAAAAGCCTCTTGGGAGAAAAACACATCTTGTTATCACTAGAGGTTTTCACGTACTATATCTGTCACCCAATGAAAATGACGAGAGATGAGTAAAAACAAAGAAAAATATTGACAAATGAGATACACCTTATAAGGATTCAGATGGTGGATTTAATCATATATGGTCTCTAAAATAACTGTGACGAATATATTCAAAGAATTAGAAGATAAGATTTAAAAATTTGCCATAGAACTGAAAATTATAAGCAAGAACTAGGTTGGAAAAATACAGATTAACTTTTTAGGGTGATGGAAATTATCTAAGAATGCACAATTGAATTAATATACTGAAACCATTGAGTGTATTTATAGTAGGTGAATTTTATGGTGTGGAAATTATACTTTAATAAAGCTGTGAGTTAAATGGAGTAGATGCAGTTGAAGAGTTAATGAACTAGAACATAGGACAGAAGAAAATACCCAAAATAAAGCATGGAGAGGCAAAATAATAGAAAATAAATACAGGATTTTGAAAGACATGTAAAGTATGGTGGAAACTCTTAATATAAATGTCATGAGTTTCAGTAGGAGAGGAGAAAAATGGAACAGAAAAAACAATTGGGAAAAATGGCTGAGAATTTTCAAAAACTAACAAATGACCAAAGCCACAGAATTAAGAAGTCCTATGACACCAAGCAGGTCAATACAAAGAAACTTCACCTGTAAACAGGATAGTAAGTTTTCTGAAAACAAAAACAAAGAGAAAAGCTGAAAAGCAGTCAAGCCTGGAGGAGTGGGTACGTTTGGCCTTCAAAGGAGCAACAATAAGATTGACAACTTACTCTTCAACTCAAATAGCAGACTTCCGAAGGAGATGGAACAATATCTTCAAATTGCTAAAAGAAAACAACTGTTAACTATGAATTCTATCTCTGCCTAAAAGATTCCTCAAAAATGAAGAAAGGTAAACACTTTTTATTATCATGAGCAGATTTGTACTAAAGGAAATACTTAAGGGCATCATTTGTACAGAAGAAAAAGTATTCCAGATCAAAACTCAGAGATGTAGGAAGGCATGAAGAGCAATAGAAATAATAATTATATAGTTAAATATAAGTAAATATTGACTGTATAAAATAATTATCTCCTATGGACTTTAAAATATATATAGCGAATAGAGTATATGTTCAAACTGGAACTTAATCTGGAGAGATTAATGAAGTGAAATTGTTCTAAAGTCCTTAAATTGTCTAGGATCTAATAAACTAATTTGTATTAGCTATTTATAAGTCAATGATGCATGTTTTAAACTCTGGAATATATATAGTTTTTTAATCCTCACCCGAGGCTATGTTCTCCATTCATTTAGAGAGAGGAGTGAGGGAGAGATGGAAGAAGGGAGGGAAGTAGGGAGAGAGAGAAAGAGAGAGAAAGAGAGATTAAGGAACTCATTTCCAGCCCAGCCGGTGTGGTTCCGTGGTTGAGCGTCCCATCTATGAACCAGAAGGTCACAGTTCGATTCCCAGTCAGGGCACATGCCCTTAGTCCCGAGTGTGGGGCGTGCGGGAGGCAACTGATCAAGGATTCTCTCTCATCATTGCTGTTTCTATCCCTCTTCCTCTCTCTGAAATCAATTAAAAAAACATTTAAAAACAAACAAACAACTGGAAGTTTGTACTTCTTAATCCTTTCGCTTTTCTGCCCATCCCTCTGGCAACCATCAGTTTGTTCTGTATATATATATATGTTTTGTTTGTTTCTGTTTTGTTTTATTTGTTTGCGATACACTTTTAAAAAAGAGCATTCTGGCTACTATGTGGAGAACGGAAGCAGACAGACCAGTTGAACGGTATGAGTGTGGGAGAGAAGGGGCTTGGCTAGAGTGGTAAAATGGAGTGGTGGGAATAGAAGGATTTAGGATGTACTTTAGAAGTAAAGCTGATGTATAGAAAGTGTAGGGTGAGGGGGAAAGGAGCAACGGAGAATTATTTTAGGATTTTAGAAGGCAGTGTCATTTCCTGAGATTGGAAAGACGTGGAGCGGGGAGGTGGCGATCAGGAGCTGTGTTTGGAGAGCCTGACTGAAATGCCTGTTGGGATGTCAGGAGGCAGCTGGGTTATTTACATCTAGAGTTGGGCGTGAGTGAAGAGTCATTGGCACGAAGATGGTGTCTACAGGTGTCAGTGGGTAAGATTATTCAGACAGAGAGGGCAGAGAAGAGGGCCCAAGTGAGAGCCCTGAGCACTAAAATATAGAGGCTGGACCAAGAAAACATGCCTGGGAAAAATCACTGAGAAGGAGATTTCATTGACGTTAAAGGAGATTTGGGCATGTGGTGTCACAGAAGCCAAAAGAATCTCATTGATCAGCTAACGATGGCCCCACAGTACACACTCAGGGAGAGTCAGTTTTCCCGTAATGTAAACAGTATCGTTCATTGATTGTAGGTCTTTTAAGGGATGTAATTTTACTTTTTGTCCCAGCATAGATTTAATTGCAATGGCATTTTTTTTTGCCTGTTTCATAATGTCTTTCAAGGCTGAAATACGGGGCCCTGAGAGTCCTGGGCTGGTCTCTCCACCAGCCTGCAGATCCTCCAAGTAAAGATTTCTCTTTTTCTGCCCTAAGTTCACATGATTTAATTTGTCTGAGTAACCTGCTGCCGTCATAGGTTTTCGTAGAGGCCTGACATCTAACAGAGTAATTAATGCTTTAGGCTTTTCGGACCTGTTTCAGGTTTTTATTAATCGCCATTGTGATTGCACGTATGAATTATGAAGGAGTTATTTTTGGCAGTTGGATTTCCTACTCAGAAAAATTTCCATATTTGTTCGTTGTGAACTGATTGCCCCGAGAAGAATGAAAATGGAGACTGTTCCATGGGTCCTCTGCAGACATTTCAAATTACCCAGGGTGAGGCTTAGCTCATAGTAAACAGAAGTGTGAGCTGTTCCAGGCTGATAGTGAAGTGCTCTCTCTGTAAGTTAGAGATGCTCTAGCACCGCCCCGAATATGTGGATTTTGTGAACTGTTTGAAGAGGTGCGAGCCTCAGAAGAAATTTGTAGGTTGTCTATGATTCCTGCCATCGGAGGAATCCCACCTAGGACCTTCATGGTTGGTGTGCTGTTGTTTTGGGAGTTTTCCAGGAGACGGAGGTATCCAAGTAACTGGAAGAAATAATTCCTTCTAATTTTTAAAAATATATTTTTTATTGATTTCAGAGAGGAAGGGAGAGGGAGAAAGAAACAGAAACATCAGTGATGAAAGAGAATCATTGATCGGCTGCCTCCTGCACACCCCGCACTGGGGATCGAGCCCTCAAACCCAGGCATGTGCCCTGACTGGGAATCGAACCTTTATCTCCTGGTTCATAGGTCGATGCTCAGCCACGGAGCCACACAGGCCGGGCTGTTCCTTCTAATTTTATTTAGGGAAACCATCATGGATTTTCAAAATTTTGAGATCAGTATAGGAAGAAGGAATGGGATGGGTGGTATCTAGTCCTTAAAATTCAATCTCAAGTGTGAAAACTAAAACACTGACTGTTTTCTGTGAAACTCCTCCCGTTAAGGCATCCGCTCACCCCAGACATTGGCAGGTTTTCTGCATAATTGTGACTGTTGTACCTGCAGGTGGGTCCTGCTCGCCACTTCCCTTGGCCTAGGGGGAAATGTAGATTTCTGCTGTATTATAGGACCTTTTACTCCGTGCCTTTTACTTTGACAAGAGACTTGCTGCTTTACTGGGAGCAGGGCTCTTTGTGATGATTAGAGTGATTTTCCGTGATTCTGCCCATACTTGGGGAAGATTTTGGAGACTACAAATAAAAGACAAAGTGGTTATATCAGTGTATGGATGGAGGCAGCCGCTCTGCTAGTATGCAGTGCCTTGCCTGTTGAGTGAAAATACCTGTTATTGCTCTCGCTGCCATTTTTACTCTTCCTGAGTGGCCAGTTGGGGATGAGGGGTGGGGGAAGGAGCTGGGTTGGGCGGGAGGAAGTCCATTTGCAAAGTCAATCGCGGAAGTGTTCAGGCAGAGCAGCAGACATCGGATCTGCGTTCTGTATAGATAAGGGGAGGATTTGATACCCAGCAGATGGGCCGCCCCGCTAATGCTAGGGAAGCTTGCTGTGGCAGACTATGCACTTCTAATCTGATGGTATTTTCATCTTAATGTACTTGCAACCTGCTTTTTTTTTTTTGGTAGGTAACAGCATTTCTGACAAAGGTGATAAATTCGCTAAAGCTTAACATTCAGACTCTCCTCATTTGAGTGTTATGTAATTATATATATATATATATATAGGCTCAAAGGTCCCAATCTTAACAAATTCCCTTCACAGGAGTACCGTTTGAGAGCCCATTCTCTCATTAATTTTATTTGACATTTATGTCAACATTACATTCCTAGCCTAAAAGGAGAAATCACATGTGTACGCAGGGGTGTATTTTAGAGTGGAGTATTTAGTTTGGCAGTGAAAGGCAGCCAGCTAAGTCTGCTAAAGGGAAATTTTCTAAATTAGTTGATAGAAAGTGGTCTTAAAGCACGAAATCCAAATTGTGCTACAAAGTGCTAAATGCTGGCACACATGGCCATTTTGATATTTGTAACTTTTTTTTTTTCCTCCAGGGCTCCCAGAGTTGACTTAAAATGGTGTCTGGAAATTTAACTTGGGAGCCATCAGAGGCGAGCGAAAGGGACCAAGGATGGGTCGCTGTGGTGTCAGGAGTGGCAGTCACTAATGTGAGACCTGGTGCAAAAGTCAGCCCTGATCCCTCTCCCGCTTGCAGTGACTTCAGAGCCAGGAGTTGATCGGTTATGCACGCAGCGTCCCGTTGGTTCCCAGTTCTGCTGAATGAAGAGTTTCACGAAGCTGCCTTGGAAGTGGGAGGGCAGTTGGGAGCCCCTTCCGAGCATCGTGAACTGCATTACTTCTCTGACCGGTTGATCACGTGGCCAAGGCATTGCTTAGCGCTTCCAAAAGGAGACAGAGGGTGGTCTGGGGTCATTAGCCCTGAGCAGGGAACAACTGTGAGAGAACATTGCTGTCCTCTGAGCTCGGTGTCTAGGTTGAATTTTGAATCGGTGGGTGCCACCAGAGAAAAAAGGAGCTGCCCCTAAGCAGGATCCAAGGCCTGAACGTGGCAGTTTTGGTTCCGGAATGCTGACTGTCACATATTTTGTGGTTTGTGTCTTCTCGAGCTGTGCTTTGTGCTTGGCTATAAGGATGAATTGCAGACTGGGATTTTTTTTTTTTTTTTTTCAGAGAGCTCATGAGCATTAGAGAAGACCGGCCTTTGGCATTCCAGCATTCACCCTTCTCCACCATGGCCTCCCAGCTCTGCCAGGGCATGATCCCAAACAAACATTTCAGTTCCCTCCATGCTGTCTTCATGGTGGCTCTGAAGGGTCAAATGGTTGGTGACCAGCAGGCCTGCGAGCCTGTCCAGATGGCAAGGTCCCTCCACGGTCCCCACTAGAGGGATTTTAACGGGGACCCTCTGGAGTCTCGATCTCCTCGGGTCCCCTGGGTGGGCGGCCACTGCATGTCTCTGAGAGTTAGGAGTGTTACCAGGGAAGATGAGGTGGAGGACGCTTGTAGTTTACGAAGGAGAAACTGTGTGTCTGGGTTGGCCTCGTCATCAGCATCAGCTTAGACAACTTTGCTCTCCGCACCTCAGTTTGGCTTTGAGGATGTTGTGATTTTCTTACTTGTCTCCTCTGTGTAAGCTCTGGCTGGCCTTTCGAGGTGCATTTGTGCACAGAATAATCTCTGGTGGTGGTGGTGATGGTGGTGGTGGTGTATGTGTGGGAGGGGGTGTTTTATATCAGAGTGCTGGTATATCCTTTCAGCCCCCTTAAAGGCACTACAGGTAGAACTAAGAAATTCATAGTTTTCTGGCTGTCAGGGCAGTTCTGGATTTCAGAGGGAAGAGATTTTGAGAGTGGGAGAGGCCCTGAAGGTCTGGGCCATCTTTGCACATATAGATAAGCCCAGCGAGGTTCTGATCGTGCAAGGGGGTAGGAATGCCTTTGCCGAGAGCTGATAAGAGTCATGTTCCAGCACCCTAGAATGGAAGGGATCTTCAAGACTGTGGAATCACACCCGGGCCATAGGCCCAGGATGGCAGAGCTGGGACTGCAGCTAGGTCCCTCCAGCCCTGAGTTCATTATCCCCTCGAGGCTTTCTGGGTAGAAGGTGATTACAGGCACTTATGGATTTCTCTCTTTCTTTCTTTCTTTCTTTCTTTCTTTCTTTCTTTCTTTCTTTCTTTCTCTCTTTCTCTCTTTCTCTCTTTCTCTCTTTCTCTCTTTCTCTCTTTCTCTCTTTCTCTCTTTCTCTCTTTCCCTCTTTCCCTCTTTCCCTCTTTCCCTCTTTCCCTCTTTCCCTCTTTCCCTCTTTCCCTCTTTCCCTCTTTCCCTCTTTCCCTCTTTCCCTCTTTCCCTCTTTCCCTTTTTCTCTCTCTCTATCCCTCCCTCCCTCCCTCCCTCCCTTCCTCCCTCCCTCCCTCCCTCCCTCCCTCCCTCCTGCCTTCCTTCCTTCCTTCCTTCCTTCCTTCCTTCCTTCCTTCCTTCCTTCCTTTCTTCCTTTCTTCCTTCCTTCCTCTCTATCTCTATCTCTATCTCTATCTCTATCTCTGTCTCTATCTCTATCTCTCTCATCTCTCTCATCTCATCTCTCTCATCTCTCCCTGCCAGCCACTAAACGTATCCATTCCAGGTCTTTATCAACCCCAAAGAAGACCTAAAACCTTACTAGGGAGGTGTTTACCATGGGACTAATCTGTCCTTGTTGAGGCCATGCCTCCATTTTAAACTTGGTTAAATGAACGACCATTACCTTAGATACATCCCATTTTTCTGGAATTTTTGCTGCTGCCTCCAGCTGCCCATGGGGTCTTAGTCCATTCAGGCTGCTGTAATAATACCACAGACTGGGTGGCTTAGAAACAGCAGGAGTTTATTTCTCACTGCGTGGAGACGGAAGTCCTGAGATCAAGGTGCCAGCATGGTGGGCTGAGGGCCCTCTTCCAGGCCACAGACCTCTTGTTGAATCCTCACCTGGCGGAAAGGGGTCTCCTTCATAAGGGCACTAATCCCATTCATGAGGGCTCCATCCTTGTGACCTAATCACCTTGCAGAGGCCCCACCTCCTAACACCATCACATTGGGGGTTAGGATTCCAATGTGTGAATTTTGAAGGGGACACAAACACTCAGACCACAGTAAGGGGTGACACTTTTCAGCCAGGAAGAGGGTCTTCTCTGGAGGGGAGTGAATGATTGGGTGGGGGCTGCAGGGAGAGTGGCTCAGATCAACAGCAATTGCTATGAGTAACCATGGAGATACTTCCCTCTGCCTCGTGTCCCCTTAAGAACAACTCCTCTTTGCTACTTAAGACCTTGCTTTATACAGATGCCCCCACTTCCTGTAGCCTTGCCCCAGCATGGAGAGCGTGTCAGACGGGCCTGTAGTTCTTGCCCCCCAGTACCTGTCCACATGGCATCGGTCTCATTGCTTGGCCCAGGAATGGTGTGTGGATATATCCGTGCTGTGTGAGGGGGGGCTCCCTCCCTTTCTTCTCCGGTGCAATTTAGAAACTGCCAGTGGACTGGATGGAGGGCCCAGTCGCTTCTTTAACGAAATATTCGGAGAGCAACAAGTGCAGCTGGTTTTCCCTAAATGCAGCTTTATTGGCATCTGGCTTCTTGTAATATACTTTTAATATACTATGGATGCTGTCTCTGAGTAAATCAGCAGGTATGTTTTGAAATTAAATATTTGCTAAGGGCTAGGTTCTCCTGGTGTTCAATTATTGATAACGAATTTCACAGACACTGTCTGAGACTTGATGATATATGATCTTCGAGTGACCTGCCATTTATTAGACTTTATCTGCCCATGAAATCCATTTCCAATTCAGACCATATCTACTGTGGGGATTGCTTGCCAGAAATCTATTCCCAGGTTTCTCCTTATTTCAGTGAAATATCTCTGTCTCAGCACCTTTCCCAAGGTGGCTGATCTAATCGGGGCCCAATCACTTATCGCTTCTCATTTCCTTTGGCAGGTCTGTCAAACTGGGAAGTGTGCAGTCTGGAGCCATAGGGACCCGCCCCCTTTGCCCTTTTCCTGTAGAGCTGATGGTTGGAAGATAGGAACTCGCCAAACCAGAGCCGGGCTGGGCTTTGCTTTAGGGTCCGAAAAACGGAAGTGGCCTCCTGCCTTTCCCTATGTCAGGCACCTTTCCTGGAAGAGCAGGGCTCCGTGACCCTGAGCCATTAGAGCTCAATTGCATGGCATGGAAGGCCGCTTGGCCCTTGAGCCCTTTTCGGCTCCCCCTTCCTCTTAGACTTCGAAGCAGACAGGTGTGTGCTTCTGGCTGCTGCCAGGGCCAGCTGGCAGGACCACTCTAATGTGTCATCGCAGAAATAAAATTTGTCACCTCTGTGTTCTCAACCTTCGCTCTTTCATGTTTAACCAGCACTCCGAATCTTTATAAACACATCCAGGTTTCTATTTTTGTTTCCTAATTAATTCAGAAAAGGAGAAGACACTGCTAATGATAGAAAAGAGAGGAGGGGCACAGGTAGGACTGAGGATGGCTTTTGTTGTTCAGTTACATGAGGTAATTGAATGAATACGGGTGCCCACACGTTGAGAAATTACCCGGGACCTGCCAATCCCTTGGTGATTCTTGGGCTGTCCTGGAACTGGTCAGAATTTATGAACAAGGCTACATTGATCAAATGTGAAGGCAAGCTTTTCTTCTTATACTAATGGACAGTGATACCTCATTTTCCCAGCCACCAAGGAGAATAAGAATTTCCACATATGTTATTATTTTTTTAAATTATTTAAAATGTATTCTTTTTAGCACTACTTAAATTAATTCTCTGAGTACATTAAACCTAATTTAACCTTTGTCTTGATGATTCAAAATCATCTTTATAAATATCTGGAGCTGTGCACTTTCATGATTGCAGAATCTTAACAGACTCAGGGTGTAGTGTTTTAATTAAATGAGCATTTCCTCCATCCCATTGTTACCAAGAATGCTAAAATAATAGGCATGAAATAATGGAAAGAGTTCTAAATTTGGAGTAAAAACTCTGGTTCTCATTTCAGTTTCATCGTTAATTAGCTGTTTGCCCTTCAGCAAGTCTCTTAACCTCTCTGAGAATTTATTTCTTTGTCTATAAAACTGGAGGATTGGACTATAATGTTCCCCAGGTTGTTTAGATGGCTTACATTTTATTAGAGGCTTGCTGCACGAAATTTGTGCATGGGGGGGGGGGGGGTGTCCCTCAGCCCCGTGTGCACCCTCTCCAATCTGGGATCCCTCTCACAATCCAGGACTGCTGGCTCCCAACCGCTCGCCTGCCTGCCTGCCTGATTGCCCCTAACCAGTGGTTCTCAACCTGTGGGTCGTGACCATTGGAAAACACATACAGCATATCAGATATTTACATTATGATTCATAACAGTAGCACAATTACTTATGAAGTAGCAATGAAAATAATTTTATGGTTGGGGGTCACCACAACATGAGGAACTGTATTAAAGGGTTGCGGCATTAGGAAGGTTGAGAACCACTGCAACCGCTTCTGCCTGCCAGCCTCATCAGCCCCTAACCACTCTCTTGCCAGCCTGATCGACGCCTAACTGCTCCCCTGCTGGCCTGATTGCCCTTAACTGCCCTCCCCTGCCGGCCTGATCACCCCCAACTGCCCTCCCCTGCTGGCCCGGTCACCCCTAACTTTCCTCCCTTGCCAGCCTGATCACCCCTAACTGCCCTCCCCTGCCAGCCCGATTGCCCCTAACTGCCCTCCCCTGCAGGCCTGGTCACCCCTAACTGCCCTCCCCTGCAGGCCTGGTTGCCCCCGACTGCCCTCCCCTGCAGGCCTGGTCCCTCCCAGCTGCCCTCCCCTGCAGGCCTGGTTGCCCCCAACTGCCCTCCTCTGCTTGCCCGGTCACCCCTAACTGCCCTCTCCTGCCAGCCATCTTGTGACCACATGGGTGTGGCCATATTGTGTGTTGGAGTGATGGTCAATTTGCATATTATCGATTTATTATATAGGATTTATTATATAGGATGAAGGGCCATGCTGCTCTGCAATGCCAGCTGTCCTGAAGGCTTTGAAGGCTAGGATTGTTTCTTTATGATATGGCCCCAGGTTGTTCAGATTTTCTAGATATTGTGTTGGCATTGAAGTTTTTCTCTATATCATGGGTTGCACACTATGATCTCTGGGCCAAATTCAACCCACCACCTGTTTTTGTGAGTAAAGTTTTATTGAAATGCAGGCCCACTCATTGTTTGCATAATGTTGCTGGCTGCTTTAGAGCAAAGGTGGCTGAGTGGAGTAGTCAGTTCCTTAGAGAAGGTGCGAGTCAGAATGCCTAAGATAATCACCATCTGGTCTCTTTATCTTTACAGGAAAAGTTTACCAACTCTGCTGTATTTTCATTTGTTTATTTTCTTCACTCTCAGTCTGCCACTTTTCCAGGAACCCGTTTTAATGTACCACATCTACCTGACTAGAGGCTAAAGAACCAGACAACACAGCTCATTAGAATGAAGTTCAAAGGGAAGGTCAGTAGGTCCTGAGCAGAAGTTGGAGGGGACAGTCTTTGACCACAGTGCCGAGTGCAGGGGCTTTTTTAGCTGCCTCGAGGTCCTTCTTTCTCATTTGGGTTTCTGAGTAGTTATTCTATGTAGCTGAAGCCTCACCATTATGTGAAATTTCTAGAAATGGTTGCTTTTATTTCGTTGACTGTGGTTACGGATTTGCCATAAAATCTGCTTCCTGCCACTTCATACCTGTGGTGTGGCTCTCGGGTTGGGCCCGATGCACTGGAGCACACTGACCTTGAGATTTAGATCCTCTCAGCTGCCCAGGTCTGTATGACCCGAGGCCGTCCCCTTACTCCCCCTAGCCTGTTTCTTCTGTAAAATGGGAAGGACACTAAAGTCATCATAGAGTGTGCTGCAAGGGATATCAGGTTTCAGCTCCGCGCTTCAGCTGCCCTCCCCATCACCTGGATGCAGCAGATGTGAAACTGCTATGCCAAATTCGAGAAAATAAAATGGGTCACAAGCCATGGTGGGCAAGATCACGGTGCCTTCACACTTACCAGGTGACTCCACCATTTCCTCTCCTCTGTGTGGCCAGGTAAGTAAGTCTTGCCGGAACCCTGCATTGACTCAGCTCATGGTAAAGTCAGACTTGGATTCCTGTTAGGCCCTGTGCCTGTGTTCAGCTCCTGGGAGGTAAGGGGAGGAGTTAGGGTGAGGGGCAAGTTGCAGACATTCATGGGACCCTTGTCTTAACAGCATCACCCCCAGTTCCTATCTGTTACAGATGATGGTGCTGTTTTGTGGGCATGGATCTGAGACGCGAGTTATGTCTAGATGTGGTGTAGATGACTGCCTCCCTCTCTGGCCTATAAGTTCCTTCAAGGCAGGAACTGTTTTTTAATTTTAGTTCCAAATCTCCATCGACTAGAACAACGTCTGGCTTCAACAAATACATGTTGAATTGATTTGTCAGGACCAATGTTTTCTGGCGGCATACAGGTTTCTTTGAGGTTTCTCTGTTAACTCTGTGTCTAGGTAGACCTCTGTAGTAGTCATCTATTTTAAATTTGTTCCCCGTCCAGTGCTCAGTGGGGAAACACAGCCACCTCATGGAGGGGGAGTGGCCCTTCCTTTAGGATGTAGAAATAGAAGGCAGGCAACCCCTGCGGCTACAGTGGAGCGGGGCTAAAATCTTAGTGGGAAATCTCGCCTGAGCCTGCTGCTCACCCATGGTCACCGCGGCTTTCCACCACCTCCTTCCCCTCTGTGACCCTGAGGCTGGCCCCCACTTCTCACCTCATTTCTTTTGCTCCCCTGCTGTCGGTGGGTCATGTAGGTCAGATGGTGGGAACCGACAACAAGGCTAACATACAACTCCACTTGAAGCTTGTCTAAGAAAGGGCCAGACTGTACAGCATGGTGACTACAGGTAACAGTCCTGCATTGCATTGAAAGTGACTAAGGGAATATATCTTAAAAGTTTTCATCAAGAAAAACTTTTGTAACTATGTATGTTGACGGATATTAACTAGACTTACTGTGGTGATCATGTAGCAATATGTACAAATATCACATCATTATGTTGTGCACATGAAACTCATATAATGTTATATGTCAATTATACCTCAATTTAAACAAGAAAGAGCCAAATCATTTTTTATCCAAACCACATATAAAGACATACACGATCTTGGGACATGAATGACAAACACTAGATTCATTCTTTTTAAAAAATATTGAATCTGATTTGTGTCAGGCAGTATGTTAGTTGTTGTGGTAACAGTAGTAAAAAGGACAGAGGAGGCCCTTACCAGCAAGGAATTGATATGTAATTAACAAGTAAACGAACAAGTGAAACCATTGAAACTTGTGATGTGAAGCAATGAAGGACATAAATGTTAGGGGCCAGCTCTGAGGAGGTGACATGTGCAGAATCTTAAAAATCTGGGAGCTCCTGCCTGGCTGACGTGGCTCAGTGGTTGTGTGTTGGTTAACCCATAAACCAAGAGGTCACTGGTTTCATTCCCAGTCAGGGCACATGCCTGGGTTGTGGGCTCAATCCCCAGTTGGGGGTATGTAGGAGGCAGCCAATCAATGATGTTTCTCTCTCATTGATATTTCTATCGCTCTATCCCTCCTATCTCCCTCTCTAAAAATACAAAACAAAACAAAAAAACCACACACATTTAAAAAAAACTCTAAGAGCTCCCCATGCAGATGTGGGAAAGAGAGCTTCCTGGCTGAGGGAACAGCATGTGCAAAGACCCTGAGGCTGATGTAGGGAACCTGCTTGTTTGTGGGATTGGAGCAGCGTGAACGCCTGGGAGAGTGTGGCCGGGGTGGAGGCCCAGGAGGCAGTAAGGGGCAGGTTGGTGGAAGAGGCTGGCTTTATTCTAGCTGCTGTGGGAAGTTTCAGGCATGAGAATGGCATGGAGAGGTTTCTATTTCGAGCATCCCTTTTGGTGTTGTCATAGAATGGTTCTGAGGGGACCATGAGTGCAGTCCTGGCGACCAGACAGAGAAGTCCCTGGTGCAGATAAAGTCAGGAAGAGAACTTTCTAGTTCATTAGAATGGAAGTGGGGAGGGACAAGGAGGTCCTGGGATCCAAGAGGTGGCATTTATTAAAATAGGAGAAATTGGGGGCGCTGGTGGGAGGACAGGTTTTTGGGGAAAGTAGAAAGTCCAACGCACCCTTTGGAGCTGGTTCCCCTTTCCTGTCCTTGCCACTCAAGAATTGTCACTCTGATAAACAACAGGTTTTGTTCTTTTTTTCTCTGTTAATCCTCACCCGAGGATATTTTTCCAATGATTTTTAGGGAGAGCGGAAGAGAGAGGGAAAGACAGAGAGAAACATCCATGTGAGAGAAACACATCTATCGGTTGCCTCCTGCATGAGCCCTGATGGTGGCCTGCGGCAGGGAGGAGTCTGCAACCAAGATATTTGCCCTTGGCTGGAATCGAACCCAGGACCCTTTGGTCCACAGGCCCATGCTCTATCCACTGAGCCAAACTGGGTAGGGCAACAGAGTTTGTTCTTATAAGTGCATGTTCCCTGGGTATCACTTTGTTACCTAGGTTTGTATCGTGTGGCACTCACAGGAGCTAACATTAACCACTGGCTTACAGTAGATGCTCCATAAATCATTGTTGAGCACCGAGCATCCCCAACTTGTTTGAAGAGCTCAACTCCAAAGCAGCAAAAAGGAACTGTGGTTAAGAGGGGAGAGAGGCGAATGCAGAGGGTTTATTTTGTGTGTGTGGTGTTGAGGGTGAAATGGCTACATTTCTAAAAAGAAACTTTAGATCGGGGTGGGGCATGTCTGGCCCGCGGGCCAAATAAAGCCCGAGAAATCATTTGGTCTGGCCCTCCCAAGGCAACCGCAGGTGGGACTCGAACTTCAATAAATCTAGGGGCTGTTTTCATAGCAACATTAATTTATATTAAGTGAATTATAGTAAGTAAATGATGTTATCAATACCCAAATTTGGCAGGAAAAAGGTTCCCCACTCCTGCTCTAGATGATTGAGAGGAAGAAATGAAAGAGAGGATAGTTTTAGGGAACACACCTAGATGTCTGGCCCTTGTGCCACCTTTCTTGACCTCTGTACTTGTAACCTTGGGTCCAATATCAGGTGGAGTCAGGGTCACATAAACACACCTGTCTTCTTTTTTCCTTTCCATTTATCCTCTCTCTGCCCTGCTCTCTTCATATATATATGTATGTGTGTGTGTGTGTGTGTGTGTGTGTGTGTGTATGTTATTTTTTATTGATTTCAGAGAGGAAGGGAGAGGGAGAGAGAGAGAGAAACATCAATGATGAAAGAGAATCATCAATCAGCTGCCTCCTACACACCCCACACTGGGGATTGAGCTCACAATCCAGGCATGTGCCCTGACTGGGAATTGAACCGTGACCTCCTGGTTCATAGGTCGACACTCAACCACTGAACCACACCAGCTGGACTGCCCTGCTCTCTTATTCCCACCTTGGCGGGGGGGGGGGGGGGGGGGGGCGCGGCGGGGAGAAGCAAGGTAATGGGGTGGAGTAGGAGAGCAAAGCCACGTGGGATGTCATAGGGGCAGGGGACATGGTTTGAAATACGTAGTAGCTGCTGTCACACACAAATATGAATGCATCGTGAATAATTTCATCTCCCAAAACCCAGCACAGTGAGCACCATTTCCACACCATGGTCTCCGTGTTTGGGAGGATGGAAGCCGGTTAGAGTGATACCACTTATTAACTGAAAAGTGCATCTCTGGGATATGTCCCATGTCCCGTGTCCCGAACTCGTCATTTCTGACAAAGCCAAATAATGATGGCAATGTCTTGTGATTTGAAAAATGAAGCATTTGTTGCATTTGGGAAAAAAAATTCAAGTTATTTCTCCCCCGTAGGAAGGTAAAGAAATCCGTGGTAAAAATAATAATTAAATGCTGACAGTGCTAAGTTTCTACCCAGCATGAGCTGGCAGCAGTTTCATACCGAAACATTAGGTCATTTGAAGGGAAAAATCTGATTAAATGCCTCTGTAGGCTTTTCTGATTAGCCCTTCCTAAAAGCGTCCGTGACAGTAATGAAAGGGTGCAATCTGACAGCCGCAATTTACTCTTGAAAAAAAGGTAAAATAGAAGAGAGTGGACGCGTGAGGTTTTTACAGGAATTCCTTGCTAGTCTTTACTAGTGGGGCTTGTTTTACTAATCATTAGTTTCTAAGCCATCCCGAGGAGCACACCAGCCAGGAAGCGTGTGGGGTGGAAGGTACACGGTCTCCTTGGCGTGAGGGTTGGGGGACAATTTCAATGCCAGCCTTTCTTTTCTTTCTTTTTTTCTTCTTCTCCCTGCAATCAGTTTCGTTTTTCTGGGGTTAAACGACCTTGACACAAGCAGGTCTGGGAAGTGAAGGGTAGGTTGCAGGGATCCTCCTCGCATCCCACGTATTAATTTTCTGCGTCTGGCAGCTCCTGGCGTCTCTTTGTATTAACTCGCTATGGCATGAGGGCTGCAGGCCAGATTTGACGTGAAGATGGAGTGATTGGGTGGCATATGGTAAATGCAGCAACCGCCGCTAATTACTCTTGCTTTCCCCTTTCTCCTTGACTTCTGCGGGTCTTCGAGGGTTTCGTGAATTTGGAAGTGTTTTCTTTTTTTCAACCCCATTTTACTCTCACCTTCAGCAGATAGGAGAGCAAGTGACTTTCTTGGCTATGAGGTGATAGAATCAGTTTTAAACCTGAGAGGACTAGGGCTCCTCCAGCTCAAATACTTCACCCGGAGGATTTGCAGAGCGGAGCCTGGAACCCAGGTCTCCCAGGCTTCAGAGGAGCCTGTGGCTTTCCTTCGCTGTCCCACCTCCCAAAGCTGAGGTGAAGTGAGTGTCCTAGGGCTGCTGGAGCAGAACACTACCAACTGGGTGTCTGTAAAGCAACATAAATGTCTCCTCTTTTATGTTCTGGAGGTTTGAAATCCAGAATCGAGCCCTAGCTGGTTTGGCTCAGTGGATAGAGTGTCGGCCCTCGTACTGAAGAGTCCCAGGTTCGATTCCGGTCAAGGGCATGTACCTCAATTGCGGGTTTGCTCCCTGCCCCGGTTGGGGTGCGTTTGGGAGTCTAGTCGATGTGTCTCTCTCACATCGATGTTTCTTTCTCTCTGTTTCTCCCCCGGCCTTCAACTCTCTCTAAAAGTCAATGGGGGAAAAAAAATCATCAGGTGAGGATTAACCAAAAAAAAAAAAAGGAAGAAGAAGAAGAAGAAAAAATCCAAACTCTAGGCATTGGCAGGGCCACACCGACTGTGTGCTGAGCGGGAGACTCTGTCCTGTGCCTTCCTTTCTCCCAGCATCTGCTGTTGCTGGCAGTCCTTGGCATTCCCTGGCTGTGGTTGCCATAGCTCCAGTCTCCGCTCCAGCATCTCATGGTACCTTCTCTGCCTGTGTCTCTATCAGCATCTCTTCTTTTCTTAGGAGGACACCGGTCGTATTGGATCGAGGGCCCACCTTACTCCAGTACAACCTCATCTCAACTCATCTCATCTGTAAGATCCTATTTCCAAATCAGGTCAGCTTCTGAGGTTCCAGGTGTTAGGACATCAACATATCTTTTCCCCCCAGTAGTTTTACGGTTTTACTTTTCACTTTAATTTTTTTTTTTTTTGCTACATCTAGAGTGTCTCATTGTGTTACAGTCTACATTCATTATTATTTTGGGTTAGTTTCAGGTGTGCGATATATCCTTTTAGGGGGCAGAGTTCACCGTGTAGCAGGTGAGGTCGGGGAAGGTGTTCACGTGGGTCTGGGGGACGTTTCCCTGCGATGAATCAGTATCACCTTCCGAGGCACCTTGAGAGCGTGCTCTGTCGTGTGCTTTTCCTGTCGAGTGCGGCAACCTGAGTCCTTGCCATTTATTATTCATGGTGATGCTGTGTAGCTTTCACTTTTCAGCAGGGAGTGAGAGCATGTGAGGCAACCGAGGATTAGCCATAAAAAAAGGATACAGTTAGAAACAATTCAGAGACTGGATTTGAGTTGTAGACTTTTTTTCAGAGATTTCTCCCGGTTCTTTTTCAGTCTGCGGGAAAGCCCTTCCATTTGGAGAGTTGGTTCTACTTAATTGTATTTTTGTTCTATGTTTCTTTATAATTTAGAATGTGCGATAATTTATTCTATAATATATATTCTGAAATTTACTCAGCAATCAGTTATCCTTTCCCCTTAGCTATTATTGTGTCACTCGCCCTCACTCTCAGTTCACCTTCTGGAAAGCTTGGCCCTTTTCATGTCTTTGAGCCTCTCACACTCTGCACGTAACCCACAGTGGCCCCATTTCCTGCCTTCCTTATCTCCTTGCAGTTGCCCCACGGAGCCTCCCTGTAACCAAACGGATTTACTGTCCGATCTCCAAATATACCGTGTGCCTTACTTTGCTCTGTCTCCTAGTGTCCCCTAGTGTCCCCTCCTGCCTGTCTGAATACAACCTGTCCTCAGGGGCTTGCATCCATCATCCATCCTTCATGGATCCTGCCCAAACAGGAAGTGATCTTACCCTGAGGGAAGGTCTTGTCAGTTCCTCCTTTGGCCCCCACGGGACGGCCTTTCCATGCCACCTCCTTATGGAGGTGGATTAGCAATCACAGGACCTCCCTCTTGTGTGACTGTGGGACACTTCCCATACTGCTGCCTCACCGGGGTGCTGTGAGGATCGAGTGAGGTGGAACATTAAAATTATTTTAAACTCATCTATGAGAAGTACTATTCAAAGATTTCCTACAGAATGTGCCTCAATTTACTCACCTGTGAAATGGACCTATTTTAATAGTGCCTAGTGAGGATTAACTTATAAAGCACAGAGGATAGTACCTGGCGTATTGTGAGTCATTTCAATACCAATGAGCTGCTGTCATCATTATCCTCCGCCTCTTCATATCTGGGCAGATAGGTTGTATATGCTTTTAGGAAAGAGACTGTGGGATCTCCTCCATGCGTAGGAGAACCTTATACTGACTGCTCGGTATACACTGATTGGCTAAATTGAGAGTTCCATTCTTTTGCTGCGTGCAGTACTTACATTCTCCATTTCCACCCCCATCTTCTTAGACATTAAAATTCCCACTGATCACTCTTTGGCCTGGAAATTTTCAAATGAATAGAAATCAACTCTCTGACAGCAGTGTTGATTTTGGCTCTAAACCCAAATTAGTTTGATAGGTAAATGGCTGGGGTGGTGCTGGAGTCATCCTCTGAAAGTGGTCCCGATTCATTTTCTTTTGATGCCTCCTCATCAGGATGTAGCACGGGCATGTTTTGAAACGGAGCATCCTCTATTAGTGTAATTGAGCGTAGTTTTGACAGCGTCAAGGTGTGTGTGATGTCCTCGTAGTAACCCTTTGAAGGTGTGTGTGAGCAGAATTGTTTTACAAACGGGGGGCAGGGGGACAGAGAATTTCTGTTCCACGTGTGTGTATGGTAGCTGGTTAAGTGACAGGGAATGAGAAGAAGCAGGAAAACCTTCCAGATGACTACCTGGAAGTAAAATTTTAAAATGTTGCTTAAAAATACCTGTCATAATCTGCTTACCACATACAAAAACTTGTCAATGACATGCTTTTAGCTATTGATACAGATTTCACATTCCTTTCACACCTCCAACCCTTGCCTTGTCTTACCAATACTCTTGCCTCACCAAGTCCAAGTGCACTCACCCCTATTTTTTGCATGGGTAGAAAGAGAGAGATCCTGTCATAACCGGTTTGGCTCAGTGGATAGAGCGTTGGCCTGGGGACTGAAAGGTCCCAGGTTCGATTCCTGTCAAGGGCATGTACCCTGGTTGCCGGCACATCCCCAGTAGGGGGTGTACAGGAGGCAGCTGATCGATGTTTCTCTCTCATCGATGTTTCTAACTCTCTATCCCTCTCCCTTCCTCTCTGTAAAAAAATCAATAAAATATATTAAAAAGAAAAAAGAAAGATAGAGATCCCTTTGGGGGCTAATGCGAGTGTATTTCTTTTCTGTCCATACTCCAGTAGGATGCCCTGAATGGCACTAATACTCAAAATCTGGACAATTGGCTCTCTTCTTAGGACATACGATTTGGGTAATTTTACCAAGAATTGATGGTGTGACAGCAAAATGAGTGATTTTATTTAGGAGTCGTTTTCCTGTAAGAAGTTGAATGAGAAAATATTCCAAACCTACTTCATAGATGCAGGTCGAGGAAGAGAAGTAGATGCTGCTACTGAGAGGGCCCCGGGAGGAGGCAAAGGAGCAAAAGAGGGTCTTGTTGTTTGATGTGATAGTGGATTAATATAACAATCACACCCAAACCCCTGTACACACACACACACACACACACACACACACACTCACTCCTCACACCAGAGCCTTGCTCATATTTACCACTGTTCACAATTACACGGACAACTCTCTCCTTCAGATATTTTTGGAGCACCCCCTCCTTTGCTACCATGTTTCCCCGATGCCTGTGAAACGAGGCGTTGCCTTCGAAGGTATTGCAAAGCCATCGAGGTTAGTTACTCCAGGCCACTGTGAAGCCTCACCCCTCATCATGGAAGCCACCTCTTGGCGATGCCCACCAACCATGACATCTTCTCTTCCTTCCTCTTCCTCATGGGCCCCCACCTTCTGCTCAAGACCAGGGGGCCATTCTACACCCCACTCCTCTCCGTTGAGACTGGGCCTCCTGTGCTCTGGAAGTTATCCTCGGGGCTGATTTCAGTGGGAAGGCACTTACCTGGACTCCTTTACCTGTCATGGCCTGCCAGCATCCTTCCCATTGGCCGAGGCGTGGTGCCGTGTCTTAAATCTCGAGCTTTTCTGCTGGAAGTTTCTGAAATGAGGGTATGTCTGGAGGCCGCAGAGCAGAGTCCAGTGGGAGACCCAGCTTCCAATGTCAGCTTGTCCACCGGTGGGCTGTGTGTCCTCTGAGAGCCGAAAGGGTGTAAGTCACGTGCTTGTCTTGGTCGCTGGCACACAGCATGCATAGTGGGATGGCTGGTTTTATTGTCCTTTTGAATCTCCTTAGATACCAACAAGTAAATCCCTTGAAAGCAGGTAATACTTGCTGGGTAATGTAATTTTTGGTTCATAACGATAGGTCATTATGAAGTAATGAGACTTAGGCTTGTAAATGGGCTCTGGAGTGACTTCTACCATCAGTGACAAGGTACACTACTGTCCATAAAGCCGGCATATTCCAGGGCTAGATTTTCATTGTCCAAAGCTCTGTACCACGAGTGAGTTGTACAGGTAACTCAGGGGCAGGGCATGGTTTTCCCTGTCCATGCAACCAGCCAGGACAGGCTGCGTGAGGAGGGGGTGGTCCCCATTTTCTCTCCCCATCCTGTCACCGGTGATCCAGGGGCTCCATGGCACCACAGCCTGGCCAGCCCCTTGCCTGTACTCATCTGTTTGTTCCGGGAAGACTAGCCTGATCGACCGTCGCTGTTTTTGAAAGGACCCTCCCCCCCCAAAGTATGTTTCTGAGCTAGTTCAACGGCCTCTGTTCTCAGCTGTTGCTGCCGGGTCACAGAGCTGAAGAGAATAACTTTACCAGGTCCCAACCCCTTCCCCTCTGTCCAATAGAAGTTCGGATGCATTGTGTTTTAAAAAAAGAAAAGAAAAAAGGAGTTCTGTGACTTTGTAATCACACTTTCCTTATTACTTCTGTAGCACAGTGTCTTCCGGAGAGGGCGAGCGAGAATCTGAAGTGATAAGGTTGGTGCTAAGAGAGGCCTTAGCCTGTTCTAATGTGAATAGGTTGCACCAGATCCTTTGAGTCTCAGCCAGATAATGAAAACCAAGCTGCAGTGCACCTTGACCCGTGGTTGCCCCTGCTTCACAGCTGGCTTTCCAGGAACTGCTGGAACCATTGCACCTGACTGCTTTCTTTCTTGCCCTGCCCTGGGCTCCAGACCTGGCCATCTGGGCTCCAGACTTGGCCATCTGGGCTCCAGACCTGGCCATCTGGGCTCTAGACCTGGCCATCTGGGCTCTAGACCTGGCCATCTGGGTTCTACACCTGGCCATCTGGGCTCCAGACCTGGCCATCTGGGCTCTAGACCTGGCCATCTGGGCTCCAGACCTGGCCATCTGGGTTCTAGACCTGGCCATCTGGGCTCTAGACCTGGCCATCTGGGCTCCAGACCTGGCCATCTGGGCTCCAGACCTGGCCATCTGGGTTCTAGACCTGGCCATCTGGGCTCTAGACCTGGCCATCTGGGCTCTAGACCTGGCCATCTTTCCTCACTGCTCAGCCAAGGCCAGCTCAGCCTTCCTTGAACGATGGGGCTTGCCCAAGACCTAGGATAAATCTTGACCTGAGGCAGTGTTTAGGGAGCTTGATCCTGGAATTCCTCTTGCCTTGTCCAACCTTGACCTTCAGTTTTGGTTCTTTTCATTGGTTCCCCAGACTGGTCCCCAGGTCCCTACCCTGTTTCTGAGCCCAAACTTCCTGTCTTGTTTTGCTGGTTGAGAACCCAGGAATGAAGGCCTGTGCTCAGCCTTGCCCTGTCCACACAGTAGAGCCTGCCTCTTAACACCAGCCCAACACGGACTGCCTGCTCATCTGCTCTGAGGTTTGCCCTGCTACTTTTCTGGTCTTACTGCCATGACATTCTGTGTTCTGACTTCATACAACCTTTTCCCTGCACTAACACTTGTTTCTTTACTGCCCTGCCCTTTGTATTCAGTGGAGATACTTCATGCCGATTTTAACCACATGCTCCGGGCAAAGATAGATGGATAGATAGATAGATGATAGAGAGATCGTCTGGTGAAGCAAAAGCACATCTTCAATACTCACAATGCACATTGTGGATTTTTGTGTTTATAAGATCATTCCATTTTAAAGCAGTTTTTAATTTCATAGTAATTTTGTCCACGCTTATTACCTTCTATTCTGGCTTTAGTTTCTTTCTTGTTTTTTAAAAATCCACCCCCTCCCATATAGTGTAAGGTTAACCACTCACTGATTTTTCTTTTCTTTATTATTTTTGAAAAAGTATACAGTTTTATTGATTTCAGAGAGGAAGGGAGAGGGAGAGAGATAGAAATATCAATGATGAGAGAGAATCATTGATTGGCTGCCTCCTGCATGTCCCACACTGGGGATTGAGCCCAAGACCCAGGCATATGCCCTGACCATGAATTGAATGGTGATAGAGTGTACACACACACACACACACACACACACACCATTAGACTAGGAGGTAAATTACATGAGTTTTAGTCCTGATCACAAACATTCAGTGAGCTCTTTGGTCAAATCTGCTTTCCTCTTGCTAAACCTTGGTTTTCGGTGTTATAAAAGAGGAGTATTTTTATGTCTCCTGGCTATCTTATTGTAATCATTAAGTTGAATAATATGTGAATCGGCTTAAAAAACTGTAATGCACTATACAAAAGACCAGTTTGGATATTATTTGTTAGAAAGATTGCTTTCAATAAAGAAAAGGAATTGGTAGAATGTCACCTGGGATATGAAGTTGCAGTTGACAGCGAAAGAAATAAGTGGCTCTTAAATGTATGAAAAAATGCTTATTCTCAGTGCTAATAAGAAAAATATAAACTAAAACTTTAAGAGATCATTTTTACCTGTCAGATTAATGACGTTCAAAATAGTTGATAATACTCTGCGTTAGCCAAGGCGAGTAGAAGCAGAGACTGATGGGAGTTTAAACTGACACAGTTTCTAGAAAAAGCACATTGGTAATAGTAATTGAAGTAGAAAATGCATATATCTCTGGGAAGGCCATGGTGTTTCTTAAAATGTATCCCACGGATGTGCTGATACAGGGTGCTCTCAGAGATACGTGAAGTGAAAGTGCAAAGTGCGGAACAGTTCATGCAAACCATTGTGTTTGTGTGTTTTTCCCACAAAAGAAAGAAATGCTAGCATTTGCATAGATTATATCTGAAAGGATATGGCCGGATTTAGATAATTGTTTCAGTTTTTTTTCTTTCTTTTGTTGTATTATTTTGTTTATTTCCTTTTTCCTATTGCTTTTAAAAAATTTTTCCAGCTGAGGAGTGGAATTGGGTGGCTGGTGTCAGGGGTGATAAGATTACTTCTCACTGCATGTCTTTTTGGATTTTGTACCATATGCAAATATTGCCAATTAAAAAAAAATTGAAACAAAACAAAAGAAAACCAAAAAGTGAACAATAACGAAAATATGGAGAAAGCTCCCCCTCTCCTCCTGTCCTCTTGCTAAAACAAAACAAAATGAAATAAGGAAGAAAGTCACGTACGGCGAATTATTCAGTGTTTTTTTCTTTCTGCCCTTTATCATGCTTGATTTTCATATGCCTTTTTCTTTGTTAGAGTAAAGTTAGAATATTTTCCTTTTCCTGTTTGGGAAACGAAGTCGCGCCTTACAACTACAAAAAGTGATTTTATTTTCACTGTTCTAATGAGCCAAATAGTCATGTCTGTGCTTTTCCCTTGGTCTGCCAATCTTTACTTTTGAGGTCCCAGTAACCCTGGGACAGCTGTGAGCATCACACCTAACCTAGAGACCTCTCCCCGACTCCCCAGGGAGCAGTGGAGTTGGCTGGAGAGGACCCCCGGGGCCTGCGCCCGCCCTGGGAATTCATCTCCGCAGTAATTAGGTAGCTGGCTGGGGCTGTGGATTCTGACTGGTATTGGACATTTTGTTAAGTGACTCAAGTTCTGCCTTCCTGCTTTATTAGAAATTACAGGTGTAGCCTGGCCAGTTTGGCTCAGTGGTTGAACGTCAACCTATGAACCAGGAGGTCACGGTTCTATTCCCCGTCAGGGCACATGCCCGGGTTGTGGGCTTGATCCCCAGCGTGGGGCGTGCAGGTGGCAGCCAATCAATGATTCTCTCTCATTGTTGATGATGTTTCTGTCTTTTTAAACCTCTCCTTTCCTCTCTGAAATCAATAAAAATACATTTTAAAAAGAAAAGAAATCACAAGTTGTGTATGTGGGGATAATGCTTCCCAAGATTTGCATTCTTTAATTTTACTCTTTTTAAGCTTTCCTATTGTTTAAGCAGAGTGCTCCTGGAGTTAGGTTTGTCTTGTTACTACTTTATAGTTCTTCTGTACCGAATTGTCCTCTTTGTGTAATTATGGGAACCACGTGGCCTCTTGAGCTATGAAATCCACATGGATCCCTGCCCCTCATCAGACAGGGTCTCTTAAAGATTTTTTAAAAAAGAGGCCTTCCATGCACGGGAGCCGCATGAGGTGTTTGAAACAGCCCCTCCACGTTGGCCTTCCGTCACCTTCCATTGGGAGGATGCACCACAGCCCACGTGGAGACAACCTCAGGCCTCGGTACAGAGCTGTTTCCTTGTGGACAGAGACACTGTGGAGGTGAAGGCCAACTTCTACCAAGGCCATGCTTACTCTCCTGTTGTGAACGAAAGCCACTTGTTTGTTTGATGGGGTTCGGCTTGTTTGTACGCCACTCACACCTGTAAGTCAGAGGTAAAGTGTGTGGTGGTGAACTGCAGACTCAGATTTGCTGGGAGGGACTTGAGTGTAGCTGATATTTTCCAGCCGTCCTTAAGCCTCGCTTGAGCAAACGAATAGTTGTGTCCCTCACTAAAAACAGTGCTCACAGTTCGAGCGATTTTTCAGACGGCCTTGGCAACGATTGGCCCGCAGCCGGTCCCAACCTCGTGCCCTGGAGCAGCCACTCTTAAGTTCTTGGAAGGAGGAAGATAAATCTCGAGGCAACAGATCCCCTGTCTCCCTTCAAGTGTTTGGCTCCAGATCAGTAATTAATTTTACAGAGATCACCTCATCATGAAGATGATGGCATATTATATTATGTATTCCTTTTTCTGAGGTGACTCTTACTAGGTTCCCAGAATCTCTGGGTTCCCAGCTTTTGGGGGTCTTGCCTAAGAACTTTGGTCACGCCATGAGATTACAACAGAAACAAGTAAATGAAACTGCTCTGGCCAGAGGGGGTTCTGATGTCCAAGACTGAGTCCTGGGTGAGGCCATAAAAGCAGAGTGTACCCCCAGATAGGCAGTTATCCAGCAGAAAGGAAGGAAAACGCCGGAAGTGGGGGTAACCAGGTCTTTGTTTTATAAGCATGTCATGAGTACTCACTCTACAGGGTGGGACAAAGGTAGGTTGACAGCTGTTCGTATGGAAAATAATATAATAATAAAAAAAGAATACGAGAATAAACTGTGCTTTGAGTACTCAACTGTCAACCTGCGTTCCCCCCACCTTGTCTACTCAGTACTGTGCCATCTGGGCACACAATGGGCAGGGACGGAGTGGTTGATTAGATAGACAGGACCCATCGTAAGGAATAGACACCAGTCTAGACACCCTGGAGAACTGTGGGAGGAAGTAGTGGGAACAAGATCCTCAATATTAACACCTTGGATTCTCACTTGAGAGTCACACTGGAGGGAGCTGGGGTGCCCTCTTTGGAGGCGGGTAAGATGAGGTACAGTGGTGTTGGTAGGAAGGACAGGTGTTGGTAGGACCTGGGAAGGTGGAAGCATCGGGACCTATTTCTGCTTTATGACTTTGACTTGAATCCCACAGAACTGATCTGAGTAGTTGCAGAAGACTAAAGCTAAAGGAGCTGAACCCCAGACAGTTAGACCTGCAGCTCTTGATCCCCTTAGCGCAGGGGAGTGCCCAGGAAAAGGGTGTTTTCCCCCACCTCACCATCCTTTCATTTGCTGTTTAAAAAATTGGCTCTTTTGCCTTGTGCTGCAGTGAAAATATTTCCACCATTCTTGGTAAGTAAATGGAGACTTGAAGCTTAAACTTCTGCCCCAGGCAAGGAACCAAAGGATGTCATTGTGCATAACTTCAAAGGCTGATAAGATGCTTAAGGTCGCTGCTCTCTGAAAGAGTTTCTTTCTTTCAAGTCTAGCCAGAAACGTTCGTGGGCACGTCCCACCATTATTCCAGCGAGAAGCAGAATGTTTCTTTACTGCTCGTCTGTGGAGGCTCTCGCTTGCATGCCTCTGCCCCACAGAATATATTCTCTCTCTGTCTGCCCCACAATGATTGCTTTGTGCTTTGGATGATGGATGCCCAGTGAGCATGATATTAAAAGCAGGACCTTCTCTGTCTGGAGGAGTCAGAGAAACTGTGGTCTCTGTTGCACCATTTCCATGTTTGCATGAAGCAGCTGCCCACGGACTTGGGGAATCTTGTTTTTGTTTTCTTTTTAATCCTCACCCAAGGATATGTTTTTATTGCCTTAAGAGAGAGAAAGAGAGAGAGACAGAGAGAGAGAGAGAGAGAGAGACAGAGAGAAAGAAGAGAGAGAAACATCAATGTGAGAGAAAAACATTCATGTGAGAGAGACATCATTGGTTGCCTCCCATACCTTCCCGAATGGAAATCAAACCCAAAACATAGGTATGTTCCCTGGCCGGGAATCGAACTTGCAACCTTTTTGGTGCACATGAGGCTGCTCCAGCCAACTGAGCCATCCGGCCAGGACGGGGGTCTTGTTTTTGGTTTTGATTTTTTGGATTATGACTGGTGTGGTATAAGCTGGTGAAAAATAAGCAAGCTGCTTTCTCACCATCTCTGATCATCCACCATGTGAAGTCTCTTGGTGGCAGTCCCACAGGTTTAGTTCTACTGTTTGTCAAGGACACTGCTCTCTGTCTCTTTTTTTCCATTTTATCCCGGGGCGATGCAGAATATATTGGTTTCTCTCTGTCACGAGCAGACAATTTGGCACAGCAGACACCCTTAACCTGCGGAAGAAGGGACGGAGGATTTGCAGTAAATTGTCTAGGAAGCAGGGAAGTACTTGCTGGCTGCTGGAAATGTTTACTGTTGCCTGCACCTTCTTTCACATAGAATGTCTCCCAGCTATAACGAGTTTTTAATACAGTCTGAGTGTGAAAACGAAGGCCTGCTTTCCGTGCTATCAGGTCTAGGAGGACAAGCTTCGGGATGGAGGGAATGGAGTCCTTGGAATGATTCATTACCCCAGATGTGGGCATTGGAGCATGGTGCTTTACTGGCCAGAGAGGGTGGCGCCTCCTTTGCGTCTCTATTTCATTTTATTTTTAAAAAATATTTTTATTGATTTTCCAGAGGAAGGGAAAGAGAGAGAGAGAGAGAGAGAGAGAAAGAGAGAGAAAGAGAGAGAGATATCAATGATGAGAGAGAATCACTGATTGGCTACCTCCTACACATACCATACTGGGGATCAAGCCCACAACCTGGGCATGTGCCTTGACTGGGAATCATTCATAGGTCGACACTCAGCCACTGCGCCTCGTAACCCGGGCCTCCCTTTGTGTCTTTAGAGCTCCCAGGTGCTCAGTAAATGCCTGTGGGGGGCGCAATGGAAGTATAATTTAGGGTTTTGGTGCTTCCTTTACCTGAATTCCTGGCTCTGAGGATAAAGACAAAACTCCTTAGCCCTGCCCTACCACACCATCGTGCAGTGCTGTCCATCATGGGCACCACCTGCTGCCTTCCGTGGAGGGAGCATTCGCCAGCCTGCCAGAAAAATGTAACATAAATGAGACTTGGGAACCTCACAGGCCCAAGCCCTCTTTCTTGAATTCCAGACTGATGCCCTCAGGCAGACTGGAGATAGCTTAATACAAGCATATTTGTAACACTCGGGTTCCAACCAGATCAAAGGGTGGAGAGCCTTCCTGGGTTGAGGCCGCCAGGAGGGAAATGGACCCTGGAAGACAGCCTGTGTGGCTTGGCCACCTCTTGAGTCCGAGAAGAAATACCAATTCTGTTATGGATGTTTGAGCCATCAGATGGAGACTTTGAAGTCTCTTTGCCTATTATAAGTGGGATTCAGTGCCCCGTTACCCCCCAGCCTTGACTAGTTGAAGCCTGGTGCTTTCTTCTAAAGTGGCGCCTCTTGTTGGGGCATCTGGGAAACATGAGTGTGCCCCCACACGCCAAGTAGGGCTGAAGTGTGGGGAGCGGGGCAGGAGCGGGACGCACTCGGCTCACAGGCTAGATCTCTGGGGATGTTCCAGAAGTTACTGTGATGGGAACGACTTGGAGGAACTAAAGCTATAGTAAAACGAAACCTACTTTATTTCCTCAAACAGACTATAGAAATGCTGGTGTTTTTGTTGCTTGGATCAGCCCCCCCCCCCCCCCCCCCCGCCAAACTTTTAGATTCCACGGATTAATACAATTTCACAAGAAAATTTTCTGATTTATTTTTTTGCAAGTAAGGGCTTTAAAGATCATCATTTCTTATCATGATAATTTCATGGGACAATGGACCGTTAAGAAACCCCCAAAATCAGTAAGAATTTAATTTCAGAGTAAGAACAGTATTTTAAATATAATACATTTAGCATTATTTTGAAAAAGACCACCTCAATCCATTGCAATGATTTTTGTCATTGTGCCCCTGACCAGTGAAAACTTTGTCACTGACCAGTGCTGATGTGTGAAAAGGTATTTGGAAACTATTGTGTTAGCCACATGCATTCTGTAGTATATTAGACACAGATACATAAATTGGAAAGAAAAATCCTAATGATTATGGTAATAACTTACATTTACTTTAGACTTTTAATTACAGAGTACTTTCACATATATTATCCCATATGCTCAGTTAGCGTATGCCTTTGCAACATAAATTAGTCTTAATAGCTTAAGCTAAATAGAATTAAGAATAGAAGGGAAGTCTAGTGTTTAAACTGTTAGTGTCCTAGAGTCAAGTATGAATAATTTTTTCAGTCATCTACTGCTTTGATTTTTCCACGTCGCTCTTACCCTGCTATATTAGGAAGAGCAAATAAACATAATACTGCGATGATATGCACACATCTTTATAGCCATATGTACAGCCTACTTGTGCACATGCATATATTTATGATGGCTTTTTCTGAATAAAAATTAAAATACATATTCTGACAAGCAAAAATATACATGTGGGGAATACTGTAATTACCTGAAATACAGTGTGAGGGAATCTGAGGAATATGTGGGGCAGGAATTAAGGGTAGGGGAGGGGAGAGAGAAGAGAGAGAGAGAGAGAGAGAGAGAGAGAGAGAGAGAAGAAAAGAGGAGGGGAGGGGAAGGGAGGGGAAGAGAAGAGAAGGAGGACCGAAGAAAACAGCTACAAGTGAAAGAAAGGGTTTTTGCTCTAAGTGAATAGGGGTGTTTCTCATCCCAAACTTATATTTAAAAACAGATATGTGTTTTCACTTCAACTGGTGTCTCATGGAGCATCTGAGTATAGGTGTGTCTGGTTCTGAACGTTGTCTAAGCAGGGCAACACAGTGCTTTCCCGTTGCCACTTCTCTTTCCTGCCCCTGCTCGCTCTCCCAGGATCACAGGCTCCCCAAGGTGTGCTAAAGGAGGGAGGGAGCTTCGCTCTTCTCTCTGCAAGAGTTCCTCTGAAGCACAATCTGTCGCCAGACCAGCAGCCTCGTTGCTAAATCGGCAGGTCTTATTTTGAAGACCCTCAACCAAGCTAGAACTTCAGTTAGGCTTTAGTTAATCAGTAGATTCATTAAATCGGGCTTTGGTCATTCAACACACATTTACTGGGTGCCTCCTCTAGTCAGGTTTAGGTTGGGGCTGGGCAGCGGGGATACATACTAATGGACCTGGCTCACGATAAGATAGTTTCTAATCTTGGAGAGCTTACAGACCGTTGCGGAGAGAGACAAACTAGGAAACAGAAAATTAGGTACAAGTGGTGATGAGTTCTGGATAGGGAGCAAATGGGGTACTAGTATCAATAAACTTGAAAGAAACAAACTTGCAAACTCATCAGGTAAAGAGAAATTTGACAATTGATAATGTGTGTGTGTACATATGAAAAAGATAAAAATACATTTGTACTGCTTTTATAACATAAAAGAATTAATTTAGCCCTGGCTGGTGTTGCTAAATGGTTAGAGCGTTGGCCCTCGCACGGAAGGTTCAATTCCCGGTCAAGGGCACCTACCTGGGTTGCAGGTTCAATCCCTGGCTCTGGTGGGGGCATGTGCAGGAGCCAACCAATTGATGTGCCTCTCTCACATTGATGTTTCTCTCTCTCTCTCTCCTTTTCCTCCCTCCCTTCCACTCTTTGTAAAAATCAATGGAAGAAGTATTGTTGGGCCCTCCCGACATGGCTCAGTTGTTGAGCGTCAACGTAGGAACCTGGAGGTCACAGTTCAATTCCTGGTCAGGGCACATGCCCAGATTGCGGGCTCGATCCCCAGTGTGGGGTGTGCAGGAGGCAGACAATCGATGATTCTCTCTCATCATTGATGTTTCTCTCTCTCATTCCGTTTCTCTCCCCCTTTCTCTCTGAAATCAATAAAACTATATTTTTAAAAGATATCCTTGGGTGAGGATTAACAAAAAAATATTTTAAGAAAGAAAACCATTAGGGGAAAACATCATTAACTCCTAGATTTCTCATGGCCTTTATTTCCCGAGTGACTCCTCTGCAAAGCCACCACTCGCTGGATTGCTTACAGGGAGCAAAGTGCATGCCAGTAGGAAGGGAAGAGCCGGTTGGCTGACTGGCCGCATAGCAGACTCTTCATGACACAGCTCTGGTGGTTTGTCCAGGTAGCCCAGGTTAGCCATAAACTAAACAATATAATTGTTAAATTTGGGGGGTTGTATTGACACGCCATTTTGTCTTCTTCCAATGAAAACGACAATCATCTCACATTAATTGAACATCTACTCTGAATAAGGCCCCCAGCTTGCACTTGGGGAACATACACCTGGGAGGAGAGAGGATAGTTACATGCAGAGGGTGGATATAACGTAGAAAAGATGGGGCGCAGGGACAAAGCTACAGGTGACAGAGGGAGAGATTAGTTGGGGAAGGGGGACTCAGCAGAGGATTCCTGGGGTGGCATTGAGACTAGATCTTAAAGTGTGGGCAAATGTTGGACTTGTGGAGAGTGGTAGTGCCATGCACCTGCCTAGCCGCCTCTACCAGCTCACGGGTATAGCCATTAAGCCTCTTTTTCATATTAAAACTAACAACTCTTTGTTTCCTGAGGGCATATGTCTCGTTAGGGAGTAATACTAATATACCAATTTCCATCAAGTTGCATTTTATCATCATAATGGTTATGGAGGAGGCTGCTCTTAGCTCCTGCAGTGCATTTTAATGTGTTGCAAGAAACATGGAAACTGACTAAAGGCATAATGGATCCATAATGGACGAGGAGCTGGCGAGGCCACAAAAGGGCAGTGCCGTCCGTGGCTGCTGCAGGAAAGCGCATTGCTTGAAGTCATATGCATTCTCTGCATCAGAAGGAGCAGACGGGCACATTTGATTTCACCCGAGACTCCTAGGAGATGTGTGGGCAGCACTGCTGGCCTGTGTGCCTGGGCGCAGCCTCCTTCCGTGTGTCCTGTGGCGGGATCACAGGTTGGGGATTGCATGAGGAGGGAAGCACTCTGTCGGTGCCAGGGTGCGCAGCTTTCTGAAGAGGCTATTATCGGAGGAGCTGATACATTATGAATGCCGTGGGGAATCTTTTCCTAAGGAAAAGTTGGCGATCAAGTGTGAGTGTATTTTATGGCATTGAGAGCCCTGACAGGTGGGCCTGCTTCACACCAGAACCCTGGGAACAGACAGGCATGGCCTCAACCATTTGGGGAGCCCAGTCACCTCGGTCAGTATATCTTAGAGGTGGTTTCATCAATGAAACCATTTTACCTCATGTCCTAATAGTAAATGTATTCTAAATAAGGCCTGGACAAAGATTTTCATTTCTTTATCACACCTACAGCACAGGAATGGAATCTCGGAGCCCTTAGTGTGTCCTTGCTGGTTGGTATTAATTTTTTAACTAAGATCTGTTTCTACTCTAGTAGCATTTTTTTTTTTTTTTTGAGAGGAAGGAAGGAAGAGGGAGAGAGAGAAACATGTATGTGAGAAACATTGATTGGCTGCCTCCTGCATGCCCCTTACTGGGGATGGAGCCTGCAACCTGTGCATATGCCCTGACCTGGAATCGAACTGGCAACCTTTTGGTGCACTGGATGGCACCCAACCAACTGAGCCACACCAGCCAGGGTCCTTGCTGATTATTGGCTAAAGTGCTCAGATGTTTGCAAGAGAAGCTACAAACACCTTCACCAACTCCAGACATAAAGATGGATTTGAATCATTTAGAACTCCTCATTATCTTGAGGCTCCATTTTATAACACTAATATTTTTCTCAAATATTTTTGAATGCTATTTTTTCCCCATTGCGTTGGAGTATTCTTGTTAAAACAAAATCATGTGGATACTAGAAGGCGCAAGAGATTGGTCAACCAGTAGAATGAACTTTGGCAAGTTCTACTTTTTCTGACAAGTTAGTCTTTTGGTGTGTGTGGGGATATTTTCTCTCTCCCTGATTCCTGAATTTGGAAGCCACTGTGTTACAGTACATTTTGATTTGGGTTTAATCCATCAAAATCAAGTTAGTTATAAGTGATGGAAGAGCTTACTTTGTGTAGTCCAGGCTGCCTGGAGACGTCAGCCACATGCCAAAAGCTTGCTGGTTGCCCAGCAACCTTGCGGGAGGAATAGATTTTCTGCCACTGGCTCCCTTCTTCGTTGAGGTGGAATCTATTACTACTACCATTTGAGCCCAGACAACCGGAGCCAGAATTTAGCTGAAGAGAATGGTCAGAGTTTTTTGTTTTTGACTAACCCAGCACCGTGTTTCTGGCTTCTAAATGCGACTGCTAATTTCATTGACTTCTACATAAAGACTTAGAGCTTATGAATATTACTTGACACTGCAGGTGCTAAGGAGGTCGGTTTTGTGCCTGCCGGGCTCCTAAGGAAGCTCATTGTTTAATTTCTGTAGAAATGACCACCCAGGGAATGGGTGGGGACCACGGGCATCCACATTGAATGACTTCATTTGCCTTCAAACTTTTCTAACTCCTCACCAGGGGCACTTGTAGGCTCGTACTTTCTGGAGGCAAATGTACATCTGGCGGTCGAAGCTGTTATTTCTTCAAGTATAGATGGTCTAGCTCTGACTGAAAAGCGCCCGTGTATTCCTCCCTCTTATCCTTCAATCAAAAAAATGTCTTTCCTCCTTTTGTAGCTAAATACTTCACCAACAGGATTGATGGTTCCCATCTACCAGGGAGCGTGCGTTACTGTGAGCTCCATTGTTTTGCTTATGCTTTTAATGTAATAGCTTTGGGTTGTTGCACGGGAAGACGATGGCTAAGCCCAGGTGGCTGGAGTTATTTGCCTCTGCTGAAATATAATTTTAATAATGGGCTGTATCAGCCCCATGTGTTTTCTTGCCCCTTTGTAAAACAAAGGAAGATCTCCTTGCATGAATCCGTTGGTGTCAGGAAAAATCCAAATGGCCAAGAAAAACTTAATTAAATGGCACTTGCATCTCAAATTAGAAATCAGGCAGCGAGGCTGCAGGAATGCTCTGGGGAGGAGAGGAAGGGTGGCTCCTTTTTCAGGGAGCGGACATCATCCACCTCATCAGTCCCACTCCTTCCAAGGGCAGTGAAGTGAGCCATCTTGAAAAGAACCAGGACGAACTCAATAAAACAATATCTGACGGCATTTCTTTGTTCTGATTATTCCAAGCTCTATACGATAACTCAGGTATTTGGGCTTATGTTTTCCCAAGTAATCTTAGGTTATTACTGACGCAAGGGACCTTCAAGAGCATGGTTCAAGCACCCAGTTGTACAAAGAAAGAAACCAGAGAGGCATAAACGTTAACTCAGACATGCAAAGCTATGCAGAGAGTGGCAAAGCAGGGACCATGATCCTGGCCAGTTGATTCAATGACAGTACCACCCAGATGATGTGTTTGAAATGCGACGAGGAAGGAAAAGCACGGCTCCGATTCCAGCCAGATACCCAGCAAATGTGTAATGCACACCCGCCCTGGGTGTGTAGGGACTGGGCTTAGGTGCTGGGGAAAGGCAAGGTCTTTCACTTCCTGAAGTTATGTTTAGAGGTGGGAGAACCCCATCGTTAGCAATAAAACAAGTAAGAAAATGACAGGTTGTGATAAGCACTTAGCTATGATACAAAGTGAACGCAGGACTGTTGGTGACAATGAGATGATAAAGTGTTGTCTACTAAAGTATTGAACTCTTTGGGAATACCTGCTAACAGAAAATACATCGGATAAATGGGAGCCTCTGGAAGTGACTCATGGTCACACATTATGTTGTGTCACATGGAGAGGTCTGCCTGGTTAGGCAGTGAGCTTCCCATGACACGGTGCACAAACCAAAAATCTAAATCGGTGCGTACCTTGGAACTCTTCCAACCCATAGATCCTGTGACTCAGCCACTTCGTATGTTCATTTGTTCACCCATTCATTCATTTCCTTCATGTTGCAAACTCTTATTAGACATTTCCAGCTCACTGTTGAAATCTCTGCTCAGCAGACATGTTTCCAAGACTCAGTTTGACACACGTATATTGGGGAATAGTCTACACAAACTTCTGTTCGCAGCAGTCTGTGGGCATTTTATCGTAATGAAATTTGAGTTTTGAAGTCATACAGCCCATTGTTTTACTTTCTCACTGGTTGTTTTGTGCCCCAGGCAACTCTACATGCAAGATTCTTTTTTTTAAGCATGTACTATGAAACTCTAGTGTGAGGATTGCTTCAGTTTTAGGCCTGTATTAGGCAGGTCCCTTCGAGGGCAGTGGGAAACGCTAATTGACTTGGCCAAGTGAAGCGTCTGTTTTCCAAGTCTTGATCTTATCATGTTCCACATGGTGGCTTGGTGTTGGCTTTGCCCCTACCTCTGTGTATTCGCTCAGGAATATCCTGGATCCTGAAAGCTGATGTAATTTGCCATGGATGGTTGTGGCATTTCCTTCCTCCACCATGCTGCAGGCACCCATGGGAAGGAATGGAGAGAGGAAACAATGAAAGGTATTTATCTTGCTGTTCTTTGCGTTTACTTTGTTCTCCTGAAACATTGTGCTATCTGGACATCAGATTTCATAGAAAAGGAGAAACAGCTGAGGGCACTGTTTTTGTAATTTCATATTAAATTCATTTCCTTGAAGATTTGGCTCCAGAGGGCGTGTTTCTTTTTCTGTTTCCATGTGGCCTGTGGAGCCTTCCGCTCGTATTCACGTTGAGTGGCTTTTCGTTTTAGCATAAAAAGACAGCACAGTGGGCTGACCACGTTCTCCGGGGCCTCTCTCCGGCACCCCTGGGTATCTCACGGGATGGTTTCCAACCATGAAGGTTTGCTCTGTGCTAGCCACAGCTGGATGGTTTGACTCAAATACTCCCAGTCACCCTAGGGTGCAGTGATGTCATGATCCCATTTGACTGATGTGGAAACTGAGGCTGAGAAAATTTAGGCCAAGGTCACACCGTGTAAGCGGTGAGCAGGACCCCGAGTTGCATTTATATCATTTTAAAGTCCATCTACTGCTATGAGCACTTGCTATAATGCCCCCTTTATTTCTCTGTTATATGCACCACCTTTTTCTTTTTTTAATTATTTTTTAACTGTTCCAGAGTCCTTATAATAAGAAGGGGAGATGATGTACGTATCATTTTCACTAGACCAGTATTTTCTATGTGTTTTTCACAATATTAGCCAGCAAGATGCTTCTAAAAAACAAATAAAGAGTCTTGGGTTAAATTTATGTGGTCAAAACTGCACATTATATACTCTTCCAGGAGAGTCTGAATTCACCTTTGCATATTTAAAGGTCTGAGGTGTCCTTCAGCCAAAAGAAAAAAAAGTATTTTTATTTTGAAATTAAAATTTTTTATTTTATTGAATTTTCCCAAATTTCCACTTGACCACAGAACCTCCCACCCACCCCTCACTCCCCAATGCCTTTAAAAGCACAGTCTTTCAATTAAAAGACAAGCCTGGAGGTTGGTGCATTCCACTGTACGATTGAATTTAACAGAAAAGAAAAGAAAACAAGGGTGTTGTCAGGCCCCCTAAAGATCGAGCCTCCTGCTTCACCGAGTTCCACTTTAAAAGTGTGCCTTTATTTTTCACCCGGATTCCTGCAAGACAGGACACGAGAGCCGCTCGATTTTTACCTCCTGCCCTCAGACTCTGTCTGCTGAGTCATGGCGAGGCTTCTCGCCGTTTGTGTACTGCGCACCCACCCTGGATGCTAAGCTCCTTGAGGGGAGGAACTCCGCTGTAACACCTTCGGTCTCTTCGTGGCTCAGTCACTGCTGAGGGAGCACGCAGAGCACCTGCATTTGGAATAAAAGAGCCAGGGCAGGACATGGACCCGTTCCTCTGCTTCGACTCTTTGGGTGACAGCGAGAAATTTGAGAAGCTGCAGTAATTCATTTATATCACTAGGGTTCCATTTGGAAAATGATACCCCCTGTTGTCTAATTTAATTAGTAATTGTGTTTTTAGTTCCAATGAAAGCCTCAGAAGAAAGGACTGCAAGAATCTGTGGTATTTGGTATTATTATTGTTACCTGACTACATTTGCTATTGTGACAGTTTCAGATTAAGGCACTTTTCAAGAAAGAACTTGTCCATGTAATCTAGTTGGTTTTTCTCTGTTCATCCCCCACCTCCCATGTACGCTAAAGTTCGGGATTAGGTATGAGCCCCTCTTTTACAGGTATGTAAATCGATGCACATAATTTTGTTGTAATTTTTAAAAAACATGCCCTAAAGTTATATGGCAAGTCTGTTCTGAGTACAGAGGTTGAGCTGCAAGTCTTTTCCGAGATGTCACCACACATCGGCAAAGGCAGCGAGGCCCCGGGAAGTCAGACGATATGGGGTCTGCTTTGGCTCTGCCATTTCCCTGGTAGATAGATGGCTTTGGACAGTTCATTCATTCATTCATTCATTCATTTATCATCAGACACTTTATGGACTGTCTACCAGCTATCCGGTGCCAGGCTAGAGGCTAGGATTACAAAGACGAATAAGACATTGTCTTTGTTCTTAAGGAACTTCCTGTTTAGCGTGGGAACTCAGCCACCTAAGCCAGTGTGCTCAGAAAAGTGCCATAGGTGCTTCACTAGACATGTGTCCAGGTAGAGCCCAGAGGAGGGAGGGGCAGTAATATCTGTGGCTCCACAGAAAGGCTTTGTGACAGAAATGACTTTGGTTTGCATTTGCGGGGACTATATCTATAGTTTGGGAGGTGGGGCGGGGAATATATATCATATTTTACTGAAGAGCTTTAACCAGGGAGTTGGCACAGCCATGAATTTACTTAATCTCCTTGAGCCTCACTTTTCTCATCTGTAAGATGGACACAAATAATACCTACTCTTCTTACCTCATGAGTTTGTTAGGATTGCATTTAACTACTTTCTAAGCACGATAATTTCCACAACAACCCTTTGAAGGTCATTGTTGCTATTATTTTAGAGATGGTGATGGATGGTCACAGGCCGAATACCTGACCCAGGAGCACACGCTAGTACTAGGCACAGCCAGGATTTGAACCCCGATCTGCCAGGTTCTGGAGCTCCATTCCCCTTGTCACTGTGCAATGCTGTTGAGTCGCTGGCAAGTCTTTCCTCTACCCCTCATTTCTCACCTGAAACATCTTGGCTGGTGGCTATATTTTGTCTCCGTTGACCTTAGCAAAAGTATTGATGTATTGGAAAGACTCAAGATCAACACCAAGCAAATGTGCCTTTACTTACAACTATTTAATCTTTGTCTTTTATTATAAATAGAACCAAATTTATGGAGTAGAATATGTGACTTTAATTCTTTTGTACTAACTGGATAATACACAAACAGTGTATGTTTCTGCGGGCACACACATAAATCTTCCTTCCAGTGTTAACAGAAAATCAATTGTGACTCTGACTCTATCCTTTTGGGGAGTTCCTTTGAAGATTCATATTATGAATAGGTACTAGTAAAAGCAAAATTGAAGAGGATGTAATGAGATAGATTAGAGCAAGGAAAAGACCCTGAATAGGGTAGGCCCGTCAAGAGGAGTTGTCAAAGAGCAGAATAGACAAAGGTAAGGTTTGGCAAATTCAGCGAGCTCTGCTTGTTGAAAAGATGGTGTAGACCAGTGGTTCTCAACCTTCTGGCCCTTTAAATACAGTTCCTCATGTTGTGACCAAACCATAAAATTATTTTCGTTGCTACTTCATAACTGTAATGTTGATACTCTTATGAATCGTAATGTAAATGTCTGATATGCAGGATGGTTTTAGGCGACCCCTGTGAAAGGGTCGTTCCACCGCCAAAGGAGTCTCGACCCACAGGTTGAGAACCGCTGCTCTAGATGATATTCTAGAAGTTCACACACAAGTAGCTGCAAATCCAAGGACAAGCTAACAGCACCTCTTTGGTATAAAGTTTATTTACTGTATTTCCTCTGCACTAGGTCACTGGGGGTGAAAGGCTGCATTACCTGCTGACCCTGAATGGGTGTCTTTAGGAATTGCTGCTTGAAGATTCAGGAGGTTCAAGAAGAAGAATTCAAACAAAATGTTGCTCCATGTCGTGACCTGTGTTCAGTGTGCCCCAAAATAGCCCCGAAAAATGCCAGGATTACACATTTTGTGGCTTAGGAGGAACGTTTTGATCAGCCTTCAGCTGCTCATAAAAAATAAATACTGCCGTATTCTTATACGGACTGTTTCTTGAAGATCTTGTAGAGTAGATTTTCCAGCTGAAATTTCACCTCAACTTAAAAAAAAAGAGAAAAGG
Organism: Myotis yumanensis; assembly: GCF_028538775.1. Classification (NCBI taxonomy): domain Eukaryota; kingdom Metazoa; phylum Chordata; class Mammalia; order Chiroptera; family Vespertilionidae; genus Myotis; species Myotis yumanensis. Next base: position 11,697,984 of record NW_027223752.1, read on the forward strand.
CTGTGCCTTACTTTAAACATCAGGCATGTCTTGCCAGCGTGAAACAATGGAGTCATAAAAAGGAAATGCTCTATCGAGATAACACAGCTGTCCTTTATACTAACTGCGTACGTGTAATTCATCTGCTGTTTGTAGGTTATGCTTTAATGGGAAGGGCTATTGAGGGAATGAGATGGAATCTCTTTATTAAATAGAAGAGCATTCCGAATATATAGAGAGCCCCCGTCGAAGCAGCTGTTTTAGGACAGCAGACTCTGGAATGTGGGTAAAAGTATTCTCCCCAAGACCTTAAGACTCTGTGGCCTGGCCCGGAGGAAGACTGGAGTAACCGGAGGCTGTGCAGAGCCATGGATGGAACTGACCTCACGATGAGGTCTGTGTGAGGGAGTGGGTGTCGTTCCCTTGCTCCTTGGTTCTTAAACTTGGATGCGCATTGGATGCCTGGTTCCACGCTCAGGGTTTCTGACTTCATTGGTCTGAAGCTCCCAGAAGATTCTATGGACAGCAGTTTGAGAGCCACTGGCCTGGAAGATGACTGGTTGTTTTCCCTTCCTGTGTTAGATCAGTTTTCGGTAGGGACTTAGCTTAGAAGCCTCCTTCGTAACTCTGGAGCGAAGTCTTCACAGCCAGATGCAGAGAGCACTGGGTCAAGTCTTCAGTGTGATAGATGCCTCTCTTTAAGGGCTAAAAATGTAAAATTCTAGTGTTCCTTTGAAAACCAGTCCTGAGATTTTTTTCACCGTCACAGAGAAAACATAAGTATGTTCTCTCTGATCCCTGTGATAGGAACAAAGGGGGAAGAGAACCGCATGCACCTGCAGGTGGAATTCCAAGTCATGGGAGGATAAGCGAGGTGACAGGGACCAGGGTGACCGGGCAAGTGCGTCTTGACCCTAATTTGCTGCTGTTAAAAAGCAAAGGAGTAGAGCTACATTCCTGAATATGGGTCAGATGGTCAGAACCACATATCCCAACATAAGTGGGAGCTTTTCTCTTTCCTTTGTGGGATTTCCAGGGACTCTCAGCATGGTGTGACATAAGTAAGGACACACGTGGCTCTTCGGAGTACTTTGCTAATGATCAGCATTGACCTCCAGTAACTCACTTAACTTTTGTGAGCCTAGGTGTTCTCAGTCTATAAAACAGGAGTAATACGGTCTCTTCTATCTTCCATTCCAAAATTAGACCCAGTTTGATGAAGGACCTGCGATTCCTTACAAGGAATGCTCTCCCTCGACGATTCGTTATCTTGGGGTGATGAGAATAGATCTATTTACCTCAACACCTATCGGAAAGTCAGGGAGTCACAGGTGGTGTCCAGGTGGATCCAGGAGACTGGAAGCAAGCTCGAGGAGGGCTTCAAACAGAACGTGCCCACAATCTCCTAGAGATGGTAAAATACAGACTCTCGCCCAGCTGGTGTAGCTCGGTTGGTTGAGTGTTGACCCATGAACCAAGAAGTCACCGGTTGGATTCCCGGTCTGGGCACATGCTCAGGTCGAAGGCTTGATCCTCAGTAGGGGGTGTGTAGGAGGCAGCCGATCAGTGACATTTATCTCATCATTGATGTTTCTCTCTCTCTCTCTCTCTCTCTCTCTCTCTCTCTCTCTCTCTCTCTCTCTCCCTCTCTCTCTCCCTCCCTCCCTCCCATCCCCCTTCCCTCCCTCTCTCTCTAAAACATCAAGAAAAACATTTTAAAAATTACAGACTCTGATTCAGCGGAATTTCATTGAATCCCTGGTTGCACGCTGAGGGGCAGGGCAGGCCAGAGTCTGCTGGTGTGAATGCTTTCTTAGGGCAGCTGGAAGGGAGTGAGCCGTGGCCCGAGAAGGCTGGTGTGTGTGCAGCTGCCCTCCGTGCATGAGATGAATGAAGCACAAACACAACAGTAATGTTTTGGCTTTGAGTTCCTGTGGCCCCAAGCCACTTGGTGTGATCAATGCCTATTTATGTTCTCTACTGCCCTTTTTATAGATACGCATTTTTATATACTTTCCATTCTCCACATTTTCCATTTCCATTCTCTACTTCAGGGGAGCCTGAGTATAACAATTTCGTTTTCCTCCATTAATATTTTCCCATTTTTATTGAATTCTGGCATGTCAGCCTCCTACCTTTCTCTGTGATTCCTTCTTATATAGCTCTCCAGTCTTTGTTATTTACATGGATAGGTAGCTCTCTTTGATATGGTGCCTGCAATAATGAATGTTTAAAAAAATCTCTAGGTGAGTGGCAAAATAAGCATCTGGTTGACCTCATCCTCAGTGGGTTATCAGTGGAGACCTGGGGGTAAAAATCAACCTGCCCACATAATCATAAATAAGACCTCATTGTATTGTTTCCCCAACGGATAGGTTTTTGTTTTGCCACCGTAAAATAGCTGTGTTGTGCTTTCCTGATCGTTTTGTAATGTTCTCACACATTATTTAAGGTTTGTAAAGTTTAAGAATAGAGGTAGTTTCATGTGTTCTAATTTAAACATAGAGTTTGGAAAGGGAAGAGGGTTTTGAAAAATATGGTTGTGACATGTTTATTATAAACATGTGGAAACAGAGCCCATGATTATGCTGGTAAAATATATATATATATATATATATATATATATATATATATTACCTTGTCAACAAGAAAGCTTTTATGTTTGTATATTTAATGTGTTATTTTCTTCTTTAAAAAAAAAAATTAGAACTGATGATGTCTCCGGGAAGACTTAAACATATTGTGGCTTAAAATAGTCCTTTATAACCAGGCTTCTTCTTGAAGTTTCCATGGCTTTCTCTTAGAACTGCAGACCTTCTGAAATTGAGCTGTTTTTTACGATCTGCAGTCAGTTATTCCTCATTCTCTGCGCCAGTGGTTCTCAAATATCAGCCTGCATCAGAATCACCGGGGAGGCTTATTAGCTCACAGCCTGCTGGCCTCCTCCACCAGGGTTTCTGATTTAGGAGGTCTGGGGTGGGGCCTGAGGACTTGCATTTCTCCCATATTCCTGGGTGATGCTGACGCTGCTGGTTCAGGTACCACAGCTTCAGAACCACTGCATTTAAAAAAATATTTTGTTTTCTTACTAATTTTTGGAGAGAGAGGAAGGAAGAGGGATGGAGACATAGAAACATCAATGAGGGAAACATCATCGGTTGGCTGCCTCCTGCACGCCTCCTACTGGTGTTCAAGCCCGAAACCCAGGCAGGTGCCCCAACTGGGAATCAAACTGTTGTTGTCTTGATTCATGGGTCCACACTGATTCACTGAGCTACATGGGCCAGGTCAGAACCACTGCATTTTAAGCCCTTGTGAAGTGTAGTCCAGAGCCAGCAGTCTACATAGTGTGGGGCAAAAATAGGTTTACAGTTGTGAGTATGTGAAACACAGAGTTCATTCTTGTATTATTATTTATTAATAGTTGTATTTTCTATATGAACAACTGTAAACCTACTTTTGTCCCATCCTGTGCTGTACCTTGCTGAGGCATCCCCTGGGAGCTTGTCAGACCGATAGAATCTTGGACTCCAGACCAGACCTCCCGCATCCAAATCGGCATTTTGACAAGAGTCCATGGGATGTGTGTGCACATCCAAGTTCGAGGAGCCCTCCTTTACGCTCCTTGCAACATCACATGTGCTCTGATGGTAGCACAGAGATTTCAGAAGCACGGAGGCGGGGGAAAGAGAAAGTCCTCAAGAGATTAGAACTCTTGGATACTTAATCTCTGTGACATCATCTTCCCTGGCAAGTTAAGGTCATTCTGGCCACAGTTGAACTTGCTTAGACGTGTTCAATTCCATACCATTCTAAAAAGTAATTTTAAATTATTTAGATAATTTTAGAGACGATGACATACATTTGTTAAAAACTACTTATGTAGCCCTCGCCAGTGTGGCTCATTTGTTTGGAGCATTGTCCCGTACATTGAACGGTCACAGGTTCAATTCCCAGTCAGGGCACAAACCCAGGTGTGGGTTCGATCTCTCCCTCTCTCTCTCCAATCAATAAAAAATCATATTTTGGGGTGAGGTTTAAAAAAACATACCCTACTAATGTAAAAAACGTCATAAAAGTACAAATTGTCATAAAACAAAGCAAGTACTGTCATTCAGTGTAATTATTTTTTTCAGATTCATTCATGTATGTAAGATGTATACATACATACAGAATCTATTAACCTTTTTTACTGCTGAGTAATATTCCATTGCATGAATATATCACAATTTGTTTTTCCATTCACCTTTTGATGGACATCTGAGTTGTTTCTAGTTTGTGGCTATCAGAAATAAAACTGCTGTGCACATTTGTGTACACATCTATGTGTGATCGTCTGTTTTTTATTTCTCCATCATTATGAAATTACTCCCTTGGTAGTATTCTTTGATTGAAAGTCTACTTTATCTTATATTAATAGAGCCATTGCAGCTCTCTTCAGATTAATGTTAGTGTGGTATATGTTTTTCCATCCTTTTACTTTGTGACTTTATATTTAAAGTGGATATCTTATAAATAACATGTGATTGGGTCTTATTTATTCTCATCTGAAAATCTGTCTTTTAATTGGAATATTTAGACTGTTTACATATAATGTGATTATTGACTTGTGTTTGTTTAAGCTGACCACTTTGTCATTTGCTTTTCGAATATCTAGTCATCTGTCCTTTATTCTTTTCTTCTTTTCTGTCTTCTTTTGGATTGAACATTCTTTTTTTTATCTCCTTTGTTTACTTAATAGCTACACTTCTTTACTATTTTAGTCATTGCTTTAGTATGTGTAGCATACATCTTTAACTACCTTCAAGTGATATTATACTAATTAACATATGGTGTAAGAACCATAAAAGAGTACACTGCTATTTGTTTTCTCCTAGCCTTTGTTCTATTGTTATATGTTTTATATATGATTGTTATAAACCCTACCATTCATTGTTATTATTTTTGCTTTAAACAGTCAATTGTCTTTTAAAGAGATTAAATAATAAGAAAAATGTATTTTATATTAACCTACCTAGTTATCATTTCTGGTGCTTTTCATTTTTTTGGTGTATATCCAGATTTCTATCTGCTGTCATTTACCCTCTACCTGAATGACTATTTCAACATTTTTTTATAGTACAGGTCTGCTTGTGATGAATTCTTTTAGCTTTTGTATGTCTGCAAAAGTATTTCTCTTTGTTTTTAGAAGTTATTTTCACTGGGTATAAAATTCTAATTTGACAGGTGTTCCCCCCCCCCCCCCCCCTTGCAGCATTTTAACAGTGAGGCTCCACTGTCTTCTGACTTGCATTGTTTCTGATGAGAAGTCTACTGTCATCTTTATCTTTGGTCTTCTGTACCTAATATACTTCCCACCCATTCTGGGTGCACTCATGATGTCTTCTGATTTTGGTTTTTAAATCATTTCCCCTCCAAAATTTGACTATGATATGCTCAGGCATGATTTTCTTTGTATGTATTTTGCTTGGTGTTTACTGATCTTTTTAAAAATGAAAATTTATGTCCTTAATCAAATTTGGAAAATTTGGGGCGTTATATTTTCAAAGAATATTTATGCCTCCGTCTTTATCTCCTGTCCTTCCCTCTCCTTCTCAGACTTTAATTGTGATAGATAGAGAGATGATCAGTTTCATAGGTCCCCACAGTTCTAATTTTTAAGTCTTTATTTCTGTTTTATAGACTGCATAAGTCTGTTTTGTCTTCATAAATTCTCTTCTCTCTATTCTGCTCTTGAACCCATTTAAGAGATTTTTTTAAATATCAGATTTTTTTTTCTTCATTTGGTTCGTAATTCATTTTGAACATAGTTTTAATAGGCTTGTAAAATTTAATAGGCTCTTAATTTTAACATCTGGGTCATCATGAGGTCAATCCTTTTTATTGCTTTTGAACTTTCTGTCAAGTACAGCTTATATTTTCTTGTTTCTTTATATGTCTAGACATTTTGGATTATAATCTGGGTTTTGTAAAGAATCCTGTTATTATTTTTTTTAAATATGTTTTTTAGTGATTTCAGAGAGGAAGGGAAGAGGGAGAGAGAGATAGAAACATCAATGATGAAAGAGAATAATTGATTGGCTGCCTCTTGCATGTCCCCTTACTGGGGATCGATTCCTCAACCCAGCATGTGCACTGACTGGGAATCAACCATGACCTCCTGGTTCATAGGTTGACACTCTACCACTGAGCCACACCGGCTGGGCAGATCCTCTTATCCTCACTCAAAAATGATGATGTATCAGTAGTTCTGGAAGCCAGCTGCCCTGGAATTTCTTTTTACAGCCCTTTCTCCATAGCTTTCTACCTTCCCTGAAGGTAAGGGAGGCAGAAAGGATGAAAGCATGTAATCTCAGCTCCACTCTTAAGACTTTACTCTCGCTATGTCACACCTTATAACTTCAGAGAAGTGAAAAAACAAACAATCATGGTTTTCCTGCGGCTGTATTGGCATTCTCTGGCTTGTAAGCCTGAGCATCTGCAGGTCTCCACAGTTGGGCTCAGCCTTCCTGTCTGACCTCAGTGTCCCTCCACCTCTCCCAGTTCACCATTTCCTCTGCCTTGGCCACCCTGCTTTTCAGTAGGCACACTGTCCTCATTCACTTGTCTGTGGGTGACTGCTTGTGACGAACTCGTTCTTTAAAGCCAAATTCCAATTCCTATTTTTCTTGTTACATGAAGTCTTCCCTGATTGCCAGTGACAGAAAGTTATCTCTCCCTATGCTGAGCTCTTTTCTTTGTTTTCAAATTATTTAACATTTCATTACAAGTAACAGAGACCTCTTCAGGCAAACTTAATTTTTCTTGGAGTGTAGGAGAATATTTTATAAGGAGAATTGGATATCTAACATGCTGTTTCACGGTCTCTAAATCGTGATTTTATATTTCTGAGAAAGATGATCTGATTGGCCTGGCTTGGGTCAGGTATGTTCCTCTCCTCCAATCAGTCTAAGGCAGGAAAGCAAGGTCACATGATTAAAAACATGGCAGACTGATGTAGGTGGCTATAGTGATTTTGGGTTGGTCAAAGGAAAAGATATGACCACAAGGTGGCAGTAGCACACACAAGCTTTATTGGGCAATACTTTGGTAGGTTTGCATCCCGCGGAACTGAGGGGAAGCCAGTCAGGATAGGAGTCTGTCCAGAGACTATAGGGGGAGAGTTGACGATAGGTACCAAGGAAGGGAGGAGGGTAAGGGAACTCCGTGGAAGTGGGCCGTTGGAAAGGAGGCTTATATGGGTCTAGGTCAGCGGTTCTCAACCTGTGGGTTGCGGCCCCTTTGGCGGTCGAATGACCCTTTCACAGAGGTCACCTAAGACTTATCCTGCATATCAGATATTTACATTACGATTCATAACAGTAGCAACATTACAGTTATGAAGTAGCAACGAAAATAATTTTATGGTTGGGTCACAACATGAGGAGCTGTATTTAAAGGGCCAGAAGGTTGAGAACCACTGGTCTAGGTGATGTCATCCAGCATCATGTTGGGGAGTCTTTAGGTCAAAGAGCTCCTCGAAAGGCCACAAGGCTCTATCTTATCAATGGCTAGCAGATGCTGAGTGTAGTTTTGTGGGGTATGTGAAACAGGCAGGCTCTAAATGGCTAAAAATCTGCTTGTTTGGGCTATTTTAAAAACAACTGGATATGTAAAAATTTGAGCTTGATACCAAACAGGCCCTTGAGCTAACAGTTCTTAGGCTGAAGTGAAGAAATAAACAATGTAGGGGCCAGTATACATGGGCCATCTTTGGCTCATTCATATAACACCCTGACTTATCCCTGTTGATTCTGGTAGTGGGGAGGGGATTTGAAAGGAAAAGGAGACAGTTTCTAAAGAAAGTAGGGACCTCTAGATGTTGGTGTACATGCCAGCTCCTGTAAGCTCATTGGCGTATTATCTCTGTATTAACTAAAGTACCCTTTACCTTATTACACATCATAAATGTGAAACCATGTTTGTTGAATGAATGAATGAATGAAATGAATGCTCTCCTTCTATCTGAAAAGCCTGGCATATGTCTAAAATCTCCTTCTGGTGCTTTCCTGGGCTGGTCTTAGTATTTTCTCTTCTAGGCTCTTCTATATCATTGCTTTGACACATGGCATCTGATGTGGTTACATTTGTATTCCTACCAAGAATGTAAACCTCTGGAAGGCCTGGAGTATGGCATCTATTTCTTTAATCTTTCATGTTGTTGGAGTCATGCCCTGCCTGGGGCCTGGGGAACACTGACCCACTTGGTTGGGGTGCATGTCAGGGGGAGGACCTGGTCCTCAGGTAAGAAGGCTGAGCAGAGTCTGAAACTGCAGCCAGGTTTCAGGAAAGCCTTGTGGTGGCCAAGAAGACAACCAGTGTGACTGATCCTGGAGAAGCAGCACAAATAGGAAGTCAGTTGATAAAGTCATGCTGGGGAGAGTGTGGAGGAGGGCAGGCCCAGCTCAGTGGGCAGGTCAAGGGCAGCAACGCAGGACTGAGGCTGAGAACAGTGACACGTGGCCAAGACTGTCTTTTCTACAAGGTGTCTGTTATGAAGCTACTGGGCGCCTGACGCTTGGTGCCTAGCACAGAGCTTCGTTGCACTGGGAGGCCACGAGGTATCCTTATAGTATTTTTCTGCATCCTAGGTGGCACTTGAATCCCGGACGTCAGAACTTAGGCTGCAGAAGGATACGTTATTGCATGTAGGACACTGAGTGTGTGCTCATCCTTGGAATTTTGTTTGCTTATTTACTTCTGCACCTTAGAAGAGTGGAAGCATCCATTTCCACCTGGTCTGTGTAAGGATATGAAAGATTAAAACAACACAGATGCACAGAGAGAAGAGGAGATGCTTTAGCCGGATCCCGTTTTTCTCAAGACCCTGCAGCATTATCTGCACAGAGAGCCATCTCCTTACGTCCAGAGTCTGCGCACAGATGAAACGCCCTCTGTGTGCCTCACTGATGGTAGTATTGACAGCTCTGCTCCTCCACGATGCACAACCTGCAGAGGGAAAATGTCCTGGTTGTGGAACAAAACTTTGGTTCTGGGTGCTTTATTTGGACAACTTGAATGCTGGGGGCTCCTCTCACACCTTAAATGCAGCCATTTCAAGTGGGGTGGCTGTGGCCTGAGGTTCTGGTGGAGATGAGGGGCACACCGGCTCCAGGGTCCCTGGGGCAATCGCGCCGGCACAGTGATGGCCCCTGAAAGGCTCCTTGGGGTCCTGCTGCAGCTCAGGACCCTTGGGGTTCATGACTGAGCAGTCTAAACAGTGCACCTTGGACTCTCATCACACATTCCAGGGTTTTTTTTTCTATTACCGTTTGCATTCAACACGATCCTGTGTTCGTTTCAGATGTACAGCACAGCGGGTAGACGTTTATGTTGGCTACAAAATGTCCCCTCCGATGATTCAGGTGCCCACCTGGGACCATAGCCAGTGTAGTATTGTTGACTGTGTTCCCTGTGCTTTACCTGTGCTTGTTTTGAAACTACCGATTGGCACTTCTTAATCCCATCACCATTTTTTAGCCCTTCCCCCAACACCACTCCCCTCTGGCCTCCATCAGTTTGCTCTCTGTGTCCATAAATCTGTTCCTATTTTGTTTGTTCATTTATTTAGTTTTCTACCACATATGAATGATATCTTGTGGTATTTGCCTTTCTCTGTCTGGTTTCTTTTACTGAGCATAATACCCTCTAGATCCACAGTTATGCACATGAATACATACTGACTGGTGGGTTTCTTCCTAAGTGGTCTTCACTCTACTTGAAGCATTTCTGAAAAACAAAACCGAAAACCTTTCTAAATGACAGTGTGTGCCATAAGCGGACAATAGCAATTGTATTCTTAGTGGCTGTACATCTCGGAAGAAAGTTTTTTCTGCCCTTGCCCAAAGTGGATTGTCAATCTAGCACTGGCCCTTCGGGCGAACGTGGAACATGCTTGGTGTGAATGTTTCGCCATCTCTATGCTGTGGACATGACAAACAGATGATGATCAGTGTAAACTCTTCTTTTAAGGCGAGTGTGGCAGAGAGAGCCACGGGAAGCACCGAATAAAGTGAAGCTAGTAGAATGGCAAGATGCACAGATGGAGTGGGGACTATAAAATTCCTCGAAAGCGCACGCGGAATGTGTGATGAACTAAAATTAAATCTGGTTGTGCTAGGCAGTGTGAGCAGTGGAAAGAGGGCTGTCCTGACAGCGTAAGCTTGTTCTTAACTTTCGTGACCTTGACCAACCTCTTTGGGCCTCGGTTCCTCTGTTGATAAAGTCTGGTTTTAGTCGATGATGTCCATCTCTAAGTGCCTGGCTCTAAGATCGTGTGATAAGGAACATTCCTTGGCAATTTAATTGTACTTAACTGAGGCAACATTGCTGTGGTCTTGGCATGTGATTTACGCAGCTTGGCCCCAGGGAGGAGGTGAGGACAGCCCTGAGCTTATAATCACAGACGCTGAGGTCTCAAGCCTGATTGATGCTGAGGCCCAGGGCAAGTTCATTTACAATAGCCTGCTCCCTGGGAGATCTGCCCAGCGTCAGAGGGACAGCAGAATGTTGCTCCATAGTTCAGCCAGCGCCCATCTGCCTGGGAGCTCTCTTACCCAGCTGTTAGGACAGTTTCTTTCCCTTCTCCACCCTCTTCTTCACTCACTGCTTTCCTCTTTTTCTAGCATCTTCTCCTCTATTCTGGATTATCTGGTTATTATGGTGTCTCCTGTGATCAGCATCATGCGCTGGTTCTCCAGCGGCCCTTCCCCACCAGCAGCTTACATCCTGGAAGACACAGAGACAGGGCAATGTCCCCTTCCTTCTAGCTCATCTGGAAGCGCTACCACCTGTTCCCTGATGTAGGAGAGGGTGTGTGCATGTGTGTAAGAGAGACGGAGAGAGAAAGAGACTGTTCCATTTGGTGAAGCAGTGGTTAGGGTTTTGACATGAACAGAAAAACAAACTCAGAAATAGTTGTGTTGGGAACAGCATTGGACACCGTGGAAGCTGCACTTGGGAAGTAGGGTTTGGGGAAGCTGTGGCTGCTTAGTTTCTGTCTTGCATTTCACTTATTGCTCAAGATGTGAAAGTCTGCTGTGCCTTCCTTCTGCGCGCCCCCCACCCCCCCCCACCCCCTGCCCTGCCTGACAGCTCTTGCATCAGTCCTGAAGGGGATCAGGACATGCCGCCCCCAGGCCTGCCACTTTGGCATATTGGTCATTTTGAGCTGAAGGCACTTGAGAAAGAGCAGATGTAGGAAGAGCTGTCTGCCTTCCCGCTCTCCGCCTAAAGGCAGTGCATACATTTCCTACGACAAAGATGCCTTCCCTCTACCAGGAAGACAACATTCTTTCAGGGAGACAGGGAGGTGAAGCTGAGAAGAGCCGACTACAGAGACCTCACTAGAGTAACCCTTGTCTTCCATCCGTTTCCTTCACATATTCCTAGTCACTTCCCAGCAAGCCCTCTCTTCCTTGGTCTTGTCACGTCTCCACAGTTTATCACTCTTTGTTAGGCTGGTATATGAAACTCAGGTCTAACCACTTTGGCAGGGCGGGGGGTGGGGGGGTTTCACTTCTTTCTCTGAAGCCCCCTGTGCCATGTGAAAATATCGGTATCAAATAAGATTCATGTGTGTTTTCTCCTGTTACACTGTCTTTTGTCAGTTCAAGTCACAGGCCCCAGGTACAGAACCTAAGAGGACAGAGGACAAGTCTTTGCTTCCCTAGAGTTCCCAGGCAGCGGGCCCTGCTGCCCAAGCCCCCTGACCCCCTGTATGGCTTCCTGCCCGGCCCTGGAGGGATGCAGATACAGTTGTTTGTTCAGTGTTGTAGGCTAATGGCCGAGAACGGGTGTGCCATCCCGAGAAAGCGGCATACTGTTCCTCTGGAGGGTCTGCTGTTCATGTCAAGCCTGCAAAACCTCATGCAGCCTGGGTCCGCTTAGGCCCCGTGCCGTGAGGGGATGACCTCTGGGATTCAGGTCACATGGACTCTGTGAAATATAAACCAAGCAGGTCTTCTGAAAACCTGCCCCCGGGATGATTTGAATGTGAGTTGAAGAACCCGCTGGACGCTCTCGATGGCCCCCACGCCCGCCCTGACCAGGTGTGCACATTCAGGGTGGTGGAGCAGGAGCAGAAGTAGCCTTTGGGAAAGGCATGGTGGTGAACTTGGTAATTCATTCAAATCTGTGACTTCACAGTTGCCGTCCCCAATCTCCAGGAATACCCTGCCATTCTGAATGTGACGGTAACTGCGATCACGGGTTGTCTGGGAGTTGAGGTGCAGCTGCCCCGCCCCCCCTTCCCCACACACACAGGTCTCGGACATGGTTGGAGATGTGCCGTGGTGGGATGCTCAGCCAGTCAGAGGGCAGCGTGTGTCCCGGACTTACTCTGGACACACAGCTCTACCTGCTTAGCAGCGGCGGCCATCGGTGCATCTGCAGGACCAGCTCCCAGGACCGTTTGACTTTCTCTGGCTCTGAGGATGCCCTGAGGCTTATTCAGGATCCCTGTCCTGGGTCGTGGAGCTGAAGCCATTCTCCAACTGGATCCCGGATTGTGTTTATCAAGAGAAGCCGAGTGCAAAGCGTGTTGGGACTTAGGAGGCATGGGTTCGAGTCCCAGACGGCGGTGAGACCTGTGCAAGCCGCTTCGGTGAGCCTCAGGGTCTTCACGTGCAAAACGAGGAATTCCCCACCCTGCCTTCTAGCTTTTCTCACAGGCCCCCATTTGTGTGCGGGAGCGGGAGTCCCCTCGCGTGGGGAGGTCTGCCTGCCAGTTTTGTTCTGCTGCTTGTCTGTGTGGGTCCTGTGAGGGGGAAGGAGGAGGGAATCACGCTCAGTGGTGAATGGGAGCTGGAAACGGGAATGCAAATCCTAAGCTCCTATTTGCATGACAAGATAAAAATAGCTACTACAATCTGTAACAACTGGTCCTTTTGAAATTGCGAAGTAGTTTTTTTTCAGATTGAAAAATACCATTTGTATTAGACCTAAGCACACGATCAGCGAAGTCCTTGAGGATGATTGTTGGCACTTTAAAATTTTCGTTAAAAATTAAAGTCTTTCTTCATTCCCCAAATATTTAAGGGCCTATTGTATGCCACAGACGGGAGTCCTACAGCAGTGAGCAAAACAGACCAAAAAACAAAGACAAAAAAATAACCTAATCTCTTGAGACTGATATGCTAGTGGGGAGATGGAAAAGGATCAAAATAAATAATATGTATAATTTGCAAATGTAATAAATGCTGTGGACGAGGATGAAACATGGGTAGGGGCTGTAACTTTAAACCAGACGGCCAGGGTAGGTTTCCTCGCTGAAGGAGGTGAGAGATCACGGCAGGTGGATGTCTGGAGGAGGAATTCTGCAGGTGAGGTCCTAAAGGGGATCTGGTCTGGTCCAGGAATAGCAAGAGGCCACGGGTGGGTGCAGCAGACCGAGTGAGGGAGATACATAGGAGATGAGCTCAGTTGGACAGTTGGTGGTGGTGGGCGTGGATGTCAGATGGTAAAAGCTGGTGGGAAGGTTTTGAGGGAGGCGAGTGTTAGGGGAGCCGACCTACCTTGCACTCGACAACCTGAGTTTAACTTTTGACTCCCCCCCGAGCTTAACTACTAAGAGCCTACTGTTGACCGGAAGTCTTACTGGTAACACCAACAGTATTTTCCATGTTATATGTTTTATCTACTGTATTCTTACCATAAAGTAAGCTAGAGAAAAGAAAATGTTAGGAAAATCATGAGGAAGAGGAAATACCTTCACTGCATTTACTGAAAGAAATCTGCATATACGTGGACCTGCGCAATCCCAGCCCATGTTGTTCGAGGGTCACTGCGCTTTAAAAGGGCCAGTTGATAGCAGTTTTTTATTTATTTGCCTTGGGCAAAGCCTCTTGTTTGGGTCAGAGGAAAAGCCTAAAATCATAATATCACAGCCTGTGTGGTGGTCCAGATTCTGCTACTCAATGTGTGGTCCACGGGCCAGCAGCGTGGGCAACCCCTGAGTGCTTTGAAATGCAGAACCTCAACCCCACCCAGCCCCGGACGTCAGACCCTGCACCTGACAGGGCCTGCGAGTGATCCGTGGGCACCTTCCTGTTGGAGAAGCACTGAGCTAAAGGTGCCTGTGGCCCTGGGCATCAGGAGCCTGCAAGTCTGCTCAGTGCATGTCTCCTGGGGTGTCTCTTCAATGTGCTGAGAGATGTTCTTTCCTCTTCGCAGAGTGTCCCAAAGGTACACAGTCTGTACCGGGATGAACAGCAGGGAGTGTGGTGGCTCACCTGTAGACCAGGTTCCCATCATCTTCTGCCAGGTCCCTTGCTGGTCCCAACTGTCCCAGATGCAGGAAGGGCTGGTTGCCTTTGAGGGTCCCTGGGAATGGTGCTTCTCCTGGCAAGCGTTCATAGTGCTCATTGTGTGGGTGGGTCCATCCTAGCATCAGGCCTCAGGTACTCGACCCACCCTCCCGAGACAGAGCACACGGCCTAGAATCGTGGCGATCTCATTTTGGTTCGACTGTTATGAACGTCTGAGGAACTTTGGGCAAATCACTTCCCCTATCTGGGCACCAGGCTGCTTATTGATAAAATGAGGTTATAATCATTTTGACTTCACAGGCAGGTTATGGAAGGCTTCATTCTATAAATGCTGCTGAGAGCTGTTCTTAAACGTGCGATTTCCAGGCTTGAGTCACCGCACGCTAGCAAGCCTTTTTTTAAAAATGAGTGTGAAATCCTTCCCCTACCTCTGATCATTTAATGACTGCAGCGTTGACGGCAGATAGTGGCGAATGCCTATTAATGTTACTCACAGATTATTATGGGTTAAGAAACAAATTAGGCATTGACCTTTCTTGGCTGTTTCTGAATTAGTCACACTTCCCATCATTTGTGGGTGTCAGCAGGATGACCTAAAATAAAGTTTGGGTGGAAATCTTTCAGAATGTGTTTTGGATTCCTCCTTACCATAAGTGAAGGCAATCTGATGTAGGGCTTGCCATTAACTAGAACGGCCTTTTCCGCAAAGCACTACTCGGCTAGGGCGTTTTTATTGAACGTTGATTTCTGGATGTGGTGGAATTCTCAAATTTCTCAAGTGTTTCTTGTCCTGCTGAGGCCTCTAGTTGAGAGCAGTCTTCATTTTTCACTGCCATTTTCCATTGGCGGGGCAACTCGATAGGGCAATTGCCCTGGGTCTTACCTTACCACCTGGTCCAGATCTGCCCAATGCTAGCTGGGGTCGGGTGTGTTCAGATTTCTGCCCAGGTGCTGAGAGATGGCCTTCTGGGCTTACTGACCAACTACTTAATCAGCTGCTGTCCCTGCTGAGTAAGGTGGTGTTCCATTAGTGTGTGAGTTTAGGCCACCTACCGGATTAAAAGCAAGCAAGCGAGCTACACAACATTAACAGTCGCCACCAAAGCGCCTCTGGTCACGTCTGTGTCTCCGATCAAGTTCAGGCTGCAGAGATAAGATTCAACCATTGCAACTTAGTCAGGCGGAAACCGCATAGGGGCTAAGTCACGGATCACACGTGCTTTCCTGCCTTTTGCTGTGCCTTCTGACTTTCTGTGTCGCTGCACAGATGAGGGTTGTCCTAGACCTCCAGGATACATAGAGGCCTGTGAGGAAGAAAAGGCTTCCTGCCCTGGCTGACTGGGTTGCTCAGTTGGTTAGAGGGTCATCCTGTGCACCAAAAGGTTGTGGGTTCGATTCCCAGTTAGGAGACATACCTAGGTTGTGGGTTCAGTTCCCAGTCAGGGAGTTTGCAGGAGGCAACCTATTGATGTTTCTCTCTCACATCAATGTTTCTCTCTCTCTCTCTCTCTCTCTCTCCCCCTTCCCTTCCTTCCTTCCTTCCTGAATAAAAACATATCGTAGGGTGAGGGTTAAAAGAGAGAGAAAGTGGTTCACGACAAGTTCCGGTCTGGTCCAGAAGCTCCTGGCACGAGTGCGGACTGGAGCCAAGCGCCCGGGGCGCCGAGTGTCTGAAGCGCTCACTGGGATTGAGGAAGTGTAACAACCGATCCTGTGGGCTGTGGCGGCTTCTGGAGGGAGTTAGTCTAGTAATATTGTAACGGGTCATCTTACAGAAGGTTTATACCAAGAAGGTCTCTCCAAAGCAATGTGAACCCACTCCTCAGCATTCCCCCAGACCTGGGACTTGGGTTAGGGTTAAGGTTTGGGGCAGTGGGGGAGCCGGGTAGAGACATTGGTGCTGGGCCAGGTTGTTGTGGACACCCCAACGCTCCCCTCACACAGACACGTGGCTCTTCTCCACGCTCTTGCCTTCTCTAGTCCCCTGAGAAGAGCACCAGCCTTCATAACCTGGGGCAGATGGAAGGGTAAGCCCATTGGGGCTTATTCCAGGACAGACCCAGAAGGAATGCTATCATTTTGTTCTCCCAGCATATCAGCAAGTCGGTAGAAGAGCGCTCACTTCTGTCACAAGCCTTGCCCTCCACTTCCCATTTCCAAATGCATAGGAATCAAAACTCTCATTGTTTGGGCCACCTCATGGCATTGTCGCCGTGCTACTAACACGTGGGTTGCATTCTCAACACTTGCTTTGGGGAGTGAGCTAGTGATGCCACAGATTTCAGTGTTCTGTGGGTTGGTATCCGCTGAACGCTCCCGAGTGGATTAGTGATGTACTTGGCTTGCATGGTCTTTTCTTAAATGACCCAGTTAGAGGCCTGGCCCCGGGACAGGATGAGGCAGGCTAGCTGGGCACTGTTAGGGAGCCCTCCCAGCTGGGGCACGGGGGCTCCTGCCATCCTAGCCAGGGCTGCAAACAAGTGTGAGAGCGAGGGGGAGAGTCCCTGCTGTTGGTTTGGCTCTGGGTCATTTTCTTTCTGGCTGTGTAGGTAAATAAAACGAAGGGAGAAAATCCGATGGGCTGGATGCTAGAGCTTATTTCATGGTGTCGCATATGTCTTTTGGGAGCAGCCATTGTGAGTCGTCTCCTGGTTTTCATCCAATTGTTAATCAAATTGAAAGATTTAGGAACTTCTTTACGTGTTAATATGCCCCGTGGAGCAGGACTCACTCTTAGGCCCTCGCCAGTGGCCAAGCAGAGCTTGAAAGTGGTCCTGACCCAGTGACAATCACGTGCCCATCACTAGCCAGGCTGCACCAGCCCCCCAGCCCCGACTCTGTCTGTCCCACTATTGTCTCTCAGATGGTGAAGTGGCTCGATCCATAAAACGTGTGGTTGCTAGGAGGGACTGTTGTTGGTAAGGAGAACTGGGAACATTCTCATTTCTAGATTACCTTTCAAATATTCAAATCCATGCACTAGGAGCATATGGCTAGAACTTTTACTTTTTCACTCAGATGTCTTCCAATGTGCTTCATTGAATTCCAAATTCACATCAGGTTTTAATTTTGAAAATGCCAACTGTATGCTCACTGAATGTGAGAAATGAACACTTTCATAAATGGTCTTAAAAAGTAGTAGTGATTAATTTTTCTGCATTCATATAAGCCAGCTGTATGGATCCCCCCACACACACACACACTTAGGTTCATGTACATCTTGATAATAATGAGGGAACTATGTTACCAGTGTTCTTAGTTAACTTTCTTTTTTTTTAAAAAAAATATTTTTATTGATTTCAGAGAGGAAGGGAGAAGGAGAGAGAGATAGAAACATCAGTGATGAGAGAGAATCACTGATTGGCTGCCTCCTGCATGCTCCCCACTGGGGATCAAGCCCACAACCCAGGTACGTGCCCCGAACAGAATTCGAACCTCGACCTACTAGTCCAGTGATGGCGAACCTTTTGAGCTCGGCGTGTCAGCATTTTGAAAAACCCTAACTTAACTCTGGTGCCATGTCACATAGAGAAATTTTTTGATATTTGCAACCATAGTAAAACAAAGACTTATATTTTTGATATTTATTTTCTATATTTAAATGCCATTTAACAAAGAAAAATCAACCAAAAAAATGAGTTTGCGTGTCACCTCTGACACGCGTGTCATAGGTTCGCCATCACTGTCTAGTCCATAAGTTGACGTTCAACCACTGAGACACACCGCTGGGCCTTAGTTAATTTCCTGTAAGATCGTTCCATCGTAGCACATATCAGATAGCAAAGGAGAGTGGACTATACAGTCTCTCTGTCCGCTCTGCTGTGGGCAGATGGAACAGCCTTCCTGGTCCTCACACATCTGTGTCTGCTCTGTCTGCTCAGCCTGCACACAGTGTGGCCCAGGGATTATCTGACTATTTTCTTCCCCCTCTGGTTGAGTTTAGTTTGTAGGTGCCATTTCTGCTTTCATCTCCTACCAGGTGAGAGTTCTCAAGCACCTGAGAACCAATAAAGAAGGGCTTCTATCTGCTAGGTTTTCCTTAGGCACAGAGAAAATTAGTCCCAATGTGTGTGTGTGTGTGTGTGTGTGTGTGTGTTTGCATGATCTTAATCAGAGACTCTATCAGTGAAAAGAACGTCTCCCTGATGGTCAGAAAACTGCCCGACAGAGGGGCCCAGGTCTGGGGCTCTAAGGGCTTCGTAAGGTTTGGGATGCCCACCCGTGGAGGCCTCCCCCCACTCACCAACATAGTCAAATGCACCACGTTCCACTTGAAATACAATTTATACATTGTACATCTTCGCATTCAAATTATCATTCATTGTAAAATGGAACATTATTTTGTGTATCACTAAGAAAAATGCTGCCTAATATGATTTGATGCACTCATTTCAGAGGGTTCAAATGTAGAAAAATGTGCATTTTAGAATTGGTGAAATGCACTTCAAATTATGAGTTGAGTTGCATTTGGGTCATTGAGATAATGCTAAATTGTGTAGGTCCTATGATGTTTTATTTCTAACATAGGAAAAGCTAAAACACTTTTGCCCATTACCCAACTTTGGCAGATCTCAACATTTTGCCATATTTTCTTCAAATACAGGGGTGGGCAAAAGTAGGTTTACAGTTGTTTGTATGGAAAAAGACATGCAGATTATGATTATTACAATAGCTATGTTGGCCCTGGCCAGCTTGGCTCGGTGGATAGAGCATCGGCCCACGGACTGAAGGGTGTCCGGTTTGATTCCGGTTAAGGGCACGAACCTCGGTTTTGGGGTATGTGAGGCAGCCAATTGATTTGTCTCTCTCACGTCGATGTTTCTCTCTCTCTCTCTCTCTCTCTCTCTCTCTCTCTCTCCCTCCCTCCCTTCCCTTTCATTCCACTCTAAAAAAATGTCCTTAGGTGAGGATTAACAAAAAAAAAAAAGCTTTGTTAATGCAAAAAAAATGGCACAGTAAACCTACTTTTGGCCACTCTTGTATTTTGAAAAAAGTAAGGCATGGAAGATACAATTGCAGGCCCCGGTGTATCCCTTCCCCAGTCCCAAGATCTCATCTCCTCCTTGTGCCCCATGTAACCACCACCTTGAATTTGGTGCTTATCATTCCCATGCATATTTGTAAACTTTAGTAACTTAACTCTCAGTAGTAGATCCCTGGAGCTTTAACTGGACACCTTCTACTCCAGGGGCAAAGTGACTACCTTCTGGCTGATGGAGGACCATGGAAGGGATGGATATGATGTGTGGATTTCACCTTTAAAACGAACGAACGAACGAGCGAGCCCTCATGTTCTCTCTCTTCCGTGTTTCTGACGAGGGTGGGGACAAGGTGTTCACGTGATACTGAAAACCATGCAGATGTGGGACGGACGCTAGGAAACAGCAGCGCAACTAGAGAGAGGGGTCCTGGGTGTCCGTCTTCAGGGTACCAGCTGCCCAGCCACCTCCCACCCCTGCTCCGCCACCGACTGTCTACTGTCGTGGGCTGTTATGTGAGAAGTAAACTAACAACCATCTTTTTATTTAAGTCAGTGTTACAGGCCCCAAAATGTTCTAATACATGTGGCGTACAGTCTGATTATGTGCATTACTAGTGACTTACTCTATTAACAACTTTCGTTTTTATTAAGTAGGGGAGGTTAGGGCAAAACACATTAATGCAATTCGCTGTAGGCTTGGATTGAAAAGCAAACAGAAATTTTTTTACAACTTCCCCAATGGTCCAGTCCTGGAGTGAACCCTTTGAGGGTACATGAGTTGAGCTCATTGGTTATCGCCCATATACAGATACAGGAAGTGCATACATGCCAAGGACAGCTCCCTCCTGGAGACATTTAAAGCAGACCTCACAGTGGTCATTTCAGCCTGTAAAGCTTCCATTCCCAGAAGTTTCTTCTCCAGCCCTGACTGAGCATCCCTGTGAGCGTCACAAGCGTGAGGCCTCCCTGGTTTCTTTCTCTTCTCCAACAGCTGGCCCCATGGCCCTCACTCCTGCCAGACAAGCAGCAGCACAGCAGCTCCAGGGAAAAGGCTGCCCTGGTGGCTGGCGGGCATCCTCGCGGCTCCATGCCAGGGGACCAGGCTGGCTGGAAGGCTTGCTTTCTGCAGAGTGCTTAAGCGGCTCAGGGCTCTACCCAGAGGGGCAGTGTCTGTGCCAGAGCCCAGAGTGGATGATTGGGACACGGGGTGCACAGGGACCATCCTCAGCTCTTCCCTGTCCCACATTGCAGCCCCAGTTCTGCCTGCTTAGGAGCACACCCTGAGCTTGTCCCTAATCTCACAGGTCAGCTTGGCTTCTGGTCTTACTGGCAGGTCTGGTGTCCGCTTTCCCTGTAAAGGGCACTGGGAGCAGGGCTCCCAGGCACCTGGCCTCTCCTTTGGAATAGGGCTGGTGCTGTCCGTTCCAGTCATGCTGGACACATGTTGACCTTGAGCTTTTCCCCCTTCACATTAAGAATTGGGTTGTCAGGCGAGTCCTTCTCAGGCTTCTGCAGCCTGTGCATCGCCTTGATACAGAAAATCAGAGGTGCCTTGTGTGCTCCCTGTGCCAACATACAAGCATCCAAAACACACGACGAGTGCTCCTGGAATGAACAGGAGGGTGAGCACTGCTTTGGGTGAGACTCAACAAGCTGAGCTTGCTCAATAGTGCCCATACATTAAACGCACGGTGGAAAGGAACGAAGCCAAGCCATACGGATTCCTTCCCTCCATTGAGGCCAGAAACGCAGCTGCACCGAGTCCCGTGCAGCAAGAAGACAGAGCGGTGCAGGCAGCCGTGCAGGTCAGACCATGCATTCCTGTCTGACAGAACATCAGCTGCCTCGGACAGGCTTTGCATCCTGAAAAAGGAAAAGTAGAAGTAAGCGTGTCCGTAAAGCCAGTGCCCATATCGATGTGCCGAGTCCAGCTCACCGGAAATTCATTTCCATTTCCAGTGTTTTTGCATTCATTGTATCTCAAAAAATTATTGAATTAAAAAAATGAAACCTAAACTAAAATTTAAAAACAAGCTGCGTGTTCCCTTAGAAGACTTGATTTATGAACCTTATGATGCCAAAGAGATGAAAAAAAGAAAAAAAGAGGAAAGGACATTGCCATGTAAAAACCTTCGAAAAAGGTTTTAAATTATAGGCAAATTGCTCATTAGGTGCCTGGCTTTAGGCTAATTGACCTGGAGTCAATGACATCTGAAAGTTGACACTTTTATGCTCAGGGACACTTTCTGAGGCCTATTTCATCTTATTTCAGACAAAATTCTAATCAACTCTCTTATTTGGTTTCCCAGCCCCTGGCATATTAGATGTGAATCAAAATAGGGAGGGAACAGCGAGAGCCAGGCCACTTTGAGTGGTGGGAAGGCCAGCTGGTACCCCGACAGCCAGGGAGGGGCAAGCAGAGGCCAGAGAAAATGAAAATGTAAATACGAGGCTTAGGAAACCACAAGTGTGTGGGGCCTGCTCCTGTGTGGGTGACCTCCTCCCCTCCCGCCTACGCCTGCATGGCTTCTGAGAACTCGGTATCATAATGTGCGTGATGCCAGCCAGGAAAACTAGAACAGGCTAAACCCGTGGTTGGCAAACTGCGGCTCTCGAGCCTCATGCGGCTCTTTGGCCCCTTGGGTGTGGTTCTTCCTAAGCCTTAGGAGTACCCTAATTAAGTTAATAACAGTGTGCCTACCTATATAGTTTAAGTTTAAAAAATTTGGCTCTCAAAAGAAATTTCAATCGTTGTACTGTTGATATTTGGCTCTGTTGACTAATGAGTTTGCCGACCACTGGGCTAAACCACGTGCTGTGTACTTTGCCCGATTCATTGTTTTCTTACACAGTCCATTTTGGAAAGTTTTTTTTTTTAAAATATATTGTATTGATTTTTTACAGAGAGGAAGGGGGAGGCATAGAGAGTTAGAAACATCGATCTGCTGCCTCCTGCACACCCCCTACTAGGGATGTGCCGGCAACCAAGGTATATGCCCTTGACCGGAATCGAACCCAGGACCCCCCAGTCCGCAGGCCAACACTCTATCCACCGAGCCAAACTGGTTAGAGTGGAAAGTTTTTATCAAAAGGGACCAAGTCACTGACTGGAGTTGGAGCATTTGTAGGAAGGCACCCTGTTCCCCCCTCCCTCTGGGAGGTCTCCCCAGAACACTGCACCTCGGGAAGCCTCCTGCTGCCTCAGGAGCACCTGGAATAAAGTCAGTAGTCCGGAAAAATTTACTTCTAGGAAATCCTCATTCCCCAAAATGCAGCATGACCAAATCCATTTCATCCTTGCTTTCGAGGGTAACGAAATGAGTCTGACGTTCAGCCAGACGAAGAGGTCGTGCATAACCCAGATCACGACGGAATCCACTTCCGAATACTCGCTTCCTCAGGGAAGTGTGTTAGAATTTCCTGGAGAGGCATGACTAGTAGGATGTATGTACATACATGCATACACACATGCATACATACACACACACACACGTGCATATGTACACACATGCATGCATACAAACATAATACACACATACATATAAATGCATATATACACATGAAATTAACTATCACAGGAGGATAACTACTTTACTGCTGCTGCTTGTTGCTCCCAATCCTGCTTTCACCTCCTTTCTCCCAAGGGACCTCCAACCATCTTTCCCTGTGAGACTCTCTCTGCGGAGTGGCACTCAGGGCTGGGGTGTCTGGGAAGGAAGGGAGGGGTTCAGGGCTTTGTGAGCAGGCTGAGATGACCTGCTTTGGGGCCGGTGCTGAACTCAGTCTATAGTCTGGTTCCTCTCCTCCCCACCTTGGGAGAAGAAAGTGGGTGGACGAGATCAGAGAGGAGCATGAGCTTAACCACCAGCCATAGTTAACATCTGCACTAATTTATCTGGTACTGCATATCTGTCCCGTTTTTGTAAGTTATTTTTTGAAGTTATTTTAAGTCCTTTACAACCATCTGCATGTGTGAGGAACCTAGAGACAGCGTGGCACACGGCCCGAGCACTAGATCAGGCCACAGGGACACGGTTCTGCTGCTTCACGTGTGACCGTGGGCCAGTCACTGATCCTCGGAACCTCGGTGCTCTCTACCGTGAGATGAGACTGTTGATACTCGCCACATGAATTCATAGTATAACCTGTGATAATCAAATGGGATGGCCCACGTGAAAATGCCCGGTGCAGAGATGTAAAGTGCGTGTATGGTGCAATCGCATCTCTGGCTGCGGTTCTGCTCCTTGAGTTTGTAAGTATTGGTCGCGATTAGTTAAAGAGTCATCTCTGTCTGCCCTGCTACTGCTCCAAGACCAGGCTTGCTACTGGATCCTCACATCATTTGAAATTGCTTTAAAAAAATAAGTGATCTCTTTTACCAGTAAGGTTTGTGTATCTCTTTTCTGTTTTGCTTTCTCTTTAGGGATGAGTTCATTATTATTATCATAGTATATATCCAAGCATGGTCCAGTTTAGAAAATAATGGGAAAATTTGGCTTAGCTTTGGTGGGATAATTTCACCATAATTCCCACAAATAAAGTAGTGGTTTCTTTTTTTAAAAAAAAAAATGCCAGTTGAGAGCTTCAGATCTGCACTTTCAAAGCCTACAATTGATGGTTTAGTGCGAAAATTATATTCAAGTTGAAGCACATCAGCATGCAGATGTAAAGTGTGGCCATTTTCATCTGGATTGAATATTATTAACTAGCCCAAGGGATAGGATATAATTAAGATTTTGAACAGCTTACTTGTGTCTACCGTGTTGAATAACCCCATTATTTAAAGTGGCGTACCGGTTTGAATAATCGGAAGACAGCCCAGTGCACCAGCATCTACACATTGTGGCTTTTAGGTGTACTGAGGGAGTCTGACTTTTCTGCACCAGTCCAAACATTGGATAAGGTCAAAGAGTTGAGCTTGCAGCAAATGAGAGAATTTTCAGATTCCGGGAGAAATCACATTTCTTTCTGAATGATGTCAGATGTCCATCTTGTCACTCATTCTAATACCTTCTTCTGTAAGTTTAGAAACAGACCCGGTGGGGACAGGCGAAGCCCTTGTGAGGGTGCATGCTTTTGGCTAATTAAAACTATTGGGTTTGCAGCCTGCGCGTGCAGCTCTCGGTGGAAGGGCAAAGAACTCTTAGCTGGGATCCACTTCAGAAAGTTTGCAAAACCTCCCTCTGCCTTTCACAGACCGATAAGGCACAATGCTGATAGCATCTTTATTCTGGTGCGATTCCACGATAACTGTCCTTAGAGGAGACAAGATGCGCATCTTTTTTTTTTTTTGTCCTGCCCGCACTGTTTTAAAAGCAGGAAAGTTCTCCATCTCTCCCAGGAGAAGTCGGTGAAAGGATCTATTGCCTAGCGGCCCCACCTGAAGCAGATCCCCAGCCCGCTAGGTTGGACACGGCTCATTTCAGCCATCCGGATTTTCAGGTGTACCCTGTGCATTTAGTACATCATTTGATAATGCTAAAAAAAAAATATATTAAAGCAGTGTGAGACTAAAGGAGAAAGAAGATGAATGTTAGCCTTCCCCTGGGGTTCATGGGTGAAGGAATTAACACAGCGTGGCACTCTACCCTAGCTGTGTTTGTTTCCATGGCAACAGCGACGTACATGTTTCAGACTATCTACAGTGACACAGTTGCAGAAATAGTAGCTTGCAGGTTTCTGATATCGCATCAGTGGACAGGCAGCACACACTATATTAAGTAAGTGTAAAAGAACTTAAAATACAGCTCGGATTCAGCTGAGAGATGCACTGGGGGGCTTTGGCATCCCCCCTCCTCACCACGACAGCAAAATCGGGACAAAGTTGAAAGTTGCAAGATTCCAGTCAAGCAATTGCCCTTGCTTGGGTAAATAGCATCAGAGGAAACCAATGTGAGTTAACAAAGGTAAGAAAACGGCCTTGGCCGGTGACATCTTTAAGAAGGATATTGCCAGGGAAGCTCATTTTGTAGAGGGGTGGGGGGCGTTAGTAATGGGTAAGGAATGAAAGCTCAGGTTGAAGACAGCCGAGTCTTAAAGCAATTCTAATGTGCAACAGAATCTTTGCTTCTGAGTTTATGGCAACTAAGGTCTTTGAACGTATCATTGTAGAAATTGCTTTTCTGTAAAAATGGTCAGGTGAGACGCTGAGAGGTTGATTGGGTGAACAGCTAGAGGGGAATTAGGGCTCCATTGTCTTTTCAGAATGCTTATGTAAATATCTCTCTTTCCCCGGGATGACCCTGGTTTGTCTTTGACATTGGCTGCTACTTTTTGGTACCATATGCTGGTCTCGCTGTGTTTATGTTATGCTGCCACATTGTAACCTGATGAGACTTGAGTGCTGAGAGCAACCAAGTAAAGATGATAGACTTTGTAAATGGGTGACTTTGCAATCAAATCGTACAGTTAAGTAATTTAGGAGAAGTGTTCAAATGGGTATTTATTTACATGCCAGACCTCGGCTTTTGAATAGCAGGGTATTAGGTTAATAGATTTCAATGTGCATGGTATGATTGCAGGAGCTTTCAAGTATGTTGTAGTTCAATTTAGATTGAGTTTTTAATGTCAAAATATTCTTATATGCCCATTATTCAGTTTAAGCCTGCACTTACCTTATAGTTTTGTTAGGCATGTTTCAGTGAAGAGAATGTGAAATGGCATGGTAATTTAAGCTAATCTGTTCGTGTGAGGAGGATTCGTTTTCTGACCATAGGTGGACTTTTACAAAAAGTGGCACCTGAGACACGCAACTCTTTTGTAGTGTGTGAGACTGTTTTCTGTGTGCACGGGGAACTGCCTACAGCGTCAACTACATGTTGTCCCTCACATTAACTGTTTGATTAGATTTTAAGAGAACATGGGGAGGGGTGTGTTGTCTGGGGCTTCCCGAATTCCCTGGTAATATGGAGGGATGGGACAGATTTTTCATTATAAATCAGGGACCTGAACCCTAGAATATCTGACGCCCCAGTGGATAGACACGATTTGCCTTTCTAAATAAGGTGACCCAAAGGGAAACTAATGTTGAGCTTCCCATTTATGCCCGTCGGTAGTCTGAGCCACCCAGAGATGGGAAGTGAAGTTTGTGTCTTCTAAGGGGGATTTTTTTTCAATGGTGGCTCTTACCAAAGAGCAGCCCCTTTCTCAGAGTCTCACCTGCCTACTCCCACACTCATCCCTGTGGAGTTTTGAGGCTCCAGCCCATCTTTGGGGACCAGGGGAGGACAGGCTTGCAGACTGCTCCCCTGTGCCCTGGCTTGCCTGGCTCGGGCCCTGTGTGTTGTGGTGGTCAGCTTCTCTCTGTGACAGCTGCAGGAAACCACCTGTGCTTGGCCCCCCAGGACAGAGGTGCCAAATGCCATTGGTTTGAGGGTTTATATCACATTCTGCTATTAGTACTTGGAGCGGCCCTGGAAATCTTGGGCTCCGAAACCAGAAATCAGTAACGTTTCAATGAACTACTTAAATTTTTTTTTCATTTATTGATGAGAGACAAAAAAAACATCGATTTTTTGTTCCACTTATTTATGCATTCATTGGTTGATTCTTGTATGTGTCCTAACCAGGGATCGAACCCACAACCTTGGCACATGGGGATGACGCTCTAACCAACTGAGCAACCTCGCCAGGGCTTCAGTGAGCTACTTTGAATGACTAGGTCAACGTTTGTCTGTTTGGGAGTATTAGAGCAGACAGGCCCTTCCAACAGTCGGGACATTGGTATATATTTTTTCACCACCCAGAAATATTTTCCAGTGTAAAAAAACAAAACAAAACAAAAGTCCACCAGTCTGAGCCGTGTTACTTAACTCTTTTGTAAGAATAGAAAAACCACATACACCTAAATGCCAAGCCCCAGGCCGAATCAGTCATTCAAATTTAAATCCTGGCAGTGCTCGTAGGAAATTCAATTGCTTCCATTTGAAGGGCCAGGAAATTGATTTGGAAAAAAAATAAATGTGAGGGATTCCCAAATAGTGGCAGCATGGAATGAATAAGAGAAAAATGAAGGTACAGACAGATCTTATTACCAGTCCTAAATGGTAACGGAATTGCCAGAATCAACTTCCTGAGGTGTAGCTCATTTGGAGTCTCGACTGCTCAGGAACTTCTGATGGTTCTCAGTGGACACGGGGCACGGGGCACGAGCGAGCCTGCAGGCTGGCGTCCAGGGCTTTCCACACTGGCTCCAGCCCAGCCTTCCCTCCCACTAGCCCTCTTCCCCTTGAGCATCCTGTGGCTACCCTAGGACACCAGATACCATGTCCTGGGCTGGCCAGGAAGCCCTAGGCCTTTGCTCTCGCTGGTGTATCCGTCCAACGCCTTCACCCCCATCTTTGCTTTGTAAGACCCAGCTTAGATTCCACGTCTTCCATACAACCTTACAGCTCTTCCCCTCGCCCCCTCGTCAGGAGCATTTTTCCAACTTCCATGTTCCCATCACAGTTTCTTTGTCTTCAATGATAGCACTTCTTTCACTGTATTCAGATCAGTTGTGTCTCTTCTTAACTGAGATGTCAGTGTACTAAGGAGAAAGGTCCATGACTTCGGCACCCTGTAGCTTTTGCCATCCCTAGAACAGTACTCCGAACTGTTGTATTGCATCGAGTTCTTAAAAACTTGTAAAGCTGTGCAACCTTCCAGTGGTCATGCTCTCTGCTGAAGGAGAGTCTGTTGGGTACTGAGCTTCCCGTGGCTGGACCGATTCAGCCACTTCCAGAGGCTTCCAAACTTCTGGCTGTTTGACATCATCTAAACACAGAAACCAAGGGGATGGCTGATTTCCCCCTCCCCCCCGCCCCCATATTCATAGTATCACGAGATTTTAGAGCCAGGAGGAACCTGATAGAGTACACTCAAACTACAGAGAAGAGAATTGTGAACCCAAACTAAGTGACTGTTCCAAAACCACTCGGGGGTGAGTGACCCAGGTGTGTGGGGAGCCAGTGATAGCTCTACATGGTTCTGCCCTGGCTGATGGCTCAGTTGGTTGGTGCATCATCCCGTACAACAAAAGACTTCAGGTTTGATTCCCGGTCAGTGTGGGAGGCAGTCAACCGGTGTTTCTCTCCCTAGCTCTGTCTATAAAGAAAAAATAATTCAATAAAAACATCTCCTTGGGTGAGGATTAAAAAAAAATATCTCCATGGCCCTGTGTACTGAGCCTTCCTGCCCGAAGCCTTGGGTTCCACGTGAGATGTCACAGTCAGCTGGTGCTTTCTGCCCTGTGTTGCGATTGGCTGGCTATCTGTATGTAAACACTGTCCGGTGACAACAATCCCATTAATACTCTTTGCTAAAAGGTAATATCAGGGGGGTAGAATTAATAAAAGTGGACTGGGAGCTGACCTGGGGTGGGGGTGGACTGGGAGCAATGCTAGCAGGTCATTAGCCATCGCCTGGCTGACGTTATGGCAGCTGCTGAATTCAGTCAAGTTCAGACCCTTAAAAAGAGTGGAAAAAAGAAAGCACATACTTTCCAGGGCCCGGGCACTGCACAGCGGGGCCAGCTGGGTGCAGCGCCGTGGCAAAGGGATCTCTTCAGTCTCAGAAATATGAGCCTTAGCGTGCACATGGGGAGGGGAGTGTGGCTGCAACTGGACCTGATTGGCATTAACGTTTCTGGGCTCATGGTGCCCGCAGTTCTACTAGACTCAGCTCCTATGGGAAGCCCATGAGTATCTAAGGAAAGAACCAGCCCTCTGAGTTGACAGGAGGAATAAGCTGTGTGTGTGTGTGTGTGTGTGTGTGTGTGTCTGTGTCTAAAGGTATTGGAGGTCAGCAGGTTTTGGAAGGGGAACTCTTGGTTTTCTGTATGATTGTGTACTTCCTCTTGTCCAGAGTTAGCCAGTTAAGGAAATAAAGCGCAATTCGGGTTTCCAAGTTGGAAGCCTGATTAATCTCTCTGCCAGTTACATATGGAAATAAATCAGTAAATGGTCCATCTGGGACGACACTACTGCAGAGATGATAAATTATCGCCATCGTATACGTCTGTGTTGCTGAAGACTGAGCTGTGCTCCCCAGGCGCGGCTGAAAGATAACTGGATCCCCCATCGTGGTCAGGAATGAAATTAAAAACAAAATCACAAGTAAAAATATCGCCGTGAAGCGTTTCATGGGAGAGTGCTTTGGTTGCTGCCAAGTTTGCTCCTTAGAAGTGCTATATCTGCAAATATTTAAAAGGAGTCTCAAGGGCATAAGAAACATTTTATTTCTATATTTTCAAAGGCCAAACACAGTAACAAGTGTTAATTAGTACCCAAATGTCCCAAGGAGTAGGATAATTCTATACTTCTGTGCCGTATTGCAACTTTATCATTTTCACAGCAACTTCGTGTGTATTTTCTTATTTAAATTTCAAAGAAGTTGGGGCAAGCCAGTGCCTCTGTTCTTTTCTTTTTTAAAATATATTTTATTGATTTTTTTACAGAGAGGAAGGGAGAGGGATAGAGAGTTAGAAACATCGATCAGCTGCCTCCTGCACCCCCTCACTGGGGATGTGCCCACAACCAAGGTACATGCCCTTGACCAGAATCGAACCTGGGACCCTTCAGTCCACAGGCCGACACTCTATCCACTGAGCCAAACTGGTTAGGGCCAGTGCCTCTGTTTCTTGATTGAGGAAACACTGAGGTTTAGGGGGTTGAATGCCTTGCCCATAATGACTCAGTGGCCAAATGGCAGAGCTGGGATGAGCGACCAGATATCACCAATACTGAATCCAGCTTTGTTTCCATCAGAGCCTTGTGTGACATCACACACATTTTCAGTATCCCATCATTCATTTGGCAGCATCAGGAAAGAAAGCATTCCATTTATGTTAGTTTTCTAGAAGCAAATACCATACCTTCTTTAAAAAAAAAAATTTGTTTTTATTGATTTCAGAGAGGAAGTGAGAGGGAGAGAGGGATAGAAACATCAATGATGAGATACAATCATCGATTGGCTGCCTCCTGCGTGCCCCACGCTAGGGATGGAGCCCGAAACCCTGAATGGGATTTTAACCATGACCTCCTGGTTCATAGGTCAATGCTCAACCACTGAGTCATGCCGGCTGGGCAAGCCATACCTTCTGGATCATGAAAATTATTTTTCTCTACTTGGAGATCTTGAGTATCGGTTTAACATTTTTAACATGATTTCAATATTTTTAAATTGAGGTATAATTGACATATGACATATATTAGTTTCTGGTGTATGACATAATGATCTGATATTTGTATATATTGTGAGATGATCATAATAAGTCTAGTTAACATTCATTACCTTACATAGTTACAACATTTTTGTATGTGCTGAGAACTTTTAAGATCTACCCTCTTAGCAACTTTCGAATATGCAATAGAATATTATTAATTGTTGTTATCATGCTGTACATTGCATCCCCTTGACTTATTTATAATGGAAGTCTGTACCTTTTGACTACCCTCATCCATTTCTCCTCTCCAATCCTTTAACTTTTCCCTGTGACTAGGGCTCACCACTATTCCCTTGGGTTGTTTTATAAAGCTAAAACCATAGATGTCCTCAGGGGCTTCTTAGGTCTGGTAAGATTCTGCCCCTTTGCAGAATGGCCTGAGGCTACAGTGACATCCAGAGTCCTGTGCCTACTTTAAAATGTTCTTTTGTGTCTTCCTCCTGGGCAAACCTTCCACAGTTGCTCCTTTAAGCTCCCTTCTAGAAAATGCAGTACAGAAAGGACAGAAAAGCAAGCTGGGTTCAGAAACCTTTGAGTCCCCTAATTTATTAGATGCCAATTTCTAAACATACACAACAGATGCCACAGGCACCTAGCATTTACCTGTTTGTACTTGAAAGTGTTTTTGTCTCACCTGGATCACCTTCCACGTGTCTCCAGTATCAGCCAGCCCTGGCTACTCCATGCACCCTGAATAGACTTCATGCTTGCTCCTCTCTGGGTCTTTGCTTAAGCTATTGCTTGGTCCTCCTGGTCAAAATTCTGTTCAAATCTCAAGGCCCATTAGTATTGTTATTGTCTTGATACTTTCTCCTATCTGCCCCCCTCCTCACCTCCACCAGAAACAAATGTCTCCTCCGAAACCTTCTGTTCGTTACAGGAAATAACACAGTCTGTCTGTATTTGAGTTACCTACATACATGTCTTATCTCCCACAGTGGACAATACATTTCTCCAAGGTGGCCATTCCATCATCTTCTGTCTGTGACCCTTCCATCTTCCTTCAAATCCCCAGCTCAGTACTTTGCCCTTAATTGAAGTGTAACATGCATCAGGGTAGGATAATTTTGGTTTACAACAACAGATTGGATGTCTTTGAGTGGGTGGAGAAATGAAAGATCAGAATCACTTGAAGGGCTTGTTAAAACAGATCGCTGGGCCTCACCTCCAAATATTCAGATTCAGGTGGTCTTGGGTGGGGGCCGAGAATTTGCATTTCCAACAAACTCATGGGGATGCTCATGCTGCTATTCCAGGGACTATCATTTGGGAACCACTGATTCAGTGGATTTATTTCCTAGGATTCTCACACTAACCTCATCGGGTAATACCATTGTTTTTAGTAGACCGTCTATTGATCTGTCTTCCTTGAGGCGGAGGCCAAAAAAAAAAAAAAAAGAAAAGAAAAATACCTTCCATCAAATTATGATGCAATCCACCCCATGTACCAACTTTCCTATTTTGCAAGATTATGGGTTAACTGTGGCTCAAAAGCTTGCAGCCCATTTAGTGAGCTTTAGCTAGAGGGGACCTTTTCCCCCAGAAGTAAAGCCAGAGTAATTTTCTTTTACAGCAGCAGGATAGAGAGTCCTTGAGGTTGCGCCTGTGGACCTGGCCTACCCAGGGGATGAAGGCCGGTCCACGTGGTTCAGCACTGGCCTACAATGCTTGTTGGTGCTCTGAGGTCTCTCCTTTATCTACACAAGTGTTTCAGCGGCAACCATAGTAAAATAAAGTGATCTCACAAATGTCTCAATAGCAGTTGTAGTAACAGAAGATAGTCTCCCAGTGTCTATGGCATGCGTTTTCACATCTCTGGGTCCTTTTGTGCCCTGTGAGGCAGTTTCAAGAACACTCCATCATGAAAGACCCGGCGCTTCAATAAACTTTCCAAGCAACAAAGAGGTGCTGTTGCAATTGGCGCTGTCACTGAAGTGTGGCATCTTTTAGAGCCCGGCCAGAGATGGCATTCATTGTGGCTGAGAGGGTCCTCTCTCTCCTCTGCTCTAACCCCATCTTCCTTCTGCTCCTCTCCACCAGCCACTAGAAGCACCATCTCCCAGAAGACCGCGGTTCTGGTGACAATGGAGGCTTCTCTGTCCTTCCCGTGACTGGAGCAATGCTGACCTCGGTTTCCTGGACCCATTCTGACTCAGGTAAACCACAGTCGGTCTTCACCAGCTCGCTTACACCTCACAGTGACTGCACTGAATAAATGAAATACCAACGCTATTCCATATGTAAATGCAGATGCCAAATTGATCGTCTCCATCAATTAGTATCCGCCCCTCTTCCTCCCAATCTTCTTAATGATCAATTTATGCAGCTGATCAGACTGGCAATGTGGTCAATCCAATTTAGGCATTAAGATAATGAAAACATCGAATCACATCTTCATTTGAAGTTTGGGTGCGTTTCATAGGCACACAAAGCAAAGGGAACCTCGCTGGGAATTTTTCGTGTGGAAACTGGATTCTACCGTAGTTCCTCTAAATCATTTTCTTTCTCATCTGACCACATACTAGTATTACTCGAATTATTCTTTCTTATGTTATACCTTTTAATGGAGGTCGTAAGTATTATTGAGTATGGGTTATGTATTCTCGGGTCAGATGGGGATAAAATACGTGTTCCTGGACAGACGTGGGGCTCACAGCTTAGCCACAGACCCAGGGCCCACCCACTCATGAGAGGGTGGCAGATGGTGTTGCCATGTGGGGCTGGGGCTGGGGCTGGGCAATGATGGTAGCTCTCTGGTTCGGGGAATTGAGAGACTTTTAGGACTAGAACTGAAATAACTAGGGAAGAATCCATGGAAGAGGGAGGGCGTGGGCTGGGCTTTATCACTGTGGATCATTAGGCCAGAGGCGGGGAGAGGAGTAGCTTGGCGCCTGGGTGGGAAGATGGGAATGAGCCCGCAGTGAGCCCAGGTAACGGGGGCCCTGGCTGCCTGGACTAGGACCCTGATTCTCACCTGCCCTGTTACGGTGGGGCCTTGGCTGGCAGCTTCCTTCAGGGACAGCGGTAATTGTCACCCCAGCCCTGGCTTTGGCTGCCACTTTGCTGGCCTTTTCTGCTTCTTTGGGTTTGTCCACACCCGGCCTCTGCCTGTCTACCTGATTATTGACTCTTCTCTTACACACCTGCACCCCTTCCCTCCAAGCTCTGCCTGGCAGGTGTCTTGGGATGAACCAGGGATCGTGTGAGGTCAGTACCTGGTGATTCACAAGGTGCTATTCTGGGCTGAGGAGTGGAATTGACAGGGAGGGAGCATAAGCCAAGGACACGTGTTTATAAGTTGATGCCGAGAGCGTATCTAGAGAGTTCCGAAAGCCGGAAGTCAGGGGAGTCTCAGGGCCGCGTGAGGGGCCACAGTCAGGGATGGGGAGCACATGCCCTGATTAACCCCGAGATGGCCAAGGACATGCTGCCCACGCCTGGCTCTTTTCCAGGGTTGCTCTTGGATAAAGCAGTGGCGGCTTTCGCTGGCCTGGGTCTTGAAGGTAGTGCTGAGAGTTGTCTTCTGAGGCACCTGCTCTTCCTGTCAGGCCACAGGCCACTGTCCCGCATGCTCAGGTGCTCCTGCAGCTGAGTCCAGCTGACTCCGGAGCCTGGGCCTTCCTGGAGGCAGAGCCTGGATCGGCAGCCACCAGTGTGCCTGCCTGTAGCCAGTGTTCTGAGGTTCCAAGCTTCCTCCCTCTTGTGACACCTACATCTTCAAACACGGCTTCCTGGCTGCTGCAATGTGTGTGGGGGGAAAAGTTGAGAACACACACTCATTCTTAACTGCCTTAGCCTGGAAATGACCCAAACCAGCTTTACATCCACAGCCCATTGGCCAGAATTAGTCACATGACCCTGTCTCACTTCCCCGAGGCTGGGAAGTAGGGCAGAGCAGAGGATTGCTTGGGGCCCCCACAGTCCCTGTAATACTGTGTCACTGGGGGAAACCCCTTACTTTTTCTATGCTTGCCACGTGTTTGGTCAGGAACCCAGCCCTATAATTTTTTCACATAGTTTATTTTATTAAAAAAGATTTTTTTATTTCAGAGAGGAAGGGAGAGGGAGAGATAGAAACATCAATGATGAGAGAGAATCATTGTTCACCTGCTTCCTGCACGCTCCTGACTGGGGATCGAGCCCACAACCCAGGCATTGGGAATGGAACCATGACCTTCTGGTTCCTAGGTCAATGCTCAACCATTGAGCCATACAGGCTGGGCTACATAGTTTATTAAAGGTGCAAATAAGATGTATGAAGGCGCTTTGAAAGGTATGAGTTGTAAAATATCTTAAGATACAATTGTTACTTACTTTCTTTATCACATCTTGAATGGCAATGGGCTGGCGTCTGGGTAGTCACACACGCCCAGGACTGTCCTAGCATTCGTCAGTTAACCCAACATAATTATCATACAGTCCTCCCTTTCACACCCAGAAACATCTGGGTGTAGAAGCCTGTAAATTATGTGATCACCCCAGTTTGACCCCACTGGTCATCTTTTGAGATGATTACCTCCTATTTACTAAGCTTTTTCTAAGCGTCAGACACTGTTCTAAGCTTTTGCCTCCGATGCTTCGTTCAATCTCCAAACTTGTGAGGTAGGTACGAGTAATCTCTTTATTTTCAGACTAGAGGCCCGGTGCACAGAATTCCTGCACAGGTAGGGTCCCTAGGCCTGCCCTGCAATCAGGGCTGATCAGGTTCCCCACCTCCCTGCCTCCTCCTTCCCTCGCTCCCCCAGCGCCCTGCCGCCACCACCACCACTGGTCACCGCCATGGTCCACGCCGCCCCCTCGTGGTCAGCGCATGTCATAGCAAGCGATCGAACTACCGGTCTCTCCATCAAACTCTCGAGGGGACACTTTGCATATTAGCCTTTTATTATATAGGATGAGGTAACAGAGGCAGAAAGAATTGAATTGTTCATGATCACACGGCTCTCAAGGGACAGCACTTGGTTCTGATTCCAGGCCTGACACTGTGCTCGTAGGCATGAGGTTGAGCCCTTGGCCCCATGGGGCCCGCACTTTCCTGACACAGGCTTGGGACTCTATTCCCAGACCACAAGCTGGTGGAAGGTTGCAGCCCTGAGCGGTGAGTTCAGCCTCTTAGGACCCAGACAAGCAGTGAAGATACTAGATCACCCCATGCATCTCCAAAACCGAAAAGGAGCAGGACCAGGGCTGTAGGGTGTCTCCTGACTTCCCGCCAGTCCCTTTCCGTCCCCACTCCCCTGCTGTTGACGGTGCAGCTGGCTTTAAGACGGCATGCGTTTTGCATAGGGAGAAAAGACCGCATTTAGAAATCTAGGGTGGAGTCGAACTCTAGCCAGTGAAGACTTGCCATGTGCTATGCAGTTGGTCCAAACAGGCACCCTCCCAACACAAACAGCTAGGAAAAACCAGGCTCTGTTTTCAGGAAGTTTATGTACAAATTTGTTTATTTAAAAAAAAAAAAAGCCGCACCACAACCAAAGACCAGTTTTTGCTTGCAGAATAATATCAAACAAAAACCCATCGACTCATAAGCTGGTATTAATTTCCCTGGTTCCTGACCTTCCTAATCAGTGTTCAAAACCAAACCCATGGAATCAAAGGGAACAGTCTCTGAAAATGAACCAAATGTGGCAGACTCATCGATTGCATTGCTTGCTTCAAGAACTCATCCCCTCCCTAGAAAATTATAGATGTGGTTTCTAAATGTACAAAGAAAACA
The DNA here is from genome assembly GCF_028538775.1 of Myotis yumanensis. Taxonomy (NCBI): domain Eukaryota; kingdom Metazoa; phylum Chordata; class Mammalia; order Chiroptera; family Vespertilionidae; genus Myotis; species Myotis yumanensis. Next base: position 11,734,172 of record NW_027223752.1, read on the forward strand.
AAAACAATTCCACTATGAAAGAAAAAGGAAATTTCTAATTCTATCTCATAAACAATATAGGAATAACTTTAAAATATTCTGCTTTAAGCATGCATTTAATTTGTGCTCTGGGAACCAAATAATGTTGCTAAGATAAAGCATTCTAATAATGATTTATGTAAATTTATTTGTACAATGTAATGGTGTAGTTGCCTATAGCAAATTGCTTGGAATATGAAATGACATTTACGAGGTCTTTTTTGTCCTCTGAATGAATGCAATGGAGAAAATGAGAGACTCCAGGAAACTGGGGCGGGGGGGTGGGGGGGGCGGGGGGGAATCCATGTTCAATATGGAGTCTGATGCATCCAGAGGCAGAGTCAGCTGGACAGGGTAGAGGGTATGTAAGTAGTCAACAAACACAATTCCATATGTTTTCCTGTGATGCTCTCATTATTTAAGCCATTTTAAAAGCCACACACACACACACACACACACACACACACACACACGGGAGGGGGGGGGCGGAGAGGGAGAGAGAGAGAGAGTGAGTTTGAGATTCTTAGAAGGCTAGAACCCTTTATCTTAGGAATCCTAAACTTCTCAGACACCAAAGCTCTTTTAAAAAAATTTTATATATATATATATATATATATATATATATATATATATATATATATTTCATTTCAGAGAGGACGGGAGAGGGAGAGAGAAACATTGAGCCCACAACCGTGGCATGTGACCTGACTGGGAATCCAACCTTGACCTACTGCTTCATAGGTCGACACTTAACCAGCCAGGCTTTCAGACTAGCCAGTGACAGATCATCGTTCTCACGGTGCCCCGACAAATGGGGAACTTACAACATGGGGTACACAGAGGCCAAATGCAATTAAAAACTGGGCAGTTCATCTCAGTTCCCAGTTCCTTCAACGCCAAGGAAGTTATGCTTGAGTCATCCATGGGACCCAAATGTTAAAACACAAAACAAAAAAGTCTCCCAAAGACTGATTCATAGGCCCACGGGGGTTTTTCCGATTGGCTGCCCAGTTAGAACCTTTGCTAAGGGCTCTAGGTGTTTCTGGGAAGCGTTTGAATTCAGTGGAAATCCCCATATATGTAACAGAGTTTCTGGACCCAACCAAGCTTGGCCTTGTCGGTGCCCCGTATTTGCCGGAACCTGTGCTGTTTGGAAAAGGTGTGGTGTTCACACCTTCATTGCGGAAGGCATCAGTTTTTTCTCCAAGTATTTTTATTATCTCACTTGGTCACTGCAGTTTTGTTCATGTGGCAGGCTGAGAGTTGGTATTCTACATACAGGGAGACGGGGGGCCACAGAAGTGACAAAAGGAGACATCAACAGAATCGGGGAGCAGCTCCCATGATGACGGTAGTCCATTGTCCTCACAAACTGAAGCAGATGAAAGAAACGTGTGAGTTCTGAAGAGCTCGGTTTATGTAAAACAAGTACAGAGTTTTGGTCCATCATGAGCCATTTTGGAATGGCATCCACTATCCTGAGAGAAATGGGTTTGTCTAATTGGATGGAATAACTTTGGGTGGTTAGCTGCAGGGGTCGTTAAGACCCCAGGGCCAAAGTTAGAGCCCCTGCTAGAGAGAGAGAGAGAGAGAGAGAGAGAGAGAGAGAGAGAGAGAGAGAGAGAGAGAAAGAGATGCAAAGGGCACACACCATAGGAGCTGTGGCCTGTGGTAGGACCGGTTTTCTTGAAGTGGCCCAGGGTCCCTGGGGGGAGGCAGTGGATATTAGGGTGAGAATATAAGCCCTGCTTTCAGGTTCCAGTCCTTCTTCTTTTTAGCTGAGTGACTTTGGGTGTGATTTCTGAGCTGTGGATTCCTAGGCAATAAGGTAAGCGCCTGTGCCTCCATTTCCCCATCTGTAAAATGGGGAGAATGATGTTTACCTTATAGAGACAGTGTGATAATTAAATAAAATAATTCTTTTTAAAAATATATTTTTATTGATTTCAGCAAGGAAGGGAGAGGAAGAGATAGAAACATCAATGATGAGAGAGAATCACTGATTGGCAGCCTCCCACATGCCCCCTACTGGGGATGGAGCCCCAAACCTGGGCATGTGCCCCAACTGGGAATCGGACCATGATCTCCAGGTTCGTAGGTCGATGCTCAACCACTGAGCCATGCCGGCCTGGCCGAAATAAAATAATTCACATAAAATACTTGGCAGAGTGTTTGGCAGATAGAAAACACTCCGTTTAGAGTAGCTCTTAAAATGACTATAATTGTCCTTACTTAAGAGTGTATGGTCCTGCCCGATAATGGGAAGTGAAATTAAAACCCATTTTTATTTAATTGAGAATTCATCTGAAACATTTTTGAGTCAGTCTCTGTGTCCTGAAAGATAACACGGTGACTGTGAATTCCTTCGTTTGTCCAGAAGGCCCTTTGCAAGCTGTTTGTGAGGGATGAGGAGGCCGGATCGAGAGTGCTGGTGTGAAGGGATAAGGGAGATTTCTGCACATGGCAAATGGGCATTGTGCAGGACACATTAATAGATATGGCCATTGTCTCCCAAGAATTCAGAAACTAAACTCATCTAAATCCTTAGTTGTTGCTGCAAGTCCTGGTTCTGGTCCAGGGTCTGCAAATTGGTTTCCTTCAGAGCAGTCGTCTTGGCTGGCTGTGGATAGGTTATGTCAAGATGAATGGATGGAAAGTCTCTGGTCATTTGCTTCTGCAGAAGAAGGCATTCACATTCTTTGCACATGCGTTCTTGGCCATTGTAGGTCAGGCCCCGAGGCTGAAAGTGCGAATACACCCTTTCATTAGAATTCATTTCCACAAGAAGCATATATATTTATACTACTTTCTTATCAAGGGTTGAAATGAATCCAATGTATTAGATGTGTGTTTTGTTTTTCGGTGTGTGTTTTTTTTTTGAGATGGCTTCGTAGTTAAGTCATCTTAGAAAGGCCATTTCACAGAAATTCTCTGAAGGAAGATAAGGAAGTGCAAAAAGTTCTCAAGTGAAATGAGGAAATAAGTAATAACTCTCAGATTCTGGATCCAGTCCGGTCTGTTTCAAGGGGCCTCCTGCGTGGAGGGCAGAGGGAGTTCTGACATGGGCTGCTTGAGCTTACAGTGTAACGCTGAGGTTGGGGTGAGGGTGCGGGTGGGGGGAACGGACATATACGCACAAGCAAGTGGTCAAACATGACCTTTCCCCGAGTCCAAGGCAAAGAGGAAAATAAGCACGCGATCGTGAGTTCAGGATCCTTACTTGGCAAAACCAAAAGTTGGCAACCTATGCTTGTCCCTGAAACTATTTTTGAAATTTTATTGCCGTGCAAAATCATCTGGGCGCTTGCTGGAGTGGGTTCTCTTACCCCTTCTCCTGGGTTAGTCTCACCTCCCTCTCTGTCTTCCTCACTGGCTCCTACTACTGTTTGCTGGAGGTCCGCAGCCTGTGGCTTATCCTCCTTATTAGAAAGGAGATTAGCAAGTGTTAAGACCTACCAGCAATTAAGCCTTTTTTCCCTGCCCTGCCTTGTGGCTCAGCGGTTGAGGGCCCATAGACCAAGAGGTCACGGTTGGATTCCCTGGTTGTGGGCTCAGTCCCCAGTAGGGAGCATGCAGGAGGCAGCCAATTGATGTTTCCATCTCTCTATCCCTCCCCCTTCCTCTCTCTCTAAAAAAAATCAACCAAAACATATAAAAAATCTTTTAAAGACTTTTTTCCTGGTTGAAGGAGAAGGGAAATAGCATTTGAAAAGATGAGCAGGCATCTGTGCACAGCACTCTGGGTAAGAATACACAGTCACACATGGGTCTCCGGGCAGAAACCTGGCAGACCCGGCCCCCCAGGGCAGCGAGGGAGCGGCTCCTCCCCACGGAAGATGCTGTCCTGTGCCCACGCTCTCCCTGGAGTGCATCTATTTATGTGTCCACCTTTATTTCACTCTCACTCTCGCATGTGGTGTGGGCAGAGGAATTCTTAAATGGATATCTTGGCATTAACCAGGGACTGAGTCTTGACTGTGCTCAAAGCTCGCAGCTCCGCGAGAGGTGGCAACCACGCGCAGCACAAACAAGAACTTTCTGTTTAATGGCATAGATTTAGGCTCAAGGGAACAACTGGAACTCGGAGCAGGGGCACCTCCCAGGGAGACGGGAGAGGAAGAGCTGTGTTGAAGTTGGTCCCCCTTGAGAGAATGGCATCCAAACTGGCCTGGTCAATATGTCAAAGGCATGGTATCACCCAGCCCAGTCCAGTGGCCTCTGAACAGCTGGGCTCGTACCTGACACCCAGACCCACATAGAAGGTGTGTTTGTTTGGGAGCTGAGCACATCTGACAGCAAGTACGTTACATCTCCTCTTCCCCATTCCTTTATTCTTGCTGGAAGCTGAGGAGGCCTCACCACCGTCGATGTTTTTTTCTTGTGTACCAGAGGATGTCATGACCTCACACATAATACACATTTTTTCGGGTGAACAAAAGGAAGCAGGAAATGGTTTTACTGGAAGGTCTCGATTGCTCCCAGTGAGAGTTAACAGACTGTCCCTGTGATTAGTTTGATCCGGTGAAGGATACCTCTCCTGAATCAGTCTTAGGTGAACGGGTAGAGAAGTGGGCAGTGCTGAGCTCTGACTGAAGATAATAATTTCCAGAGAGTTCCAGCGGGGCCCTCGCAGATTAATAAGGAAATGGCCTCCTCGTTTACAGAGCCCTGTGTGGCTAAGTGATAGGTAGGTAGGTGCTTGATGAGTGCTTCTAAATAGTGACGGCCTATTATTACCATGGCATTTAACTTTATCCCTCACATGAATGCAAATGGAACATTATCCGTAGTTACAAGAATCTATAGTGTTACCCTATATAATAAAAGGCTAATATGCAAATCAACACGGTGAAACCACTGGTCACTGTGACGCACTGACCACCAGAGGGCAGATGCTCAAAGCAGGAGCTGCCCCCTGCTGGTCAGTGCGCTCCCACAGGGGGAGCGCCACTCAGCCAGAAGTTAGGCTCACAGCTGGCAAGCGCAGTGGCGGTGGCAGCAGTGGGAGGAGCCTCTCCTGCCTCCACGGAAGTCGGATATCCCCCGAGGGCTCCCGGACTGTGAGAGGGCACAGGCTGGGCTGAGCGCCCTCCCTCCGCCCCCTCCCCCCCAGTGCACATATTTCATGCATCAGTCCTCTATATACTGGAGGCCTGATGCACAAAATTCGTGCAAGGCCCTCAGCCCTCACAGCCCTGGCTTCATTTGGACGGTCATCCAGAAGGATATCCGGAAGGTCGTTCGGCTGTCCGGTCTAATTAGCATATTACGCTTTTATTATTATAGATGATATGTGTAGGTAGGTATGTGTGTCTGTGTATATGTATGTGTGGATAAATTATGTTATTTGATTCTAGGACAATTGATAGGGTTTATTGTTTTCTTAAGATGGGGAAATATCTAAATTGCCCCCAGTGTAACTAGTTCCACTTTTTTATTACTTGGCTTTCACTTCTTTTATTTTTTAATATTTTATTGTTGACACTATTATAGATGTCCCCTATTTTCCCTCCTTTGCCCTCCTCCACCTGGCCCTGCCACCTGCCACCCCCACCCATGGCTTTCACCACACTGTTGTCTGTTCACGGGCTATGTGTATATTTTCCTTGGCTAATCTCCTCATCTTCTTTCATCTAGTCCCCCCGCCCTTCTAAGATCTGTCAGTCTGTTCCATGCCTCTGATTCTGTTTTGTTTGTCAGTTTATTTTGTTCTTTAGATTTCACATATTAGTGAGATCATGTGGTATTTGTCTTTCTCTGACTGGCTTATTTCACTTAGTGTAATGCTCTCCAGGTCCATCCATGCTGTATCAAAGGGTAAGAGTTCCTTCTTTTTTACAGCCACGTAATATTCTGTTGAGTAAATGTACCACGGGTTTTTTTATCCACTCATCTATGGAGGGGCACTTGGGCTGTTTCCAGATCTTGACTATTGTAAATAACACTGCTATGAACGTAGGGTGCATACATTCTTTCTGTTTGGTGTTTTGGGATTCTTAGGATATATTCCCAGAAGTGGGATTGCTGGGACAAAAGGCAGTTCCATATTTAATTTTTTGAGGAAACTCCATGCTGTTTTCCATAATGGCTCCATCAGTTCCCACCGGTTGTGTACTAGGGTTCCCTTTTCTCCACATCCTCACCAGTGCTTGCTGTTTGTTGATTTATTGGTGGTAGCCATTCTGGCAGATGTGAGGTGATACCTCATTGCAGTTTTAATTTGCATCTCTCTGGTGATTAGTGACATTGAACATCTTTTCATTTGTCTATTGGCCATCTGCATGTCCTTTTTGGAGAAGTGTCTATTCAGGTCCTTTGCCCATTTTCCACTTCTTTTTTTAGCTCTTCTACCCAGGACACATAAATAGCCTCTGGATGTATGTGTGCTGAACTCAACAAAAGTGTAAACAAGCTGCTATTTACTTTATTAAACAGCTTCAGCAGGGATGTTTGGTCTGATTGCCGGAAATTGTTAGCTTATCACTGAACTGTCCCGATAATTCTTATTATTCAATTTGCATTGCTTATTATAATAATTATTACCACATAAAAGAGCATGATGCTTTTATTTGTATAGTTCTCTCATTAATAATTTAATTGATGATTACATTCAAGTGGTTCTGTGACACACATCTCTCAGTACTTAGAGATTGGCCCTGGGCACCTGGGGAAGCCAGAATTTAGGTATAAATTGTAAGGCTTGGGTCGAGGATCTGGGTGGCAGGCAGGTGCTGTGGCCTTGACATCCAATTTGTTGGCTCTCCATTTCCCCTCATATTTATTTCCAAACATTTTGTTGATTCATCAGCAGGAACTCTGATCTAGTCACTTTAACAACCTAAGAAACTCAATCATGGTCTAGTTATTCAGGTCACTAAAATGACTAGGTTGAAACTAATGTGTGAGTTAAAAGATAACGATGGCTAAAACAATACATCTGACCCAGGAGGGCTGCATCAGTGGCTTCATGGAAACCCAGTCTGTGTCTGTGTCTCTTCTTTAGAAATGGGAGGATTTAGCCTGGCTGGTGTGGCTCATCGACCCATGAACCAAGAAGTCGCTGGTTTGATTTCCCAGTTGGGGCACATGCCTGGGTTTCGGGCTCGATCCCCAGTGAAGGGGTGCAGAAGGCAGCCCATCGATGATGTTTCTCTCTCATCGGTGTTTCTGTCTCTCTGTTACTCTCCCTTCCTTTTTCTCTAAAAATCAATAAAAACATATTTAAAAGAAAAGAAAAAGGCAGATTTTATCAGTCACAGCTTAGCAACATTCCTAGACCACATTGCAACTGTGGATGACATCCATTCTGATACATCTTGCTACAGAAGAACTTAATTTGTGGATTTGTAGGAGAGTGCCTTCTTGTCCTCATTCACATTGTATATGGTAAATAAAATGATGCATTGAAATATGCCTCTGGAGGCATAACAAATGGGGTTGAGCCTGACTTGGCGTCAGCCCATAGTGATGTTCAAACCACTGCACTTTAAAACTCTGGATTCAACAGGGAAAATAAAGGCAACAAAGGACTCCCATTGGAGCAGACCAGCCTGACATCTGGAGGATGAGCCTGTGTCGACCAGGAGTGTCCGGGAGGAAATCTTCCACGTCAGAAATTGGAGTTTATTCAAATGAATGCCTCCTCCTCCACTGGTGGATGCATATTTGGAGCAGGTGTTAATGTCAGGCCCTTACCTGGAAATGGGTTCACTGGGTTCAGGACAGGAACTGGGGGTTGTGGGGGCTGTTCGAGAGCATTGTTTTAAAATTTACCTTTTGGAAAGGAATTTGGTTTCTCGTATTTAAAAATTGTGTCTGGCTCTGGCTGTTTGGAGCATCATCCTGTACACCAAAAGATGGCGGGTTTGATTCCTGATCAGGGCACATACTCAGTTGCAGGTTCCTTCTCCATTCGGGCTCATGCGGGAGGCAACCAGTTGATGTTTCTCTCTCATATCACTTTCTCTTTCTCTCTCTCTCTCTCTCTCCCCTTCCCTCCCTCCCTCCCTTCTTATCTTTCACCCTCTCCCTCCCTCTCTCTCTCTCTCCCCCTCCCTTCTTATCTTTAAGATCAGTTTTAAAAAAATTTTAAATTCTGTTTACACCTGTAATAAGCAATGGAGTTCCTTGGCCTGGCACTGCCCGCATCCCCTGCCACCCACCGCTGGTTCCCCGTTCGCCATTGGGCGATCGGAACCTGTCAGCCAGGAGAAGAGACCAAGAGGTGGTCAATGCACCTTATAGTGACTGGTTGAGCATTCATTCTGGTTGTTCTGCTGTTAGGGTCAATTTGCATATTACCTTTTTATTATATAGGATTTTTTTATTGTTTTCAGAGAGGGAGGGAAGGAGAGAAAGAGAGAGAGGAGAGAGAGAGAGAGAAATAGCAACATCATGAAAGAGAATCATTGATTGGCTGCCTCCTGCATGTTCCACACTGGGGATCGAGCCCGAAACTCGGGCATGTGTCCTGATTGGGAATGGAACCGTGACTTCCTGGTTCATAGGTCAGCTCTCAACCACTGAGCCATGCCAGCTGGGCTAGATTTCATTTTCTTAAGTGAGCATCTGAAGGTTTCTTTCTAGAGAGACAAAGCCCGGTTGGTTGGGTGTTGGTCTGTGTGTCCAGCTGGCTGCAGGGAAGTTGCCCTCACTGGCCAGGTGGCTCAGGGATGCTCCATTGTCTTCACCTCCATTATCTCTGCTCTGCTTTTAGTCTCAGCCCAGCTGCGGGGTGCTTGCTCCCTGCTTGGAACAGAGCCCTTGGGTCTGGGCTTGGGTGGTTGGTGTAATGAGTTCCACTGGGGCCTTAATTATGTTCTTTAAGGCCCCCACAAGGGATTTATATAAGGCCCACACCAGGGAGCCTCACGTAGCCAGCAAATTCGGCCACCTGGCATATAGCCAAGATTTAGGAAGAAGCCAAAAATATCTCAGAGGACAAGATGGCTTTCTCCAAACCCAGGCACTAACCTTGAAGCAGATAGGTCCTTGTGGGTGTGGTTTTCTCAAAGCAGCCACAGTCCTGATAAACTTGGTTTTCTGATTCTCTTTGCTTTTTTTTAAAAAAAAATTATTTTCCCCCTTTTGTTTTATTTTATCTTTTCCATCTCCTCATATCCTCTTCCACCTACACCCACGCCCCTCGTCCACACAGTCAGCACACTGTGGTCCATGTCTGTGAGTTCCAGTGTCTTTTTTGCTCAATCCCCCCAGCCCCACCCCCACCAGAGCTGCTTGCCTGCTCTCTATCTGTGAGTCTGTCCCTATTTTGTTTGTTAGTTCTGATTCTCTTTACTTTTGTAGGTGACAAAACGTAGGTACAAAGAGGTTAAATGATTTGCCTAAAGTCTCGGTGTGGTAAGTGGCAGAACAGGTTCTTATGATGCCAGACTTAGTCGGATGTCTGTGACAGTGGCAGAGAGATAAGGAAAAAGATGGAACTGTATTTAACTCTCTCTCTCTTTTTTTTTAAAGAACGTAGTAGAGAAATATGTAACAATTGTAGGATGATTCCCTTTGAAATGGCCACTTTACTTTTTCATTCTAAGGCGCGAGGAGTATTTGTTGGCTGAGAAAATCCAGTAAGCAGAGCTGTGCTCCCCGGTCCTGCCAGCGAATATGAAGTTCCTGGAGTTCTCGTTGCTGAACATCTCGTTTGGCTGGTTATAAATAGACGCTTATGAAAGAGATCTTTGCACAATCGAGATGAAGCCTTGACGCAGCCTGTGTCATGAGGAGCAGCGTGGCCCTGGCACGCTCGGGTGGGTGGTGGAGGCTGCAGGAGGACCTCAGAGCAGGGGCAGGGCCGTCTGGGGACTGCTCCTCACTGAGCCTTCCCGTCGGAGCAGCAGCCACCAGCTCTGGACACTCCCTGAGAGCCTCCATCTGTGGGCGCTTTGGTTTCAAAGCCCCGGCACGCACACGGTGTCCTCTGCCCAACACAGTCCCGTGTGCTTGGCAAAGCAGACGTCGGTGTCATTTCCACCCTTCAGGTGAGGACAGCCAGGCTTAGAGGAGGGCACCCCAGGCCACAGGGCCAGCGAGAAGCAGGTTTCGAGCCACGCCACCTCCCCCCCCATCAGGTGCCCGCACCCCCACGGCACGTGGGGAACACCTGCTCTGTCCCTGCTTGGGGAGGGCCCCAGAGGGGAATCGAAGGAGATCCCTTCCCTGCTCCGACCAGCTTTCTTTCCCAGGGCAGAGAAGCCCAGTGCCACAGGGAGAGAGGAATGCTAAGGACCAGCCACAACACGAACCACTTCGCTCTCAGGCACAAGAGAGGTTTGCGAGGACGTGAGCAGGAGGCAAAACCCTGGCACCTCAGGCAGTGTGGAGGCCATGCTTCCTTTATCTGCTGGCTGCAAGCAGCAGCCTTCCTGGGCCAGGGACAGGGCCTAGACTCCCCCGTCTGGCAGAGGAAACAGGCCTCGGGATGGCCGGTCCGAGGGGCGCTCACCTCCCCCGGGCCTCCCTGGCCCAGGTGTGCCCTGAACGGGAAGCAGGAAGCAGATTGGCTGCTGGCCATCAGACTCTCCTGGTGCTGGGGGTCAGGGCATCCTTCGGGCGGTTCTAAATCGTATATCTGGTCCCGGTTCATCTCTAGAAATAGCTCAGGGTAGACTTTTAGCCAGTTAGGAGCTACTAGGTCTTTCTTTTTCTCATCTGTAACTTAAACCTCCTCACTCATAATTTTAAAAAGGCTCAAATCAAAACAAGAAGATGCCATTTGTCACTTGTCTGCATGGCAAATCTGAAGAAATTTGAGAATATCCAGTTCTGGAAAGAGGTTGTGAGACAAACACCCCCACTCAGTCTACATGGCAGGGTGCACTGATGGAGCGTCTGGGAGGGCATTGGCAGTATCTATCAAAAGTTATATGCCCGGCCAGTGTGGCTCAGTGGTTGAACATTGACCTATGAACCTGGAGGTCATGGTTCGATTCCTGGTCAGGGGACATGCTGTTCGGGTTGTGGGCTCGATCCCCAGTGTGGGGTGTGCAGAAGGCAGCCAATCAATGATTCTTTTTCATCATTCATGTTTCTATCTCTCTCTCCCTTCCTTTCTGAAACCAATAAAGGTATTTTTTAAAAAAGTTATATGACTCCACAAGTTCATCCTGAGAAATGCCTGCTGTGGACCTACTAACCGAGGCAGCAGAAACTGGTGAATGTTGTGTGTAATGGCGCAGGAGTACAGAGCAAGCATTCTGATTTTGGGATTTTGTTGCCTTCTGTCTTAGTCCGTTTGGGCAGCTATAGCATAATGCCCCAAGCTGGGTGGCTTAGCAGCAGCAGAAATATATTTGTCACAGCTCTGGAGGCTGGAAGTCCAAGGGCAAGGTACCAGTGGGGCTCACTGAGGGAATCTCTTGCAGGTTATAGACCTCCCATGTCCTCACATGGAGGAAGGGGCCGGGAGCTCTGTGGGATCACTTTGATAAGGGCACTAATCCCATGCGTGAGGGCTCTGCCCCTAGGACGTAATTCCCTCCCACAGCCCCACCTCCCCATACCGTCACATTGGGGGGTAGGATATCAGCATATGAATTTGGGGGGGACACAAGCATGCAGACCATACACCTCCTTATGTGAAAAAACAAAACAAGTTGCAGGAAAGTAGGGTCCTATGTATGTAAAAAAATTAAATCATATATAATGTGTCTATATATATATACACACACATGCATTTATGTGCTCAGATTTTCATAACTGTTTTTGGCAGGACACACAAGAAAAAAGTAGGGAGGGCAGAGGGTTCCAGGTAGGAGGGAAGGCAACTTTTTGCACATTACATTTTCTCTTAAAAAAAAAACAGAAACAAAAAAAGCCCCACAACCAACAAGGGTGCATCTATCAGTGTTGTTATGTTTTTTTAATGTTTACATAGGACTAATATGTTTAGCTGGTGAGATTATTGACCATTTAGATTAAACAGTTTTTTCTGTATTTCAAAATTATTTAGTGAATGATTGCATTTTTTGAATGAAAAGCTGGGATGTAACCCTCTTTGAGAGCCCCTTCCAGATGAGACATTTCCTGACTGTATTTGTTAAGCATGTGCCCAGCCCTGTCTCTCTGTAGCATGTAATGAAACCATGCTCTCTGCCCACAAGGCACTTAGGACTGGAGCAGGTGATGATGGATGCAGTAAACACACCTGAGCTGGTACGTAAAGTGCCCGGATCACACCCTTCTCCGTTAGAGGCTGGCTGGTCTTGCTGGGCCAGGACTCATTTCCTTCCCCAGCAGAGGGTTGTGTCTGAGTCTGGGAAGGTAAGAGCCATGGAGAGAAGGGGCCAGTGTTGTGCAGTGTCTGTACTTAGCGGCCCCGGGCAGGTCCCAGCCTAGGCTGGATTCCTGATTATCAGCACCACCCGTGGCAGGGTACCAGCAGCAAGAAATAGCACATGTTCAGTGCCAGGGGCTGTGGCCATCTCTTTCTGAGTGAGCGTTGTCATTCCTGGTTTTCTCCACGTTCTCTAGATGAAGATTCAGGCGTGCCCCTTGCTGCTGCCTTCTCTTTTCCCATCATGAAACACTGTGCTCCCTACTAGGCTGTATGCAGGGGATCCGAGTGGTGATTGGAACAGTCATTGAACTGGGGGAAGCCCCAGAGAAGGGAAAAACTCAGACTGGTCCAGGTTCTTGCTCAGCTGCCCAAGCCCCTGAATTTTCTTGCTCATGTTAAAGGGTTTGCTTTAACTACAGAGGCCATGTGCCTTGCAAACCGTCATGATAGTTGGTTCCTACCTTCATTACAGCACTTACCACACTGTAGAAACTGCTGCATGAGTGTGCCCTTCACTGGGCTGTGGAGTCCTGGTGGGCAAGGTCTTGATTCATCTCACTGAGCCACATCTCGCTGTGCCTGGAAATGGCTCTTAATTAGGACTCCAAGAACCTTTCCAACACAGGCAGGGTTCGTGCTTGTGGGCAAAACAGTTGTCTGCACAGTCAGGGGGTACTAGCAAGTGATACAAAGCAGGTGTCCCCTACGCTGGCTGTCAATTGGAAGAGAGGTGAAAAAGAGAAGTAAGTGGAGTTGTTTTTGTTTTAGTTTGGCAAAGTCATATTTGGTAGCAAAATAGCTGCCCCGACGTGGCAGGCGTGAGGGGCAGTGAATGCACTTCCATCTCAGTTGGCTTTAAGCAGAGTACCTTGTGCGCCTCGGTGGCTGAGTTGTGATTTAGGAAGGGGCAGGCGTGAGAGGAAAAGAGATGAGAAGGAGGGAAAATAAGGGGAAGTGGTGGACCAGAGGCACTGGGGAGCCCCCGGAGGCTGGAGCACCAGGGGCTCCTGGAGAGACGGGCCGGGCGTTTGTGGCTGACTTCTCCCTGCACCTGTGCTCAGCCATGTTCACACTGGGACTTATTTGGAGGCAGTTGGTAAAACTGTGTGTGTGTGGTGGTGGCGGGGGGGGGGGGGGGGGGGGGGCGGGGGGGCACATAGTTTATAAAAAGAAATAACGCTAATGCAATGGGGACCACCCCAGTGTCCTCCCCGAATAATCTGCCTCGTAAAAAGAACACAAAAACCTAAAACCTAGAATAAGCATTTCTTTCCGATACGACCCAGCATGACTTCCTAAGCCTACGGCATGTGGGCAGCTCCAGAGATTTCAATGGGAAAAATTCCCCAGGTGAGGGCACCAACCAGCCAGCCTTCATCTGCCAGAAAGGACGGAAGTGGCCTCGCAGTCCCTGAGGTGATGAACGACTCGGGTTGGATCCCTCTTCACATTCCTGGGAACACTTGGATCTGTGAGGCCCGGCGAACCCCTTTGCATCTGGCCAGTGGTGTGAACCCAGCTTGTGTGGGCCTCTGAAAACTTCCTGCCAGGTGCTGCTGAAGAGTTGAGCCAGAGACTGTTTAATCTGCGTGGATCCAGTGATGGAAGCCACTTCTCACTCAAGCTCCTTATCAGGGCAGAGTGGAAGGTCCTGTGCCAGAGGGCAGCAGCAGCACGCCCATCCTCACTCATGTCACACGGCTCTCGCCGTCATGCTCTGAGTCCCTAACTTGGCTAGCTACTGAGGAATCTGCAAAGAAGCACCGCGTCCCGAACCCCCAGCCTGGCACTCAGCCCCTTGCATGCTAAACCTGCTCACCTGTCCTGGCCGACCCCACCCCCCTCTCTCCTTGACATTTCCAGGATGGGCCCACTTTCCTCACACCCAGACCTCTCACCAGGCTGCCCCAACACCGCTCCTGCACAGCTTTCTCGGACCACACCAAGCCCCCGACACCCTCTGCCTGCATCTCAAGTACCCAACACACACTGATACGTAGGGGTGGAGCCACTTCAGAGACTGTTACGGGAGCTTTCTCAGCGAAGGTTTCTGGGAAGAGGGATCACGCATAAGTTTGTGCTAGACACTCTGGCCCTGTGTTTATGACGCCAGGATTGCTTCCTTGTCGGCGGGGAGGATGGCACCTCTGGGCCAGAGTTCTGAGGAAGGCTGTGTGAATAGACACCTGAGCTGCCTCTCAGCTGAAGGTAGTGCAGGAACACCCAGGTCTGGGTCGAGGGGCAGGCTGGGAAGCAGGAGGAAGACAGAGGCATCTCTGTGCCTCCCATCCATGGCACTTCCTCATGTGTTGGTGGCCCCGTGTCCTCTCCGCTGATGGAACCTGGAGAAGACTGGGATCTGTTTCATCTTCACTACAGGGTCCACCGGCAAACCATCAGGGGAGCCCCCACTTCTTCTGGCCCTGGAGCAAGGGTGCCTCGTGAGATGGCGTTTAAAAATGTTTTTATTGATTTCAGAGAGAGGAAGGGAGAGACAGATAGAAACATCAGTGATGGCAGAGAATCGTTGATTGGCTGCCTCATGCACACCCCCTGCTGGGGATCGAGCCTGAAACCTGGGCACGTGCCCTGACCGGGAATCGAACCGTGACCTCCTGGTTCACAGGTGGTGGACCACGCTGGCCAGGACCTTGAGATAGCTTTTGGCGGCATTAGCCATATTCATTAACATCCCAGTCTAATGCATTCTACCTTGGATGCTTTTTCCAGTATTGGGGTCCCCGTAAGGGAGAAAAGGAGGAACTGTCTGCATGTCAGGAGAGCTCACCAAAGTGGCCCACCTGCAGTGGAGAGGTTTGCCTGGAAGGGCCAAGGGTCGCTGCTTCCCCAAGTTAAGTAGCCCCTGGCATTCCTCCAGCCAGCGAGAACTCAGAAGTATGGAGGCGCAGGCCCCAAGCTCCCTGATGTGTCAGGAAGCATTCATGAATGGAAACTTCGATGTTGACAGGGTTATCTCACTAGACAGAAGGCTGATGATCCAGAGTAGAGGCCCCTGTGGGTAGGGCCTGTCTCTCTTTCTCTGCAGCAGCCCCGGCCGGAGGCCTGTGCTGGTGGCACTGGCCCTCGGGCATCTGCTTTCTCCTGGCACTGACTCCAGACATCAAGAGTGTGCTCCCAAGTCCTTTCCTGTGAATCCTGGTGAAAGGGCTGTGATTTGTAAAGGGTTTGGTTTTTATTGCTATCTTTAATTAGTAAGGCTTTAAGGCCAACAATACCACTCTCAGCATCTGTTTCTGATACACTTTTGTCATTAATATATGTATTATTCATTCACAAGCTATTCCTTAAGTATTGTGGGCCAGGAGATGGCCTGGCCCCGGGGAACAGTGGGGCAACGCACTGTTCTCATGGCCTCCTGCAGGAAGTAGATAAGCCGTGTGGGGAAGGGCTTGGGGTGCTGGTGTCTGGGGAGATGTCTCGGAAAGAAGGAAATTTCAGCCGAGACCTGAGGGAAAGGAGCGAGCAGGAGAGAAAGGGTGGGACGCGTTCCTCACCTGGGAGGGTGGCAGGTGTGCCCACATGATGGGGCCCTGCAGGGGGAACTGGGATGTCCCTGGTCCCTCCTCAGCTACTGATTTGGTGCCTTTTGTGTGTGGTGTATTTGTTGGCGACTCTTTATTTTGAAATGATCATACACTCAGAAATCGCAAGAACAAACAAAAAACAAAGAGTGTAGATAAGACCCCACTCGTTCTTCCTCCAGCTTCCCCCGCAATGATATCTTACCAGGACATTGGCATTGGTGCAATACTGTTAACTAGACTCCAGACCTTATTAGAAGACTTCAATAGTTATTTATTTGTTTGTTTAATTTACTTATTTATTTTTAATCCTCACCTGAGGATATTCTTCCATTGATTTTTTTAGGGAGAGTGGAAGAAAGAGGGAAAGACAGACAGAAGTATCGATATGAGAGAAACACATCGATTGGTTGCCTCCTGCAGGAGCCCTGACCAGGGCCCAGGTGGGGGAGGAGCCTGCAACCCAGGTACTTGCTCCCTACGGGAATGAAGCCCAGGCCAACGCTCTATCCACTGAGCCAAACCGGCTAGGGCTTCAGTAATGTTTATATGTATTCATTGTATATAGAGGATTTGTGTCTGTGTGTGTGGTACATTTTTAACGCGTACATTTTCAGCTCTTGTAAACATATTTGCTCAGTGTTTCAGAAATGTCTGACTTATTTATTTAATAAACATTAAATGAACACTTACTACGTATCAGTGTGTGTCGGGTACTTGAGATGCAGGCAGAGGGTGTCGGGGGCTTGGTGTGGTCCGAGAAAGCTGTGCAGGAGCGGTGTTGGGGCAGCCTGGTGAGAGGTCTGGGTGTGAGGAAAGTGGGCCCATCCTGGAAATGTCAAGGAGAGAGGGGGGTGGGGTCGGCCAGGACAGGTGAGCAGGTTTAGCATGCAAGGGGCTGAGTGCCAGGCTGGGGGTTCGGGACGCGGTGCTTCTTTGCAGATTCCTCAGTAGCTAGCCAAGTTAGGGACTCAGAGCATGACTGCGATCGCCTGAAAACTACTGAATATATATATATGTTCTCGCTGATCCGTCCGTTTGAGCAATAAAGGCAATGCCTACTGTGTGCAGATCTGATCTGGGAGGGACGCCTGAATGCAGCCTGACAAGGTCCCTCCTCCAGGCCGAGTGTGGGTTCACCATCCACTCCGACACACCAGTGTTCCCCGGCGCAGCGCCCGTGTGTGCATATCATTGACATGTGTTGTACACGAGGAAACTAGGTGTCGGGTGCCAGGTAGATGTTTCTGAGGAGGGAGAGAGACACCTGTCAACTACTGGATCCACGCAGATTACACAAATCCTCTATATACAATGACTACATCCACCAAAAAAAGGAGTGTTCCCGTTTAATCGAAGCACTTGGCATTTAGCTGACCTTTCGAATGTGTCATTTCGGGGCGGCAGCCTGTTAGATGGCCTGCAGGGCTGAACTGGAACGCTGAGCAAAACGATGTAAGGAGGATGTCCCTGTCTTTTCGAGCAAAATGCAAGAAAAAGAAGCCCCCTCCCTCGCCCCATTACCCCAAGGGGAAGTCGCTTGGTTGTCCAGGAAAGGAAGGTGAGTCGTGGATCCCAGATAAGCGTGCGTGGGCTCCCGGGAGAATTTCAGCTGGGACCGGGCTGCCCGGTGGTCTCTGTGTTACTTAGCAGCTGGCGCGGAGTTTACAGCGTCTTCCCCTCCAGCTGTCGGGCTGACCGTCCTTGAGCCGGACGTCATCCCATGCACACGTGTGCCTCCCTTGCTCATCACCCAGTTCCCTCAGCCACAGGTGGTGGAGTGCAGCCCTGAGCAGGAATCTGACACCATGCGGGCATTTACCTTCCTAGCAAGGGCTCTGGGTTTCACGATGCAGGTGATGGACCCGCCTTCCAAATCCAGCCGGCACTTGCGGGGACAGGCGTGGCAGCGAGAGCCGTGTGACATGAGTGAGGATGGGCATGCTGCTGCTGCCCTCTGGCACAGGACCTTCCACTCTGCCCTGATAAGGAGCTTGAGTGAGAAGTGACTTCCATCAGCCAAAGCACTCCCTGGCCACTGCTGCCTGGCAGGACGGTGTGGTGTACAGCGCGGCCGTAGCAGGTGCGAGAGGCATGAGGATGGGGTGACTCGTGCGGTCCAGGCTCCGCACAGCCCGACCACTGCGAGTTCTAGGTCTAGCCATTTAACCTTGCTGGACCCCCCTGCCCCCTTTTTCATATCTGTAAATTGACGGCTACACACCAGAGAATCCTAAGATGTCTTTCAAAATGAATATGCTGTTATTGTCCACCAAAGGCTAATGGTTTGGGTGCAGATTTCAATTCGTTCTTGTTAAAAGAACGCTTTTTTTGTTTGTTTTGTTTTTTTAACCCAGCTCCTCAGTAATTGTCAAGAAATAGTGCGACCTTTTAGGAGTTAGTCCCCTCGCTAAGGTTTCCCAAGCCTTTGCTGATCTAAAGTGGCCACGGCGTCATTGTCTCTCTAAGTGACCATAGGTTTTTTAAAAAATAGCTTTATTGCTTTTGTAAAGGACACATCGTGCACAACTCGATACAGAGAGTTTGTGATTCAGGGACCAAAATGTTGAGATTCCCTCCAAGTCAGCACCTATTCCCTTAGCCTTCTTATGAGAGGAGACGGATGGGCTATCATCACTTTTTCCGGCCCGTTTGGAGAGCTTGCAGATGGAATTGGTTTCCTTTTGTCCTTTTCCACTCGGCAAATACCGACTTTGACTCTTGGCTGTGAGGGGGCTGGCATGAGCGTGGCTAATCTCCAGTTAAGAACTTTATCTCCTCCAGGGCTGCATCGGCCAAAACTTGATGCTGTACTTGTTGACTGGGAGCCAGAGGGGGTCTGGTTGGTTCTGTGCTCTGAGGCTCAGACAGAGCCCCTGCAGGGGTTCCCCCCCTCGAGACTAAGTAGCAGGCAGATTGTGGGGGGCAACTGGAAAACTTTTTGGTAATTATTTTACTTTCAGGCATGCCAAGGCTGCACTTGAACCTCAAATTATTCACGAGCATAATAGCCAAGCTCTCAGTTATGTTGTATCTCCCTGCTGAGTACAGAAAAAATAGGGTAATTTTCTGAGAAGCGCATGGGAAAACACTTTGTAAAAGGGCATCAAAGAGGCCGTTGGTGTGCGTGGTTGACCTGCATACTGAGTTTTTGGGGAGAGCAGTACACTGATCCCAGGAGGAAAGGAAGTCCATCAACAGAGCCTGTCTCCAAAAATGCACCTTGTGTGTTTCAAATACAGTGGGGCCTTGACTTACGAGTGTCCCCACTAACGAGTTTTTCGAGATACGAGCCGTCTCTCGGCCAGTTTTTTGCTTTGAGTTTCGAGCTAAAATTCGGGTTATGAGCCAGCTTCAGATACCCCACCGCTAGCTGGCGCAGCGAACGTCACAGTGAACGCCACAACATCAGCCCAGCATCACGTGTCTCACTCGTTCACTTTTTGATTTGACATACGAGTAATTTGAGTTACGAGCTCCGTCACGGAACGAATTAAACTCGTAAGTCAAGGCCCCACTGTATCGGGACAAGTAGAGCTGAGTCTGCAGGCCCAAAGCGCAAAGGGAAAAGATGCAGATGGTAAAGGACATAGGAAATGATGGACATTTTTTTAAAATAGATTTTTATTGATTTTTTAGAGAGAGAGGAAGGGAAAGGGATGGAAACATCAGTGAGAGAGGAACACCATCAATTGGCTGCCTTCTGCACATCCCCCACTGGGGATCGAGCCCGCAACCCAGGCACGTGCCCTGACCGGGAATCCAACCAGTGACCTCTTGGTTCCAGTGTTGATGCTCAACCACAGAGCTACACTGGCCGGGGAATGGTGGACATTTCTTAAAGGGAAGAAGCCTTGAGAGCCCGGGTTGCAGAAGCAGTAGGAGCCATAGTCATCTCTGACCTGCTGTTTCACCATGCCACCCCCTTCCTCCAAATCTCCTAGGCACTTTGACATCAAGAGTGATGCTCGTGCAGACAAGACAGATGTCCTGAAATGACCGTCCCATTTTCTTATGAACTCATCTGCATCCACTTCTTATTTCTGCAAATCTTTCTCGCCCAGGGTTCTTTGTATTCGCCATCTCCCACTTCTTCTAAAAGTTGTTTGGAGAAGTAGTGAAGGCCACCGAATGGGGCTTCAGAAAATTTCGGTCCAGGTCTGGACTCTGCAACAACCATCTCCACCTTTTGAATATTCCCTCCATGTCTCCATTCATTTCTGCATGCTTTTATTCAACATGCTTTTACTGAGCACTTACTATATTCTGGGCACTATAGGCCTTGAAGACCTGGCTGTGAGCATGACAAATGAGCTCCGGCCCTCATGGCGGTCAATGGACTTGTTTATTCTTATACCTAAGAGATCTCACTATATATTTGCTAGCTGGATAAATGGTTCATACCTTCTCTGGGTTACCTAATCATAGTTAAATGCCCAGACTCTTCAGTTGGGAAGTGTCCCAACTGAAAAAACAAACAAACAAACAAAAAAACAAAGGTAGTCATAACAGAGATTTCTGTTACTATAGATTCAAGGCCCTGGTTTCAGAAATCCTTAGAACTTCACTTGCCTTGGTTTTCACTTAGTTGGGTCCAATGGGTGTGATGGACTCAGAGTCTTTCGACTTAGGAATCAGTTGGTTATTCAACAGGTATCTATTGAAGACCTCAATGTGTCAGTCACTCTGCTTATGTTCCTGTAGAGGCAGCCACTGCTTCACCAGCAAATTCTTTCCCCCACACCTCAGAGAGGACTCAGGATGATTGTAGAATTAACATAAATGAGAGACAGAGGAGAGATAGTCTCCCTGGAAGGGATTGCTTCTGGGAGTGTTTCTGCTGATGGGCTGATTGATTTCCATGATTTTCCACAAAGCCAAGAAAAATACAATCTTCTGCCTCCTTTACCCCTTCCTCCTTGTAGGCACTGTTGTTGTTCCTCATTTTTCAGATGAGAAAACTGAGGTTTCAAGTGGTTAATAACTTGCCCAAGGTCATACAGTTAAGGGCGGCGGAGCCAGGATTTGAACCTGGGTACCTGGCTCCTGATTCTACACTTGCTGCACTGGATTTTCCTACACGAACAGGCTCAGGTATCAGGATGCCAGATCAGAATGAAACCTCAACAGTTTGGGCCTCGGCTGAACTAGAACTGCCCACAGACCTGCCCACTGACCTGCTGGTTCTCCTTGCTGATCTGCGTGGCCTCTGCCGCACACACCTTTCTGGGCGCTTCGGGAAGGTTCTGGAGACCGTGGAACACCTGGAAGTGTTCTGAGTAAGCTGCTTTGCAGGAGACAGGAGGAGCACTGTGTTTGCAGAAGAGCTGTTGCTGTGTTGGTTATTAACTAGTAGCTCCCAAAGGGCAAGTTGACTGAATTGTGTAACTTTTATGTGATACTTGTGATTTCAGGAGATGCCTGGGCTGCGGTGTGAGTTGGAGTTATTAATAAATGTGATACAATATTAGCTCCTATTTTTTTCTTTCAATTTTATTTTGTACTGGTTTCAGGTGTACTAGTCCCCGTTTTCTGAGAACCTGCTGTGGACTGGGCAGCTCATCCTCCATCTTCCACACGTTAGTCCCGTCTTCCCCGGAGCCCTGGAAAGGGGTTGTTGTGATTCTGCTTCTCGGATAAAGAACCAAAGGCTCAGAGGTTAAGTGATCTGCCCAGGGCCACACAACTTACAGTTAACCCAGCTCTGACTGCCGATGTAGATTATGCCCTTTATGTTACCTGATTCATTCATAAAGATATTTACTGACACCTACTATGCACCAGCCATTGTTCCCAGTGCCGGGGGTTCCGTGGGGGATATGGTAGATGGGTCTCTGTTTCTGGGAGTTCACAACAGACAACTGTGGCCTGTCAGGGCCTGGGACCCCCCACTCAAACTAGGCAAGTGGGAGAACAGGGCCCAGGACATCATATGAAGGCCTTTTGTGGTTAGGACTTGATCAGTAACGTTAGTGATGTGGGGCCTTTAATGAGGTTTAATTATTGATCAGTGTTTGTTAAAGGGAAAGTACGATAATTATCATGGAAGATCCAGAATGGGCATTTCGGGGTCAGGCAGTTTGCAATTTTGCCTCCTTGCTTTCCTTCCCACCCGCCCAGCACCCAGCCCCTGCCCAGCCCTTTGTCAGGTAAGGAAGCTGATGGCTGCTAGTCTTGCCAGGGCCCCGTAGTGTTACTCCGTGGGCTGCGCGGATGGAACTGGTGTGGACCTGGCCGCCTTGTGGCAATGTTAGCACCTGTGCCCCACCCACGAAATGCTGGTAGCATCTGCCTTCTTTCTCCTTGTTTTGTGACAACCCAAACCATCTCTAAGCATTCAGTTCTTCATTTGAGAACCTCAAAGATGTGCTTGTGTTTTTCCTGCATTAAAACCCTTCTGCCCTCTTCCCTGGGCTCACACTGCACCAAAGCTGCTTGCACGGGGGAGGGAGAGACTTCAGGCCCCGCCTCTGTCCTCCAGCACCTCAGCAAAGGCCGCCTGGGCACCCCTTCCGTGAGGGTGTGGTCAGGGAAGTGCAGGTCCTCCGATGAGAGAATATCAGATGAGCCCTGCAAGCACTGAGTCTTGCTGATGAGAAAACTGGAACACGGGAAGGAAACTTGCCAAGCGGACCCTCCTGAGTCACAGTCCTGCCGTCCGCCCATCACCCCGGCCACTTCTCAAGTACAAAATGTCTGTAGTGGGAAGGTGTTGGAGGAGCTGGAGTTCGGAGCCTCTTATCCAGTGGAGTTGCTGGGATTAAATACATAGCCCACGGCCAGTGTTCTCTCCAACATACAAGCACAGCCCTCACTCCCCCGCCAGGACACGATATGGGGCAGGGACGGTTTAACAGCCTGAAGCTGGAGGAATTCATTTTTTCCCCTTTTATGATTGCAAGTTATTGTTGAGTGTGAAAAATAAGACATTAAAATCCTAACCAATTTAGAAGTGCTTAATCATGGAAAGTTTCAAGTCCCTAATGACCCACCCGTCAAAGACTTTGTGTACATGTATTAACATATCTGATACTATTCTGCAGACAATAGACTTGACATGTGTTCCGAAGCATGCTCCTCTCTCTGACCACCTTTTTCCTCCGGTGCCTCATTCTACCTTTTTCTTTTAAAAGCTGCCAATTTCCATTACATGGATGAACCAGGATTTAGCTAACTGATCCCTTTTGGATAGACATGGCGTTCTTTCCAGGTTTCCACTGTTATAAATGATGCTGCAATAATCCTCATGCATGTATGGTTTTTTGCACAGTTGTGTATTTCTGGGCAGTGAGTGCCTAGAAGGAGAATTGTTGGGTCACTGGTTAAGCATTGACTTATTTACCAGGAGGTCACGGTTCGATTCCCGGTCTGGGTTGCAGGCTCGATCCCCAGTGTGGGGTATGCAGGAGGCAGCCGATCCATGATTCTCTCTCATCATTGATGTTCCTATCTCTCCCTCCCTCTCCCTTTCTCTCTGAAATCAATAAAAGTATATTTAAAAAATAAAAAAAGTTTCCATGCCAGAGTTTTGGAAACCTGAAACTGTAGTCTAGTCCCTTCCCAGCATTTTCCCCAGCGTTTCCTGTTGGCGCTGACTTGTTTCCTGGACCCCGGCCCACTGGCTGTTGGATATGGACACATCGGTCTTCCCCGAGCTGCATGAGGGAAAGAGCCAAGTTCTGAGGCCCCACATTGTCATGGGGACCAGGGCTGAGGAAACTTCTTGAAGCTGGCTGATTTTTAAGCTAAGTTCTCCTTCAAAACGGCTTCCCCAGCAGGCTCTAGAGCACACACTTCCCACCCCAGATGGCCTGGCCAGCCTGGACACCTGGCTGGGGCAGTGAGCTGGCACCTCCTGTGTCCGCATTAGTGCTGCCCCGTGACGGAGCTGATGGTCTCAGCTGCGTTCCTTCCCGCCCTCCCCCAGGAACGCTGGGGAGATGGAGGCGAGCGTGGCCAGGGAGCCTTTCCCCAGCTCCGCTCAGGCACCTGGTAAGCCAAGAGTGGACCGATGACCCTTCCTTGGATAATGACACGCTCCTCTTTTTAAAACCAGACTGGGAAGAGGTAGGATCCTCTCCTTGGGAGTACAGTGCCGTGGGCTCGTTTTCTGGGTGTCACAGCCTGTTCTTTCTGTCTTTTGTCCTCCCTGCCTCTTAGGACACACCTTGACAATATACCTCTACATCTCCTGGGGTTCAGGGACCCCCTCTTTCTCTCCAGTCTGCCTTAGGAAGTGACCCTGGTATCAGTCATTTATACGCTAGTATGAATGAAGGGTACTGGATCTTAGACACTAGGTAATAGGAGGTGAGGAATGAGCTTCCTGTAGGGGCTTTTTAAGGTGTGTGTGGCTCCTCCTCATTCTCTGAAACTACTCCAACGAGATGATCCTCTCCCGAGTGTGAAGTAGATTCAGTGAGCGGAGATATTTAGACGAGGCGGAGGCAGGGGAATAGTGTCCTCCTCTGGAATCTGAACTATTCTGGAAGCTACGCAGTCCCCAGCCACCCATGCTTGAGTGACGACTCACAGAAATACCCTTTGTGTCTTTTAAAAGCTCTTTTTATTTAAACTGTATAATAATATACACACACGAGGTGTCACATTTTTTTCCAAACGGGTAGTGAGTGAATATACTCAACGATAAAAAAAAAAAAAGCGAATGGAAAGTGTAAAGTGTTAAGACAGGCAGGCCGGGAGTGATGAAGATTTAACCTGCAGGACTGTCATGCTCAGGCTACGGTGAGTCCTGCAGAACGAACAGAGACGTGGCAGCCAGCGTCCCATACATCCTGGCCGGTTCTGGGGCTGACATCTACATAGTGACAAGTTACTGACAGGTAACACGAAGAACGGAAAACATATCAATCTGAAGGCCAGCCAAGGAAAGCCTTGTTAAGTGATAACAAGGGCCAGAGCCCCATGTCCAGACTGTTGGTGGAGGGGTAGTATGTATGTGGCCATTTTCAGGGCTCAGGCCCTGGTTTGAAGAATTACATATCCTGGCAACCAGGCGTGGCATGGAGAGCATCCTGTGACTGGGTGATCTTTGCCTTCCCTGATTATAACTGGTCGCCATTAGATGCCTACAGGGCTGGGTGGAAGGCAGAGGACTGGCTGGCTCACCTTTTACCTGTATGGACATCATCAACATCCTGGCATCAGGAGCAAAATGAGAGGAAGCTGATGTCTGAGCCTGCTTTGGGGTGTTCGGTCAACCCTTGATCTTCTCTCTTGCTGCCCTGGCCTGGGCGGGTTTGCTTGAGATTTCTATTTACAGATTCCTGGGCTCTTCACTCTGAACGGGGCCTTAGGATTCATGGGTCTGCCCCACCAACTACAAATGAGAAAGCGGAGACTCAGCCTTTAAGCCAGTGATGGGAGGATGTTGCCAGCACGCCACACAATGCCCCAGGGATGCCAGGGAGGAAAGGCTGCCCTGGGGGACTTCCCTGGCATGCTCCCCGTTCCAGATTCATCTAACAGGCGAGCCTGCAGAGTTATTTCTGTCAAAGGCACTGGGACAGAGGTTTAAGAAGATAAATAGAGAATATTCATTTTCTCAGCTGAAAGAAACTTTGGAAAAGAGCTGGTCTTGTCCCTCGTTATGGGATAAAGACCCTGAAGTCCGAGTGGTTCCAGGACTCATTCGAGGGGGCTCCAAGGCTCACTTATAGTGGGGTGGGTCAGGATCCAGGGAATTGCGGAAGTTTGAGCAAAGGGTGCCGACCAAGACCTGGAGGAAAGAGAAGAGAAGGGACCCTTTCAGTGGGGCCCTGGGCTCTGACGCAGCTGGGAGAAGGTGTATGTGGCAGCTGTGGACCACAGGAGGCCTTTACAGGTCTGCAGCTCAGCGGGTAGATGCTGAAGCAATAAGTACCTATAAGGCTTTCAGCCTGGCCTGCTCCTCATGCAGCAGTGGTGTTGGGAGCTCAGTCAGATAATGCATCCTGCTGCACACGTTTCATTAAGTCCTGGTCTGGACACACTTCTGGGAGTTTGGTCTGTCAGGGAGCTCCCATAGGTGGGCGTGGTCAAAGGCACAGGGTCCCTTTCCTGCCATCCCCTGGCTCAGTAACGCAAGAGTCGGGAGTGTCAGGAGCTGCAGGTTATCTGATATCACCTCTGCCCCGCTCTGGGTCCAGAGCAATTGCCCTTAAAGGGTAGACAATGGGGTGGACAGCCTGGCTGGTGTGGCTCAATGGTTGAGCATTGACCTATGAACCAGGAGGTCACGGTTTGATTCCCAGTCAGGTGCACATGTCTGGGTTGCAGGCTAAGTCCCTATTAGGGGGTATGTAGGAGGCAGCCGATCAATGATTCTCTCTCTTCATTGATGTTCCTGTCTCTCTCCCTCTCCCTTCCTCTCTGAAATCAATTAAAAAATTCTTTTTTTAAATGGGGTGGACAGGAGCCGTTGGCTTTGCCCCATGCCACAAGCAGACCCTCCTGTGAAGGTAGCACTTCAGTGGCTTAGGAACAAGGGGATGTGGTCCGTGTGCCTCTAGTGCAGCGGTTCTCAACCTGTGGGTCGCGACCCCTTCGGGATCGAACCACCCTTTCACAGGGGTCACCTAAGACCATTGGAAAACCCATATATAATTACATATTGTTGTTGTGATTAATCACTATGCTTTAATTATGTTCAATTTGTAACAAAATACATCTTGCATATCAGATATTTACATTATGATTCATAACAGTAGCAAAATTACAGTTATGAAGTAGCAACGAAAATAATTTTATGGTTGGGGGTCACCACAACATGAACTGTATTAAAGGGTCGAGGCATTAGGAAGGTTGAGAACCACTGCTCTAGTGGCAGGCGTGCCCTAGTGTTGGTCTTCTGCTCTCCCCTCTACCCCCCCACTTTCACACTGACCCCCTTGGTCTATTTCCCTTTAACTCAAGAAATCTTACTCTATAGTCAAGTGGGTTTCTTTGCAGGGTTCTCAACCTGTGGGTCGCAACCCCTCTGGCGGTTGAACGACTCTTTCACAGGGGTCGCCTAAGACCATCCTGCATATCAGATATTTACATTACGATTCATAACTGTAACAACATTACAGTTATGAAGTAGCAATGAAAATAATTTTATGGTTGGGTCACAACATAAGGAACTGTATTTAAAGGGCCAGAAGGTTGAGAACCACTGCTTTAGAGGCAGGCTTTCTGGCTCTCCCCATGAGCCCACCTCCCTGAGAGGCCTCCTGATGGCAAATTCCCTTGTAGTTGCTGAAGGAAGCAGATATCCATGGGCAGGGATGTCAGGCCCCAAGGGTGAGTTGGCTAAATCGTGTGCCTGTGGGGTTGCGGACCTGGCAAGGCCACTGCTGCAGAAGAGAATGCAAAATGTCCTCTGTGTTGGTCTCCTGCCCCCACAGACGTGGCAGTTCCAAATGTCACCTTGGCATTTTCTTCTCAAATAAATTCATTCTTGTTCATATCACAGGAAAACTGGAAACATGGATTCGGAACTCGGTGTTTACTTCTCAGTCCTCTGATTGACTTGCGGTGTGGCGTGCTGAACTAGTTATTTCGTGGATAAATGTGAACACGGGCTCTGAGATTTTTGTCTGTGGAGGACCGGAGCCTTGTAGTTTGAGTCAAAGAAAAGACTTTGGAGTCCATATTGTGTGAGTGTGTATGTGTGTGCTTATAGGAAAAGGCTATAAGGGGAAAGTAGCTAATGTTAATTGGCTGTGAAGAGGTGTATGGATTTTTTTCAAGGAGATATCCTGATAACGTTGCCATCGGAGATTATGGTGTGCGGACGATTTGGGTGGAAGAGCAGTGTTTTGGATTAGTCAGGAAAGCAGAGGTCCTAACAAAGGAATACATTGAATTTAGAGAGATGCTTTGCCTCTCAGAACGCATGAAAGATTTCTATGCTGCAGTTTCTTGTAAATTTCTTGCGAAACACCCAAGAGAGATGTAGAAATCACCCCATTTGAAGGTGGAGAAGTGGAGACACAGAAGGTAATGTGGATGCAGCGATTCTGGGACAGGGTTGGGATTTGAACCCAGGCTTTCTTATGTAGAAAACAGAGATAATTGTTCATCTTTTGCTCTGTCGCAAAAAGGTTTGGGAGGTAAGCTAGAGCTTACCCTGAGCAGACAACTCAGCACTGTGTGAAGAGAGACGAGAAGGACTGGAGGGTCAGTGGGGCTGGAGAATCAAGGTCATCATCATGTCCTATTAGGAGTGTCTTTCTTGGTACACAGTATGGGGCGGGGGGGGGGGGGGTGGGCGCGCGGGTACAAGGAGGGAAGGCACAGGTGGATGTTGGAGCCTCTTCCTTGATGAAATGCTTTTGAGTGACCACTGGCCCCAGGGAGTGTGGGCTTGGGGCTTTCTGGATCAGGACCTACTTAGCTCTTTCCGTTTTCACAGATGACCTCCTTGACCTTGAGGGAGAACAATCCATTGATAGATGTATTCATTTGGAATTTATTTTGCTGACTTTACATGAGGAAGGACTAAACTTTTTCTAAGAAACTAATATTAAAAATGCATTTTTGAGGTTCACAGGGTGTCTTTCACGCATGCGTGCACGCAAGAGGACATTTAGAAACCACTGTGGACATTTACTTTGAACTGCAGATATTTATAGACAAGTTCAAGCAAACCAGACTTGGTGCCAGGGACCCACATGCGGTGTGGGCCACTGTTTATATGGAAAGGTTGGCTTTTTTGTGCTGCGTCCTAGGGGAGTGGGTATGTTTCCTAGGATGGCACATATTTATTTGGATGGTAGGGAATCGATAATTCTTGTAGCAATGTCAGGTACCCTGCGTTAGTGTTCAATCGAGAGGCTGTCAGACGACACTGGTGAATGTGCAGAGACACTCTGTGCTGTGGGGTTGCTAGATACTGAGTGCCCTTCAAGTCCAGCCCTCAGTTCTTCATTACAACACCCACTGAGAGATTCTACAATTTCCCCTTAACTCACATACTCACTCCATGGAGAAAACCTGTGCTTTTCACTCTCCTGCATCACTGGTGGAGGATGTAAACTAGAATTACCTTTCTGGAGAGCAATTTGGTAGCAGGAATTTAAGGCCTTACAGTGTGAGTGCTCTGACCCAGTTATTACTCTTTTAAGAGTTCATCATAAGGACATAGAGCTACATTCAAGATGTATGAATAAGGCTGTTTGTCTAACATTGTTTTTGTATTAGCAGAATGCTGAGGACAACTTAAATATCCAACAGAATGAGGATGGCGAAGTCATTGGCTATATCACATAATGTCATGCAGGCATTCACTCACTCCACAACTATTTTTGAGCACCTACTGTGTGCCTGGCACATAGTAGGTGTGATATCAAGGCTGACATGGTCTCAGTCCCCCTGAAGGTCAAAATTTGTTGTGGAAACGGATCTCCTACATTGGGAAGTACAAAGTGTGTTTGCAGTGTGAGACCTCGTTTTCGTTATAGGAATGAAGAAACCCTGGAAGACAGTCTGAAGTGTTAATGGAGGTGTAGAAGCCTTGGGCAAGGGGGTTAGATACATGCCTTTTCCCCCTTTTTACTTTTCCCTCTTTCCAAGTTTCCCACAGGAGACCATAGGATTTTTAGAATTTTTAAAAATGTGACTTTGAGGAAAGAGAGAAAATGAAATGAGCAGATCTGGGTTCTAGATCCAACTCTTCTTTAAACAGGTGGTGAGATTTTGAGTGAGTCAGAGAACCATCCTGAATCTCCTCGAAATGGCAGGGCAAGGCATTGGAGGCCTCTACTCTGAGGTCGAGATCTCCACTTCTTGTCTCCTCTGAAGACACAGATGTGTGTGTGTGTGTGTGTGTGTGTGTGTGGCGCCGGGGTGTGGGGGTGGGGGCGGGGGTGTGTATGCTGCAGGGCTAGCAGGCTGCGAGCTGTCTCCAGAGACAGGACATGAAGCCCCAACCCCTGGGCACTTTGGATCTCTGGGGCTCAGGTCCTCTAGGAATCTGGTGATGTACTCAAATGGGGAGAGGAGTTTCTGTGTTAGGCATATGAAAATTAAATTAAGGGAGTGCCTCTCACCTGGCTAAAAAAAGAAGGTGGACTAACTCAGCCCAGTGTCACTGCACCCCAAGAAAACAAATGAGGGCAGCTCCATTGATTGAGCCTTATTTGGGCACCAGGTACAGTGTAAAGAGCATTTTGTAGACATTCTCTGAGTCACGCTCACGACACCCCTGAAGTAGGTACTCTTCAACCTCATTTTACAGGTGGGGACCTTGAGCTCAAAGGCAGGTACCCTGAGCAGGCCCCCTGGGTAGAGGAGGCTGGGATTCACACCCCAGTTGGTCTGCTCTGAAGCAACATTTTCACCTCTGCTTGGTACTGCCTCCCACTTCAAAAGGCAAGCTCTACTGTAACCATAAAACAGATGTCTCAAGCCAGGGGTGTGTGTGAGGGTGTAGTAATGCCTCAAGTGGCTGATCATTGAGAACCTGAGGAATGCAGAAGCTTAGAATGGGCAGAATCTTATCTCTGATGAAACCCGATGCAGAGAAAGCTACTCTTAGCTACCTTTCCTGGGAGGTTTAAATGATGAAATTGGTGGTGGGGGGTGGGGAGCAGCCACCCTCTTGCTCATTATAATAACCTTATCTCCTACTGGTGGTTTCAAATCAAAGGCCACTATTATACCTTACATACCTATAGCTCCCCAAAGAGTAATAGCTTACACCAAGACTTGACTTTTTTCCTTGAAATACTTTCCTTGCTGGGTTCCAGCTTTTCTTATTTAGCAGGTATTGAAAGACGACAAAACATAGAGGAGATACCGGGGACACATAGACAGGAAAATTGAAGTTAAAATGAGGACAAGGAATTGTTTCTTTTCTCCACCCAAAGACTGTCTCAATATGATAAATACTGTTTCCTGGGTTTCAAGATCATTTCCTCTATAGTTCAGTTTCTTCTGATTTATCTTAGTTACTATGGCCAGATTAATCTTTCTACCTACCTTCCCTAGAATATCCAATGGCTCCCCATTGTCTAGGATCGTGGTCGGCAAACTGCAACTCGAGAGCCACATGTGGCTCTTTGGTCCCTTGAGTGTGGCTCTTCTACAAAATACCACGTGTGGGCGCGCGTACAGTGTGATTGAAACTTCATGGTCCATGCGCAGAAGCTGGTTTTCGGCCTGGGCGAGTCTATTTTGAAGAAGTACTGTTGATATTTGGCTCTGTTGACTAATGAGTTTGCTGACCACTGGTCTCGGATAAAATCTAAACGTGTGGGTTTGGATTTCAGATTCCTTCTTAATCTGGCTTCAACTTTACCTTTCCATCTTCCGTCCAATGAACTGGTCTATACCATGGCTCTTTGAATATGTCCTTGACTTTTCTCACTCTGGGCATTTGTTCTGTGAAATAAAGAACAAATGGGAATGTTTCCTTCAGGCATATCTCAGTTTGGGATTTCTTTTCTTCTCCTTTTTTAAGATCACAAATCGCCAATAGCACTTTTTTCTTTTCAACATCCTGTTCTGAAGCTTCATTGGCTCTTTCTGCTTGGATGCCAAAGAGCCGAGCATTGGCCAAAGCCATGCGAAGAGTAGCGAACGCCTCAAAGTTCTCCTCCTCCTCTGCCGTGACCCGGCCTTCTCCTTCTTGTAGACATTCTGTATGGGCATGACTGGTCCTGTCAGTGGGGTGGCCAACATGAGTTCTTCAGCAGAGCTCTCTCCCTTCTTGGGCGCTGGAGGGCTTCCGGGGAGAGCATCACTCCTCAGCCGCAGCATGTTGGCCTTCAGGGACTTGGTGGACTTGCTCCTCCTCCTCGGATCTGATAGAATAGGCAGTTAGGCAGGTATGAGCAGAGCAGGGACGATAGGCCAGGTATGGAATGTCATCAGGGCAGAAAGTCTTGAGTGACTGGCAATGGCAAAAACTAGAGAAAACAACTATTATAGGACAGGATCTCACCCCCAGGCGACCTTTCCTCCCCTAGCATGTCCTTAGTCATGCAGTTTAGACACCCTGAGAGGAGGAACAAGGGGCTGGAGAATAGCCTCATAGGACTCAGACAAGCCCTTGCACCACCCTCCCCACTCCCTTAAGCATTAAGCTCTCAGGACAATGAGATTCTGGTCAGCATCAAATAATCTTAGGAATAAAGCCTTGGGTCTGCTGACCACAGAGACAGACATTTGCTCAAACTAGAGATAACATCTAGGCCTCAGTTGTGTCTCAGGTCCAGGCCCAGAAAAGCAGCAAAACCAGAGGGAGTGATGCTATGGCTGACATCAGGACCAGATGCAATGACTAATGACCCACTGCCCTAGTGCTGACCTGACCAGTCAGTAGAGACCACGACCCTGAAAGGACACACCTGGAAAGCCGATGGATGTCCTATTGAGATCCTCTGCCGAGACCTCCCCTAAACTTCCCACCTTTAGAAAACAGATTAAAAACCCTTAAGGCAGGGGACCCAGCGAGCTCTCTCTCTAGATCACACTTGCACCTTTCAACCCTCCTTTCCTGAAGTGCATATTCCTTTCTTTCTCCCAAGTTCCAAGGGATCTCCTTTGGCCTTAGTAACTTGTTTCCTGAGTTCACGCCGCCCAGCTGGCTCATGTCTCTGCCTCTGTGACTTTATTTCTAAAAGGGCTATATAAACCTCTTTCACTAGAGTTCTTGGCTCTGAATTCTTTCTTAGCTGAACTCAAGGACCGAGGTCTAACATCACTACCAACACATCCACTGAGGTCCCAATGGCCTAGGCCACTGTTTTGGATGCTGGCCACGCCTAACTCCTCCAAGATGGGTCCAGATGCAGGGTGTGCGGTGATGTGGCACTTTGGTTTGCCAGGCCTTGTGTCTGCAGATCCTTCGTGCATTAAGCATTAAGCCCTCAGGACAATGAGGTTCTGGTCAGCATCAAATAATCTTAGGAATAAAGCCTTGGGTCTGCTGACCACAGAGACAGACCATGTGACAATAGGACTAAACCATGTGACAATACCACTGCCAGTCCTTGAGGAAGTGGGGCTTCAAGATCATGCCATTCCAGCTGGACGCCATGGCGGCTGCCTACAGGCCTTCTCGTAGGAGAATGTCCGCTTGGAAAAGGGCAGTTTGGGATTTCCCTTATCACATGCGATCGCAGTCCCATGTCATGTGGGGCTATGACAAGATCAGTGCATTGCTTATCATAGGGGCTCCTCGGTAAGCACCAACTGAAAACAGTATTTACTGTACAGCTGTCTTAGGGAGGAGTGCTTCTTCTTTCCAGCCATGAAATACTGCTCTACCAGAGAGAGGACCTCTTACCCTCAGAAAACAAACAGCCAGTTCTTCCTGTCCTGTGTTCAAAATGCATATGGGGTATTAGCTAATTATTTGTCATGCATTCGCCAGCCATGACTAATCCTGTTTTATGAAGGAAATGGAAGCGGAGAGGTGACAATACTGGCCTGACTTTGCAGAGCCGAGCCACTGGTAGAAACAGCCCTTGAACCCATTTCCTTCTGCTATTAAACGAGGAGTCAGAGGCCATCAGGAACTTCCGTAAATATTCTGGTGCCTTTTCTCATCCTCTTCTTTTCTCTGAAGAGCCAGATAGTAGATATTTTAAACTTTTCGGGCTTTGATGGTTTCTTTGCAACTGCTCATCTCTACCTTTATAGTGGGAAAGCAGCCAGGAGCAGTTCATAAACTAATGGGTGTGGCTATGTTCCAATAAAACTTTATTTATAAAACAGGCAGGCAGCAGGCTGGACTTGGCCTGCAGGTTGTAATTTGCTGATCCCCTATGTTAGAAGGTTTCTTTCTCTCTGTTCCTGATGTTGGGTTGGAAAGTCATGTTAGCCATGGGAATTTTCAGTTTGAGCAGACCCTGCCGTTGGATATAGGCTAATGCATCAATTACATCCATGTCTGGGAAGAGTGGCTATTCAAGATGAATGTGGGAGGTTGTGGATGTTTAAGCAATTGTGTACGGAATCTGCAGTAGACAGCCGTCGTCCCATGGATGTGGGCATTGGTCTCCAAGGAGGCTGCAGAGCACTCAGGCAGTAACCAGCCTGGTGTCTCCTCTACCGGTGAGAGGCAGAGTTGCAACATCACCCCCGCACAGCTGGAATGTTCCATCACGGCCAAAGTCTGCCTGCAATCCGCAGGCTGTCCCATTTCTCAGATCTGAATGTGGACCTCCAGAAAAGTCAGAATTGTGACAAATGCGTTACATCGAGCTCCCTGGTGGTGTCCTTGTCCGCAGCACTGAGCATTTCCATGGATGCAGAGGGCTGGGAGTGATGGGGTTCCTCTGCATGGAGGTGCTTCCTAGGGACGTGTTACAAGAGAGGCGATACCTGTCCCCCAGGGAACAGGTAGGTTTGAAAACCAAAATGTCTCAAAAAACAAATTATCCATGTGTTTGACCTCCAACCCCCACTCCTGCCAGGAATGTTCACATTCTTTCAGGGCTGTTTCCTAGAACGGGGCTGGAATCTGAGTGTCTTGTCATTAAGGTCGGGCAAGTTTATTCCAGTTCCCCGTTCCCAGAGCCAGAGCTGTTTGCTCTTTCAACAGAGACAGCTCAGGGTAGGGATCTGGATCAAGACCAGAAAAATTTTTCAGGGTCTTCAAGGAGTTGTGGAAACTATCAAGAAATCCTAATTAATTCCAGGAAAGAATTTCAGTGTTTTTTGTTTGTTTGTTTTATTATAGTTTAAACTGCTAAATAAAGAAAGAAAGAAGGAAAGCTTTAATTGTTCTGCTTAGGAGAAATTAGACCAGTTATAGGCAAAATTAATGTAAATAATGAGTACATAATTCTTTCATTTGGCTCTCAACTCTTGTTCTATTATAAATCTCTTTAGATTTTATATAATGACTAGTCGCCCAGTGCACAAAATTCATGCACATCAAAAGGGAATTAATTAGAGGAAATATTTTAATATTAGTATTTGCCCTTTCTCTATAATAGAAATGTCAGGGCTGAAAGAAAATTAGTAAAATGTATATGAAAATCTTCCTCCTGTCAGAGTCTGGGGCACACCGCGGGGCCCAGAGTCAAGTTCCCCCCCATCCGCGCATGCCTTGAAATTGGATGAGACCCAGACCCAGACCCAGCCGGCCACACCTCTGTCAAGCCCCACTGGGCAGGGGTTGCAGCCTCAGGTCCCCTGGCCGGGTGCCGTTGGGGAGGGTGGGGCCTCAGGTCCCCTGGGGGGTGGGGGGCAGCGGCACAGCCTGAGGTCCCCTGTCAAGCCCTGCCAGGCAGGGGGTGCGGCCTGAGGTCCACCATCAAGCCCCGCCGGGCGGGTCCTCCAGCCTGGTGCCACGCAGCCTCAGGTCCCTGCTGATCACTTGTCACGGCTTATTACGGGAACCCCGCCTCCGCTGTGGGTGCAGCCATCTTGTGTTACAGGAACCCCATCTCTGCTCTGGGTGCAGCCATCTTGTGACAGTGTGAGGGTTAACTTGCATATTACCTCTTCATTATATAGGATAGTAAACATTTAATCTGTAGTACTCTACATGGGCCAATTTGTTATTAATCCTCCTAGCAGCCCTATGAAATAAGTAGATTACACCCCCATTTTACAGGTGAGGACAGCAAGGCACCAACAGGTCACATGACTTGCCCTTCCCCCACAGCTTGACCAGGGCTGCACACAGCCTGTGAGCCTAACAATGCTGACGTCCAGCCTCTCATCTTTTCAATGGATGGTGTGGCAGTCAAAAGTGTGAGTGTATTCTTTCTAATGCATTTATTGTTTTTTATAGCAGACCGATGGGTCCCTCATTCATCTACTTATTTGGCAAAGATTTCTAGCACTTAACCATCTGCTGGGCAGGACTCTGCTGTTTAGTTTGCTCAGAAGATAGGGGTGTCCCAGTGGGTCTTGATAGCCAACAGCATTATTGAGATGAAGAACTCCCAGGGGGACATCACTTTCTGCTCAGAGGAGCAGACCTGTTTCCCTAGGGTCCACCTGTTTGTTAACTAATCTCACAGGACAGGTGTAGCAAATCAGAAAGTACAGGCATTAATTTACAATGAGGAATATTACTGCCTGGAAGTGGTTTGGTGAGCTTGGAGTGGGGGAGGGAAGGTTGGATGGTTTGACTGTTGAGTGCCATTGGAAAAGTCAACCGGTCATACCCTTTGTGTTACACATGCCATTGTTGCTGAGACCCCAGCCTCAAGGCCAAGGTCAGTGCTGCCAGAGCACTTGGAAGAGGTTTCACCTTTGTGGAATTTGTAGGAGCCTCCAGCATCCTGGCCCCTGCCCACCTCCACCCCCCCCACCCCTGCTTCAAGGGGAAGCTTTAGTTCTTTACATATGTTAACGCCGTCCACAACTCAGTGGGAACTGGGCGGCCTCTCTCTGGAACTTTGCATATCTATACTCCCATCTGGATGGGAGGCCTTTTCTGCTTTGGCTGAGGGACGCCTAGGGCAGAGCGGAGGCTGCGGGTTGATTCAGAGCGTGCAGCACTGGTAATCACCCGGGACTGTGTTCACGGTGAAGTCAAAGGCCTTTGGTCCCACTGGTTCCCTAGGCTCCTCTTGGCTGGGCTGCTCACTGCTCCAGGAAGGTAAGTCACCTATCACCTTGCAATTTCGTTGTTTACAACCTAAAATGTGTGGCACCAGAATAGAGCAGGTCCAGTCCTGTGTGCCGGGAGGACGGATGGAAGAGGGTTCAGGAGGGCCCCCGGAGGAGGGGCCCACTTCATCAGACACAAAATTGAGTCCACAGAGTTCCCTCACACGGAGCCTTCTGCCGTCAAGTGGACGACACAGTAGTTCTGAATTGAGGGGAGGGATGGCTGAGCCTGGGGTGGGACTGGATTGCGGAGGGAAGAGAGCTGTGCTCTCACATTGAATTCAAGGAGTCCTGTTCTGCTGTCAGACTGGTGCCCAGTCCTCTCTCTCTCCGAGTTCCTCCCTAAAGCAGCCAGTGTTCATTCCTCACCGAGGCTTGGACATGTGAACCTGAAAGGTGAGCCTCGGTGGAACCCTCAGCTCTGCAGGAACTGAGACAGGGCTCGCCCCCCTCCCCTCCCCTGTGGGTGGGTTTGAGATGCCCCTTCTCCCAGCCCTTCCCCGAAGCTGATGTAGCAGCCGGAGACCAGGAAGGCACACTCAGGGAGCGGGTGGCCCTTCCTTTACTGCTGTGGGCAGGCCCAGAAGCAGGGCTGGTAAGGCAGGATGGGACCCTGGCTGGGAGGGTCACCTCTGGCAGGTTGTCTCAGAACACTTGAGGCCCAGATCCCTCACCTGTACAATGGGGACAGTAGTACCCACCTCACACTGCTGTTGGCAGACAGATAGTCCACGAAGAGCGAGGAGTCTGGCACACCAGCGGTGGGTGCCAGCTTTGTGTGGCCTGAAGCTGATTTAGTTTGGGGGAGGGAGTTTTTAAGAAAAGAAATTGCAAATAGAAAATGAAGTGTAGCAGTAAGCATTTGTTTCAAATGATGAAAGAAAACAGTGTGTCATTAAAAAGCCGGCATCCCAAGCATCACAAAATCCCCCCCCAAAATAACCGAATATTATTATTAATCAGCTGTTTCATGTATGTCTGCATTACTATTCCCCTACATTTTTTGGGCTGTGTACTCTTTGCTCATTTCTTCATGTGACAGTGATTGTGGAATGCCATTTTCTCTCTAGAGAATAGCAAGATAATGCACTTATTCTTCTAGTATGATTGGTTGGGATTTGTTTTTTATTTCTGATAGTTTAGGAAAAAATTCTTTAGCTTCATAACTGGTTATTGATAATGTCATGTGCATTTTTAGAACTGTCAAATTTGGGGAAGCCTTTCTCAAGTTTCTTTCATATAAGGGTCAGGGCATGTTAAGGTGTTTTTTGTGTGTGTTCAGTGTCTAATCTAAGTATTGAAGGTGCTCATTCAACACATTTCTGGGGTCCTTCCCAGGGCCGTGGAAAGGGCCTGTGTGAGGGAGGGGGCTGAGGTTTACGCTTCAGTATTGCATGGCAAGTTTTCCCGTGAGTACTCAATAAACATTAACTGGGCTATATTTTATTGTATGTATTGACACTCGTCTTTTTAATTTTATACTTTTAGAATTGCTAAAGAATGTATTCTCATTGACACTAGATATCATCTTAAATTAGTTAAATTTGTGCAAGTCGGTCATTCAATATCCTTTGTTAACTACTTTGGTCAAACCTAGCCCGCATGGCTCTTTGGAAGCACTTGGGGACATAAAGCAGATAAAACACAGCTCCGCGTCTTCATGAAATAACTACTGCTAAACAAACACAAAACTCAGTGGAGTACATTTGAAGGGCTCATTGGCTTTATTAAACGATTCATGAATCGGGCAGCACCCCATCTAGCAACAGAAGGGAGCTCCCAGAAGCTGTACAAAGTGGAAGATTTTTTATAGGCAGAAAGTTACTAGCAAAAGAAAAGGAAGGATTGTTTTAGGCAAGGGCACCTTTGGGAGCAGGCAGGGGTCTTATCAGGCAGATTCCCTCACTTGTGGTGATAAGGAAAGTCCAGGTTGGTTTAGTCACATTCCTGGGAGGGGCTGGATTCTCATTCAGTCTCGGTGGGCTGTCCTGGGGGCAACGCACCTCCTCCTGGGCCCTGTTTCTTTATCTTTATCTCGGGCAGTGCAGGCAGTAACCGTGGCCATTATGACCATCTTCACCCCCTATCACCACCCTGTCTGGGGCTGAAGCACCTGGGGACATAAAGCTGGGACATTGTTCCTCCAGTTGCTGGTCAAGCTCTGAGACCTACATGTGAGTCATGTTCTAAACAGACCCATTAGCATTGGATTCTATAGTTAAATCCCATTCATCAATAATACTCTCTTTTTTTTTTATTGACTTGAGGGAGAGAGAGATAGATACATCAATGTGAGAGAGAAACACTGATCAATTGCCTCCCACATGCACCCCAAACAGGGATCAAACCGGCAACCTGGGAATGTGCCCTGACAGGGAATTGAACCTGCCACCTTTTGGTGTACAGGATGGTGCTCCAACCAACTGAGCCACACCTGCCAGGGCAAGAATATTCTGCTACTCTAGCCACCTTGACACATTAAGCCACACTTTTAAAGTGCACAATGATAATATTTAATTTCATATTTTTCACCCAAATATTTTTATTCTTATCAAGTCCAGCCATTAAATTTGTTGAAACATGGTTTTCTCTGTTTTGGACTGTTAAAGACTGCTCTGGCAGACTCCCCTGGGTAGGCAGTTAAGAAGTTGGATCTGCCAGTAACTCTGTGTGGGCATCTGTTGGGATGCTTCGGGTTGCAAGTGACAGAAAAGCCAATCCAGTGTCTAAACAACAGAGGAAATGTGTCGGCGGGTGCACCAAATCCTAGCTGGACCAACACCAGTCCAGGGCCTCTGGAGCTGGCGATGGGGTCACTTCCACCCACACCACAAGGCTGAGAAATGCTGAGTGTGTGTGTGTGTGTGTGGAGGGGGTGTTGGGAAGGGAGAGGAGAAGAGTAGACACTGGAGAGGAAACTACCAACACATTCTGATATGGGGTCCTAAGTCACTTCCCTGGGCCTCACCCGCCTCATTAAATTAGGCCTTTGTCCGACACCATCAGTAAAGTCCTTCCTACGGGTAACCTTTCAGATTTTCTTTTCCTTTTTATAGTATTTGGTTTTTGTAGTGAAGAAACAAACCTTTGCTGGCCAGTGTTGTCAAGCTAAGAATGGAATTGGTGAACAGATAGCTCTGTTGAGATCAGATGATGTCAGGGCAGTCAGCCTGCGTGCCTTTCTGCCTGCCCGTGAGTTGTAGATTTTGATCTAGAAAAATGAGCAATGGAGGATGTGAGGGAGGAGCCACGGACAGGCGAATAAAACCCGCTCGGACAGCGCACGTGGCCGGAAGGTCTGAGCTGGGCTTATTTTTCTTATCATAACCATTAGAGGTTCTGCTATGCTGCTGGTGTCGCCAAGACACCAAGAGAGGTTTGATGTGGTGTCTCAGGGAGCTGGTGTGGGCAGAAGCCAGAGCGGGACTCAGAAAGGCAGCGGAATCTGATCCCTGTGGACAGCTGAGGGTTTCTCGGGAATGAAACCACAGACCTCAGCTTTCTGCTTCGTCCACTTTTTACGGAGCCTTTGGCTAGTCTTGAGACGAAGAAATCTTTCAAGGAAGCATTTGGAGGGTGGGTCACGAGGGAACGGACTCCTTGGCCTTGGTACCCACATGGGTTTCGTTGTGCCATGGGCGTGAAGATGACATGGGTATTGGAGGTGGCGGTGAGCTGGGGGGGCCTGTCTCCTCTCCATGGCCAGCGCACGGGCTGTGGGAAGACTCGGGAGCACCCCTGGGGCACTGGGCTGCCTTCATAGGGGAGTTTTCTCCTCCTGTCCACTATATTTAGGGAAAAAGTTAATCACACTAGTAGTGTAGTCGGTATATTTCACTGTGGCAAATTTTTTAACATATTTATCGAGTTGACCAAGGTTGATCTGGGCCCTGACCTAATTCTCTATAATAAAGTTTTTGGAAAATAGTTCTAGTGTGGTGGTCAGTGGTGTTTCCGAACTGGCAGACAACCAGCTAACTCTGTGGGCAAAGTGTGAAAGAAATAGTTTGAAATTGTTTTCTAGTCCGATGTTTGCGCTTTGAAGGCATTAACTTGAAATGAAACCATAGATCTTTGTCCCTGTGGCTGTAGGATTGAGAAAGGGTTTCTTTGTTGGGTTGGGGGACAGTGGGGTGAGGATTGGAGACAGAGTAGATTGTTCTGTGGGCACCTTCATAGCTGCCTGTTCCTCCAGAGGGTCTGTCCAGATGGGAGGTGGTGGGGACAGGCTTGGAGTTCAGGCCTGGCCTCTGGAGTTGCCAACTGTCACGCGTTCCCCTCACCCCCCCAAATCTTTGTGTTTTACATTTCAGACAGAAACAGAGTGCTGGTGTGTGCCCATTGCCCTGGGTATTTGGGTATTTTGTAGATATGTTTGTCCCTTCAGTGAATAGTGTCCATTTCTGTGTGAGCATTTGGAGCTGAGCCTGGGGGAGTAGAGAGGGTGTCTACAGTTATTGGCCCATTTGAAACATGCTAAGTAAAAACCGAACATAGTCCTGGCTGGGTAGCTCAGTTGGTTAGAGTGTTGTCCTGATACACCATGGTTGCAGGTTTGATTCCCAGCCAGGGCACATGCAGGAATAAACTAATGAATGCATATATAAGTGGAACAACAAATTTCTCCCTCTCTCTCTTTTCTCTCAAATCAAGTAAAAAACAACAATACACAAATAAACCCAAAAAACTGACAAAGATGCCCAAGAGGTAGATTGTAAGCAGCAAATTTCATCTGCAATTTTGGAAATGAGTCTTGGGGGGCATCCTATATATAAAAGCGTAATATGCTAAGTGTTTGACCCATCGGTCGACTGTTCAGTGACCGCTCGACCAGTTGCTATGATATGCACTGATCATCAGGGGGCAGATGCTCCGACTGGTAGGTTAGCTTGCTGCTGGGGTCTGGCTGACCAGGACTGGGCCAGAGGGCTGGACATGCACTGGAGCCCTTCCTGGCCAGCCGGCCCCCATAGTTCCAATCAGGACTGGGCAAGACGGCCCTGATCGCCCTGATCACTGGCCAGGCTGAGGGACCCCACCTGAGCACGAATTCATGCACCGAGCCTCTAGTAAATAGGAGAGTGTAGTGATTAAGAGGGTGGGCTCTGCAGGCTGAAAGATGTGGGGTCTTAACTTTTCATTTCACCATGGCGAGCACCAATTGTCAACCCACTGGCAATGACTTCATCTCCTTAAGCCTTAGTGTCCTCATCTGTAAAAGAGGATGACAGCACCTGTGTCCTGGAGGATAACATGAATAATGCAGGGAAAGCCCTTGGCATGGTGCCCGGCACGGAGGAAGCCTTGGAGAGCTTTTGTTATGAATGCCTTGTGATTCTTCGGATTGAAGTAAATGGGGTACTCCGTGATCACTGCTTGGGCTGAACCTCTTCAGGCCAAACTGACATTACCTTTGATCATCTCCTCAAGAAAATGAGGAGAAGGATGGGATTAGGACCATCTCAAGACAAGCCGGGTGCCCCTCCCAGGAAGGGAGAGGCGGACTCTGTCCGTCAGGCACGTTACCAGGAAGGACCCCCTTGTGGCTCGGTCTCAAAGCAGTATTTTGTCCACACCCTCCACAGAGAGGGGACAGGGATCTGGTTGGTGGGAGTGCCGAGCAGCTGAGACTTACATGGGATGTCATTTTAGACTTGACCCTTCGTTTGGTTGGTGTTGGTTTTTACATGTTGATTGATCTCCCACACACACACACACACACACACACACCTCTATAAGCACTCTTGCACAGATAACCGAAAGAATGGCTATTTACTAGGTACAGAAATGTGTATTAAAAAAACATGCTAGCCCTCGCTAGTTTGCTCAGTGGATAGAGCATCAGCCTGCGAATGAAGGATCCGGGGTTCGATTCCGGTCAGGGGCACATGCCCAGGTTGCAGGCTCAGTCTCCACTAGGGGGCGTGCAGGAGGCAGCCGCTCAATGATTCTCATCATTGATGTTTCTATCTCTCCCCATCCCTTCCTCTCTCTGAAATCAACAAAAATATATTAAAAAAATACAAAAAACCATGCTAAACAGGTGAAGACCAACCAGATTGCTGTTGGTAGGTGGCAAAGCACTGTGCTATAAATATTGCAGGACTCCTCTTTCTCCGCTCAGAGGAAAAATTGCTTTGCATTTCAGACACAGAGAGAGCTGGACAAGTCTTTCCCTCGTGTGCGAGACGCTGAGAGCAACGTGGAAGGTTTTCCTTAAATGGAGCCAGCGCTTGGCCCGTCTCATGTTGAAGTTAAAGCCCTCCATGCTTTATTTCTCATGTTAGGCAAGAATCCCAGGCTCAAGACCACTCACCCCCCCCAACTCCTCCCACCCCCACCCCCACCCCCCTAATCTCGAGGTGTGTACTGGGCACAACTCAGCCTGAGACCTTTCTGCTTTCACTTTTGGTTACTCAGAACCTCCATCTGGCGGTTTCTGAACATGAGTGTTTTCTGCGGCTTTTCTGTGGCTCCTTTTCAAAACATTCAAAGCAGTTTTAAAAGACACAATGTTCAGCGATCTGACCAAGAGCGAATGTAAGTACTTATTCGGGAACTATTTTTAAGAAGAAGAAAAAAAATCTATCAGATTTGAAAGTCTTAATTCTCACTGTATCTTGGAAACAGATAAAATAAAGGTTTGAAAAACAGGGGACTTGTTCCCTACAGTCCCAGTGCTTTTAGGAGTGGCAGTCGTAGCAAATAGCACAGTGTATAGAAACAGAAGAGCTAAGCTTCTTTATTTAATATTAAACAGGAAACGGCAAGTGTCGGCAGCAAATGGTGGTGGGTTTTCAACAAACCTGCTGCTGGGCTCGTCTGTGCCGACAAGCCCAACGGAGACACTTCTCTTTTTATTCCGTTAACGCTCGTGCGTGTTCACGAAAATCTTAATGAAAACATGAGCAGGGGAAGCAGGTTCTGTATTGCAAGGTTTGGAAGCAACACGTTTTCCACTGGAACCGAAAGGAAATTTGGAAGCAAATTGCAAACCTCTCCGAGAGAGGAAAATGCCTTGCACTTTTGTTTCGCCTTTGTCCGGCGCCGCCACTCAGCCGACACGTGTGTCTGAATATTCTTTCCGAAGACCTGGGCTTCGTGTTAAGGTCAGCCTTCAATTTCTAGAGAATATCATTTGCTGCTATTTTTAGAGCATCATGATTGCTCGTAATAACTAATGGAAAAGGAAAAAAAAAAAAACCCTCCACAGAGAAATAAATGTGTAACAGCTGTGTCTGCTTAAACTTGATTAAAGGCAGTAAAAAAAAAGTAAACAGAAGAGTGAGTGTGACAATAGACCGGGGAGAGACAAGGATCCCTCTCATTGTGAGAAGTTTTACAGACATAACTCGTCCCTCTTTGGAGGAGGCCGCCGTTGTCTGTGTTTAAAGTTTACTTTACTGTTTGTCTTGAGTGGGATCAGTGTTGTAGTGAATAATTTATAGCCAGCATGAATGAGCTCATTAGTCACCTTTTCAGACTTTAAATGAGTTTTGTGGTTGTCATTACTCGAGCCTTCTGTTCAGCCGCCGAGCAAAATGACAGTTTGGCAGTTGGCTGCCTTGTTGTGGGCAGCCTGCTCCGCTCCAGGTCTGCGTGGCTTTTGTATTTCATTGAAGGTCCCCCCCCCCCCTTTTCTGTCCCCCTGCGGGTCCAGGGATGCTCACATTGCACAAGCCTTTTGCACCCCATGTTTAAATGAGAAGTTTTTCGGGCATTAAAAAAAAATCTTTCAGTTGCGTCTGCCGGAGAGAATAAAGT
Source organism: Myotis yumanensis (assembly GCF_028538775.1). NCBI lineage: Eukaryota > Metazoa > Chordata > Mammalia > Chiroptera > Vespertilionidae > Myotis > Myotis yumanensis. The sequence goes on from NW_027223752.1 coordinate 11,778,350, forward strand.
GGACGGAGTGAGCTTTTTCAGCAACTGCTGGGTATTATGCCCTTTGTTTGATATTCAACTTACTCAAAAGCAGCGAGCTGGGGAGTGTGGCTGAGCGGGCTGAACCAGGCTCTCACATGGTGGCAGGCATTTCAGACAAGGGGATGGCATTGGGGTTTGGAGGGAGAAGTCTGTGTCGGAGTGGACTTGCATTGTTACTGTCCTGGACATCCATGTAATGTGAGTGTGTGTGGATGAAGAAATTTACTCCAGCCAATCTGCCCGGATAGATTTCCTGGCCAAAGAAAACCTACAGAGGGGTTGACAAGATGATTTTTCAGGACCCCAGCCGACTCAGGGGTCCAGATCATTGAGAATGGCCATTCTTTCCCCCCTCTAGGTCTTCCCAGTCCAAATCAATCAGAGGCAACAAAATGTTGCAGCTGCCTGCTCACCAGGCCCTTGGAGACTTGCCTGGGAGGCTGGTAGGTGGGAAGACGAGCCTGGGCATGACACTAGCAGGTGGCATATCTTTGGAACTGATGTCATGAGGTTCATCCTTCCCTTTTAACGGGGCCTGGGCAGCTCCGAGAGCTCTCACATCCGCTCTGCAGGATGCAGGCATGCCCACCTTGGCCCTTGGGCAGCCTCTGCTGGCACTCCCGGTGCATGGATGCTTGCCGGGGGCATCTCAGCCAACCGCCTGGACCCCCTGTTCTGAGGGCTCTTTCACGTTTGCTGTGAGCAACAGGCACTAGCGGCTGCCTGCTGTCCCCAACGTGGGCAGCACCCCCTTCCGGGATCCATATTGTTAGACAGCTGGCCTAGCACTGTGTGAGGCATGTAGAAAAGATGCTCAATATTCCTCCGTGGAAAACATGCCAACTTAAAAAGGACGCCTGGTTGTTTGGGGGCCAAAACGTTGAAGCCAGTCAGAGTCACATGTCTGGGTACAGAGAAATGAGGTGGTGGCTTGCACCTACAGAAAGACAGCAATCCACCTGGCTACTTCCTTTCCAGCCCCCACACTCTGAGACAGGGGGCTCACATGCACTCATGCCTGCACCTGAGTCACAGCATTAAATTTAGGCACAAGAGATGCTGGTTTTGGGAGGAGTGGGGTTTCAAGACCAAGTGTTGGTGAACGTCACTACCCAACAGAGGAAAAACCCTTCAGGTTTGGCTGTTGTAAGAAGTTGAATAAGTGGCTAATGTCTCCAAAAGAATTTGGTACGGCAGGGAAATAGGTGGGTGATATTTTAATCTATGTACTGTTTCCTAGAGTTCATCAAATTGGGGGCTTTCACTTTCTTTTAAAGAGGCGAACTGATTGTTTTCTTTCAGATCCCTCTGAAAAAGAACGAGCAGGGAAGTCATTCCGTGGCCTGGCTAAGACTCTGGCCGCTGAGACCCATGTGACCGTGGTACTTGGTGTACTCACTGAAGGGAGGACAACAGTAAAAGCTCTGACAAACTCCAGAGGAGGGAAAGGTTGACCATGCCACTTTTCTTTGAATCTGAACAGTTATTAGAGACCAGATTGGGAGAGGGATGAAGAGAAGCATTTTATTTTCCCATTAAGTGATCCATATTTCTTAAAATTGATTTTTAGAGAGAGGAAGGGAGAAGGAGAGAGAGAGAGAAACATCAATGTGATAAGGAAACATCCATAGGCTGCCTCCTACAAGCCCGGTGCTAGGGATTGAGCTCACAATCTGGGCCTATGCCCTGACCGGGAATTGAACTGGCAACCTTTTGGTGCGCAGGACGATGCCCAATCGACTGAGCCACACCAGCCAGGGCAAAATCCATATTTTTTATTACTACTGTGTCATATGCCATGAGCAAGAGAGAAATACAAGACAGGGTCCTTGCCTCTCGAGGCACTTACAGTCTGTTTGACACTCAGTCTCTGGATGATTTATTTTTTATTAGAAAGATACACTATACCATATTGATTATGACATAGAAGCTGAATTTTGTGTTTTGGTTTGTTTTTGCAAGTAGGACCCTTTCATTCAGTTTAAAAGTCCTCTTTTCCATCCTCCTTCTTTATTTCCTGGTCACGGTTTTTCCTCCCTGGAGCTCCACTGCTCCTGTCCTTCATGTCCTTGAGCCCCCAGGAAGTTCTCTGAGAGGCCAGATGCTCTGGATTGACCTGAACTTCCCTTGGTTACTGCCTGGAATGCGGCTCCAAACCCAGACAGTGTGCATTCAAGTCCCAGCCCCATCACTTACCAACTGTGTGCCCGTGGACAGGGGGCTAAATCCCTCAGGTTCCTCACGTAAAACATGGGCGTAATAATACATCACACGGTTAACACAAGGCTGAAACGAGTGAAGCCTTAGCCTACTGACTGGCACTGCTCTTTAAGTGTCGTTAAAAACCGTTGATCTCATTCGTCACAGATCCCCTGTTCGCAAATTTGCAAACTTGCTGAAATTTATTTCAACCCCCAAATCAATGCTCGCGGTGCTTTCATGGTCATGTGGACATGTGTAGAGTGACAAAAATCTGAGTTGCCCAATTCATACACATTCCCGGCTGAAGTTGAGCAAAGCGATGACCTGGCTTCTTGTTTCAGCTCTCACACTGTAAATTGGTGTCCTTTTTTTATTTTATTTATCTTTATTGTTAAAAGTATTACAGATGTCCCCCTTTTCCCCCCCGTGACCCCTCCCTCCACCCAGCTCTCCCCGCTTCAGGAACAGGTGTCCTTTCTGTGGCCTGTTTAGTCCGTGTTTTGTTGGTGGTGTTACTGTTTACAATGGCCCCTCCCTGCCCCCCCTCGTAGCACTAAAGTGTTGTTCAGAGTTCTAAGCATGCCCAGGTGGACGGCCTTGTGGGGAAATACATGAGTTAGGTGAGCTTTGTTTGGGTGTGAGTTAATAGTGCTGCTGGCTGCAAGTTCAGTGTTAAAGCCTCCACATTTTGTGTTAAATAAGGTGTCTTTAAATGGAAACAGAGAAAATACAGTTGTGTATTGATCAGTTCACGGAAATGTGACTGCTGCTCGGGAACCTAACCCTGTATTTCCTCTAGGAGCCATGGCTCAGTCCTGGCTAATTCATTGTATACAGAGGCCCTAGAACACAGCTACCACGAATAACAAGACTTGGCTGGAGATGATGGGGTCCAAGAGCTCAGAGTGGGAGCCTCTTGCGGGGTAGGGAGGGCAGGAGGAGCAGAAATAGTTCTGGCCAGCCCTAGCTGGTTTGGCTTAATGGATAGAACGTCAGCCTGTGGACCAAAGGGTCCCAGGTTCAATTCCGGTCAAGGGCACTTACCTTGGTTGCATGCTCTTCCCTGGCCCGGGCCCAGGGTCTGTGCAGGAGACAACCAATCGATGTGTTTCTCTCACATCGAATTTTCTCTGTCTTTTCCTCTCTCTTCCACTCTCCCTAAAAATCAATGGAAAAATAGCCTCGGGTGAGGATTAACAACAACAAAAAAGAAATCATTCTGGCCACGTGCAGTGCCTCAAGCTGGGCACAGACTTTCCTATCAGATTTGAAAAAAGGTAAAATGGAACCATACTTGACCTCTTATAAGCATACGTTGTTACAGAAGAGCAATCTGGAAATAGAGAGTAAATGTCCCCCTCCCCTCCCCCCAAATTCTTAATTCAGGAGCATCTCCTCTCACCCTTGTACCTATAGACGAGTTTGTAGAGAACGTTTGATACTCAGAACCTATAAATCGAAAGCCTTCCTGCAACCAGACAACAGACCCCACGCGCAGGGTATAATATTGGCCATACTTAGCAATTCCCGTATGCTCGGAGCACCAGCCTTTTCAGAAAGGGGTCATTTTGTCCCTTCAGATTGAAAAGATCACCAAATGCTTCCATTTGGTGAAAAGGCTTTGATAACATATTTATTTCCCCCCAAACGCTTACTTTGTGAAATGTTTGCAAATTGTGTCACACGCACAGTCTTTGAGAATATGAAAGTGATTCAGGAAAGGGAGAGCGTCACTTAAACGGCTGGAAAATGCGACAGAAGGGGACACGGACGCTAGGGCACGGTGGCCATGTAATAATATGCCTCTAGCCTCTTATTTCTGCGATTTCCAGGTTTTCACCCTCTTAAACAATGTCCCAGCCAACAGCCTCCTAAATACATTGTTGCGCCTTTCAGGGCATTCATTCAGCACATGTTGAGCACAGGCTCTGGGGTAAGCGCTGTATGCATTGCTGAATAGAACAGGCGTGTGTCCTGCTTTTGTGGAGCTTGCTGCCTCGTGGGGGTAGGCAGTCTGGTGGGGAAGTTAACTGGAATGAATTCCTAGAAGTTGGGAGTGTAGTGTCAATGGCTATGCTTTTACGTTTTGATTCATTTTGTCAGAGGACCCCGTTGAAGGGTTGTACCGAGTCCCAGAGCTCCCGACAACCCACACCAGTGTTTGGTTCTTCTTTTTAAGTCTGTGCCAATCTGATAGATGAAATGAGCGATCATAATTGCAATTTGCATCTTTTTGTTTTGACTTAAATTGAGCATCTTTTCATGGGTGTATTGCCATTTTTGTTCCTCCTTTTGTGGATTTGCCTTTTTATCGTTAGGGGGATCATTTTTTTCCCCTCGGTTGAGCTGTAAAGGTTATAAATTTAAAATATTCACCCTTTTCATAGGCATGGCAACTGTTTCCTCACTTTTGGTTAACCTGGCTTAGGACTGCTGGTACTACAGACACATTCTAAATTGTTGTGCAGCCAAATATGTCAATAATTTTTCCTTCGATTTACTTATTTAACAAAAATAGTGCTAAGTGCCAGGGCATTGTGGTATGTATTTTACCAATATTATTTAAACTTCATCACAACCCTATGAAATGGGTATGGCTCTTAATCTCCCTCCCCTGCCCCTTTTTTAAGATGAAGAAACTAGTTAGAAAGAAGTTAAGTACCTTGACTAATGTTACCCAGCTAGTCAGTGGCAGAGAATGTGAACCTAGTCCAGGTCCTGACGCTAGCCACTATGCTACGCCGTCTCTGGCCGTTGGCATTAGGCTCTGTGTGTATGTTTGTAGTTGCTTCGTAAATGCTCACTGAGTCTCCCCAATCCTTCAGGGCAAGTGCCACGGCTTTTATTTCTCCTGGTTCCTTCCGAGTCCCCTCCACGCACTAACTGGGCAGGGAGTACCTAGATATTTCATAAATACTTGTTGATGGAATGAATTGACTTCATCTGGATTCTGGATCATCGGCTCGCACTTGTGTTTATGCTCAAAGAGGAGTTGACAGGTTCTATATTTCCCTTTTGCCTCCGGCAGGCGACTTGATAAGCGCAGGTTTGGCTGGGCACCTGAGCTCATGCACTTCACTCCACTGGTTCAGCTGTACTTTCCCTTCCCACACACCCCTCCTTCCCTCTTCAAATAAACTTCCTGGCTCTATTCCCTGCTGGAGAAATCTAATAAGCCTTTTCCCAGGCGCCACCCTTCAGGACCTGTCACGCAAACACCAAGAATGCACGAGAGGAAAACCCCGAGAGAGGAGGACCAGAAACTCCAAGTGATGCTTGGCCGAGTCTTGGAACTCGCCAGGAGGCGGAGGGGCTTCCAGCTGTGGTGCTGGGTCTCTCCTGCACTGAAGAGAAGGAAGTCAGGAGCTTTTTTAATCATTACAAAGTGCATTCTCATGTTAGCTCAGAGACTCTTCGTCAACCCACGATGGAGTTATCTTTGACCATCATCTCTCCCTCCCTTTCTTCTCATGTTCAAGCATTGGACAGATTCTCTTGGTTCTTCCTTTGAATGTTCTTGTGCATTCATTTTTTCCAGTCTCCCTGGCTAGTCTCTAATTCATTGGGTCTCAGAGTATAGTCCAGTGATGGCGAACCTTTTGAGCTCGGTGTGTCAGCATTTTGAAAAACCCTAACTTAACTCTGGTGCTGTGTCACATATAGAAATTTTTTGATATTTGCAACCATAGTAAAACAAAGACTTATATTTTTGATATTTATTTTATATATTTAAATGCCATTTAACAAAGAAAAATCAACCAAAAAAATGAGTTCACGCGTCACCTCTGACAAGTGTGTCATAGGTTCGCCATCACTGGTATAGTCCCTGGACCAGCAGAGGCAGCCATCATCTGGGAGCTTGTTAGGGATGTGAATTCTCAGGGCCCAGCCCAGACCTACTGAATCAGAAACGCTGGGGTTGGGGACCAGCAAGCTGTATTTTAATTGCCCTACAGGTAATTCTGATGCACACTCAAGTTTGAGAATCCCTGCTCTCGAATGCACCCTCCTTTCTTTATGAAAACATTATAAATGTAATGGGTGCTCATGGTAGAAAAGTTGGAAACAAGACAAGGATGAACGAAGCAGGCAAACATCTTACCCCATAATTCTACCACTTAGAGGGAACCACTGTTTTAATATTTTAGCATTTTCTCGAATTAAAAAAAATATGTTAAAAATAAATAATCTTTATTCCCTTTTGTATGGGTTCTGCAGTGCTTTCTGAGTGGTTCTGCCTGTTTTGGGTCTTTGTTTTCTCCTTTCCTCCTCCAGAATTTGTCCCGGGCCCATGGTCCCTTCCACTTTCTTTCCCATCCCCCTCCTTCAAATTGACATATACTTGACACAGGACACTGTGTGTAAGTTTAAGGTGCATAGCCTATTGATTTGGTATGTTTATATTGCAATATGATTGCCATCATAGCTTAGCTAACTCCTTTATCATGTCACATAATTTTTTCTAGTGTTCGGAACAATAAAGAGCTAGATATCCTCTTTCCAAAGTCATCTCCCTCCCCTCCCTAGTTCCACCATGCCCCCTGCCTCAGCTATTTGGAGGGGGTGGACAGAAGGGATTAGTCACCTGACTCAGGCTAAGCCAATCAGATGATTTCTCTGAGAATTTGAGCTCTTGTGGAAGACTGAGGCAGTCTGAAGGTGGTGGATTCTAAAGTCAGAAGGTCCTCTGGTAAGCAAGCAGAGGAAGCCAGCCTGCAGGGAGGAGTGTGGAGCAGCTCTGTAGAGGGAAGCAGTAAAGATAATATGGAAAGAGAGAGATGGAGACAAAAATTACCTGATGATGACTTTTCAGTTCTGCACAGCCCAGCTGTGCTGCTTGCCCTGGGCTGACCCAAGTCTCCTCTTACTTACCCGTCTTCCCAGGCCTGCCTCAGATTCCTCCTCATATTTGAAAGTCCCTCAGGCCTTCCCACCAGCAGCAAATGCTCTCACTGCTCATCTATTCAGTTGTTACTGCCTGGAGCAGGATCACCGGGCTTTACACTGAACCATTCCATAAATAATCATATTGGCCACATAATCAGCGATGGGGGAGGGGCTTTAATGTTCCAGGGCAGAGAAGCATGTTGGAGAAGAAGGCACAAAACATGAGGGGGAGAGGAATTCCTCTCCCGGCTGGAGTCTGGGTGCTCACTCTTCATCCCATCCCCAGATGGGGCTGCAGAATGGTCCCATCCAGTCCTCAGTCAGGAAATAAGGGTTGCCCACAGCGAGTTCTGGGGCACACATATAATTCTACTGTCAAAGGTGTTTTTAAACAGTTCCACTTGTTTCTTTGAGGTTTCGAAGGATCTAAGGCACAAGGGTACTTTTTGAAAGTTCAAGAGGGGAGTTAAGGAGGTTGTTCCTAAATGAATTTGGCCCCTGCACCCTTTTGTCATTGAGCATGTCCCCGAGCCAGGATTCTATGGAATTACAAGGTAAAAAAGTCACACTACGCCTGCCTTTGGCTTTCAGTAAAGGGCTCGATCCCCCATTTAAGACAGACAGACTGGCAGGCAGGCAGGCAGACAGACATGTGTACTCTGCCCTCCAAATCAGGCCTGGCTGGTCCACACTTCAGGCCACATTTGTAATAGCAGAGAGAGAACTTAAGAAATATGCTTGAGAATGGGAGAAACAAACCAAAAACAAAAAACAAACACCACCCAGAAGAAGAAGGCGAGCTAATAAAAGGCAGCTTACGTCACCACACTCCACCCTCTGCTTATGGCTTCCCCTGGCCCAAGGCTTGCTCATCTTTTAAGTTTTTGTTCACCTGGGATGGCTTGTTCAGTCACTGGAGGCTAACAGCTTGCACGGAAAGAATGACACGTGCAGTAACCTTCAGATCACATCCTCTCAGTCTGAACTCTGAGAAAGAAGGAACGTGCTGGGGTGGAAATAACATGCCACCTCTACTTAATGTAAGAGATTTCTAGCTATGGTGTGAGTGTGGTTGGGCGTTGGGGGGCCTGTCCTGGCTGGTAAGGTGTGAGGACAAAGGTCTCTCCCCTTGGCTCCTTTGATGGGAGATTCAGCTCTCCACTGATATGCTGATGAGGGGTGGGACCTGCACTAGGCTGAGCTCCTGTCCTGGCTTTGTTACCAGTTCTGACTTCAGAGATGATCTAGTTTGTTTCTCTGACCTCATACCTTTGCTTCCTGGCTCAGGGTAGGTCACATCCAGTGCTCAGTAAGGAACGGGGTGGGGCTGATGAACTCCGGCTGCCCTTCGGCCTCCACCTCTGAATCATCTTGTGGTTGAGATTTGCCATGGTACTTGGTAAGTAAGGAGGCCTGTGGTGAGAGTCCTTGCTGAAGACTTGCCACCCACCATCTTAAGGGGAATGACTCTTAGATTAACTGGGGGTTCTTTCTTTTTTGAAATAAGAAAACGACAATAAAAACCTTCCGACACCCTGTGGGACTTATCTCCCCCTTTAGCTAGGTTATAAAGTACTGCAAGCTGGAGAGGTTTCTGAGGGAGGTCACTGGGGCCTTCTTACTGGTGGTTCTGCAGTTTCCAGATCGCTCCCTCCGGTCGGGTTCAGGTCGGGGTGTCAGGAGTGACCTGGACTTCTCTTATGTGTTGCAACCTGCTGATTTGGCTGCGTGGGAGAGTTGTGCAAACATATTTTTATTTATGTCACCACCAGGGTGTCCTGTAGGACTCTCCTCTCCACGGCTGCTACTAGGTGTGACTTTAGCAGCTGGTGGCCATGCTTTAGGGAGGGACCTAAAGACTTGGAGTGGTTGCTGAGCTATTTGCTGGGGGCCCCTGTGAATTGTTGGGCTCTTGAGAACTCAAAATATGAAGGAGAGGAAGCTTTTTGCTGGAGGTTTAGAAGTGGGTCGGGCGTTGGGCACAACCCACTGGAGAGGCTCTACTGGCGCGACCTTTAGGATGGGGCTCTTGCGCTGTAATCCGTAATGGCCACCCTCCCTCCCTTGGCAGACAGGCGTCTGCACTCGACCAGGGGAGCGGCCACCTGGGCCTGAGACTGCGGTGCCTTTGTGCCTTTTCTCTCGGGGCACGAGGTGGGCGCTGGGGGAGCTCTGGGGAAGGCCCTGGGAGTCCTGCCAGGACGCCTTAGTTGGGGAGAAGTGGAATCTCTTCTCCCCCTTGCCAGCCTCGCCCGAATCGTAATTCTTTTTATTTTTACTTTCGAGCCATGTAAGGTATGCGGATGGGGTAGTAGCGTTCCGGAGACACGTAGCCAGCGGCGCAAAGCCGGCCCGCCCGCGTGGCCTGAGCCCGGGGTAGAGACAGGCCGTGCGCCTCTGGCCCCACCAGCCACGCCGCCCACGGTCGGGGCTGCCCCAGGTCGTGGAACCCTGAGCCGGCCACCCATGCCCCGCGGTGCCGCGGGAGACGAATCCATGCGGCCCAGCCCGGCCTCGTTCCCGGCTGCGACCTGGGAGCGCCTAGCCGAGGGGCCGATCGTTGTGCGGGGGGAGCAGGCAGGGCTGGTCCCGGCGGGTCCGCACCCTGCGCCCCAGGCCGCCCGCGGCCCGGCCCACGTTTTCCCTCTCTCCCGCTCCCTCCGCCCCCTGCGCTCCGTCCCTCCCCTTCGCTCCCCTCCCTCCCCGCGCTTCCCCTCCTCCTGCCTGGTCATGTGTCGCCTTTTTTTGTTTGCAGTGGAAACAATTTCTCGCCGCTCGACGCGCCCCGGCCCGACGCGCCGCGGCGGAGGCGAGCGGGAGGCGGGACGGGGCGGAGAGAGCGGCGGGGCCGGCGGGAGGACGCGCTGCGCGCCGGCTGGACGCCGCAGGTCCCATGCCGCGCCGCGACCCCCGCGCCCCTGCCGCCCGCACCCGCGGCCGCCCCCCGCCGCCCGCTGCCCCGGGCTCGCCGCGCCGCGCCCGCGCTTCCTTAGCCGGGCCACCAAGCGATGCCCACTGGGCGCCCGCGAAAGTTTGTCGGCTCCCGCTAAAGGGCAGCGGCGCCCCCGAGCCCCCGCGCCCCGCTCCGGCCAGGTGAGTTAGCTCCGCGCTCGGGCCGGCGCCAAAGCGGCATTGGGTGACTCGGGGTGGAGACGCTCGTCCAAGGCGGTCCTGGAGGCGCCCGTACCGCTCTCGGCGGGCGAGGGACTCCGCAGTTCCTGGGGGAGAGCGCGGGGCGGGAGCCAGGCCGGGTGGGGAGACGGGAGCCCCCGAGCGGGGAAGTTGCCGGTCCGAAGAGTTTCCTGCCCCGACGTGTGGGCTCTTTCCCGCTGCCTCGGTTTCCAAAAAGACGCCCAAAAGGAACAGAGTTGGTATTGTCCACGGAGGACAGGATCCCCGCCGTTCCGGGCGGGGGGGAGAGGGTGCTGATCCAGGGGACACCCCAAGATGAGAAACAGGCTCCTAACAAAGATACCCTCCCCCACAAACTGTGCAGGCTTGGCACTGGCAGTGAGCGTCTCCCGAGACCCCCGCGAGGCCCGACTCCTCCTCACCCCGGCCCCCTTTGAAACCCTCCTTGGGTCCTGGAGAAGTTGGGGGACGGCGGGCTTTTATTGATGTGCTCTTAAGGTTCGCAGCGGTGCAGCCAATAAAAGGTTTATGACATCTGACCAGCAGTGAAGGTATGCGAGCTCCCAATTGCCCTGTATGCAGGGAGAAGAGCAGTTTCCCCGTTGCTTGGCAACGCCGCTGATTGACACAGGACGCAGCCAATCGCCGCTCCCGCAGGTCCCCTTGAAATGTTTTTGACAAGTACAGTAGATGCTAGTGGAGCGCGTGCGTGTGCGCGCGTGCGCGTCGGAGAAGGGGCGGGGGGGGGGGGGGGGAGTGTTGTTTAGCCCCCTCCCAACTCGCTGCCCTGTTAGGCTTGGGGAGGATTTCTCAACTTTTTAAAGTTCACTTCGAACATCTGTTCAGAGCTGGGCCAGTAATGGCTTTGTCAGTTATTTGGAGACATTCTGAGAGCGGGCAAGAAACTAGCTTTCCTGCTACCTTTTCTCCGTTGAAAAGCAAAAAAGATAACGAAACACAAGTCATTAAAAAAACAGAGAGAGAGAGAGAGAGAGAGAGAGAGAGAGAGAATGAGAGAGAATGTTGTGGGACTGCAACCAATAGCAAACTGAGAAGTTGTAAGGAGGTCACTAGTGAATAACTATTAGAGTATATGATGTAGCAACCTTTTTGGCAGCAGAGTCAAAATGTTTGTCTAACTGCAGATTCACATGATCCCAGATTCCCTCCCCACCCCACCCCACCCCCCCAAATTGGGGGAAAAAAGATTTGGCGAATTATGTAGTTTGAGTATAATAATGGAAAACTCAGCTGTGGTTTCTGGAAACTTTTTAAAAATGGAACTGGAGTGATCAGCAGCTCTTGATATTGTGGCTATAGAATACGGGTTTATAGGGATGCCTTAACAGTTGGAGGGCATGGGCGGGGGAGGGACAAAAACAGGCAAACGATCCAAGGGAACTGAACCCCGTAACCCTGTTTTCTTAACCGTTTTTCTAAGAAAACCATATTGCTGGCAATGTTTGTTTAAAACAAAAGGAAACATGGAGAATAGCATGTTAGTTCCTTTGGGAAGCTACTGACAAACTAAAAAGAAAGAGAGCAGCATGTTGTCATAGCAACAATGCAATTAAATTACTGTCAGCCATGATATAATTTTCCTGTTTGGAAGCTCAGGAGGCGAAAAACTTTCGTCGAGAGCTAAAGTTGACTTCAGTGGCTGGGTAGTAGTTCTCTTACGTACTCTACTGTGTGGATAATCCTGGTTATCCAAAAATTCGTTTTTTTATTGGGATCTGAGGAAACTTTGAGAGAGACAAACCTAGTTTTGATTGTTTTATAAAGAAGGTAAAAGCGTTATCAGTCTGGTCCCTGTAAACCCCCAAGCCTCAAGATACTAGCTTATTCTTTAAAATGTGTCATGTGCTACTCAGGTTAGTACTAGTACATGACAGAAATAATAACACGGATGAACCTGAGGTATGCAAACTGCCCTGTTCCATGGGACTTCGATGCCCATAGAAGTTTCTTTGGAATTGGTCATCTCACAGCAGTTCTAGAGTTCCCCCAAGGCCTTCAGTCAGCAGGTTCTGTTTGTCCACCTTTTGGAAGAGGGAGGGTGCACCCGGGGTTGGTTCTGGGGCACCTGGGGTTGGCTGGGTAGTGCTCCCACACTGTGCTTTCTAGAATCCCATTTTCCCCAGCTGAACTGGCAGTTGTTTTAGGCGTAGTGTCAGTGGACTTTTCAAGCCGTAGAGTAATCATATTCTTTGCTTTTGATGTATTCATTCTTTTTTTTTTTTTTTCTGGATAGATTGCTTGATCTTCTCACTTGTGGGGGGAAAACATAGAACAGACACATTGTTTGAGTGCTCCAGACGGAGAGTGGGAGACCTGTCTTCATTATCTTTGCTGTTCTTTACATCTTACATTGAGTGCCAGGGGGTCGGGCAGCTTTGTATCTGCCGGGGTCATTCTATTTGTGGACTCGCCACCTCTTCAGTTTCTTTTCTCATCAGATATTTTACTCCCTGTTCTAGGTCATTGACAAAAATGGGGGCGGCAGCAGAAGAGAATTCTGTAGCAATTTTTGTTGAATTTGCCTTTCTTTCTTGGAACTTCCCTTTTGCTCTCCTACTTTTTTCACCAATCCTAATTTCAGTTAATGGCTTGTCTTTCATATTCCCATTTGTGTGTGTGGTGCCTGCACTCCTCACTTTTTCATTCAGAATGTAGTGTCCCAATAAAATTAAATGCATTTATTGCTCTAGTTCGAATCCAGAATTCAAATGTAATTAAAGTTAAATGTAATTAAGTGTTTGATCACGACTTGTGGAGGGGAGGGGGGAAATCAAATAAAACTTATTAAACTGATGCATACTGCGGCCACAGTTTTAATTCGGGGGTCGTTGTGATGGATGGGCCTTGTATGGAAACTCTGAAAACACTGGCCTTAAACTTAGAGGCATTTTCTTTTTTTGAGAATGGTTAACAGTGAGCCCTGTGACCCCAAACCACAGAGAGGGGTTGCGCATTGAGCTTATTAGGTAGAGTTTAATCACGAGGCTTGAAATATTTTTACTTGTGTATATGTGTTCGTGTGTAATAGATGAACTGAGGCAGCAAGAAATAACTGATTTTCCCAGAGTCCTAGTGAGAGTGTTCGTAGATCCAGGGAGAAGGCATTGTGGACTTTCCCATTCTTTTTATGGTGCGTTTGCACATTAAAGGTGCTGGAGATATTTCCAGTATTGATGTGTTGAGGGGTGACAGTCACTGCGCTGTGTGCACGATAGACCGATTTTACTTCCTGTGCATCTCTGTGTGGTAGAATTGTGGGTTTGCATTCCTTGGGGTAGGAGCCATGAGGTGTGTTCCTGTGTGGAAGGGGGTTCGTAGAGGGGGCAGCGGTGGGGGTGGGGACCAAAGCACTAGGAGGACTCGGCTGCCTTTCCGGTTTGGGTTTCACTGACTCTTCTTCTCTGTGGAATGTGTTTCCCAGGAGCCTTCACCTAAATGGGTCCAGTCATGCCTCCCAGTAAGAAGCCAGAAAGCTCAGGAATTAGCGTCTCCCGTGGGCTGAGTCAGTGTTACCGGGGCAGCGGCTTCTCCAAGGCCCTTCAGGAAGACGATGACCTCGACTTTTCTCTGCCCGACATCCGATTAGAAGAGGGGGCCATGGAAGATGAGGAGCTGACCAACCTGAACTGGCTGCACGAGAGCAAGAACTTGCTGAAGAGCTTCGGGGAGTCGGTGCTCCGGAGCGTCAGCCCAGTCCAGGACCTGGACGATGACACGCCCCCGTCGCCCGCCCACTCTGACATGCCCTACGATGCCAGGCAGAACCCCAACTGCAAGCCCCCCTACTCCTTTAGCTGCCTCATATTTATGGCCATCGAGGACTCTCCGACCAAGCGCCTGCCAGTAAAGGATATCTACAACTGGATCTTGGAACATTTCCCGTATTTTGCAAATGCACCTACTGGGTGGAAAAACTCAGTGAGACACAATTTGTCGTTGAATAAGTGTTTTAAGAAGGTGGACAAAGAGAGGAGTCAGGTAAGTCTCCGTGTCTGGAACTCGAGTGTTTCCTTTTTCTTTCTAAAATTTTCAGTTTCTCTCCATTAACAAATTGTTAAGGACTGTAAAGTCCCCACACTGAAGGGGCATTTATAAATGGGTACTTTGATTTCATTCATTTACTTGTAAACGTCCTCTTCCTTAAGCATATTAATTAAATACTGTTTTTCGTGTTTGTGCTGACTTGAGGTTTTCCCACTGTGGCATCTGAACGTAATCACAAAACAGTGGTGTGCACACTGCCTGCTTCTTCCCTCAGTGTGGATGGGTCAGTTTGGGTTTACAGCACAAAGGGGCAGCCTTTAACCATGAGATGTATGAATATATTTTTGAGGAAAATTGCCAGAAAGGGATAGGGGAAAATGGCATCAGTTTTCTTTCTGAATTTGAACTTGGAGAAGGGCAGTCTCTCTGGGACCCTGGAGCACATGGACAGCAATGGACATTGGGAGGCGTCATACTTGAGCATATTATGCACTAAACAAAGGCAGGCATGAATTGCCCAGGTGACTTTTTGTTTTGTTTTGTTAATTCTCAACAGAGGATATTTTTAGAGAGAGTGGAAGGGAGGAGGAGACACACAGAGAGAAACATCTATGTGTCTCTCAAATCGATTGGCTGCCTCCTGCACGTGGAGCCGGGGATCGAGCCTGCAATCAAGGTGTGTGTCCTTGACCGGAATTGAACCCGAGCACCAAGGACTGATGCTCTATCCACTGAGCCAAACCAGCTAGGGCCCAGGTGACTTTTGAAATCCGGTGTTTACCTAAGTGTTTGGCAACTTTGGAACTCCCTGAATAGGAAAAATTAGCGTAGGGTAAAGTTCCCACCAGAGACTGACTTAAAGAAAGGTTGAAGTTTGGTTTTAAAGCTTTTGAGCTCCATGGTCCACTAGAAGGAAACAGCTTTAATAATCTGCTTTGCCTTTCTCATAACGATATAGCAGGTACAATAGAAAGCAGGCCAACTGTGAGAGTTGGAACAGAAAATGGTGATCTACCTTGGCGTTCTGAAAGGTAATGCTGCCACAGTTACAATAAGCGGCCAGAAAGCGCTCTCTCCACAGTGACCATGCGGCTGTGTTTTCCAGCTTTGTTTTTCATTAATAGTGCTGATGGTCTGCATTCCCTCTTTTTGAAGTTCAGGTTCAGACACAGGACCGCTATTGTATGGGGTCAGCCGCTGCTGTGCAGGGCTGGGACCGTCTCTTTCTCTCCAGAAACATGTTACTGTTTCCATTAGAATCTTGAGCCTGAGAAAATTCTATTTGTCAATGGCATGGATGATTACGAATAAGGAGGTGGTGGAGCCATTTTTCTCCTTGCTGCTGCTGGACACGTTTGTCTGCAAATGCTGTTCACCTAGAGTTTATGTTCAAGGTGGGGAGTGGGCAGCGTGCAGGGTGTGAGGAGGGGCGATGCCTGGGAGGGGCAGATGTGGACCCTGGGAGCTTGCCTTTGGTCCCTGGTACAGGTGATGCCTCAGTGCGGTGTTCTTATGTGAGCATTCCTGTGTTCTGGGCCCGTCCTTTGCCAGAACACCTGTAACTACCTGTAACAATTGTAGGGTGCTGCCGTTGTCCCCAGGTGTCCACTTTTCTTCCTCCTCCCTCCCCTCCCCATCTCAGAGTGGGCATTTGGAGACCAACCTCTAAACTTGGCTCTGTTGAGTGGTTTTTTGTTTGTGTTTTTGGTTTTTTATTAATTTCAGAGATCAAGGGAGAGGGAGAGAGAAACATCAGTGATTGAGAGAAGATCATTGATTGGCTGCCTCTGCACTCCCCCTACTGGGGATTGAGCCTGCAACCTGGGCATATGCCCAGAATCTAATCCGAGACCCTTCAGGCCACAGGCCGACACTCTATCCACTGACCCAAACCAGCTCGGGCACTCTGTTGAGTGTTTTGAGACCATTCTTTGAACTTAGAGAAAATTCGCTGCTTTCATGTAAAGGGCCATGTCTGGTATTAAAAGCTCCCAAGTAGGTGGGTCCTGGTGATGAGAAAGGGAAAGTCCTAGAAAGCAATTTCAGGGTAGAATGTGGAGGAGAGAGTGGTATTCAGGTCCCCCAAAGCCGCATGTCACTGTTTAGGTCGGGCACAGGGCTTTTAGTTTGGTGAGAAATGATTGTGCAAGTCGCCACGTGCCCCGGTCTCGCTGTTTGCAGTCCTGCTGGTGCGCGCAATTCAGCAAACACACTGAAATGTTCAGTGAGCTGCTCCAGAGCGTGCAGAGCCTGCTTGGGTCCCTCTCTGGCCGTGAGGGTGGCACGTGGGTGTAGGGTGGTCTGTCCTGGAGAACCCTCTCCCCGATGCACCCTCCAGGGGTGACAGTTCTGAATAAATGCAGATATCACCTGTTAAGAGGGAATGGTTTGAAGGACCTAAGATTGTGAATCTTACGAAATGTTGAGTTCTGGCTTCCTAGCCACGCTGCTGACCTGCACTGACATGTTTCTGATCAGATGCCATCAGTTTTGCCTTGAGAGTTTGTTCCCAGGGTTTGTGGTGCTCTGAGAACAAAACAAGGAGTATGGGTTTTCTCTCCCTTTTTTTCCTCTTTCCTGGGGTTGCCCTGGGGGTAGCTGGGGGCCACTCTGGGACGCCTAGCCTGCCAGGGACTTCCTGTCCCCTGGCGAGCTGAGCAAAGCGGGAGGCATTCCCCCTGACACTTTGCCCAGTAAAACCTCCTTCACCTTTCCAGGTAAGCTTGTGTTTTCCCCAGGGGATTTTACTTGGCGGCAGCTCCCACACTGAGGTTCAGCTGCGGCACCTGACAGTGACTAAGTGCACCCGAATATTGGTGGGAAATAGGGGAGCCTGGAGGCCTTGCACATTGTATTCACAGACTTAGGCATTGCGCTTTTTCAAAGATTTAAAAGTGCAGAACACGGTTTTAAACTTGCCATAACTGTGAGAACACAGAATGCCGTATGATCCTTGCCCCGAGGGTTGGGACATGTACCCTTCTGGACAAGTGTGTCGCTGGGGCGTTGGCAGGCAGGAACGTACGACTGCATCGGAATCACCTGTGGCTCTTAAAATCCAGGGCCGTCTCTCGGCCCCTCCCTGGAGATTCCCATTCAGTGGGGGTGAGGTGGGTTGGGGAAATTCGGGGTCCTAGTAAGCTGTTTTCATGGGTGTTTCTGACGTGTAGCCAGATTTGAGAATCCCTCAACGAGAAGCTTTTGGGTTCTTTCCAGTGCTGAGATTTCATCAAGAACATACTCTCATGAATGAGCAAGTCAGGGAGAATAAATGGTTTTGCTTCCGTTTTATCTCGGTCTCTCCCTTTTTTTGGTTTTACCTCTTGAAGGAACTTGAGAGTTTTATTTTTATTTTTTAACCATGGAATTGAGGAGCTTTGCCCGAATCAATCAAGGTAGAGTTTCAGAGTTGGAGATTAAGTCTTATACCTCCTAAAAAAAGACCTTAGTTAGGACTATAAGATTAGCAAGTACTACACTCTCTGACTACTTATAAATGAGAGTAAAGGGCAGTTATTTATTTTTATCACCTGAATAATAAATGGTTCAGGTATGTGTGTTTTTATCTGTGCTTTTTCTCAACTTCCCTCTTGACACTTTAACAAACATACACACACATTGCTCTTTGAAAGACTGTGCAATCTGCCCGGCCAGTGTGGCTCTGTGGTTCAGCGTTGACCTATGAACGAGGACAAGCATGTCAAACTTGCGGTCTGCCGGCTGCAAGTTTGACATGTTTGAACCAGGAAATCACGGTTCAATTCCCGGTCAAGGCACATCCCCAGGTTGCAGGCTCCATCCCCAGTGTGGGGCATGCAGGAGGCAGCCGATCAATGATTCTCTCTCATCATTGATATTTCTATCTCTCTCTCCCTTTCTTCCTGAAATCAATAAAAATATTTTTTCTTTTAAAAGAGAAAGACTAGTCTGATGTTGATGAGCAGGTTCCTAAAACTCAGGGTACTGTTGGATGGTGGGACATGCAAAAACAGGATGAGGTGTGTAAGAGTGGTCTCTGGGGCAGGTGATGATCCTGTTTCCTCCCTGGGCTGGTTCTTCTGGGTCCACAGGCCTCATGGATGTATCTACCCAGTCTCTCCCCACATTAACGGTTCAGAAAACGTTGCATTCTCTTGGGCAGGGCTTTGTGGTACCTGGGTGAGTCTATGAGGTTCTTCTTCGTGGATGTACTGCCTGCATATCTGACCAACAAGAAACTGTTCTCAGCACCTCCCTGTTGAACTGAAGAGGCTTTGGGATTTCCCTTTGAAATCACTTTAGCTGCAGGATAATTCTCTGCAGTAAATAACATAGGAAGTTGGCACACTGACCTCCTATTTGAAAGTCATGAGTTTTGCTGCTTTCACAAATAGTGATGGGTTATTTGGATTATTCCATACTCTCTCACGGAGCCCTTCGTCATCTTAATGCTCTTCTTAAACCTTGGCAAGGTGATGGCAGGTTTTAGATTTTATAGAAAATTCCACGGCCTTCCCAGTGGACATTTTTTGGTACTTGACACAGACGATGGATATGTATATTTTAAAGCCTAATACGATATTTGTTTTGATGGTACTGTGCTTATTAGGCAGGCAGGCCTTTTGTTTTTACAGATTTTGGCTGCAGGCACCCTTAAAGTGTTTTATTCTTATTCCCACCCTTGTCATTTTTCACTTAACTTGCTGCTTCCCAATGAGTACACCTCACTGTCCCTGTAACAGTTTATCCCTTACCTACATCTGTTTCCGCACCAGCTTGAAGTTTCCCGAAGTTTCCTGATGTAGGGGTCTACTTAGGTTGTTCCTGTGGAATGCTTCCATGTTAGTAGGCCTTCAGGATCTCATTACTTACAGTTTCCGGGACTGCGAGCACCCTCTGCTTATTATTCAATAGAATTAGTTGGTGATGTCCAAGGTTAAAATAAAACATGAGATCTGGTTCTTACCTTTTAGGAACTTACATTCCAGGGAAATGAGACATGATACAAAATAAAAAGCACAAACCACCGCAAGTACAGGAAGCAGATCAGTAAGTGATGGGTGTCATTTGAGGTTAGTCAGGGAAGCTTCCCTTCCCCAAAGAGGGCCATCTGCAGCTGAGATGAAAGACAGCAAGAAGCAGGTTTTGAATATTCCTTTTGGGGGAGCACGTGAGTAAATTGCTAACAAAGATTTCTTCTGCTGTGGGAAAGAGCTCGAGATCAAGAATGGATTAGCTAGGATGAAATTTGACTGTTGTAGAAAAATCTACATAGTAGTGAGTAAACATAGAAGTGCATTGCTCCGTCACATAAAGGAGGTCTTGGTCAACAGAGACCCACCATCTGTCATTCTGCCCAGCTGTTCTTCGTTCATTGCTGGTTTCCATTCTCAGGCCTTCTCATGGTCCAACATGGCATCAGCTAGTTTGTTCCCATTATAGGAAGCAAGAAAGAGAATGCAGGGAAAGACACACACAAAAAAGTCTTATTTATTTATTTATTTATTTATTTATTTATTTATTTATTTATTTATTTATTTTTGCAGTTGTAAGTTTTTCCAGAAACCCCACAATCTGCTCTTATCTCATTGGCCTAGAGCAGTGATGGCGAACCTTTTGAGCTCGGTGTGTCAGCATTTTGAAAACCCTAACTTAACTCTGGTGCCGTGTCACATATAGAAATTTTTTGATATTTGCAACCATAGTAAAACAAAGATTTATATTTTTGATATTTATTTTATATATTTAAATGCCATTTAACAAAGAAAAATCAACCAAAAAAATGAGTTCGCGCGTCACTTCTGACACGCGTGTCATAGGTTTGCTGTCACTGGCCTAGAGTTTGGTCACATGACTCTTAGCTGCAAGGAAGTCTGGGAAAGGTAGTCTTCTAACTGGGCCCATAACAATCCCAGATATACAATGTTGGTTCTGTTACTAAGCAAGCATGGGATTTTCTGCCACAGAGGATTAGGTACTTCGGAGATGAATGTTTCTGGACCCAAGGGATGTGCTGGAACAGTATCAGAGAAAAGGGAAGGTGAGAAATATGTGGCCTGGGATGTTATGTAAATAGTGAGTATGCAGAGTTGGTAGGGGAACTAAGATAGGAAGGGGAGAACTTTAAATTGCTCTAGTAACTTAACTAAAGCAGACCCATTTAAAAAAAAAACAAACACATTTCAGTTAAGGTTTGCTTCAAGATATTTTGGTTAAATTGCATTTAAAAATCTCCAAAAGCAATAGCTTGATAGAGGTGATGATGTATTCTGTGCCAAGTATGATAAGAAGAAAAGCAAGGAAATATATGGTTGAAGATAGAGAGTGGTGTAAAGTTGTTCTTTTAATAAGAACTTGGTGGTTTGCTGTATGAGATTACCCAGTTCCAAGAACAAAATGAAGTCTGGGGTGGTTGCGGGGGTGGGGTGGGGGGGAGTGGATCTGGCACGCTTGTTTGAGTACCTTTGCTTGTGAACCCAGCAGGAGACCAGTAAATAGGGCAGAGTGACTGTGCTGTTCTCAGGGGGAGGGGCTCTCCAGTTACCCACCTTCTGTATTTTTTTTCTCCCAGCGTGGTGTGTAGGGTTCCCCTCTGGGCCTGGTGGGGTCGAGTTGAGTTCAGTGTTGCCTTCCGTTTATTGGAGCTCTGTGAAGTGCCTCCCAGAAGGCTGTGACGGAAGGCCCTCCTCTAGGGGCAGGGCGAACAGGTGATTTAACTAATGTCATTAGACAGAAAACTAATGTCATTAGACAGAACGTCGGCTAGCAGCACGCACGTGCTTTGTTTTTAGAAGGATAGGGTAGGCCAGGTCACGTGCGCGCTGACTGCGGTCATGGCTGTTGTGGAGGGGAGGAACACCCAGCACAGGCAGTGTGGCAGAGCTAGGGTGCAGAGTCACACTCAGTGCTCCTGGAATACATCACGGAATGCTGAGTTCCTTCCAGAATCTTCCATAGATGCAGTTATGTAAACTAAGAACCTCTGTTCATAGCCATGATTCTGAGAGACCCTGCAGAAGCTTAGTTTTGCAAAGTAAAAACTAGACTCTGCATGTACAGTACGAAGCCGCTGCTGTCGTTTTCAGCAGTGGTTCATTCTCGCCACACATGTTTGCGGAATGCTGGGCTGGGGATGCAGTTTTGACCTGTGACAGTTCCCTGGCTGTTTTCCTATCCTTGGGGGCACAGGGTGGGTGAGGGGAGGCACATATAGAACAGCAGGTTCATATATGTATCAGATAGTGATACACGAATGAAGAAAGTAAAACAAGGTAGTGTACTAGAGAGGAGTGGGGCTGGGGTGGGGGGAGGTTTCCCAGAGGAGGTGACTGGCTGTGTCTTTAATGAAAGGGATGAAGCCATGCAAAGACCTTGGGCAGAGAAAACATGCAAAGGCCCTGAGGTGGCAATAGCTTGAAATGGCCAAGAACCAGAAAGGAGGCCTATAGGAAGTGAATTACAGACAGGAGAATGAGACATTTAAAGGGACATAAGGCAGCGGTTCTCAACCTGTGGGTCGCGACCCCTTTGGCGGTCGAACGACCCTTTCACAGGGGTCACCTAAGACCATCCTGCATATCAGATACTTACATTACGATTCATAACAGTAGCAACATTACAGTTATGAAGTAGCAACAAAAATAATTTTATGGTTGGGTCACAACATGAGGAACTGTATTTAAAGGGCCAGAAGGTTGAGAACCACTGAAAGGGGAAAACATCTGTTTGGGGGCTAGTTTCAGTGGTAGGCTAGAGGTGATGGAAATGACATTGGCTTTGACCAGGATTGGGGTTCGCAGATGAAGGTGTATGGGTAGAAGTGGATTGGGAAGTGGGATAGAGGTTAGGGCAAACGTTCCCTTTTGACCATGTTAAATCTGAGATGGCTTTTGAACATCTTAAATGTTCAAGTTGGAAGTTTGATATGTGAGTTTCAAGCTCAATAGACAAGTCAGAGTAGAGGTTTAAATCTGGAATACATTGGTGCTCAGTGGGTGAAAACTAAAAAGTATTTCTGGATTAAGCCTCCATTAGAAAAGAGGTGAAAACCAACTTCTATTTCAGTTCTTTTGTATCTCCATTAGTGTTTGACTAGAGAATTATTTTGGGGTATGTTTAACATGGCAAACAAAAACAAAAGAGGTTTATGTTTAGAGGAAGAAATTCAGAATCATTGAAAAAATAACTTACCTGTAGTTATGGCAGTTACTGCCCGTAGTGTTTTGCAAACAGAAGAGAACAAACCTTTGCTTTTGGTAATGAGGGTGTAACTTCTAAAGGTGCTCAGGGCCAGCAGCATCTCCGAAATGATGAGAGAAATGCACTCCAGGAAACATCCCGTTTAGCAAAGTCCCCTACCTAACCCACGACTTCTGCGAGTTCCCTGCCATCTGGTCCCTGGCTGGAGAGAGGAATTTTTCTTGTATATGTGTCTCCATGGCAACGAGCTTGCAGTTGATATGGAAAGTAAGCAGTTGCCTTAGCAACGGAGTTGCTGATGTGGTGGCTTCCCTGCTTTCAGGGAATGGATAAGCTGACCAAACTAGTTTAGATGCATCACGTAGGGCGCCGTGATGTAGGGCTGCACACCCTGGCCCTGCCTGTGTAAAATCAGCCCTGCTTTCAAGGAGATCGCAGTCCCTCCCTTTTCCCGGAGGCAGGGCTTACAGAGGTAATAAATCAGACAAAAGCAGCTGCTGTCAGTTGAAATAGATTAGAAGACGGATCTCCTGGTGGAATTTATTTAGTTTCAGGACATATTTGGTTGCGAGGAAAAGAAAGCCCCCCCCCCCCCCCCCCCCCCCCCCCCCACGTGGGCTTAAGGAAAAGAGTGCTTGTCCCAAGCACATCATAAACAGTCCCAGGGCCAGTGGTGAGGAGGAGCAAAGCGCATCACGGGTCCACGGTGATTGCAGCTGCTCCCTCCACCCTCTGCGGCCACCTGCATGCTCATCCCTGCCCTTCTCTGGGGACCTGGTCCAGTCTCCTCTTTGCAGCCTGGCTTCCCCTGCGTGGCTCTTCATTTCTGCTGCCTCACGCCCTTGGCTGGCTGTGATGGAGTGTTGGTGCCACCCCCTGCAATGTGATGACTCCAGTGCCCAGCGACGTTGACCTCACCATTTGTCATAGTTACAGACACGCCGACTTCTGGGTTGGGTGTTCAGCCCTGGTCACCCTGGGGCCAGGGTCCCCGGGATCAAGACAGCTCCTAGGACTGTCTCTTCGTCTGGGATGGGGCTTGGACTTGAAACATGCCTGCACTGAAGTGTTTCCTGGAAAGCCTTTGGTCTTTCAAACACATTTTTTCATGATGAAAATAAAAATGAGAAGGAACTTCTGAGTGTTTCTCTGTGTGTCCCCCCGAAGGAAATCTCTCACAGGTGGAGAGATGATATACCCGAGGACTCTGGGACTGTCCTGAGCCCCCTTTCCTGCTTCTTTATCGTCTCTGTGATGACTTCCTCTTCCTTGCATTCCGTATCCATAAATTTGGGGCTGGTGGTTCCCAAACTAGCAAAGTTTTTCTTCGGTGGCTACTTCTTCCTGCAAGCTGCCCTCAAATTGCCTGTAATCATAGGGTTGAGTGATTACCAAAAATTATGAACTCTAGCCCCCTGTTGTAGACAGGCATAGATGCCAGCTATCCAATACAAGCTGTCCTGGTTTTCAAGATCAAGGAATTTGGGTAATGGTTCTTGTTAACCACGGTGTGCCAGCCCGGGTCACTGCATTGTGATTGTCAACATGGGGAAAATGTAGTTACTCTATGCTGGGAACTGGAGATATAAAGAGATTACAGAACTCTGGTTGGAGTAGTTGGGGCAAAGATAAAAAGAGACCAGGCAGGTTAAAAGTGGCATTTGTCAATTGTCAGGGGATTGACCCCTGGCTCTGTTAATGGTTTGGGACTCCAAAGGAGAAGACCCCTAAAGGTTAGCAGAAATTGGGAACCCTGGAGAGGAGACAGAATTTCATTAGCTGTGGCCAGGAGGGGGCTGGTGACAGGAGAGAGGAGGTCACCGGAGTCATCGGGGTTAGGTTGGACATGGGGGTGGGGATGCATATGGGGGAAGACTGAGTGTGAAAATGGGAACCGTTTGAAATTGTGTGAGGCGTTTATACCTGTGATCTTACCGCTTCCCAACCACGGTAAAGCAGGTAGTGTGTTCTTTTTGCAGGTGGGGAAACTGAGGCTCAGAGAAACTCCGTGGCTTGCTAGGGTGACACAGCCAGATGTTGAATCAAGATCTGAGACGTCTTTGTTTTACCTTTACCCTGTTGGTTGAAGTAGAGTGTTCCTGAGGGAGAAAGAGAGAAATTTGGAAAGTTAGTTGTTTTTATTTAAATGATCCTGTTTCCACAGACCATTGCTTTTATTTGTTGATATCACTACTTCCTGTTAATGTCTCGACCGTTCTGGAATTCATAGGAATGGAATGAGTGACTCGCCCCCTCGGCTCTGCCCTTTGGATTTTGCTCATTTTTTTTGGCGTTGGGGAGAATTTTCCTTCTTCTTGTTTCAGATGGTGCCATCTCTCCCCCTTTGGTATCACAGTTAAGCACAGTAATAATTACCCTGTAGTTGTGTAGGAAACAGGGTCAGGTAGGTGATTTCATTCCTTTGTTCATTCAGCCACATTGAGTTCTTGGGTGTGGAGGGCGTTGGGCTAGGTGCTTTGTGGGCACAAAGAGGTGTAAGACCTGGTCCTTGGGGAGCACTTTGTGTCATCCCTGATGCTTCCTTCTTCTTTAACCCCGTAACCAGTCAGGTGCCAAGGCCCCTGATTCTGCCTCCTGAATGTCTCTGGCTGTCCCTTCCTCCCTAACCCCCCTGCACTGGTCTCCATTGTTTGTCCACTGCTGCAGGGGCCTCCTCTGCCCTTTCCTCCCTCCACTGGCCGCCTCCCCTCCATGCTTTCGAACGCAGTGCTGCCTGTTTGGTCACAGCCAACAGTCATTCCTTTCACCTGGAGTGGTTTGCTTCGAAGAGTGGCTCTGAGTCTTTGTTAGAAATGCAGGCTTCTGGGCCTCACCCCAGCCTTACCGAAAGAGAATTTCTGGTAGTGCCGCCTGGGGATCTGCATTTAAGCAAGTTCCCCAAATGATTCTTCTTAACAGTGAAATTTGAGATGCGAGGCTTAGAGGGATCAAGTCCAAACCCTTCCGCTGGACTTATGACGCTTGCCGTTCTTAGACGTTTGATTGTGGGAGATTTCAGTTCTGCGGCGGCATCATGGGCCATCATGGACAAGGCAGCCATCCTAGGCGTCCACATCAGCACTGGCCCTCTTGTTTCATGCCGTCTCTTCATGCCCCTCGTCGCCCCCTCTGCTGGATTATTTTCAAGCAAATCCCAGGGATTTTATGGTTGTAACTACAAATATTTCCTAATGTACCCCCGCTGCATAAGAACGCATACACACACAACTATAGATCCGTTATCACTTCTAAAATCAAATTCCCCGTGATTCTTTACTATCACCCCAAATCTAGTCTGTTTTATCTGATTGTCTGGTAAAAAGAAATCTAGCAGTGGTTTGTTCAAATGAGAATCCACAGAAGGTCCATATTCGATTAATGTATCTCTCTCTCCCCCCCTCCCCACCCCCCTTTTTTTTTTGGTTAATCCTCACCTGAGGATATTTTTTTCCATTGGTCTTCAGAGAGACTGAAAGGGAGGGAGGAAGAGAGAAAGAGAGAGAGAGAGAGACAGAGAGTATGTATAAGGGAGAGAGAGAAATTGATGTGAGAGAAAAATATCAATCGGTTGCCTCCCACACCCTGCCTGACTAGGGATCGAACCTGTAACCTGAGTATGTGCTCTGACTGGGAATCGAACCCACCATCCTTCGATGCATGGGACGATGCTCCAACAAACTGAGCCACACTGGCCAGGGCACATCTTGTCAATTTTTGCATGAACATGTTGCTCGGCATTTAGTAGGTACCCTTGAAATACCTTATGAGAGAATGGATAGGCCATAAGCCAGCAATTCAAGTATCTTATAGTAAACTTTGGCCAGCTTTTTGGGAACACTTGAGTGTTTACTGTTAATAAGGTTTGCCTATCCTCTTTGAGGAGCTTTCTCTTTTTTTTTTTTTTTTAAATATATTTTATTGATTTTTTACAGAGAGGAAGGGAGAGAGATAGAGAGTTAGAAACATCGATGGGAGAGAAACATCGACCAGCTGCCTCCTGCACATCTCCCACAGGGGGTGTGCCCGCAACCCAGGTACATGCCCTTGACCGGAATCGAACCCGGGACCTTTCAGTCCGCAGGCCGACGCTCTATCCACTGAGCCAAACCGGTCTTGGCGAGGAGCTTTCTCTTGTTAGGATGACACGGGTCTCTAATTGTTTTCACTCCACTATACTAGTAATACTCTGGGTTTGCCAAGATACCTGCCTCTGCTGACCTTGCCTGGCCAACAGCTGCCTCTTTCCTTCCCATGTTGCCATTACTACCACCCTCTTGTCAAGAAGTACAAAAGGAAGAGAGGAAATCCAAGTCTTAGTACCCAGTGTGCTGACCAAAGAATGTCTTACTGTTGCTGGAGAAAAAGGTGTCTCAAGCGAAACAGGAGAGTTGACCCCTGCCCTGTGGAATATACTTCATTGTAGATAATACCCAAAGTTCTGTCACTTTGTTAACGGGAATTTGAACTCAGCAGATGTTCATTTGTGGACAGGGTATAGAAATCTCTTCGCTGGGGTCCTAGGAGATGTTGTGGCTTTATAGATGAGGCATCTGAGGTCCAAATAGTGCACGTGACTTGATAAAATCCCATATACCCAGTCTGAGAGCCCACCCTGCTGCCTCTTGTCTGCTGCTTTTTCCCTGTATCATCTCACTGCTTCACGTACTCCTTAAGGACTCTGATTGATCGGAGACAGACGTGGACTGTGGCCATTGACATGGGATCTATTTTCCTTCATGTGTCTTATTGTGAGCCACTGAATGTAGTACATTTTTTTATAAGCGATGTATCATTTCTGTTTGTGACCTTTGAAAATATGCTCAACTCTATCAAATATTTGTTTTATTAAGTACTCACAATGTTCTTGAATTTTAGTCATTGAATGAGTCTGTGGATGCTATTTTGAGTTACCTGCTAATTAGGACTGTAACCATTGATGCTCCTCCACACAGCTCCTTCCTGGCGAGCAAAGGCCCTGATTCTGTTTGTTGATATGGATATTATGTGTAGCGAATGCAGATTGCCCAGAAGTGGTGACAAATATAATCGGAGGACCGTTGTGAGATTCCTTGCTTACGTATCTGTCTTGAGTAAGCCTACATTCATTACTTCTGGTTCTTTGACTTGTTTGAAAGCTTTTTCCCCATCCTTTGAGATCAGTTTATATTGCGGGGGGTTGTTTCTCTGACATAGTATTAGTAGGTAATAAAGGAACGATACCACTCCTGTGCAGTGCCTGAAGCTTTCTCATAACTCATTCATTCACCCAGCAGGTTAATCTCATGCTTATAAGCAGACTTTGTGCTAGGCAACAGGAAAACAAGGATGATTCCAGTCTAGTAGGCGAGAGAGGCTTAAATACACATACAACATGACTTAGAATATCTATGCAAGGTGCTGTGGGAGGGGAGAAGTGACTGACTCTTGTTTTTCGTATGAGTTGATTGACAGGGTATCTGTTGCATAGAGGTTAATAGAGCTGGGGTGGTGCACAGCGGGCTGAAGTTGATGTTAGGGAATTTGGGTTCTAGAGCTAACCTGGTCACCAACCAACTCTGTGACCTTGGGCAAGTTCCTGGATCTCTCTGAGCCTTAGATTTCTTCACTCAGTTCAGTAAACTTTCTGTGTGGGCCCATTGTGTCTATTCACTGAGTTTATTCAGTCGTTAATCTGTACGCTGAGTTAGCCTAGAGTTAGCCTAGATTCACGGTCCCCAAACTCCTGACCACAGAGATATTATCCTCCTCACTCTGTGCTTTTGTCAGACACATAGGATGATCACAGGTCTAGGTCCAGATCGGCATCAGACACCGGTGTGCCGAGAACATTTCTTCCCGAAGCACAGGACTGGATGTGGCAGCTTACACAGCAGTGTTGTGCATAAATGTGTGGTTCGTGAAACGCTTTGGGCAGGAGTGGGAAGGAAGCCCCATCCTCTAACGCTAACTCTACAGAAGACCCTTTCTATCTGGGAACCACGGGACTGTGTTGGGAATGACCTGCTCTGTGATTAAAACTATGAACCAGGCTGGTGTGGCTCCGTGGTTGAGCAGCAACCTAGGAACCAACAGGTCACAGGTTTGATTCCCAGTCAGGGCACATGCCCAGGTTGTGGGCTTAATCCCCAGTAGGAGGAGGCAGCTTATCAATTATGTTTCTCTCTCATGGATGTTTCTATCTCTCTATCCCCCTCCCTCCTTCTCTCTTTAAAAACCAATGAAAACAACAAAAAAAGAGAAAAAAATCCATGAAAACGTATTTTTTTAAAAAAAGAAACTATGAAGTCGCATAGGTAGGGACTCACTAGCTGTGCCTACATTGGATCTTGGGTCTCTCGTTCTCACCTGTGTCCTGTAGTCAGCAGTTGGGACCCAGCTCTTCTGAGCACTCTCTCAGTGCTCACGGGACCCCGGGTTTAGAGAACAGCAGCGCCAAGTAGCCTATCCCTGTGGAAATGGGTTTGTAGGTGTGTGCGTGGCCGTGCGGGCATTGTTGGCACACAGGTGTACCTGGCCGGATTGCTTAGGCAAGGCCTGTCCACATTAGGCTATTGGTTTCTTTCTCTCTGTACATTTCTCTTAACAATGTTGTTCCTTTACCAGAAAGCACTTAAAACATTTCCAGCAAAGTGGGGGCTACCAAGGGCATGTGCAATATTCCTCATATTTCCTCCCCGAGCTCCTCCCACAGACAGGCCACACCTGGGCTTTCTCTTCACTTTTGCTCCTCTGTCCCCACCATTCTAGACAAGCCTGCCGTCTGTGCAGACTTGATTTATTGCCAGGTGGTTATTTTCTTAGCAGTGGTTGAGTTTTATGACATGTAATCTTAGTTGGTCTGGTTTTTTTTTTCCTGTTCTTGGCACACTTGGCACCGTCTGTTTACCTCGGTGCGGAGGTGTGCAGCTTAGGTGGGTGTTCACGCGTGTCACCTGGCCATGGCTGCTTGAGGTATCACGGTTACCTCGGCGAGTCAGAGACAGCCAGGGAGGTTTTCAGATAAATCTGTTCAGCGATGGCAGTTTATTCACGCGGAGTCAGTGTTGGATTCCTCATGGCGCCCTGTGTTCGCCTGTCTAAGTGCGTGCTACGGGTTGAATTGTGTCTCCCCAAAAGATGTGGAAGTCCCGTGGATGTTAGGGTCTTTGTAGATGTGATCAAGCTGTGATGAAGGTATACTGGATTGGGCACTTAGATCCGGCATAGGCGGTGTCCTCACCAAAGAGACACAAACACACAGGAAGAACGCTATGGGAAGGTGGAGGCAGAGGTTCCTGGGATGGTCGACAAGCCAAGAAGCTCCAGGACTGCTGGCAGCACGGAGCTGGGAGAGGGCGTGGAACACCTGCTCTTTCAGAACTTCCAGAGGGAACCGACCCTGCGCACATCTGGAATTTGGACTTGCAGCCAGAACTGTGAGAGAATCAATGTCTGTTGTTTGAAGCCGTCCAGTTTTTGGCACTGTTTTACCAGAACCCTAGGACCCTGTTATAGCCACAGAAAGGAGTAGCAATGAGTTTCTGCCTCCACAAAAGACTTTAGGATCAAGTCCGACCAAAAGGACTTGGGATGTGCAGGGGGACTGTGTCCTTCTGCCGAGGAGGGGCCTGAGCTCTGCCTGGACAGGCACTGTGGCCGCACGGGGGGCTGGTGATGGATAAGGATCCAGCACCCTCGCCTCCCGAGGTTAGACCTTCCCCACTCCTAACACCCCTGTTTCAGTCCATGAGAAGCCTGATCAAGTTAGGGGGCAAATAGCTGGTTTTCCCCTTCAGTTTTCTAAAAAATAAAAATAAAAATCCATATATATATATATATATATATAAATAAATAATATATATATTTTGATATTGATTTTAGAGAGGAAGGGAGAGGGAGATAGAAACATCAATGATGAGAGAGAATCATTGATCGGCTGCCTCTTGCACACCCCCTACTGACGATCGAGCCCACAACCCGGGCATGTGCCCTGACCGGGAATCGAACTGTGACCTCCTGGCTCATAGGTTGATGCTCAACCACTGAGCCACACTGTCCAGGCTCCTCTTCAATTGTTGATGGTGAATGAGACCATGGATCTTGATGACAAAATGGGGAGATTTTATAGGGTTTTGGTTGTGTATTTGCTATACAAATTGCAGGCGGGGAGCACAGTGGCACAAACCCATGGGGGTCGTTATTCTGGGACCGTAGCTAACTTGTCATGCACTTGAACTTTCTTTTCCTTATTGGAAATGATGTGTAATAAGTCCCAGGGTGCTCTTTTTCTTCCTTTCTCTCACCTCCCCTGTTTTCTCTAAATGAAGGCATTTTATAAAAGGATCTTCTCATTGCATCTCGAGAAGGTGTATAGGTGATGGAGCAGGAGGAAGGTGTAGCTTCTTAGGTTTATTTGAAAATCCTGTTTTAAACTCAGGACATTTATCTCACCTTCTCAAAACCCTTCCTGACAGAATTGCCTTTCTTGGCTCACGCTCCCTGCTTAGAGTGTGAGGTGTTTACGCGCCTGTCTCAGTCATCTCCCTAGTCCTTCACCATCCGGGGCTGCGTCGTCCCCCAGGCCTCTGTCTCAGGGGCCCACTCACTTGCCATTCGTACCCACAGCAGGGTCTTAGATGCACTGAACCTGAAGGTGGTTCTTACCGCCTAGAGATCAGCTTGAATTGGCACAGCTATGTCCCTACCTGCCCAACATTGCTGCTCTGAGCTGATCTAAACCTTGGCCCTGGAGGAACTCTTGTTTGGAATAATGTGTGCTTAAGCTTTTGATGGAAACCTGAAATCCTGAGATTCAGTCTGTACAACTGCGAGTGCTCACGTCAGATGTGTTCTTGGTATAGAAGCGGACGGGCTGGCTGGATCCCTTTAGAATTATTAATGCGTCGGCTATTCCGTTCCCAGGGACTCGGTGTTTGTATGACCTCAGTTTTTCTAAGCATCTGAGGGCACTTTTGTCGAGTGTCTTCCATTTGTCTGTTATGACAGCATTTTATGTCTGAGCAGCGGCCGTGCCCTTTCGCTGGGCTGCTGTTCCAGGAGGAGGACTCGCCGGCCGCCCTTGAAAGCCAAGGTCAGTCTGGGCTGGCCGTGGGCGGCCAGGCTGCTCCCCGGGTTCAAGGTGATTCTCGCCCCCAGAGTCCTCACCCTCCTTAATTGGCCCCAGGAGACCAAACATAAATAAGTAAATGCAGTTCCCTGCACGCCAGTCCTCTGGATTGTGGAGGGATGGATTGCTGTTAAGCTTAGCAGCCACAGAGAGAACTTCCTGCAGGTACTGCCTAGGGGCACTGTCATCTCGCCCATTCTGAAGCTTTGAGCTTTTCTTTTGTCAGGGACCCCCTGTCCTAAACACTGCTCAGGGCAGGGACTCTGGCGAGGAACTGGACTAAATGTAAGTCTGGGCTGTGCCTTTGAGCCGGTCATCCCTCCGTCTGCAAGGACTTCGGGGGACTTTGGGGACGGTGATGCTCAGGGCACCTCTGGGAATGGCGGGGACTTCAGGGCGTTTCCGGAGATTGGGGTCATTCGCGTGGATTCAGTTACTTTGGAACTTCCTTGCGCCATTTTTATTTTCTGTAATACCGTGTATATTATTTTGCTAGGCTTTTCCCCCCTAGAATAAAGGCACATTCAATAATAAGAATTCTCCAGTATCCAATACAAAATGATAGTGTTGTCAGTTTGAAGAAAAAGCAAATTGTCTGCTGTGTGGGTTGGGATTTCCTCTTAAAAAAAAAAAAAAAAGCAGCTTAGAGAAAATCCCTGGACATAGTCTCCTGATTGAAAAATATATTAGTGGATTTCACGGCTTTATCATTTTCTTAAAGTAACAGGGGTTTTGTTGTTGTTGTTGTTTTTAATACTTTTAAAACATTGCGTGTGTATATATATTTGCTGTTGAAACATATGTCTGGAAACATTCCCAGTGCAAAATTGGTTATGGTTTACAAAACTGAAAGAAGTGTTTCATAAAATTGTCTAGTTGGAAAGAACCTTTTATTTCTTAGGTCTCACCCTGTGCCAAGGGCCAAAGGGCAGGGGTCCCCCGTGTCGCCACGACCAGCCCCGTCATTTCTGTGAGACCGGCATGATGGGCTTGCTGACATCACGTGCTGACACCTGCGGACCACCCTCTGAATGCGAATTTTTAAAAAATATATATTTTATTAATTTTTTTTTTTTTTTTTCTTACAGAGAGGAAGGGAGAGAAAGAGAGAGTTGTAACCCTCGAGAGAGAAACATTGATCAGCTGCCTCCTGCACACCCCCTACTGAGGATGTGCCCGCAACCCAGGTCCATGCCCTTGACCGGAATCAAACCTGGGACCCCTCAGTCCGCAGGCGAACGCTCTATCCACTGAGCCAAACCGGTTAAGGCAGAATGCGAATTTCCCTTCCTGTGCATCAAGTGAATGCTCCCAGCCATCCCACCCAGCCTGCCAGCCAACATATCAGTTTCAACAGCTTGTCATCTTTGTCTCTGTAGCACGTTTGTGTGTGTGTGTGTGTGTGTGTGTGTAATCATTTGGATTGTTTGTGTACTTTGCCTTTGTTTTATAAAAATCTAAAATTGAAAAGATTAACAGTAAGAGTTAGGAAGAGCATAATCTCCTAAACGCACCCATTGAGAAAGAGCTGGGAATGTTTGGGCGTATCTCATGGGCCTTGATTGGGTAACTGGGGAGTCCAGGGTCCTGGAGGGAAAGAGGAATATTAAAGGGAGTGTGTCAGATGCCTCGGAGGAGCTGTGGAATCAGAAAGGGGAGGTCTCTAGGGATTTCATAATCATCCTGACCTTGTTTTTTTAATCTTTATTTTTATTGTAAGCCTTCTGCAAAGGAACACGCCTTTATGCTTGTGAGGTGTATGTTGTAACATACACGTTTTTTACTTTTCTCCATTTTACTTGCAAACCCATTTTGAGGAAAGCACCACAGATGGGGAAAAGGGTTGTGATGGGAACCCAGCAGATCTGTAGGTCTCCCCTCTGCTGCTGTCCTGCCCACTGGAACTTCCCTGATAAAGTTTCTCAGCATGCTTGAGGTCAGCCCCAAGGCACCCTGATCCCCATCCCAGTGCCTCTGATGTCCAGCTTCCCTGGATTTTCTTGTTGTGGATCACCTGACTTTGGACTCTCCTTTGTGGGTGCCCCCTGGCATCGCAGGGCAGTCCCAGGCCAGCACGCTGTGGCCCCGGAGCCACCCTGAGAGCCCTGTTTCTGACTGAAACCCACCCTGCTTCATCCTGTCTTCCTGCTCCAAGGCTTTGCCGTAGCCTCTTAGGCATCTCAGTGTTGGTTATGCTGCTTCTCACCTGACCTGCCACCTTCCCTCTTCAATGATGCCTCTTCCAAGAGGGCTTCCTTAAGCCCTCCTGCTGGGCTCCACGTGGGGGGGAGGGCAGGGGGGGGCTTCCCGCTCCAGCACTTAGCCGGGTGCATCTAGACATTCATTTGTTCCTTGTTTACCATCTGCATCCTCCAAACGGAGGACCGTCCCTTGCACAGGAAGCTCCTAAAGTTCGGCTGAATGGGTGAGTGGCACCCCCATCCTCCGGTTCCCTTGGTGCCGAACCTGGCACTTGTCTTTGATTCTTTCTGTCCTTGGTCATCAGTCTGCTGAGAACCCAGAAAGAGCAGAGCCCAGCGCCTGGCCCTCTGGACCTTGCCCAGCAGGTTCCACACCTTGCCTGAGGCCCCACCCCTCCATCGGTGAGTTGATGGTGCAGCTTTTCCTGTCTCCAGGTTCTGTCCCCTGTGGCCCAAGTGTTGTCACCACCGCATCCTTGGCTCAGGTGTCCTTCCTGGTTCCTTCCTGCCACCCATGGAAGTAAGTGCCCATCTTCTCCCTGACTTTCTGGACCCTTCAGAGTCTTCACCCATTTAACTCTTAATTTTATATTGTTCTCCCACATGCCCACCTCCGGAGACAGGCAGGTTCTTGACTGTTTTACAAAAACCCACAGGCGTGGGCCTCTGCTCGTGCTATCTTCACTTTGACCCCTCTTCCTTCTCTCTTCCGTCTACCCCAACCCAGTTTTTTCCTAAGGGCTCAGTTTTGAAAGCCCATCTCCTTAGTGGAATCTATTCTTCTCAGGCCTTCGGCATGGGTAGTCTGTCTGTGAAGTTGATAACAGTCTGCCATCTCGTGAAATGCAGAGCAGCACAGGTGATTTCTGGAGCAAAGAGGCTGGAATCGCAGAGACCTAGGTCTGAATTCTTGTCCCACCATTGGCTAGCTGTGTGTCCTTCAGCAAGATCATTGCTGTTACTAAGCTTCATGTTCTCATCTGTGATGTGAGAAGAAGAATGTGTTCCTCTCATGGATTTTTAAAGACCAAGTGATAGGATGATGGTACAACTCCTGGGATATCGAGAACACTCAGTAAATACTATACTGATGGTCATTTTCCCTCTGTTGGTGCTGTGGTCTGAGTTGTGTCCCCCTAAAACCTGTATGTTGAAGTTCTAACTCCAGTGTGATATCTAACTGTATCTGGAGATACAGTTTTTAGGAGGTAATTCAGGTTAAATGAGGTCATAAGTGTGTAGTTCTAACCAGTAGGATTGGTTGCTTTATAAGAGGAGGAAGAGACCAAGATCTCTCTCTCTCTTCACACTGGCCCATTGTGGACAGGCCCTGCGAGGATGCAGCGCGATGGTGGCCATCTCGAAGCCAGGAAGAGAGGCCTCACCAGGAACAGACCGGACCGGGCAGCATTTTAATCTGGACCCGTGAGAAATAAACGTCTGCTATTTAAGCCACCCAGGCTATGGTATTTTGAGAAAACAGCTTGAGCTGACTAATACAGTTGGCTTTCCCTCTAATGAGATAACGATTTGTTGAGCTGATGTTAATTGAGCGCTTATTATGCATCAGGCAGTTTCTCATTTAACCTTACCTGTCTCATCTCTCAGTGCTCATCACCACCTAGGCAGATTGGTTAAGTAGCTTGCTGAGGGTCCCATGGCCTACCAGCACCAGGATTAGACCAGCTACTGCATGTGTGGCCTTTGTGAGGTGGTGCCTCCTGGAGGTGTGCAGTGTGTGCCCTGTGACCCTTCATGGTGACCCTGACAGGAGGCCATGTCTCCGACTCCAGATGATGAGTACCTTGATGTCGAGCAGTGCCTTATATTATATCTCCAGGGGCACTTAGGAAATGCTACGTGCACAGGAAGCAATTAAAAAATAATTTTCAGTAGGCTAATTTTCCCCCAACAGATCTCCTACTTCTGGGAAAAAGAGTGAGATTTTTACCTTAACCAGTTTGGCTCAGTGCCTAGAGCATCGGCCCTCGGACTGAAGGGTGGGTCCCAGGTTTGATTCTAGTCAAGGGCATGTATCTTGGTTGCGTCTTGATCCCCAGTAGAGGGCCTGCAGGAGACAGCTGATCGATGTTTCTCTCTCATTGATATTTCTAACTCTATCCCTCTCCCTTCCTCTTTGTAAAATCAATAAAAAATATATATATTATTTTTTTTAAAAGAAAGATTTTCCTCCTACCCCAGGTCCCCCGTGCGTGCCCTGAGCAGTGTGCTGTCAGCTCGGGCATTCGAGTACTGAGGTGGAGAGCCCACCATGAACTTCTGAGCCAAGGAGGAAGGGAGGGTCAAGTCTGCAGTGGCTGCTAGTAAACCTTTGCTAAGTTGGAACCTTCTGTTCCTTTATTCTTTCTGTGAGAATGGCCCTCATGGATGCGACTTTGCACATTGGTTCTATAAGTGGTTCTTGTCTTGTTTTCTTTCTCCTTTGTTTTCTTCTCCCTCTTGTATGAGCTTAAGAGATCGGAAGGAAGGTCAACCAACTCTCTCTCTCTTCTTTTTTTTGCCTTAGTCTTTATTATTCAGAAATAAATGTGCTTCATTCCTCAGGATCCAGATGGCTTTGCTAGTAATTAATGAATCCCTCTCTTCTCCAAAGTTGATGAGTTTGGGCTTCTGAAAAGATGAGCCACATGAACTCTAACAGGTTCAGAGTCTTGGGGTTATAGCTGTACCAGGACCCTGTGCACAGACAATGACATATATTCCTTATCAGCACATTTCTAATTTATACCCCACTTCCCTTTAGTAAGGATTACATAGACATATGACATGTTACAAGAAGGCTGTTAAAGTAAAATTCGAATATAAACAAACCCCTTAGAGCAGGGGTGGGAACCTTTTTTCTGTCAGGCCATTTGGAATATTTATGACATCATTTGCGGGCCATACAAAATTATCAACTTAAAAATTAGCCTCCTATATCTGGTCAGACATTTAATTGGCTCACCCCTAATGCCTTGGCAGGGCCAGATGTTCCCCATCCCTGCTGTAGAGAGAGAGAAAGCCAATATTTCAAATTCTTAGGCTGATATATTTGCTGTGGTTGAGTGACCTGATAGCCAAGGTGAAAATGGAAACTGAGCAGATTACATAATTCTGTTTCTCTGGTAAAATGCCAATTCCAGAGGGAGTCCTAATTCTCAGGTGTTAGTTTCTAAAAAGAATACATTGTGGGGCTCTTTCTCCGGGGGATATAAAACCACATAATTTACAACAGGTACAGGAACCCTCACTGTAGTGTAAGAAGTGATCAGGGCTTTTTTTTTTGCTCATGCTGTTAGTTATGACCCTACTCTTCTTTGCCCCTGGATACTTCCTGTAAATCCTTCAGACTTTGAAAGGGGTCACCTCCTCCAAGAAGTCTTCCATGCTGCTCTCTGTCCAGGCCGGCTGAGTCCCTCTCCTCAGTGGAACCATTATACTGTCCGTATATCTTTATCTCTCTGCCTCCCTACTGCTTTTATGTTGTCTCTTACAGCTAGACCAGGTGTTCCCAGGACTCATTCCTGGGATTGTGGTAGGTGTGTGGCTCTGTGTAAGGACCATCCCCTGTGTTTGCTCCCTTTAACACTCGGATGTCCCTCCTCACCTCTGTCTGGAGAAGGCCGGTGTGTCGGGAGATGTCTTTTGTTACGTTGTGTGTGGTGGGAAGAACCAGACATTCTCTGACTATTCATAACGATGTAGACATTGATAAAAGTCCCATTTCCCAGTTAATAGGTGAAAGCATATGAATTGCTTTATATTTTTGTGGGACATATGCTCAGTTCAGACTCCCTGAGGTCTTATTCAGATTACCGAAAACCTGGCCTCTGCAGTGTAATTCACAGATGGTACTGGCTGTAGCCAAAAAAGAAAAAGACGGGCGGAAAACAAGCCCTCGTGTTCAAAACACAGAACTGCTCGAGTGCTCTGAGCAGTAGGGTGTCGAGGGAATGGTGTTGGGCTGGGCCTGCCCCCCACTTCTACCCAGCTGGACCCTTCCCTCTGGGAGGGGGAGATGTTTCACTGTAAGCTTTTGTCCCCTGTTTTCCCTGCCTCAGATACTACCCTTTTTTTCTTTTAAAAAAATATTTTTATTGACTTTTAGAGGGAGAGAGAGCAACACATGGATTGGCTGCCTTCAGCCAGATGTGTGGACCGTGCACGGGCCATGCCAAGCTCTGGAGATAGTTGAGAGGATCAAGCAAAAGGCCTGGGGTCAGCTTTACGTTCATTTATGCAAATGTTGGCGGGGCACTGGACTTGGCAGACGCTCTGCAGGGCCGGGATTCGGGTGTGGAGTTAGTTAGGGAGGGCTGTTGGGATCATGCCCCCTGATGTTGTGGCCAGATTCCAGAACTGATCCTCTGTCCTCAAAACCCAGGCGTGATTCCCATAACGTGGGAAAAGAGATTCAATTTGCCTTTCTTAATAGTTTTTATTTGCATTCCTTTGTTTCCAAAAAGGTAAAAGTTGCATAATATTAAATACATATTTTAAATGTCCTCTTATTTTAATACTTAAGAACCATTTTAAACATGAGAATGTTTCTTTTTAAACATTTTTTTTAAATTGATTTTGTAGAGGGAAGAAGGTAGACAGAGAGAGGGAGATATTGATGTGAGAGAGAAACATCAGTTGGTTGTCTCCCAAACGTACCCTGACCAGGGATTGACCCTGCAACCTGGGTATGTGCCCTGACGGGGAATCGAACCAGCCACCTTTGGGTATATGGGATGACACTCCAACCACCTGAGCCACATCAGCCAGGGCGAGAATGTTCCTTTTATTTAAAAAAGATGGGGCTTGACTCTGTGTGACACACCTCTGCTCAGTGATGAACATTCGATAACAGACAGACATGTGCAGTTTAAGAGTCTCTCCCGGGATACACCCAGGCGGCAGGGATCTCCCCAGACGTCTCTGGCTCTGCGAGAAGGTGTCCTGGGAATGTGCAGGCACCGCCATTCCAGGGTGTCTGGGTATTCCCCAGCCGACGCGGCAGACATGAAGTCATCCTGAAGAGCTCTCGCAGCTCCCACCTCTCTACACACGCATGCACGCAGACACACACACACGCACATGCACGCAGTATCCTGGGAGCACTTGATTTTCTGTATCAGTGACTGGATAATATGCACAAGTAGCAAGAGCTTTGTCCTCCGGAAACCTTCCCTGTTGTGTTAGTCAGCTGGGGCTGCCGGAACAAGGAGCACAGCCTGGGGGCTTACACAACAGACAGGTGCTGTCTCACAGCGCTGGAGGCTGGAGGCTGGAGGTCTGAGATGGAGGTGTTGGCAGGGTTGGTTTCTTCTGAGGCCTCTGTCCTTGGCTTGTAGACGGCCATCTTCTCCCTGTGTGTGTGCCTGTCCAGATTTCCTTTTCTCACAAGGACACCCACCATAGATTAGACCAGAGCCCACAGCGACGACATCATTTAGCTTAATTACTTCAGTAAAGATCCCATCTCCAGATAACAGTCACCTTCTGCCAGGGGTTAGGGCGTCGGTATGTGAATTTTTGGGGTGGGGGCACACTTCAGCTCCATACACCACAGGGATGTGTGGAGTACTGATTCTCTCTGGGATAAGACTTTACCCATGGTGATAAGGTCACTGCTGCTTCCTTTTCCCTCCTTTTTATATTCTTGTTATTAAAACATTCAAACCTATACAAAAAGTGCCAGAAGAGTATAGTAACCACCTATCTACCCTACTCCCCAGAGTCAGTAATTGTTAACATGTTATATGTGCTTCATCTTTATGTAGAGATATGAACCAATTAAAAGAAAGTTGTAGGCTTTCACCCTTTAAAATGTCAGCACGAGTCCCTTAGGAATGAAGACATTCTCCTGTGTAACCTCAACACCATTATCGCACCAAGAAAATTTAAAATAATTCCTACAGCATCAGATATGTAGTTTCTATTCAGATTTCTCCAGTTGTCCCTCCAAGTCTTTTATAACTATTTTGTGTTTTGTTAAAACTAGGACCTAATGAAGGTACAGGCATTGCAACTGGATTTTTATCTTTCGTTTCTTCAGTCTGGAATGATCATACCAACCCCCATCCATCCTTTTTATTTTTTTGAGACAATCAAGGCCAGTTGTTTAGGGATGGATGCCTCACATCCTGGGTTTGGCTGAATATTTCCTAGTGATGTTGTTCGACTTGTCTCTGTGTCCCCTGGAAGTCACCCCAGATTCAAGCTTGTTTCAGCAGTTGCCAGGTGATGCTGGGTGATACTGACCAGGGTGTCTCGCCGCCAGTGATGCTAAGTTCGGGCACTGGCCTCAGGTGGCGCTGCCACTTCTCTCCAATGGATACGTTTTTTCCCTGTTGCCACTAGCCCATAATCTATGGGGGATCTTTTGGCACTGCCTGCGTATTCATTGATGATTCTTGCCTGAATTGTTTCACTGGGGGGTTCCAAAATGGTGATTTTTTTCTTCTTCAAATTTTATCATTAGTTCTGGGTTACAGTTGCAGCTGTAATGGCTGTATTGTAGAGAAAATGATTGGTGTAATTAATCATCATCTCTAATGGTGGCAACTGAGTTTCTGTGAGTATCTCTGTGGACGCCTAGGATTTTATTTAGTCAGTGTTTCGTAATCAGTTGTAGCCATTGTTTGGATGTCCCTTTTCAGCTGTTTTTTCATGTTCTTGGAACATGCCCCTTTTAGTCTCTGAGAACTTTCTTGCTTTTTTTTTTGCACAGAAATCTCCTAGGCTCCTCTTAGCCTTCCCATTTGCAGAGTGGGAGGCATCTGTTTCTCCTTAAATCCCCGAATCCTTTTAGTGGAAAATGGTATGTAGAGACCAAATCTGGGTGCGCGGAGTGGAGTGTTCGTTGTGGCCGGGGTGCTAACGTTTTCCAGAGCTTGCAGTCGACAAAACTGAGGACAAGGAGACTCGGGAGTTTATTGATCTCTCCACGTCACATTTAACGTCTCTGGGCATTCCTTTACATCTTTGATTTCGTTCTCAGAGCTTCTTTGCTTGGCTCCTGATTCTGTGGATGCTCTCAACACATTCCCTGTTCGCTTTTACTCTGCAAGATACGTAAAATTGTTTCAAAATTCTGTTGTCTGTTACTGTTAACAATAATTCTGATTAAAACATAGCGTTCTTTTGTAGTTCATTTTGTCCTTTGTATGGACATCCCGCTAGGTTGAGTCAGTATTGAGTTCAAAAGCTATGTGAAAGGATTCTTTTCTCTGTGAGGTTAGGCTGCCAACGTGACCCTCTAGCTAGGTTATTTTGTTTGCCTTACATTTTTTTTAAATTTTAAATTATATGGCTTGCTCTTTTTTTAAAAAAAAAACACAACAAAACACACAACCTTATTGAGATATAGTTTAATACATTTATAATGAACTAGAGGCCCAGTGCACGGATTCGAGCACTGGTGGGGTCCCTCAACCTGGCCTGCATCCTCTTGCAATCTGGGACCCCTCGGGGGATATTGTACTGCGGGGATCGGGCCGAAACCAGCAGTCCGACATCCCCCAAGGGATGTAGTAGTGAGCGAAGTGTCAGGCGGCCAGGGAGGAGCCCCGGCTGGGCACCGTGCCGCTCCTGCTCATCCTGGCCCTGCTGTTCTTGCTGCTGCCGCCGCTGCTGAGTAGCACTGCCGGGGAGGCAGGAGAGGCTCTAGCAGCCACAGCTGCGCTCACCATCCCTGAGCCCGGAGTCTGGCACCCTTCGGTCATCTGAGCGGCGCTCCCCCTGTGGAAGCGCACTGACCACCAGGGGGCAGCCCCTGCGTTGAGTGTCTGCCCCCCGGTGGTCAGTGTGCATCATAGTGACTGGTCAAATGGTCGACCGGTCGCTTACGGTTTTATATATATAGATGCACCATTGAAAGTGTTTTGATTAATGTGCCTATTCCTATGTAACCGACAGCTACAGTGGAGAACAGAATGATTTCAGCACCACAAGTTGCTCTGTGATCCTTTGAGTGGGTCTCCGCTCTCTCTCCACCCAAACCCTCAGGCAGCTACTGATATATTTTCTCTCTCAGTAGAGTCATTTTACCTTTCCTAAAATTTCATGTGACTGAAATCATAGAATAGCATACTTTTATTTCTGGCTTCTTTTACTCAACTTAATGTTTTTGAGAATCATAAATATTGTGTGTATCAATAATGCATTCCCTTTTATTGCAGAGCAATATTCCATTTTGTGGAGAAATCATAATTTGTTTATCCTGTCACCAGCTGATAGAGTGTGGGTTGTTTGCTGTTTTTAGGGATGAATACAGCTGCTCTGAATAGTCTCTCACAAGTCTTTGTGCAGAGCTGAGTTCATTTCTCTCAGGTAGACTTCTAGGAGTGGGATTGCTGGGCCCCATGATAAATGTATGTTTCATCTTATAAGAAAATGCCAAGCTGTTTTCCAAATCGGTCGTGGTAGCTCCCATCCCTCCCAAGGATTTGTGGGCGAGTGTTTCAGTAGCTTCCTGTCCTGACCAGCATTTAGTATTGTCGGTGGTTTCAGCGTTAGCCATTACAGTGGGTGTGTGGTCACATCTCATGATTTTAATTGTGTTGTTCTCCTTTTGATTGCACGATTTCTTAGTTCCCAAATCAACATTCTTTGGAAAAGGATAGTCAGTGAGGTTTTAAACATATTTTTCTCAGTCCCACTATCAAAGGTGTGGTTTCAAGGACTGCCCAGTCTGTTGAGCTCCGTGTTGTCACTGGGTCATGAACCAAAATGGAAATAGTTCCTACCTTCATGGAGCTTACATATTAGAGAGAGAGGAGACAGACATTAATCCAGCAACCTCATACGTAAATGTAAAATCATGACTCCGCCATGTGCTGTGTAAAGAGCGTGCAAAGGCTGTTGTATCTGTATTCCATCATGGGTTCTCCAGAAAAGTAAATCGTCTTACGTGCTCCCTTTCTTAATACTTATTGCAAAATTCCTAAAATGCTGTTACTCTGGGGCCTGTAGTGACAGGTTCGAGCCTGGGAGAGTAACCAGCAGCCTGCAGTTGGAACCCCGTCTGTGGAAATGCCATGATCAGCCTTCCCATGACCATGTGGCTTCAGAGGAAGTTGGATATCGACTTGTTCCTCACACAGCCCTGGTTGAAACATGCTTTCAGTGTCTTTAAAACTATATCGGCAACATGTGGTTTGCACGTAATGGTGTTAACTGCCTTTTTAAAACTTTGTTTTTAACATTGTGGATGCACTAGATTTGAATCATTCCTCAGTGATTAAAGAATGTCGATGCATGTTGTGTTACCAGTGTTTAGTTTTTTAAAAATTACATCTAGTGAATTTGTTGGGAGATTTCCCACCGCCCTTCCACCCATGAGACAGCTCATCGTTTTTATTTAGATTTGAAACTGGTGTATGTTTTCATTTCCTGGAGGTCAGTGTGACTGGGTACAAAACACCAATGGCCTGTCTTCATGAGGAGGTTGACTGTTAACATCTTAAATGCTTAGAAACTTTATTTGATTCAGTGTTATTAGAGTAATTGCATTCATGCCACGTTGCTATTATCTGCTCTATAAAGTGTTTGAAATAAGAGGTTGTTTGAGTCAGCTCTTCTAAAACTGGAAACTTCACTGACACTTGTCCTGTTTGTGATTTTTATGCAGTTACTGTGAGTCTGAAACATAATAGTAATCATTGTTCACTTATAAAGGACTTCTACAGAGAACATTTTTAGTAACTATACCTTTCTAATACTGTAATTGAGTATTCACCTTTGAAAGCTTGCTTCTCCTTTTAAGAAGACAAGTTCTCTTACAAAGTATACAGCAGTGCACATTGTTTTGGGAGTATCGCTGGTATATCCCTCCACCTCCCATCTATCTGTTGGCTGTCCTCTGTGACTTGGAGAAATTGCAAGGGAATTACGATGTACATATTGTGGCGTGTGGAGTCCAACAGTGAAATTCTAGGGTGATCAGTTTGGTGTTTATTTTGCCAGTCACTGTCGTGGCAGGATAGATGGCACACTCAAACCCGAGGAACACTTCATAAAGGGTTGGCTCCCAGCAGTGAGCAGGGACACAAGAAACCAGCAAGAATGGTGCGCACCCCCCCCCCCCCCCAACATCTCACATGTACAAGTGGGAGAGGGTGGGGCTCCTGGTGGGCAGGTGGGTCATGATGGGAGGTGTTTTGGTTTTTAATATCTAAGGATCTTTCCTTAATTTAAAAGGCCTAACCCTAACCCCACACTCTTCAGTTAGGTTCTAATGGTCTTCATTTTCAAGCACTTGACAGTTACATTCC
The DNA here is from genome assembly GCF_028538775.1 of Myotis yumanensis. NCBI lineage: Eukaryota > Metazoa > Chordata > Mammalia > Chiroptera > Vespertilionidae > Myotis > Myotis yumanensis. Next base: position 11,822,344 of record NW_027223752.1, read on the forward strand.
CGCCCCTGGGCGATGGCACAGAGTCTGGGGGGATTTCTCCCAAAGAAGGGCCTTCCTTCCCCCGCAGAACGGGAGTGAGGAAGGTGGGCCGGCCTCCGGGGGCACGGAGTACGCCGCTCCGCAGGCTCTTCTGCACGTGTAGGTGACCTGGGTTTCCACATAGATTCACCTCGGCTTCAGTGGGCAGGGTGAGCTACCATTCCTGAGTGCCCCGCCGGCTGGACGCTGTCCTTGGGGCTGCCACACGGGGGAAGTACGCGCCACAAGTACGCGCCACTGCGATGCGTGCACTGTTGTGTTGTTTTGAGGAACAGCCGCACAGTCGAAACACCCCAAAGTCCAACACTTCTTTCTGTTGTTTTAAATGGTGGATAACCTTGTCTTATATGCACTTTCTTTTTTTTTTTTTTTTAAATATATTTTATTGATTTTTCACAGAGAGGAAGGGTGAGAGATAAAGAGCCAGAAACATCGGTGAGAGAGAAACATCGATCAGCTGCCTCCTGCACATCTCCTACTGGGGATGTGCCCGCAACCCAGGCACATGCCCTTGACCGGAATCGAACCCGGGACCCTTCAGTCCGCAGGCCGACGCTCTATCCACTGAGCCAAACCGGTTTTGGCATCTTATATGCACTTTCAATCCTTATTATGTACTTGGGTGAAAAACATTTCCAGCAGGCTGGAAGCAGCGTGGTTTGGTGGGAAGGTGGAGGCAGCTCAGAAGACTGAGGTTCGAATCTTGACTCGGCTTCTGGCTGATAATGATCTAGGGCAAGCCCCTATCATTTTGGAGCTTGTTTTCTTGGCTATAAATGGACTTAATCTTCTCAGATTCCTTCACTGAGTTGTTCAGGGCCACCTGAGGTATTTGATCGCCCTTCGAAATTTGCTATGCAAACGGAAAAGTGACGTTTTGTCTGCAGTTGGTCACGTGCCAGCAACGCAAATACAGACTCATAATAATCATAGTAACTTTTGACTTTGTTTTTTATTGGACATGAATGGTTGAAGAAAGTGTGTGTGTGTGTGTGTGTAAGAAAGCATTTGTATGCATGCTCCAGTGTGTGTGTGTGTGAGTGAGAAAACATTTGTATGCGTGCTCGTGTGTGTGTGTGTGTGTGTAAGAAAGCCTTTGTATGCATGCTCCCATGTAAGGATGTACGTTACTTAGTATAGGTCCGTGGTCGGCAAACTGTGGCTCGTGAGCCACATGCAGCTCTTTGGCCCCTTGAGTGTGGCTCTTCCTAAGCCTTCGGAGTACCCTAATTAAGTTAATAACAATGTACCTACCTATATAGTTTAAGTTTAAAAAATTTGGCTCTCAAAAGAAATTTCAACTTTTAGCAAAAAATAAATAAATAAATAAAAAAGAAATTTCAATTGTTGTACTGTTGATATTTGGCTCTGTTGAGTAATGAGTTTGCCGACCACTGGTATAGGTGATCCAGGAATCAGTGGTGATTTGACTTGGAGAGCCGCGTGGTGCAGTTTTGTGCAGTTGGCTGCCTACCTGGTAATGTTGTTTGTCACAGACTCTTGTTTTGATGGTGAGGATTAGAGGTTCCTGAGCCAAGACTGGTTGCATTTGATCTTAGGCAAGTCCCTTAACCTGTCCGAACGTTAACTGCCTTATCTGTAGGGTCAGAATACTACCTACCTGGTGGGTTTGTTGGGAGAATGAAACGAATTAGTGCACAAAGGATGGCTAGGCTAGTGTCTGGCACAGGCTCAGGCCTCAGTTAATGTTAATGGTTATTGCTGTTGCTTCTGTACCGTCTCTGCTACTATGTCTGTGTGCACCTTGAGTTCCAAGTTGGACTGACTTTTAGGCCAGGTGACTCAGCACTATACTGCGTTGAGATGTCTTGTGTGTAAGATTTCCATGGGTAATTAAGGGCTGGCTGTGTTTGGAAACCTGAATTAATCATGGGGGCAGGGTCTCTGCGGGTGTGGTTGGTAGGTATCCCCGTGTGTTCCTGGACAATGCACCCGAATTTCCTGTCTGTCCCTCCCCCGGGGAGATCGGAATACCGGCTACAGCAGTTCTTACCGAGATCTGGTTCAGAGCTAATGAAATGCTGATCAGGGTGCTTTTACACGTTTGCCGAAACGTGCAGTGTAAAGTGTTGTTAAGCTGGAGATTTCCCCCTATGCCGTGTAATCAGGTAACTCGTAACCCCTGGCGGACTCTCGCTCTGGCAGTCCTCTTGTTTGCTGTCGTGTCGCCGTGTGTAATTGTCAGTTATTAATCAACCTGATGAGTTTCTGGTTGACTCCCTGGAGGAGTGTTCTTTGTGTTCTGCGCCTCAGGTTGCAGGGAGTTCTCAGGTGAGCTGAGAAGTGTCCGGTCACAGATGTGTTGTCTCAGGTGCCCCGTGGCCCAGTAACAATCTTCTAGGTCACTGGGCTTGTGGCCCTGGCGAATCCCCATAGTGACCAGTGCTCTGTTGTGGCACTGGCCTTCCCAGGTGACACACATCACCTTGTCACTCACATTCAGCAATCTGCTGGATGGATGGGCAATTACTGAGGTTGGCAGCTCCCCCCTTTTGCAGGACCACACAGAAACCATTTGTGATGATGAGATTGAGGACTCATCTAAATTGCTTTTTTAAAAATTGTTATTGATTTTTTAAAAAAAATTTTTTTAGAGAGAGAGAGGAAGGAAGAGGGAGAGAAACATTGATGTGAGAGTGAAATATCAATTGGCTGCCTCCTGCTTGCCCCCTACCAGGGATCAGGCCCACAACCCGGGCATGGGACAGTGCTCAACCACTGACCCACACTGGCCAGGGCTGAATTGCCTCTTAAATACTCTGAAAGGAGTGTTTAAGGGCCTCCAAGAGAGTCAGTGTGGGGCCAGGAGGGGAGGGCTTAGTCGCCATGGTGCCAAGGCTGCAGGCAGCTGCTGGAGTCCTCAGGCTTCCACCGAGGTTGCTCTCACGTGTCCTCGGGTTCGGGTCAGCTAGTCTTTTGGGGTAGACTGTTCATTTGAACTTTCCCTCGGTCCCCTGAGCATTAGTCACAGGATTAGTTCATCCTCGGACTCCACCTCCCTTTCCTCTCACCCTTCTCTCTCTCTTTGTTTGCCTGGAGCATGATGAAGCCTGTGGTGAGTTCTGGATTTTTTTCTTCCCTCATCTCCCTCCCCCAACAAATTCGGCCCCGCCCTCTGCTCCCATGGGCTCGGTCCATAGTTTGGCCAGCATCTGCCAGCACTGAAGAGGAATCCTTCCCACTTACAATGCCGTGTGGGCATGTCGCCTCCGCCGCTCGGATCAGGGATGGTTTCAGGGTTGTCTTTGTAACAGAAGCCACAGCTTCGGGGTCCAGGTGGTGCTCAAACCCCATTTGTAGAAAGGTCTCCTTTGCTGCTGGAACACTTGTGCTGACTTTGGGGGTGCTATAAAGGCAATTTCTCCCTGCGAGGGGGCTCCCGCTGGTTACAGCCAGAGGCTGGGGGAGTCCCACACCAGGCAGGGCCTGCAGGGGGAGTGGGTGACGGTTGGTCCCATGGCCAGTCATCCCTCCTTACAGAGCAAGCAAGTTGACAATCCAGTGTGCATGTTGTACTGGGAGAGAGGGTCTTTGTGATTTTTTTTTTTTTTTTATAAGTAAATGGCCATAACTCCGGCTCAGTATGCTCACACCCTGTAACTGTAACTTTTGCCTGGCCAACCACTTTGAGTTGTGGAAATAAGGTGATCACAGTATATGTGCCACTTAGATAAGATCCTATTGGGACATTTAAAAATAGATGAGTAACTACGGACAACCAGCAGATAAAGTGGCAGTCGGTGGGCCAGTGGTAATCCTACCAAGGCCGCCTCTGCCTTCAGACCACATGCGCTTATTACCCCTCCATAAAACGTTATTGCGCTAATTATCACGGAGGCATCTGAACCTAAAGGAAGCGGAGGGGCTGGGAGAGGGCAGGTTCAGTCCAGAGCCTGAGCTGCCTGTCCCCTTGCCCTCTTCGCTTCCTTTACTGTGTTTATAAAAGTCCTTTCCTGGGCCTTGAACTTCTAAAATAACTGAGTTTTTGTTTCTGACAGTGTAATGAATGTTGAATTTTATCTCCTCTCATGTCTAGGAGGTTTAAGTCAGTTTGCTTTTTGAAGAAAAAAAAAGAAAAAGCACGTAAGAGGCGATTTAATAATGTCTTTAATTCTACCGTGTGTCCTTGAAATTTGCTTAATGCAATTTTAACTTTAAGACTGTTACTAAAACATTTCAAAAAAGGATTATATCCACATTTCAGACAACTTTATCACATCATGTACATTCCTCTTTCATGGATGATAAATAAAACCCTCAATTTGCATATCTTTGTTTCTGTAATAAAGTTATTGGCAGTTTAAATGGTCACGGAGGATTTATTTTTCTATCCATATGCCCTGTGGGAGTGTGTGTGTGGGGTGCGTGCCATGCCATAGCTTGAATTCATCTGAGAAATGCAAGTCTCAGACCATGGCTGGTAGGAGAGGTGCATAAAAGCGCCCAGTTTCTCACACTTCCTGTGTGCTCTGAGTGGGAAAAATTTAAACGTCTTTGTATCTATACTCTTTCTCGGCCTGCCCAGTAATCCTGGTGAGGTTTCAGACGGAGGAGAATAGTGACCTTTCCTTGCCAAAGGCCCCCCCAAAGGACAGGTTTGCGAACCTAAATTGGGAGAATCCAGGTTGGACAAGTGCAGTGATTTTAGAAGTGCCAACTCTGTGGCCTTCAGACTTGGTGTATGAGGGCACGTGTGCGTCTCTGTGTGAGTTCCGTTGCTTTATTAGCACTTACGAGGGTAGAGCTTGACAAGATTCATAAGTAAATATGTTTTAGTTGTTTGATTATTTTATTACTGATCGTTGGTAGCGCACTAGCCCTTGACCGCCTCTGGCAGTTGGAGAACAGTAGTCTAGAGCAGCGGTGGCCAAGTGGTGGTCCGCGGACACTGGTGGTCCGGTCCGTGAGGTCCAAAAGGTTGGCGACCACTGACTGGTCTAGAGAGTACATAAGAGAACTCGTTTCAACCCAAACAAAACACCTACTAGCTCCCCAGTTGACATGCTTCAGACTTGGGGCCTTACCCCCAATCCCGTGGAAATCACATCCCTGGGTACCCGAGGGCAGAGACAGAACAAGGCTGTGGCAAATAGTGGGGGAAGGATAGTCACTAATGAACTGGTTTTCCCTCGCATTCCCCTCCTCCAACCTCACCAGGCCAGGTTCCTCCCAGAGGTCAAGTTGGTTTTAGGCAACTCTTGGGGCTACTTTGGTTTTATTTAGGTATTAATGTAAGGAAATTATTGATTCTTTGCACGTTGATTAACCCCCCTCCCCCCCACACACACACAGCTGTCCAGCTACCACACTCCTGTGCCTTCCCCACTGTCCCACCTGCGTTCCCTTGCCCCGTATTCACAGACCTCAGTGGAGGGAGAGCTGTTCAGAGACGGCCGGGGTGCGCTTCTGAAAGCGCTATGGTGCTGTAACGTCTTCACGGAGCTCACGTGCCTGAATATTGTACCAGTGACACGCTCATCATGATTTCCATCTTTATCGCTGTTAGAACACAGCCGTAGAAGAATAGCAAGGCCGTTTCAGGAGAAGGCGATTTCTGTATCTGATGTGCAGAGGACCCATTGGGAGTGAGCTGGAAACCCTCAGCGGCTGGTTATCAGGGGCTCCGTACCCAGCGAGCTGCGGCTTGTCCTCCTGCTTACAGCCCTCCACCCCCCACCCCAAATCTCCCACCTCCCTCCCCCCCCCCCCCCCACCCCACACACACACACACACATAGCTGGTGGTAGATTGAGGACACTGGGCCAGGGTCCGAGAGACATTCCTGTCTGGACCAGGGGTAGGATTTCTCTTTTCCATCCCTCTTGCTACTTTTGGGTGGTGTGTGTGTGGGGGGTGTCTATAAGAGCAGAGTGGGACATTTATTTAAAACACTGCAAATGGTTGTTAGGAACTTCCAACCGTATGGAGTGACTTCTTTTGAAATCTTTCCTTTTGGAGTAACTGTCTATTTTGTTCTGGAAAAAGAACATTGATGTATCTAGAAAAAAATTCTTTGTGATCAGTTTATTTTTTTCTTCTCTTTCACGTACTTGGCTATTCTTCAGCTCATTTTCTTAATATTTTTAAAATTTAAAAATTCCCCCTGATATCTTTATAGACGATAAATTTCAGGATGTTAGGACAAAAAGGGCCTTTAGGAATCACTCACCTGCCAAGTGTTTTGTAGTTATATGATGCATGGTCATCCATTAGAATAAATTTTTATTGTTCTATGTTGGTTCCTCCTCCCTCATATCCCCCGCTCCTCAGTGTCACCCAACTTCTCATGTGACTTCTTTTGACAGAGAGGAGAATTAAATTGTTGACCTACCTTTCAGATGCTGGGTATGGTGCTAGATGCATTCTGTACATGATCACACTTAAGCCCAACATGACATGGACATGGTAGTGTGATCTCTAGCATACAGGTGAAGGAACTGCCGGGCAGCTGTGTTGACAAGGGCCATTCAGGTTGGCCCCCTTGTTTCTTGGGAGCCACATGTGGGGATGCAAACTGGAATTCGGGGACGCATTCTGGAATTCTTGGGAAAGCCCTGGCACTGCTTCTGGCCTCTGTCGTGGGCACCTTTGCCTCTCACCATCTAGAGAGGCCCGGGGAACAGGAGCCTAAAGGAACGAGACTCTCTAGATGGGGTTTGGTAGGAAGGTAAGAGGAGCTGCAGTGGGGACATCTCTGGCAGACTGTGTATTCCAGTGGGGCATGCCCAGGTGGGAGCTGGCGGGTGCCCTGAACGGGAGTGTGGGCATTGCTTGCACCCACAGGAGGTGCGTGTGGGAGCGCATGCGTGCATAGCCTTAACACCTTGCTGTCTGTCCCGCAGGCTCGTCTCTTCCCTCCTGTTTCCCTGTGGCCTTTTGGCCAGCTCATGCAGTCACTGCAGTTGTTTATTGCTTGTCTTCCTCTGGAGGTTCTGCCCCCTCCCATCCTTTGTGTCCTGATGGCCTGCCCAGCGCCCCATACTCCCTTAGCTCCCTACAAGTGTTACTACAAGCATTGTTAAATGACTGGCTTCAGAGTGGGGCCCAAGGAAGTGTGAATGGGTTTTTGACCCATTGAAGTCTGGATTCTTGCCTTGTCTGGGGGCTGACTCTGAGTTTTGTGGGAATGGCAGAACCTGGGGCCCTGAGCTCTCAGCCCTGGACCACCCCTCCTCCATTCCCCCATTCCTCCTTCTCTTCCTCTCTTTCTCCTGTTTGCCACCTTGGGCCTGAGGAGCCAGTTCCCAGCAGAGGAGGAGCCAGCTGCAGGGGGTGGGGCAGTCTTGGGAGCAGGAACTAGGCAGGACCGGGTGTGGGGGTGAAGCAGGGCGCCTCTTGGGGACTAGCTAGGTATCCACAGCGGAACAAACCTCAGCTGTTTCCAGGAGACCTAGCCTGCCTTCCAGATCCTGGGAAACCTGCGTCTTGGCTAGAAAGGCAACGGCAGAATCAGCAGCTCGGGGCCTCCTGCCTACACAGCTACAAGTGTCCTGGTGCGAGTGACTGGACGATATTCCGGTTTCCCCGTGAGCCCACGGATCCCAGAGGGAACAGAAGAGTGGCCTCAGAGGGCGGCCCTCCCCGCTCCAGGACCCTTTCTTCTGTAAGGCTGCTCCTTCTGCCTGACCCAGCTCTGCCATCTACGCTCTAAATTTGCTCTTCTCCCGCCCTGCCCCAGGGCTGTGGAGGCCGAGCCTCTCCACTTAGGGAGGTGGTGGCAGGGACCACAGGGCCCTGGGCACCCAGGAGGCCTTGATGCCAGCAGTGACTCCAGGCATGGCTTCCTCAAAGTCTCATCCCTCCTGGCTTCTCTCAAGGGACCAGGTGTGGCTTTGTTTTATTTTCATCCTTCCATTTTCACCTCCATCTTAGTGTATCCCATAACAGAACGCTTCCTTTGGACCAAGGAAAGTAGCGTCAGACAATGGAAAACAAAAGTTGTGCGTGGTTCTCTCCCCCCCCCCCCCCGCCGATGAAATCTGCATCATTTCACAGTTTGACAAGTACTGCTGCTACAGGGCAGGGCGGCCTGGCTGGACCTCAGTGTCAAGGAAAGCTGGCTGTTCCATATTTTTATCCTCACCATAAAGAGAGCAGTATTTGTTGAGCTTCTGGCGTGTGTGTGCCGAAGACAGTATCATCTGATTTAATCCTCACAACAGTCCTATGAGGCAGGTATCGTTATATCCCTGCCCTTGTACAGATGAGGAAACGGGCTCAGAGCAGGTAAGTAACTCGCCCAAGGTCACACAGCTGGGAAATTGAAACAAGGTTTGGGCCCAGGTCTCCCTGACTCCAGTGTCCATGCCAACCAAGTAAGGGCTATCCCTGGAGAGCTCAGTAATTTGCTTCACTGCCCTTACAGATGCGTGGAACTGGCCAAGAACAGGAAAACAGCAGTGTGAGGCAGCTCGGAGGGCGCTGGAGAAATGCAGGCTCATGAATACCAATTAACCTATTGGAACATGCTCAGCGCATAGAGTTAAGAGCCTATGGGATGATTTAGTCTAATCACCTAATTTATAGATGAGGAAACCGACCCAGAGAGGTCGATGAACTGCACATACACCGTGATTTCAGGAGGCAGTGACATGAGGTGTAGCTCAACCCATGATCCACTCTTATTACCGGTGGGCTCCCTCATTCCATTCTGTGTCTATACCTCCTGTGTACCCCCAACCCCCCAGCGGTCCCCCTTTCCTGCCTTCAAGCTCTTGACTTAGATCCTCATTGGCATCCTCTTGCGAATCCCACAGGACCCAGCCCAGCTCTCCCAGCCCCTGCAGACCCCTTACCTGGTTTTAGGGCCCCAGCACTGCAGGAGCTCTGAGTCTGAACTCTGGGTTCGCGTGTGGAAGCTGAGGACAGGGGCAGTGAAGGCTGGACTGTGGTTTTGAAAATACAGTGTCTGGAAGCACAGCCTTGTCTATTCGTTTACGTTTGTGGCTGCTTTTGTGCTCCAGGGCAGAGCTGAGTAGTTGCGACAGAGACCATATGGACCACAAAATCTAAAGTATTTACTCTGACCCTTTAAGAAAAAGTTTACCAACTCCCACTGTAGAGCAACCAGCTGATGTTGAACCTCTAAAGCCAGACCGCCTCAGACCTCCCTCTGTAGGTTCAGGAGCTTTTCCTGTAAAGGTTGGGATCGCCAAGGGCACAGCAGAGGGGGAAGAGGTGGCGGATGTCCAGCAAGTTCTTTCAATTTCCTGGATCATTCTTTTTTGTTGTTGTTAATCCTCCCTTGATATTTCTCCATTGATTTTTTTTTTTTTTTAAGAGAGAGTGGAAGGGAGAGGGAGAGACAGAGAGAAACATTGATGTGAGAGAGACACATCGATTGGTTGCCTCCACCACATGCCCCGATGGGGCAGGGGGATCTAACCTGCAATGGAGGTACGTGCCCTTGACCAGAATTGAACTTGAGATCCTTCAGTCTGTGGGCTGACACTCTATCCACTGAGCCAAACTGGCCAGGGCCATCAGTCATTCTTAATACATCAGCGTCTCAAAGCTTGTATGTTCCAATGAGCCCTGAATTTTCCCCTTTCCCAATCTTTGATCCACTGCGTTGCTCAAACCAAAGACTTACTCTTTTCTTTTTCTTTACCTGCCACTTTTTCTTTAACTTCTAATCCATCACCAGCTCCCGCTGGTTCTCCAGAGCCCACCCTGAAGCTGTCCTCTCTTCTCCATCTCCACTGCTCTGACCCGGCCACCATGGCTGGATGGAGGCCTCGGCTCCTAGCAGCTCCTGTCTTTCAACTGGTCACCCTCTTTATTTTCTTCACAGAAGCCATTACGGTCTGTCATGGTCTTGCATAGTTTTTTTTCTCTTTACTCTCCTCTCCCCCCTCTAGAATCCAGGCTTCAGGAGAGTGGACCCTGTTTGCCCTGTTCTGCATTCACTAATGTGTCCCCACGTTGCCTGGCACACCCTGGGTACCTTATGGATGAGGGGATGGATGAGGTGGTTGGTGTGGGAAACACCCTCAGGTATGACATATCAGAAACATCAAAAAGGATGGTTTCAAATTCACCAAGAACATGTATCCAGCTCCCTGCTCCATTTTGATGTGGGTCCTGTCCCCTTCCCCCCTTCCCCAAGCACAGCCCCACCCTGCATGGGGTGTCACGTTTGAGAGAGCCCTTCATTATTGCTGGACGTGGGCCTTATCCCCCCACAAGTGACTAGAAGAAAAAACATGGGAACCATTGTCCTCGGCCAGTGTTTACCACACTTTTGGAACCCAGATTCCTAGAAGTGTATGTTACCTTGTGATCTCTGTGCACCAGTGTACATGTGTGCACACTTATACGTTTCACAAAATACTACTTGCTCCAGGCATTTTCTAGTCTAGTCTATTTGGTTCTGTTCTGTTCTGTTCCATTAAAACAGTGCTGGCTGTTAACCCATTACATGGATTTCATGACCCATTCATGTGTCATAGTTCTCAGTTTGTGAACAGTGTTTAAGTCACGGTCAGAACTCACCACCTGGGGCAGACCCCGAACGAAGACGATGCCAGGCAAACCGCCAGGTGCTGCCGTGCAGGTCCATGAGCTGCCAGAGACGGCCCTGGGTCTAGCGCTCTCAGGAAAAATGAAAAGTCGCTATAGAGGTTAGATTGAGGGTTTGATTTAGTTGTTGTTCTTATCTCTCTCTTTTTTAAACCATTTCTCACTAATCAGTTCCACAATATAGGCTTCTCTTGTATGTGTGTGTGTGTTTTCCCTCTTATGTACTGATGTTTTTATTGCTAACAGGAAGTTGTCTGCTGTTCCCCAGGTGTTTTTTAATTCAAAAACAAAAAAGGTTGGCTCCTTCATATCTTTTTACTCATTCCCCCCCTTTACTTTTTACATTAGTTTTTTTCAAACTATGTGTGTGTAAAATATATATTGATGTTTATATGTTTATATATTATATAATATATGTTTATATAATTATATTTATATATGTATATAATGTGAAAGTGTATCTATGAATGAAGATCTTTCTTCCCTTATAATTTTGAATTCCTTAACATTCAATGAAACATAACCCACACAGTTATGGTAAAAACAAACAAACACCACAACCACCCATATTATTTAGATAAGATGCAGATACCTCTGAAAGCTCTTACTCTCAAACATACTGCACAACTGTAATAAAATTATAGCCTTCTCCCCTCCTTTAAATGTAATTTTTCCTGACCTAAGAAATGAGCATTCTCTCCTGCATGTTTCCATCTGAAATGTTTCCAAGTCAACCTTCCTACAATTTTGAACCCTAGCATGAAACCAAGGAGAAGGCTTGCAAATAAGACCCAGTCATTCCTGCTCTCTGCTCTCCGCTGTCAGGTCATTGGCAGGATTAACGTTGCCCTGGGTGTGTCCTGAAGAGGTGCTGCTTTTGTTTATTTTTGGCTCTTTGGAAATTCTGAGATCCTGACATTAGTGACCGGTCTGTAAACACCTATCAGGTTTCCTGGCCCCTCTCACTATAAAATGCAGGGCTTGACCAAGGTAGACACCGTTATGATCCAAAGCCCAGGCAGATGGCTGCAGTGAATGAATGAACTGTGACTGTGCGCTGACCAAGTCTGCAATTAACCTCAGCTTGATGATCACTGAACAGAGATTGGGCCAAAGAAAACTTCCAGCAGCTAGGTTACTGTGAGCCAGAATTGGCTTCCTGAGCAAGGGAGAGGTGCAGTAGAGGAAACATGGAGTGAGGGGTGCATAGAAGGCTGATGGAATAATTGGTGGGGGGGCGAGGATCTGAGAGAGTAGGAAAGCTCCTCCAAGTGAATTTGTTAAACTGCACCCATGAGTAGACTCTTACCTTCTCCTGCCACCAGCTTGCTGATGGATGGGTTTGGGAGAATCGGATGTGATTTACTGAAAGGCATTGCACAGCCAGCTCTGCTCTCTTCCTTCTGTCAGAAAGGAGATGTTCATGACGTCGTCACCATTTATTGGGACCTGCAGGTGCTGCCCCTGTTCTAGGTGTTTTACAAGCCATCGCTGGCCTCCACCAGTCTCTCGGGCCTTTATTTTGCCAACGAGGAAGCCAAGACTTTCTGTGGGACCATGGCTTGCTCAGGGCCACACAGGAAATGTCGGGCTCCAGAATTTCTGTTTTTATTGTAACTCCGCCCGCTTCTTGCACCTAGGTCAGTTACCTTGGGAAATGTTACCCCCACCCCAGCCCACCCCCATCCTGTGGTCTTCCCATTTGGTTTGTAAATAGTGTGGTAGTATAATCAACAAGCGACTTAGGTCAGGATTAGGAGAAACCACATTCTTGGCCTATTGTTATTTCCCTGGGAGGGTCCATTGTCCTTCCTTGCTTGGTCATGTTTTTTCCCTGTAAGATTAACGGCCTAACCCTGAAAGCCGCCTTGATGAAAACAAAAGCCACTGGGTTCCCAGGGCTCAGATCACCTCTCTGCAGAAATGGTTGGGCTGCATGTGAGCCCGGGCCCTCCAGGTAGCTGGTTTGGGGCCTTGTGTTCAAGTGGATCAGAAAGGCAGGTCCCACTGGGCCCCCCATGGGTCTTGGATGTGGTCAGGGCAGGACCCCACTGCTCAGGAGTTGCTGGCTCTTGGGGGCTTTTGTGCTTTGCTTGACATTATCCACATTTGGTAGTTATGGTCTACCCTGCCCCCTCTCTTCCTCCACATCCCTTAGCTTTTCGCTTTCTTCTAAAAAGCGAGTTGAGTGCGTCTTTTCCAAAGAAAAGAACAGAAGGTCCACAGTAGATCATTTGGTGGCCTAACTGCTTTAACCATAAAGTCTCCTCAGTTCCCTGCACTCAAGCATGTCAGACCCGTGGCCGACGGGCCACATACCTAGTTTGTGGCCCGCCAGCCGTGAGTTTGACATGCATGCTCTGGGCTTGGAAATGGACACATGAAAGAAAAGGCCACAAAGGGATGCTGGATTTTCCCAAGTTGAAATCTTTGGCATCTTTACACAGCAGAGTGATTAAACTGGGAACTTGGGTCTGACAGACCTGTGTTTGGGGTCAGGGCTGCGCCTGGGAGCGGATGACTGGGGTGACGGGCTCCCGCTTCGGACCTTGGCCTTGAGCAGTTCCCTGCCCTCAGCCCACCGGCAAGAGTTAATTGTGGCTCCCCTGCTTGCTGATGGTGCTGCTAGTAAAGAATTCTAATGCATTCTGTGAATAAGTTTGTAAGTAAATGACTTGGTGAACTGACTGAAATACACATATTTTTAAGCTTCTTTAAAGATTTTCAGACTCACTTATTTTCCTCAGAGATTTTCTTGGGCTCCCCCACCCACTCCCTAGTAATAGTTAAGCAATTTTCTTGTTTGCTCTCTAAATCTTCCTGGAGTACAATAGTTCTGAAAATAAGAGAGTCCGTTGGCTGGAAACATGGGGTGGGCATGGGCTTATGTAATTTGACTTCTTTTCTCTCCAAATCAGTAAATATTTACAAATGACCTTATCAAACAGCCCGGGTACATTCGGTCACTTGAAAGCAGTCGGAGCAGGGACTGCCCATCGGCCAGCTGCCAGTCCCATGGGCCTCGCGGGAGAGACTTTTTTTAAATAAAACGCCGTCCACAGACCAAAAGCCTCCCACAGAAAGTGGGCCTCAGCAAGTCTTTCTCATTCTATGTAACCAGTTTTATAAAATTTGCATTTTAAAGTTGGACTTCTAAAGACAACCCCGTTAGGCCTGGAGCAGAGCGCTGGGAACAGAGGAATCGGAAGATAAATGCAGGCTGGCTTAGGTTTACCGCAGCCCCAGTTCTTCTGTTTCTCGGGGGAGAATTACAGAATTCCACTTCAAGCTTAAATGTCATACTTTTGCGAGTTAGTAGGAAAAAAGGAGCAGATTACTTTTCTGGCTTGCAAAGCAGTACCATGTAACAGGGTTTAAAAACAACAACAATTCTTGTTTTTCTAAAGCGGAGATGGAGAGGCGTCCTTAGCCCACGGTTTCTTTCACTGTTTCAAATCTGACATTTAAAATTCATTTTTAGAAGAGAATACGTGTTCTTCAAAGTTGACACTGGAAAATAGTAAAGGAATCTAAGTGTTTTTGGCCGTTAAGATATGAACACGACAATATTATTGTCTCAGCCTCACCTGGTAATATGTTCATTTTGTCTGTCAGACTTCACACGAGTTAAACTGAAGCGCAGGTTCCGGTTTCTGTTGTCCGAGTATAATTATAATTTTATGGTATTTACGGCTGGCAAACAGTTGACAAATAAGTGAGAGAGGCTTTCAAAAAATAAGTGAATAGTAGCTATAAATCTACTTCATGCAAAATAATATTTTCTGTACTACTCACTTTTGTATTTTAATTTTCTTAAGTAACTATGATAATCGCTACACATCTACTTCATGCAAAATAATACTTTCTGTACTAATCACTGTTGTATTTTCATTTTCTTTGCAGAGTATTGGGAAAGGGTCATTGTGGTGCATAGACCCGGAGTATAGACAAAATCTAATTCAGGCTTTGAAAAAGACACCTTATCACCCACACCCTCATGTGTTCAATACACCTCCCGCCTCTCCTCAGGCATATCAAAGGTAAGCAATTCAGATTTACTTTTTTGTTTTTTTGTCTACTGAAGTTGCCTTATATTGGCAGAGACCGGCGCTGAAACTAATTTAATAGACTGCATGCTTTTAAAAATAGGCAAATGAGAAAGAGAGAAAGTCTTATCGGAGGTACCTCTGCTGTGGTGTTTCTTGCAAACCTTACCGCTTTTGCTGCTTTGGAGGAATGGGTTTTCCGAAGGCTTCAGGGCGGGTGAGAGACTGCCTTCCAGGGTAGAAACACGTACCAGGCAAAGTTGACAGCTCTGACTTCTCAGCGTGCCACAGTTTGTTGGAATAAAAGTACAGAATGAGCCGCGTAAGGGAGTCTGTCTTCCTGTCCTCTGACCGGAGTGCCTACAGTGTCCACTGCAGGACTCACCCCACTATTGTCGTTCTGGTCGCCATGTGGACGGGCTCCCGAGTGACTGTTTTGTTGTGGTTACTTGGTGTTTGCCTCTTCAAAGCCAAGCGCAGAGAACCATCGAGACGTCTGTTCCCCATCACATGCCCATTTGTGTTGCGGCAAGGAGGTCTCTGGTGCCATTTTTATAAAGATATAAGTGGAGGGGAGGATGTGTAGCTTGTTCCTTTTCGAAGAAGTGTGATTAGTATTAGAGTGTGTGTTTTTTTAAAGCCACATAGAACCAACTTTTAAAATTGATTTTATCTTACATAGTGCTTGGCTTTGAAATAAAGCCCTCAATCCTACAGAAAGAATAATTTTTTTATTTTTGTCCTCACCCGAGGACATTTTTCGATTGACTTAGAGAGAGTGGAAGAGAGAGGGAAAGACAGAGAAACATTGATGTGAGAGAAACACACTGATTGGTTGCCTTCCGCATGAGCCTCGACCAGGGCCCGGGCCGGGGAGGAGCCTGCAACTGAGGTATGTGCCCTTGACTGGAATCGAACCTGGGACCCTTCAATCCACAGGCTGATGCTCTATCCACTGAGCCAAACCAGCTAGGGTAAAAGAATAATTTTTAATGTCTAGTAATGTTTCTGTTGTGACCACCCAGCGGAGAGAAATTATCCTTGGACTGCAGGTTTATTTTATGTCAATGAGAAATGGCGTGACTTCATAGATTTCAGCAGTTTTGTGGTCCGCGGCTCTGCAGATGCTTTCTCTAGCCTTGTGCTCTGCAGAAAGGAGCAGAGGGATGCTCGGAAACGGCGTTAATGAAGTTCCTGCGCATCTCAGTTGAGAGCATTCCATCACAGGGGTAGACAATCAGTCTTCAGCAAGAGACGGGAGGAACAGCTGGGCTCTCTGAGAAGACTGCTGTATGTCTGCCTTTGCTAGGCGATTAGCGTGATGGTATCCATAGCAACCAGAGCGTCTCCATAGTAACGCGTAGCCGAGACAGGTGCAGTTGCATCACAAGGCTGTTTGTTGCCTGGCAAAAGGACAGGCCATTAGTACTTAGATATACGCTGTTGCCTTAGAAACAAATAACCTAACATAGCAACTACAGTAGGTTTGAAAGATTTGGGAGGGGAAGAAATGGTTGTAGCAGCTTTTGTCTATGTTCATAAAAATCAGTGGAAGCATACTTGATTGGAAATGACAACTTGAGGTCACAGAGCTGTCGGAGATAGAATGGGATTTTCCAGAGCAACCCAGCCAACGTTGTAGAAACGTCCAGAAGGACAGAGCCATATGCCTGGTTCTCTTCTGGTGGCTGTAGCCACTCCTGAAATCTGGAAGGGAACTAGGATCAGAGTGGTGAATTGCCGGCATACAGGGTTGGTGGGGGAGGAGATGACACCAGTTATTGGAATATTTCCCAGATTCTCTTGTTCCTTTGTCATTCTACTCTCCCTACCCTCCAGACCTCACAGAATACTCCTTCCTCTATTCCCCACCTTGGACCTCGGAAGTATTTCATATCCTTCGGCTGCTGGGGGAAGTTAAGAACATTAAGTGTTATTCACTGGGTCATATCGTTGGTTCATTTAGACCAGTGTTTTGTTGCCAAGCGTGACCCAAGGGAAACATGGTAATTATTTAATAATTTGAAGGATTATAGCAGAGCTCTGGGGGTTGCAGGAGGGATGCACACTCAGGCGAGGCTTCCCGAGCTGGCCCGAGCCTAATGACTTCATTAGATTTTTAACGTAGGCATGAAAATGCAGACGAACCAGAGCTTTGTTAATGAAAATGATTTCCAAACAATTACTCCAGATCCTGTACTGTCACCGCCAGCACCTTGTCCCCCAGTTGACTGAAGAAAGAAAAAAGTTCCCATATTTACCCACCCCGAGGCTTGAATTTCACCTCCATGAAGGTCACTGGATGTGGTGTGAGGTGACAGATCAGATTCTAGCCGGCCTCTTCCAGGTCTTAACTCTGTAAGAGCAAGTCACTTCTCTTTCCTGGGGACTGAAAGCCGTTCGTGGGAGAGCTTAGGGTACTAAGTACTGGATGACTGTACGATATTTGTATGACTTCTAATGAGGTGGTATTCAGCTCCGTTCTAAGCCTCTGGCCACTTGTTGACATGACTTAGGGAAGATGGAAATGGGGCAACGTGAGTCATTAAACAGCGACCAGAAATGCCAACCTGACATGACATGGCTGGGTCTCCCGTGTCAGCTCCGTGCAGGCTTGCTGTGCGGGGCACCTGGGAAATGCTCAGCTTTCACGGAGCTGGTACTTAGCATGTTGAAGATGGTGATTACGCTAGATGGGTGGTTATTGCTTGTACTCGCAGGTGTGCTTGGCAGGGAGCGCTCTGAGCCGAGCTGCAGGTGGCCAAACATTCTGCAGGGGAAAGGAGGGATCTGAAAACGCTGCCCCCACACTCTGTTCATGTCCGAAGTGTGTGCTCTCATTGCCAGTGTACTCTTAGATGGTTGTTAGGACGTTCCTGCTGCTTTTGATACCACATTTACGCATTGTTTTTCATGGGAATGCAGAGTTCAATGACATTAGCTCCTTATTAGGTTGCAAAGGCTGCCATGGCAAAGCAACAGCTGAGTAACAACAGGCATTCATTTTCTTTCCCTTCTGGAGGCTAGAAGGTCAAGATCAACATGTCAGCAAGGTTGACGCCTTCTGAGGGCACATCTGCTGTTTTGCTGGCACTTTTTGACATTCGTTGGCCCGAAGAAGCATCGCCCGGATATTCACATGGTGCTCTGCTGGTGTGCTGTCGGTGCCCAAATCCCCACCTTTTGTAAGGACACTGTTCATATTGAACGAGGGGCCCACCCCTGCCCCAGTATGACCGCATTTTAGTAATTACATCTCCAGTGACTCCATTTCAAATCAGGTCATATTCTCAGGTGCTGGTAGCCAGAACTTGAACGTGAACTGGGGGAGATGGGACACAATTCAACCCATAAAAGCCCTTTTTTAAAGTAAGGCATTTTTTGCTGATAAAAAAACATGGAGGAGAAGAAAGTAATGAAATGTTCAAAAACAAAAGGATGGGGCATGTCGGAGGGATACCAGAGCCAACCTGAAATTGCTCCCAATGGCCAAAACTGGGACAAGAAAACAAATAACATAGCATTGGGTTGTAACCCAAAATCCTCCTCTATAATAAAAGGCTAATATGCAAAGTGTCCACTCGGGAGTTTGACCGGGAGACTGGGAGTTTGATCGCTCTCTATGACGTGCGCTGATCACAGGAGGCGGCACAGAACCAAGATAGGCCCCAATCGGCCCTGATCGCCAGCCAGGCCCTAGGGACCCTACCCGTGCATGAATTTCGTGTACCGGGCCTCTAGTCTATATATATAATAGGCTAAGTGACTGGTTGTATGTCCGATGTGCATTGGCAATTTAAAAATATTTCTTCTAATTAATTTCCTTTCAATGTGCATGAATCCATGCACTGGGCCACTAGTATGAAATAAATATCTCTCTCTGCGTCCACACTACTATAAACAAATGACTGAATGATTGGCTGTAGAGACAAATTTCCCCTACAGAAAAATTCAGACGAGTTAGGTAGGCACTCCTCGATTCCAGGAGTTAGAGCTTAACCTTTACAGTATTAGATCAACTCCCTTAGCAGATACCTCATACCAATTTTCATGACAACAGATTGCTTTAAAAAGGCACGAATGTATGTGCATCGTATGTGATACCTTCACTGGTATAGGCACCGATCCAAAATCAGTTTATTGAAAAAGCATTTTAATCATCTCTCAGCACAGGTGGTAACAGGTTTTACAAATTAATCAAACAGCATGGTTTGTAGTTTCCTGGATGGTCAGTTTTCAGAGAAGGGAAATTTAATGAAATCCATCTAATTTGGGAGACAGCTCAGCATCTCAGAAGCCTCTGATCTGTGGGTCTGTGTGATGGGTCGGCCACGATTGGGCTGTAGATGAACATAAGCCCTGATTGAGGAGACTCCCCCCCCCCCCCACCCCATTGAACCTTCCATTTGTTGTTTCAATATCTTCCCCCTAATAATGACAGACAATTTTATAGTTTGTGTTAAGTATAGTGGCCTAACATGTACGAAGTTAGAGAAATCCATAAGACTGTTATTTGATCATCTAGATCTAAAAATTTATTTCTTGGATGACTTCAAGGTTTGCCGAATCAAAACATTTCAAGAAAGTTTCTGTTGCTCTCACTTTTATTTATTTATTTTTTGGCAAAGAAATTTTGGACATTTAAACTTATCATTTAGCTCTTTATGCCTCTCTTTACTTCTTCTGAGCAATTTAATGGGCCGCAAAAATAAAGAAAGAAGTAAGTAAGTAAGTAAGTAAGTAAATACCACCTCTCCAAAGATTTAGCCTTTCAGATATTGAGGGCCTTTGTGAAAAGGGCTGATTTTAGTGCTGATTCAGCAAAAGATTCTAGTTCATCCTGCTTGCCTTTCTGTTCATGTGCTGTGAGTTTATTCTTTAAAACTCTTTCAATGCCTGTGTAGCAGAGTAATACCACTAAGAAGGTAGAAATTGTAGAGTGGTCAGTATACAGTTGAGTTAATGACATCTTCAGATTCCTCAGCAGGTAACTAAGCTTTGGCCTGAGGAGTGAACTGATGGGGGGCGGGGAATGGGAGGGGGTAGGGAAGGTGAGATGTGTGGGGAGCTCATCCTTTTAGACAATTAGACGATTAGAAAGTCCTCAGAATGTTAAGCTTGTTAATCCCCCCACTAAAATGCTGAATTTGCACACAGCAAGTAATCCGTTGCTTGGGTAACATCCAGTAATTTTTTTTTTTACCTTTTAAGACATCTGTCATTTCAGTTATTCAAAGTGTCGTGCATTTCATAGTTGCCAGAAAAACTGCAAAGCCGCAAGAAAGTCGGTGTTCACATGCATTGAAGGAGTTTGTTAGATTGTTGTCATTGCAAGTTTTCATTCAGTCAAGCATAAAGGACTGTGAGGATTTAGGCTAGTTGCATCATTATCACACCACTTACTAGTATATTTACTTGTAAGCAACAGATGTGATGGAAACTATAAATAGTTTTTTAAATGAGTCTTGTGTTCAGTACACTTACTTGTGTAAGTTTAATTAAAAAGGGTGAGGCAGCCCTGGCAGGATGCTCAGTGGTTGGAGTGTCATCCTGTACACCAAAAAGTTGCAGGTTCGATTCCCAGTCAGAGCACATGCCTAGGTTGAGGGGCTCTATCCTCTGTCAGGGAAGGTCTGGGGAGGCAACCGATCAATGTTTCTCTTCCCCTTCCTCTTTCTCAAAAATCAATAAAACATATCCTCCGGTATTTAAAATAAATAAATTAATTTATTAAAATGGTGAAGTATTAGATATTTTGAATGAGTATGCTTAAGCTGCTAGAATAATTTTGCTTCAAATAATTTTTTAAAGAATGTTAACTTTTTGCCCTAATTGGTTTGGCTCAGTGGATAGAGCGTCAGCCTGCAGACTGAAAGGTCCTGGGTTTGGTGCCAGTCAAGGGCATGTACCTTGGTTGCGGGCACATCCCTAGTAGTGGGTGTGCAGGAGGCAGCTGATGGATGTTTCTAACTCTCTATCCCTCTCCCTTCCTCTCTGTAAAAAATCAATAAAATATATTTTTTTAAAAAGAATGTTAACTTTTAAAAAACATAAGAAGCTGCTTTACACTCAATATGGAGAGGGAGGTGCTAAATTAATGTGGTAAAATGGATGTGGGATTGAATGCCAAGATTTTCTAATAAGTACTTGGAAATATAAATTTAATTTTGTTAAAAAATTGGAGGAGACAAATAATAGAAAAGGCTTAAAATTGTTAGAGGGGTGTCACTCATATAACAAACCATGCTCATTTACAGTGTGAACTTAAAAAACCCATTTGTTGGCTATAATTTTATTTGCATTTTAAATTATACTAGAGGCCCAATGCAAGAAAATTTGTGCAAGAGTAGGCCTTTCTTCCCCTAGCTGCTGGCACCCGGCTTCCCTCCAGCACCCAGGACTCAGGCTGGCTTCTCCAGGGCCGCCCACAGGCACCCGGGACCCAGGCTGGCTTCCCTCCTGCCCCAGCTTTATCAGGAAGGACTTCCTGAATGACATCCGGTCTAATTAGCATATTACCTTTTTTTTAAATGATAGATTATCTATTGACTTCCATTATATTTTCTGATTTGATTTCAGAGTAGTTTTGATCTCAGCGTTTTGCCTTCAATGTGCTGTCCATTGTATATTTCATTCTCATTTAATCCTATTTTATTTAAATGGAAAACTGTCCCTGCTATCTTTGAGCAGTTATGTAGTAGGCATATCATAGGAATATTGTGCCCAGTCATCCAAGTTTATTCTGTTTTCATACTCACTTTGGAAGTTGAATGTGTAAACAGCTGGGCTGATTTTATCTACATTTGAGTTATGAGCTCCGTCACGGAACAAATTAAACTCGTAAGTCAAGGCCCTACTGTATTTTGCTCAGGTGCTGAGTAAAACTCATGGCTGAGAGAGCCACGTGCAGTGACCTCATCCTCTGAACTCTAAGGGCTCCTGGTACAAACTCTAATAGCAGAAATATTAGGTTCTCTTCAGATTTTCTACCTGTGAGTTTCTGTTGCTGGCTACTGAGATGATGGATAACATAGAGGTTCTGTGTCCCTGATTTTCCTGGTTAGAAAGTTAAAGTGTCGATCAGGATCAGGAGGAGTCTGGGGTCTTTGCCAGTTTGTTTCCTGTTTAGTTGGTTCTCCAAATAGCCAGCAAAGGACCTGGCAGATTCCTGATCAGAACCTCTTAGATATTGTTAGAGGCAGGAAATGTCTGCTAGGTGGGGCTGATGTGCATTCTTCCCAGAGGTGGGGGGTAGGAGGTGGGAGGGGGATTGATCTCCATGTTAGAAATGTGGAAGAACTGTCAAAAATGCACGAAACCAACGATGTGCAGTGTGAACACAGCCGGGCAGTGTGTTGTTTGGCAGTGGTGTAAAAGAGGCAAATTTTTCATCTCAACAGAACATAAAAACCTATCACTGCTGTGTGTAAGCTTCTCATTACACTAAATGGGTCTGGATTTATAGCTTGGGGGAGGGGTGTAAGAAATCGAGGTGTAATATAATAAGATTGGACAGTGGAATCCATCCTTCATAAAAGATTTGAGGGAGATAGAATGGGGGAAGGATTAGTTTACTCAGCAGTGAATACGATTGGTCAAAGGCAGCCTTAGGTGATATTAATAAATGATATGTATTTGAACAAGCTGATATGGTGGCCAGTAGTTCCCACTTCAGTGAGGATCAGACCTCACCAGGGAGCTGCCATCCAGATGGGAGGAGCACTTTGAGATAATGAAGGAAGCGGGCTAGGGGGTTGGTGCCATCAGCTACGAGGGGTTTAGGTCTAATGGGTAGACATTATTGAAAGAAAGATTGGGTCTTTGTTTTTTAAAATTGATTTTAGAGAGAGAGGAAGGGAGAGGGATAGAGAGATAAAAACATTGATGAGAGAGAAACATCAATCGGCTGCCTCCTTCAGGCCCCCTACTTGTGATGGAGCCCAAAACCAGGTATGTGCCCTGACCAGGAATCGAACCCTTGACCTCTTGGTTCATGGGCTGATGCTCAACCACTGAGCCGCACCGGCTGGGCGAAAGGTTGGATCTTCAAGAAAGATCTAAGGGAATAGCATCAAGAACTGTCCCAGGCACCTAACAGGAGCTGGGTACCCATGGGGATGCCGGTCAAAGCAGGACAACCAGCTGCCAAGATCCTTCAAAGAGATTTCATTTTTGCAGGGAGAATTTCAAGTTAACGCCTTCCGAACTCTTGAGTGTTTTAAGTCTGTTGAGTTGCAAGGACAGTAGAATGATGGGGTATCGCTCTGCACACGGTGTTTGTCATTCTCTCAGCACACACTGTGTAGTCTGGAGACGAACATTAAGGGAAATAGGCATGGCTCCGTTACTCAGAAATGGAAGGTCAGGTTCTTCTCTTGGAATTGCTATGTCCAGATTTCAAGACCGAGATGGGACTGATTTAGTTACTCCCCGCTCTGTGTCATCCAGCTTTTTGATTCATGGCCTGTAATTACCTCCCTTGTTTTAGTGACACTTCTTTGCATTTCCTCCGAGTGAGTAAAATTATCACTGCAGTGGTTTGCCAAGCAGAAGATCATTTCCAAAAGCTGCCCATCAAACCATAGACCTTCCCCCTATTGTTTACCCACTGAATTAGCGAGAGCAACACCCCCTCCTTTGTGTAAATCTCCGTGGGAGAGCCAAACTGGTGTCCTTGCTCTATGGAATCACGCGTTTCTGGCCAGAGTCTTTGATCACATTCTTAACCTTTTGTTGTTTTTCGCATGAGGTCCGTGTCGCATTATTTGTTTAAACCGTCTTTGAGATCCTGCCCTGTATGTGAAACTTGCAGAAAGCATGTGAGAATCTTCAAATTCCACATTAATTGCGAACTTCTGATTCTTCAGTCATCTGGGGAAAACATCCATAAGCCATTGAGACACATTTTTTTAATCTTTATTTTTTTAGTTTGAGTTGCTTAATCACAATAGAGTCCAAGTTGAGACATGTTCACTGTGTGTTTATCTACTTTTCAATGGAAAGTTTCGGTCAAAGTCTGTTCACCAGCTTGCTTAATCCACCCATATCTCTAAGAGACTTGGTACCCCTCACCCGACACACACACACACACACACACACACACACTCCCCATCTGGTTTGACAGAAATAAAAGTGAATGGGGGGAAAAAAAAAAACACATTCAAAGGAAAAGACTGAAGAAAGAACTTTACAGCTTTCTCTATCCCCTTCCTTTTCCCTCTCCCCCTCCTCCTCCTCCTCCTCCTCTTCCACTACCTCCTTCTCTTCTCTCCCTCTTCCCTCTGCAACTGGGGCTTCTGAGTGAAATAATTTATTTTAAAACAATAAGGAGAGCAGAGTTTCTTAGGATTCTTCTGAGTTAAAAATGAACACACCCTTTTTTGCTTATAGAGAAATGGAGGCACATAGAGTTATCGCCCTTCCCCCTTTAAACTTTCCTGCACAGGCGCCCGCTGGAGGTGGGTGTTCTGGCCCTGTGGTGAGTTCCTCAGGCCCCCGGCCCCTGTCCAGCCTTATGTCCACCTGCACTCGCTGTGGAGTGGACCCAGCTGGGCAGATGGATACGTTCATACAGCAGCTGTGAAGTCCTCAGGAGGAAGGGGTAAGGATGCAGAAAAATAAACAAGATCTGAAGCTCCAAGCACTCAGAGTGTGGCCCTGGCTTCCCCAGCTCTCCCCAGCCTCCCTGTCTGTCAGGTCTTGCCCTTCTGTGGACCTGCAGTCGCACAGGGGCTCTATCCTGTACTGTCTCCGAGGGACTTGGTTGACCTTTGTGTATATGGGTTTGCATTATAAGGTATCTTTTTATACTTTATATTGTATAGTTTCTATGAGATTTAAGATCGGTGACAGCCAGGACTGAGGTCTCGGCCCCTGTGCTTTAAGACAGCGGTCCCCAACCGGTTGTCCGTGAGGTCCAAAAGGTTGGTGACTGCTGCTTTAAACAGAACCTGCATACAAGTGATATTTATCAATGATTCCTCTTAGAGCACAGGTTATGAAAATAGTGCAAAAACTTTTCCTTCTACTTGCTCAGGAATGCCAGAGTAATTGGCCACCCTCCTCCCTTCACTGTCCCAAGACAAGGGGCGGGGGAGGGGAGGGAGACGCTCTGCTCTCTGAAGGTACCTGAGTGATTTTGCAGTGTTGGTGCTTCTGGCCTTGCGGCTCCTTCCCCATCTGCCCGCCAAGGCCCTGCGGTACCTCTGGGCACCACACATTTGGACCGGGTCATCCCTGAAGCCCCAGAGACCCATCACGCTACTCTGGATGGAAAAGTTATAAATTCCAGGCTGTTGATTCCAAGGCACCAGATATTGTCAGAGGACTAAACATTTTGCAGCTGCCATAGGAAATGCTAATGTGCTTAAGGTGGTGCTGGCCCGACCGCTCCGCTTTGTCTCACTGCTCTTCCTTTGAAAAGAAGCCTCCTCTATACACTCCCTGCACCGCAGGGCACTTGAAAGGTAAGGCTCGCTCTCCCTGCCCTGATGGGAATGGGAAAAGTTTTCACCGCGGGCTGGCCACACAGCCCATTGTGCCCCTTCTCCAGCAGATACATAATCCGTGTTTAAATCTCTTGGCAGTCACTCATTAGCCCCCCCCCCCCCCCCATTCTTTCCTTTGAGGAGAACAAAGCCCATCTCCTCCCTGCTCTACAGCTTGCTGCTTTCTCTCTCTCCCTGTTCCAAATCCCACCATCTCACTTTCATCCCTGAAGAAGGAAGTCACCCAATGTTACCCTTCCCTACCTGCTAAAAGAAGAAGATCTCGATTCTTTGTACATTAAAATCTGTGTGCAGAGCTCACAAGCAGGCGGTGCCCAGGCCCCGGGCTCTGCAAAAAGTATTCCGGCGGTAATGCCTAGGCCCGGCCAGCTGAGGACCCCTAGCTCAGCAGCTCCTCCTCCCAGCTCTTTAAGGGGCTGTGTTGAGAAAGGAAGGATTGGACATAGGGTGACTCCTGTGGAATTTTATTCTGATTAAAGCCCTTTGAAGTTCCCTCTTTCTGACACCACCCCCTCCTACCCTCACCTCTTAGATGTGGCATATTCTGTCATCAGGATTGTTGAAGTCATGCTTACAGGAAAACCAACCTGTATTTCTGTGAAATAACTCTTTGATGCAGAGTCAAACAAAAATCCATTTTTTACCCAATATTCTAGACTTCTAAGAAATAAACTACGAGTGTAAGCTCTTTAGCACTGTAGGATTGTAAAGAATTTTAAATTTAGTTTCCCCTGCTTTGGACCCTAAACCCTGCTGGCTATGGGGTGGGAGGCAGAAAGCCACGCATTTATTGAACACCTACTTTGTGCTAGGCTTGGTTTAACAGACATTGTATAGGCAGTGATTTAATTCTTATTAAGAGTCTGATGAGACTGATTTTAGCGCTGTTTTACATCTGAGAGAACTGAGGCTAAGAGAGGTCGTCACGTGCCTGCAATGGCAGGTCATGTCGCTCGAAAATGGCTAAGCTGGGACCTGAGCCAGGTGGTCTCACTATTCTGACTCCAGAAACTGAGCTCTTCCCACCGTAATTTGGCACCTTGTGGTCATTGTCTTCTATGGAAATATTTATTCTCGGGTATCTAATAGCTGAAGAGGTGAGCGTGGAAAAGGAAGAATGGCATATCACTTTTTAAAAGGCAGGTTTTGTAGCGTAATGAGGATGGGACTCATGGAGGTGAGACCATTTAGGAGGGCTCCACAATAGACAAGCCGGTGGAGATGAAACGGGATGGAGCGATGGAGCTGAGGGAACCAAGACAATTGGAGGGCGGGCTTGGGACTTGGTGGGGCGTGGTGCAGAGGAAGCTGAGAGAGTCTGACTTGTGTGGATAGAGGAAGGCACTGTGAGGGAAATGACTGCAGAGCACGCCGTGTGTGTGTGTGTGTGTGTGTGTGTGTGTGTGTACGCACAAAGAAGGCCCACTTCTATTTTAGACAAAATAGAAAAGCAAATATGGAGTGAGGAGAATCATATCATATTTTCTCAAATTTTCAATTTGAGTTTTATGCTTTTGGAGATTATTTATACTGACGGTTTAATAAGAAAAACAAATTCCAATTTTGTAGTATTAAAGAGCTTGCCTTGTCCATGAATTTCACTCTTAAAGTTAATTAGGATTTTGGTGGTTTTGTTGGTGGTGGTGTTTTTTCTCAGCCTGCTTGAACACTCTGTCATTCTTGGTAATCTGTGGTCATATTTCAACATACTTTCTAATCATTTCTATGTGTAGTTTTTATTTATTTGTTAATATGTCTTCAGGGAAAACTGACAAGGGCTTTACCAACTTTTGAAGCTTGAGTGTGCTTTGTGGTCATTGTTAAAGTAACATATTTTGTTTATATTCTTTAAAAAAAAACCTTCTAACCATGGGCTGAAACCTCCAACATGCACACACTCAGTAAGTATTTGTGACTTAGAAATGAATAAATGTAATCAGCATCCTTTATTTGACATTGAAGTCACAAAATGGATTAAAGACACAAATGTTTGTTGAGGAATAAGCCGCGAAGAGTCCAGAAAATGCCTAATTCTGGTTGACCTGAGTGTATAAATTCAGCTCTTAATCACTAGCAAAATGGTGCTCTGACATTGCATGTTTGCTCTGGTGACACTTAGGTCAGAGGAAATGGTCTGTATGTGCCTGGTTGGATGGACTACTTGGGTGGCAAAATGCAACTCGTGAGGATGTTTGCTGTCATCTAAAAAGGTGTAGGAATGATTACTAACTTTGAGAGAATCAGCTGAAATTGGTATGCTAGACCATTGAACTATTTTGCAATTAGTCTTGGAAAATTTGCTTTTAACAGTCTCTAGATCAGCATTAAGGGGACAATGAGTGGGGTATCAGAATCACTTTGAGGAGCTTTTAACAATTATAAAGGATGTTGATGGGGGAAGAGGCTGTGTCTATTGGGGATACTTCCCATTCATGTTGCTATGAACTTAACAGTTCTTAAAAATAGTCTCTCGTTTTTCTTTTAAATTTTTATTAGTTTTAAATTTTTAATATATAATCATATATATGTATTTATCATAGATATAGTCAGATACAGTGTTTAAATCACTGCCTCAGTTGAGCCACAGCCATGCGGTGGGGGTGGCGGGGGTATTTGCTCCTCTCTGTAGTGTTGAGAATTACTGTCTTATAACATAGAATGTTGGAGCCGAAAAGAGCCTACAATCACCCTGTGTAGTGTTCCCCAAACGGGTGCTACAGTGAGCAGTTTCCAGAGATGTTAAGATTGCTTGTGAGTATGTGTGAAGTTTTCCATGGTCAGTAACTTTTGGGATATGCAGCTCATTAACTTCTTTGTAGTGAGCTAAATCAGATGTTTCCCACACTTTATGAAAGACACCTTTTTTTTGGGGGGAGGGTGATGTGGGGGGGGGGCACTTAACGTATTCAAAGTAAGACCAATTTGGGAGAAAGTAATCTAAAATAAGGGTATTTCAAAGCTTCAGTTGCACTCACTAATAGGATGTAAAATCAACTTAGGGGTTGCAGCCATTTTTTTTTCTCTTGTATGAACTCTGTCCTAATGAAAAATCTATTTCTTACTCTAGATGATGGCCCCCCAAATGTTAGAGAACTCTGGTCTGTCTAATTCCATCCCTCAGTTTTATAAGTAAGAACACTGAAATGGTTCTCAGGATCACATGGGGAGTTAGTTTTAGAATCTGAGTCTACACTGGTTTTCACCTCTGCAATTGCTCAGCCCAATTCATAAATCTTCCTAGTAGTTAAAAAGCAGCACCGGTGGAAACAATGAATAAACAAAATCAATGAATAAACCAATGATTGGATAAACACAATCTGGTTTATGTGTGCAATCCTATATAATAAAAGCCTAATATGCTAAGTGTCCGGCCATCCATTCAACCCATCAAAATGTAACCTACACTGATAAAAGAGAAACATGCAAATTGGTGTCACTCTGCTACGCCCACCAGCCAATCAGGATGAGTATGCAAATTAACCCAACAAAGACAATGGTTAATTTTGCATACACAGGCACAGAGCAAAGACGGAAGGCTCTGGCCAGAGTGAAGACTGAAGACTGAAGAGGCTTGGCTTCTCCGCTGCGGCTGGACCAAAGGCCTAGGTCCCTGGTGCCGGAGGAAACCTGGTGCCGGCAGCCAGGGGAAGGAAGGCCTATTGCTCGAATCTTTGTGCAACGGGCTTCTAGTATGATAATGATATGCTAAAGCTGGTCAACTGCTTGCTATGACGTGCACTGACCACCAGGGGACTGACGCTCAGACAGGTAGGTTAGCTTGCTGCTGGGTTCTGGCCGATCGGGACTGTGCTAGACAGGCCGAACATGCCCTGGAGCCCTCGCTCTGTCCCTCCCTGGCTGGCCAACCTCCTGTGTCCCTCCCTGGCCCTGATCGTGCCTCCCCTGGCCTGTGCCCTCTTGTAATCCGGGACCCCTTGGGTGATGTCAGAGAGCCGGTTTCGGCCCGATTCCCACAGGCCAGGCCGAGGGACCCCACTGGTGCACGAATTTGTGCACTGGGCCTCTAGTGGAATAATAAATTTTGATACAGGTTGCAATGTGGATAAGCCTTGAAGACATTATGTCAAGTGACATAAGCCAGATCCAAAAGGGACAGGTATTCTATGAGTCCACATAAGATGAGGTTCCTTGAATAGGCAAACCCATAGTGAAGGAAAGTAGGCTAAAGGTTACCAGGGGCTGAGAAGAGAGAACTGGAAGTTCATGTTTATTTAATGGGTACAGAGTTTCTGTTTGGAGTGATGAAAAAGTTCTGGAAATAGATAGTGGTGATGGGTTGTTCAACATATGAATGCACTCAATGCCACTGAACTGTGCACTTTAAAAAATGGCCAAGCCCTAACCAGTTTAGCTCAGTGGATAGAGCATCAGCCTGTGGACTGAAGGGTCCCAGGTTTAATTCTGGTCAAGGGCACATACTTCAGTTGCAGGCTCCATTTCTAGCCCTGGTCTAGGCAACCAGTCAATGTGTCTCTCTTCATTGATGTTTCTCTCTCTCCCCCCCCCCCCCCCCCACCCTCTCTAAAAACCAATGGAAAAAACAGCCTCAGGTGAGGATTAACAACATCATCAAAAGGCCAAAATGGCAAATTTAGGTTATGTGTATTTTATCACATAATTTTTTAAAAATCCAGCCACAGAAGAATAGAAATAATTTTTAATAAAAGCAACAGTGTTTCTTTTCTATTTATTTATAACATTGTTTTCTTCATATGTATTTATGTAAATGTGTGTGTGTGTGTTTATAACACTGTTTCTTTTAGACCTTGTTTTACATTCTACCATCATTCATTTCTTTGGACCTACCCCTGTGAGGGCTGGGCCCAGGCACTGAGAATTCGGAGGCTAACATTGCTGTTAGGGATCCCTGGAGCAGAGCGTAGCCATGGTGTGGCCTTAATTCCAGACTCCCTGGCAGGCGCTGACTGCTGGCATTGCCACAGGTGATGCGTTTTACCGCCGCGAGTCACACTCAGCATATGACCTTTTCTGTGCTAATAGCTCCGATTTTCCAACATTTGCAGCATTTGGATAAACTAACAACTTGCTTTTTTGAAAGGCCAAGCAGAAACATATTTCATGGTTTTTCTCTTGGTTTCGCCCTTTCATCAGTTGGTCCTTAGCCCTGACCTGAAGACAAATAGCCTTTTCTCGCTCGACTCTCCCTCTTTCTTCACCAGGCAGCCGGCTGGATGTAAATAGCAATTTAAGTGAAATGCTACCACCCACAAGGTGGTTAGCGTGGCTCCCTCTGTCTCCATTCTCTGCCCTAGCTTCACATGTTTGAGTCTGAGAGTCAGGAATCTGGTGACCAGAAATGAGGGCAGGGGTGGCTGGGTGGCAGAAAATGGGGGTGTGTTTGGAGCTGACAGAAGTTTTTTAAACTCCCAGTGCAAGGCAGTTTCTGCCCATAAAGGTTGCAGCCGCTGGGAGTGGCCCATGGGCCCTGTTTGAGGACTGGAGGTTTCTCGCTGGCAGGCGGGCACCCTTTTGCTTCCCATCTCTCCACAAGTACCGCCACCCAGCAGGTCTGTGCCTGCAGCTTCCCTGTTGGCATCTCTGTGGGCTCCAAGTTGGCAAGAAAGGAAACTAGGAGAAAATGCCTCTAGCTCAACCAGGAAAGACATTTAACTTGGTTTCTACTGGGAGCTAAGGGAGTGCTTCAGAAATAGTTTATTTTTAGGTTACATTGAAATTTGCCATGAATGAGGGGAGATAGGTTAGCTGGTAGAATCTTCCTGAACTGGGGCAACGTCTCATAACATGGACCTCAACATTTTTAGTGTAACCTTGTGAATTTGTCAGGCACTGTTGACATTTGAGACCAGATAATTCTTCGATGTTGGCGGGGGGGGGGGGGGGGGGGGGGGGGCTCTGTCCTATAAGATGCTTAGCAACATCCCTGGCCTCTACCCACCACATGCCAACAGCACCCCCAAACCAGTGATGACCAAAAATGTCAACAGATATTGTCAGATGTTTCATGAAGGGGCAAAATCACCCCTGGCTGAGAACAATGGCGAGCTCCAAATACCTTCTGTTGTGTTCTGAATTTTAGGCATTGAAGACTTTGTCAGTAGTTATTCCAGAAATAATGGGAAGAGGCTTGGGTTTTACTTTTAGTTGGTTTGTTTGAGTTGAGTCCTGCTTTATTAGCACAAACTCAAATCTTTAAAGTGTGTGTCAAGTGTCATCGGCTGGGAAAGATGAATGCCCAAGCTGGTGTCCGATGACTTTGTTACAAATGTAATAGGCTGGTTCTGTGATGGGTGTTGGGGTAGGATTTGGGTGCAGTGTGTCTGCTGGAGGTCTGCGTTATGGTGAAGGTCTGGGGCCTCTTCATTTCTTCTGCCCTGCTGCTTCTCCCAGATGCCACCTTGGGGTTCTGTGTGGTTCTTGAGAGAACAGGAGCCAGCAAGCTGAACGTTTGGAGCCTGCATCAGCAGCACCTGCGCACAGTCGATGCCAGTCACATGGCAGAATGGTGGGAGCAAGTTATTTAATTCCTCTCCTTGTATCTTTCTCATCCACATCTAAATGGAGGATGGGCCCAGCCAGTGCGGCTCAGTGGTTGAGCGTCAACCTATGAACCAGGAGGCCAGGGTTCAGTTCCGCGTCAGGGCACCTGTCCAGGTTGCAGGCTCCATTCCCTCTCCCTTCCTCTCTCTGAAGTCAATACAAATAGATTTTAAAAATAAAATAAGTGGAAGATGAGATCTGTTCTTCATCTTTATTATCTGTCAGTACATAAATGGATAAAACAACTGTGGTACATTTACACAATGGAATACTACTCGGCCATAAAAAAGAAGAAAATTTTACCCTTTGCGACAACATGGATGGACCTGGAGAGCATTATCCTAAGTGAAATAAGCCAGTCAGGGAGAGACAAGTACCGTATGATTTCACTCATGTGTGGAATCTAATGAACAAACTGAACCACCAAGCAAAACGGAGACAAACTCATAGACAGAGAGCAGGCTGACAGCTCGGTGTTGGGAGGATGGGGTGCAGGGGCATGGAGCAACTGTACAACAAAGGGGGGGAAAAAAGAAAGAACTCATGGGCACTGGGCGGGGGGGCGGGGGTGGGGGGCAGGAAGGAGGTGATGGCCACGATGTGGCCAGTTTATCTGGTGAGCTTACCTCGTGGAATGGTGCCAGAGGTTTGAGACTATTGAATTCTTGTGGTTTGATTGCCTGTTCTAGAGCTCCTGATGGATTCCCAAGTTCCAGTTTCTAAAAAGCAAAATACCTATTTTCTTCCCCTGGCCTGGGTTAACCAGAAGGTATCTTTCCTCATTCCTCCTCTGTTGCTGGAACTCGTGTGAGCCAGGCCTCATGTAGGCCACCTGGGACATTTAGATGACCACGCCGGCTTCCTGCCACACTCTAGTTGGAAAGATGGCTTTATACGTTATACTCTCAGAATTGTTTTCTGTCACCTTCACAAAGTGCTGCGGTCTAACCTTCCTCCCTGTTTAGAAGCTCTCCTTAAATGCGGAAGCACTAGGAGATGGCAGTGGCCTGTTTGGAAGGCATATTAGCATGCTGTCCTGGGAGTCTGCAAGCCTGGGCTCGTAGGTTGACGTTGGCCCTGATGAGCTGTGTGCCTAAGTCACTGCATCGTCCTGGGTCTCATTCCTAGGTTTGTAAAAAGGTTTGTGTGGGCTAGATCATCTCTGAATCCCTCTGACTCCTGCAGTCTTTTTATAATAACTAGAGGCCTGGTGAATGAAATTCATGCACCGGGGGAGGGGGGTCTCTCAGCCCGGCCTGCACCCTCTCCAATCTGGGACCCTTCGGGGGATGTCCGACTGCGGCATGGGGATGGGGCCTAAGCTCGCAGCCGGACATCCCTCTCACAATCCAGGACCGCTGGCTTCTAACCTCTCGCCTGCTTGCCTGCCTGATAGCCCCTAATCACTCTACCTGCCTGCCTGATCGCCCCTAACTGCCTCTGCTTGCCAGCTTGATCGCCTGCTAACTGGTCCCCTGCTGGCCTGGTTGCCCCTTAACTGCCCCCCTACCGGCCTGGCTGCACCCTAATTGCTGGCCTGGTCGCCCCCTAACTGGCCCCCTGCCAGCCTGGCTGCCCCCTAAATGCTCCCCTGCCTGCCTGCCTGATTGCCCCTAACTGCCTCTGCTTGCCAACCTGATTGCCCGCTAACTGGTCTCCTGCCGGCCTGATCGCCCCCTAAATCCCGCCCCCCCGCCCGCCCCCGCTGGCCTGGTTACTCCCTAACTGTCCGAAAGGAAGTTGGACATCCAGAAGATGTCCAGTCCACCTGGTCTAATTAGCATATTACCCTTTTATTAGTATAGATTATATTCTAATTATCTAAGACTGTCAAAATATGGGTAGAGCTAGAAACCCCAGGGCTAGCCAGCTTTTGTACACAGGATTTATTATACATCTTTTTAAAAACATAATTTTATTGATTTCAGAGAAGGGAGAGATAGAAATATCAGTGATGAGAATCATAGATTGACTGTCTCCTGCACGCCCCCTACTGGGGACACATACCAGGCATGTGTCCTGACCAGGAATCAAACTGTGACCTCCTGGTGCATAGGCCGACATTCAACCAGTGAGCCACAGTGGATGGGTTTATTGTATGTTTTTAAATGGGTTCCCTGCTCACTCGTGCCTGGTGGGGAGACTTCGCTGGCTTTGGTAAGGTCAGAGGACCTCGAGTTCCCATTTTAGGGGTAAACCAGGAGTCTGAAAGATTGAACCAGATGTCTTGCCCGGAATCTCCATAAGAAAGTCACCACCTCTAAACAGGCCCATCAAACTCAGGGGGCTTCTTTCCACAGGTCTTTTACCAGCGTCTCTCCATCCATTTACAGAATCATATAAAGTCATTAGGTCAGGGTTACCCATTAACTTCCCCCTGAAGCTGAAGGTAAGTTTGCTGTCCAGTTTAAACTTTGCGACACCTGTCCCTTCTGGATCCTGTGCGCTCCGCCGCAGTGTTCCGGGGCTGGTAACCCTCAGATACGGCTGTGGCCACACCCATGGCGAGGGGTGCCCAGTCTGGCATGCCATCTACGGTCATACGGATGCCATATAGTAACGGGCGAGAAATATTCAGAGCATCCCTCTCTCTTTCTGCAAGAAACTTAGCCTGTTTGTTAACATTTCAGCTGTAGTCTTGCAGGTAAATCTCACCTTCTCCGGGAAAACATCACGTGATCTCTCCCTGTGCCTTAGAATGAATTTCCTGAATCACCTGGATGAAACTTGGCAGCTGTTGCCTGACAGTGGGTGGGTCCTGTGTGAGCACGTGCTTTTTGTAATCACCCAGGAGCCGTGATTGCATGTAATCACCTGGAAGGACCCCGGGACCCAGGTCCGGCTGTGCTTGCGTGTTAGGCACCCAGTAAATTCTGGTGCAATGAATGGCTGGGTCGCAGTGTCAGACACTGAGAAGCACTCCATAAATAGTTGTAGAATCGGACCACATTGTGTTTAATATTTCACAATCCTCTGCTCTTCCTACTCAGTGCCATTTACTGCAAGTTAGAAAATGAGATGGAATTGTGTGCGTGCCCTAAGGAACGTAAGGGCTTGCTGGTTACTCGAGTGCCATGGAGCTCTTAGCTGTGTGATGGCTCTGAGCCTGTGTTTTTAAAGCAGTGTTTACTATTTCTGCCCATTATGTACACTAACATAAAAATTTAATTAGACTCTTTCTTTTTAATTAATTACTACAGCCCTGTTTGTTTGCTCTCTCGACAGAGCCTACATTATGAGAACAAGAGAGATCAATTTTTTATCACAGAATTCATTACTTTTGACTAAAGCCCAGTGCATCGGTGAGTGTGCGTACCGCTCCTGGTGACGTCTGGGCAGTCGGAGGATGGTGGGTTGTGAAACGGGCGAGTGTTTGCATAGAGAGAGGATCCTGCTGAAGCAGGAGGAGGTTTGATTTGCTCCTTGTCTTCCTCAGAGCAGCATAGGCAGCAAAGATACAGTTCTGTACAACTCTGGAGATTAGAAATGTACACCTGTCTTACTCATTCCTCGTTGCTGCATTTTTTCCTCAAGAGCTGCGGCCACGATATCAACTTGGCAGGGCCGGGGCTGGGCCAGGTTCCCAAGAGGCACAGCACAGGTGATGCCAGTGCTGTTCATGCAGCCCCCAAGGACAGTGTGTGTGTGTGGGGGGGTGTCACACACCCAGCGCAGAGCCACCTGCCACCGGCTCTGGGACACTGGGTCACCAATCAGATCAATCTGGGCAGGTCACACCTGCTGTCCAGAGTGGGTGGGATGAATTAGACGTAGTGGCAGGTAGTGTCCTGTGTGCTGAGGTACAGTAAGTGTATCCTACAGTCCCTTTACCTCTAGTGGTGTCGCTTTTGTGGCTGTGGGGGTTCTGCACTCTCATCTGTACAGGATGGTTTGCCTCTTACTCTTGGGTGAGATGGGGAAGTTGGGAGAAAGGGCCCGGTGGCTTTGGTTCCTTGGTGCTTTAAGCTTTTAGGAATCTTTGACATGGTGCTGAGTTGGCGGCTAAAGCATGAGTGCAGGAAGGACTCCTTGTGTGTGCTGGTGTGTGTGTGTTGGGGTGTGTGTGTGCGCGCGTGCGCGCGCATGTGTGCTAGGGTGAATAGGGAACCGGAGCTCCAGGGACAGTGCTGTTCAGTGGGACTGTCTGTGACAGTGGATCATGCTCCCTATCTGTGCTGTCCAGCCAGGGCCACTCCCCACCTGTGGCTATGGAGCACTTGCGATGTGGCCAGTGTGACTGAGGAGCCGAATTTGAATTCCATTTACTTTTCCTTTGAATGTAAGCGACTAGCGCTGTGGACAGCGTGGCTGGCTCCAGGGCGGTAGTGGCCTACATTCCCCGGGGTCTGTGAGATGTGCAGGATCCCGGACATCACCCCAACCTGCTGCCTTGGACCTGCCTTTTAATAAGACCCCCAGGTGGTTGGTGTGCACACGGGGATTGAGAAACGCTGCGTGGGCGTCCGTGCAAGTCCGTTCTCTCCGTGGACCTTGTGTAGAGGGGGTGCTGGCGGCGTGGACCTGGGAGCGCAGGCCTCTGGTGTCCAGCTGCTCGCACTTCCTGCTGTGGTTTCCAGGGACCACGTGTGTGGGTCTCTGTGCATCCCTGTGGACAAGACAGCAAAGAACAAATTATGTAAAAAAAGAAAATAAAAAACAGACAAAAGGAATAAAAAAAGAACAAGTTATGTAGCTTTGGGCTCAGGATTAAATGCTATTTTGCTTATTCCTCCTCAGAAATTTCATGTCTTTATTCCCAGGTTTTTCTCCCCAAAAGGTTGCTCTCCTTTTCTCGTCCCATTCCTTCCACTATAGCTTTGTTTTTCCTTTCCTACTCCTTTGCCTGAAACTGGTAAAGATGTGGGTATGTGCGCATGCGCGAACACACACACACACACACACACACACACACACACACACACACACTTTTTAGAGGTCTCTAACCACGTCGGTAGTTCGGGTTGTGGTTATCTTAATGCTCTCACTCTGGCCAATGATAAATATTTCAACAGGGTAGATAGCATTTGCTCTGCAAGTGAAATTAGAGAAATCTCTCCCACCACTCTGAACATATTCATAATTTCTCCTCTGTGATGAGAAATCTCTAACCAGTTGAAACAACAGACCTTCACCGATCTCTCTGACCTCGTTGGCCCGATCGCTTGGCTCATGCAGAGTGGTTCTTGCTGAGGTTAGTTAGCCAGAGCTGGGGTTTGACTCTGTTTATTTTCATGGAGACTTTTCATCTTGTCCTCTTTTAAGTCTTGCATGGCTCACAGACATCCTGTGATGATGTCTCTGTACCAGATGTTGCTATAGTGGGTTGCAGACCTTCTTGGTCTACATCCGGGGATCTGCCTAGGGCACCGTGAGGAAACGGGGGGTGCGGGGGCAGCATGCTAAAAGGGACACTGCACTGAGGTTCTGGGCCCTCTGGTGCGTCCCTCAAACAAACCCAAGGTCACAGGGCCAGTGCCTGGTGGAGCCGAGGTCTGACCCCTGGCAGTTCAGTTCCAGGTGTGCACAAGTCTGCGTGATTTGGCACCACCACCTGCCTCTGCTCTCCGCCAGGAGCAGGCTCGATAGTCACTGTGCTCGCTCCTTCCGGCTGTCACTGCCATTGCTTCAGGCCCTCTTGTCCTTCAGGACTTTTCACAGATGTCGCCTTCCCCAGCTGCTCCATCGAGAATAGCGCGAGCACACACACACACACACTCACACACTCACACACACACACACTGGTGTCATTGTCTGTTCCCATTGCCCTTCTTTCGCTTTCTCTTTAGCCCTTATTATCACCTGCATCTTACATGTGTATCTGTCTGTATGTCCCTTGAGAGGAGGGACTGTATTGTTCACTGCTCTCTCCGCCAGGTCCAGAGCACTGCCCAGCTCATAAAAGCACTAGATACATGTTTTTGACTGAACCAATGAATGAATGAGTGAATGAATGAATGAGTCTAACCTGGATAGCTGCTGTCACCTCCCACTTGGTCTCTTTCTTGCCTCTTGCCTGGGGTGCTCCCCACGGAGGCCTGAGGGATCCCTCTGCACCTCCTTCCTGCCCCTGACATTCCTTCCAGAAGCTTCTTGTTTTTATGGCTCCTGACTGCCTCTTAGTCCCCTTCTCCTCAGCCTTCCAGAATCTCCTCCACTTTCTGACTCAGCCGCACCACACCTCTTCTCTCTGTCCTTCCAGGCTCCGTGACCCCTCATGTGGCCCTAGCCTCGTCTGCCTGGCTTTCACACTTCATAGCCATCTCTTCCTCAGTCGACTGTGAGTTTAGTGAGGGCACGAACCGTCTCTATCTTGCTCCCTTCACTCCCCTTCTCCCTCCCCCTTCAGGCAAAACAGAGTAGGTACTTAAGAGCTATGTGTTGGAGGGTGCATGAGGCTACGGAATTACGTGGGTAGATCTACCCTGAATTAGTTGGAAGAAAGTCTCACTTCTCCAGAATTAAGTGTTTCTTTGGCACCGTGAGGTCTTACTGTTCAAACTGTGAGATTTAAAGACAAAATGCTTCCTGCTAATTATTAGCCATTGCCCTGTAAGAACAGAGCCACTATGGGGCCCTGGACCCTGGCAGGCTGCCCCTAGTCCAGCCGAGAGCAGTGCCTTGGAGCAGGGAGCGACCGCAGAGGCAGCCGCGGCCCTGGCACCCAGTAGCCCTCAGATTACCCAAAGAGGATTGCAGTCTTGGGGCCAAAAGAGTAGGGAGTAGATAAAAGGCTTTGAAATGAGATTATAGGACCTACAAGCTCCTTGCTTTTTTTCCAGGAAATAATGTGCCACTTTTCTTCAAAGCGACAATCCAATTTCGAGCTGGGAGTGGTGGGTGGATCAGTGTCCTGAGGCTCTTCAGACACTTAAAAAGTTAAGTTAAGCCCAGCCGGTGTGGCTCAGTGGTTGAGCATAAACCTATGAACCAGGAGGTCCTGGTTCAATTCCCTGTTGGGGCTCCATCGCCAGTGGGGGATGTGCAGAAGGCAGCTGATCAATGTTTCTCTCTCATCATTGATGTTTCTATCTCTCCCTTCTTTGAAATCAGTAAAAATACTTAAAAAAAATAAAAATAAGTTGATCTGTAGTTGTACTTATTGGGCTTAAAAAAATGGAAGAGGACAGACAGGAATGGAAAGAAACAAGAAGAGCTCATGAAAGCTCTCTTACACATAAAATTGAACCCTTGATCTGATCTATTAAGAGCGTATAAACACGGCCTCCCTTAGTCAGTGCACCTTCCAGCCCACGTCTCGAAAGTGAATGGGTAGTGTGATCAGAATGCAGTTCCTTTATTTTGACCCCAGAGCAGAAGAGCCCCTTTTCCCGTGGACCCCGGCTGCCTCCACGTGAAACCCTTCATCAGCACCCTGCAGGCTTGCTTGGGCTGAGTAGGATCCAGCCGGTGTCCTCTCAGCCACTGGAGGCAGGGTTATAGCCGTCATCCGTCTCCTAATGCTTTCAAGTCCTGTTCGCATCTGATGCTTCCTGGAGGTGTGTTTTGTTTGGCTCCTGGCCCAGGTGCCTCTTAGAACCCTAAATCTTCGTTAGCGTCCTCTTGTCCTCTTCCTGGCACGGGTGGCCTCCCTGCCTTATCTGAGGTTTTTATGGATGGGACGTGGCTTTCTGCCAATAGGAGAGTGAGCTTGCCTAGTCCTCTGAGTACCATGAGGGAGGCCTACGGGGGATCTTTCTGGCTGCTGCCGATACCCGAGTCCGACCCTGGCGTGGCGGTAGGGGATTAGCTAACTCACTGAGGTGTGAGGTATGTGAAAGAATGCCAGGTTGTCTGAAACGCACCCCGGAGGCCTAGGGGAGCCATGGGTGGGTGATTCCGGAGAAAACATTGGCGGGGTTCTTCGGAACCTGGGTGCATTTCATCATTTGGGAGCCCTGGTACCCCGGTTACAGAATGTACTGCCAGACCTTGTGTTTGAGTTGGTTAAGGATGTATTCTGAATCTGCGAGACCACTTTCTGCCCTGTTTCCGTTAGGACATTCTGAGCGAATACGCGATGTGTAGGAGGACACGGTGTCTTGCCCTTGCGTGTTCCGTCTGTAATTGTGTTGACGTGAAATGTGCATCTACTCGGAGAGGCCGCAGGATGGGATGGTTTTGCATAAATCCCGGGTAGGAGCTGCTGACTCGCCCCCTTACCGGGGAAATCACCTCCATCCCCGGTCCCCCCGACGCCTGCCAATGTATTTTATTAGAAGATGAGGGCTAGTTGGGTTTCAGTTAATTAAAGTTTTAATTGTGTTTGAATCTACAGCAGACCTAATGTTTATTTACCTAAATGATGAAATGCAAGTGTCACCCTCTGGAGCTCACTGCCTTCCCGGGCAGCAGGCAGAGCAGAAGCGGCTCAAAAACCCACTAGCCTCGCCTGGTAGTTGGCATTTGCTGTCTGTTTTGGGTGTTATATTCATAGCTGAGAAAAGTGCCAATTTAGACGTTGTCATCTGAACTTTACTTACGCACGGTGCTGCTGGCTAACATTTGAACCCTTGTGTGTTAGATATAAAATACTGCATCGTCTTGGCCAGTGTGGTACAATGGTTAGAGTACCGGCCCGCACACCCAAGGGTCTCAGGTTCATTTTCCAGGGCACGGACCTGGGTTGCAGGTTCGAGCCCAGGCCCCGGTCAGGGCATGTGCAGGAGGCAACCAATTGATGTGTTTCTCTCTTTCTCCCCCTCTCTTTCTCCTCCTCCCTCCCTTTCAGATATACTCAGGTGAGGATTTAAAAACAAAACAAAACAAAACATCGCTGTCCTTGTCCTTCTGTGCAGAGAAGAGTCAGCAGAGCAGGTGTGAGACTGTTCTCCTTAGAGCAGCGGTCGCCAACCTTTGGAACCTCACGGACCAACGGTTGGCGACCGCCGCCTTAGAGAGTCCTGTTTGCAAGCATGGCCCCTGGCTAGTCTGATCTGGAGACTTGGGTTTCGAGAGGGTTCCCACCACTCTCAGAGCAGATGACAAGAATGGCTCACTGGGCCTGAACCGCTTGTAGAAACGAGGCAATCTGTGGGAGAAATCAGGAATTTGGGAATGCGCCAGGCGGAGGGTGCTATGTGGCAGTCTTGTCGACAACACTTCGAGTAGCATCAGGACTCACTGCTGGAGGAATGAGGCATGTCCTGTGCGTCCCCCAGGGAGGACTCCTGGAAGCCCGGGCCTGCTTTCCTCCTGGGTTCGCCCCATGTTTGCTGAGGGCACCGTGTCCTTGCAGAAATCGATTGTAGCCGTGAGCACATCTGTGCTCTGTGCTCAGGCCTGTGAGTTCGAGAGAATCACCCCATCGGGGGCTTGTCTCACAGACCTCGGAACACCTTCCAACCTGTTGTGCCTCTTGGACTTTTCTCTCTTGGCAGGTCTTTTAACACTGTATCTATCCATAGTCAGAAACCTCAGAATCATCTTGATTCTTCCCCCCGATTCCGCCATCAGATCCTGTTTTTGCCACGGAAGCACCTTAATCCCAGCCTTCCTCTGGCTCTTGCCACAGTCCTGGTCCTGGGGCTCACCACCTGGCCTGGCCTTCCCGCAGCAGCTTCCCCGTCCTGCTTTTCTGCCTCATTCTCCACACTAGCCTGTCTTTAAGTCACTTTACTCCAAAACCTAGGCTGAGCTGCTGTTACCCAGGAAATGAAACACAAATACCTCAGGTCGGCCTTCAGGGCCCTGGGTCCCTTCATGGCTGTGGCTGCCAGAGTGGTCAGCTCCACACTCACCTGCTCTGCACAGGTGGGTGTAGCCTCTGTGTGCAGCAGTATCCTTATCTGTTCATGAGGATAAAAACAATCCTGTCTCATAGGATTGGGTCAAGGGGTAAACGAGTTCATGGTTAAAATCCTTAGGACAGTGCTGGACACAAAAAAAGGTGTTTGTTCAATAACTATTAGCTGTGCTTATTTTGTATAATTATCTCTTGGTATTTTATTCTCCCCTCCGGGCTGTGAGCTGCCCACTGACATTGTGCCTGGCTGTGGCTCTTTAATAATCAATTGATGAATGAAGAATGAATGAATGAATGAATGAATATGGCTCTTTAATAATCAGTTGCTGAGTGGATGAATGAATGAATGAGAAAGGGAGGCGGAAGGAAAAGTTGGTTAAGACATGGTTTGTGTCCTAACCGTTTGGCTCAGCAGTTTTAGAGCGTCGGCCCATGGACTGAAGGGTCCCAGGTTTGATTCTGGTCTAGGGCATGTACCTCGGTTGCAATAGATCCCTGGCCCCTGTTGGGGCGGGTGCAAGAGGCAACCAATCGATGTGTCTCTCTCACATTGATGTTTTTCTCTCTGTGTCTCTCCCCCTCCCTTGCACTCTCTTTAAATGGAAAAAATATATATCCTCAGGTGAGGATTAACAACAACAACCAAGACATGGTCTGTGCTCTCAAAAAGCTGATTAGTTAGCTGGGGGATATAAGGTGCATCAAAGATTGAGCTAATGGTACTAGAGGAATAGGGTCAATTTGTGTTGCTCCTTATAAAGGATTCAGAGAAGGGAAGGGTCTGTCTGGGGTGGGAAAGGAGGCAAACCAAATTGTTTAAGCCAAGTTACCAAACTCATGCTTTGGCACCATTTCGGGTCCCACAGAGAGAGAGAGAGAGAGAGAGAGAGAGAGAAATAAATGCCGGATTTGGTGTGCTTCGAAGAAACACTCATAAAAGCGCAACCTTCCTGCGGGACCCTTAGACGCTACCCCTGCTGAAGCTGGTCTTTCTCTGGGGTGACATTTTGAGCTACTTACAGGGTGTGCTCACTTCCAAGAGCGCAATCACTGCATCATATCCCCGAGCACTTCTCTCCAGGGTGTCTGGTTTCCTCCGGGCTCTCTGAGGTGGCGGAGACAGGGAAGTATGTCCCTGCCAGCGCTGCCCCAGGCCCCTGGCCCCCGGCCCCCAGAGCCTGTCTGAGGACGTGGCTGGCTGCCACGGGCCCTGCATCCCTGAGCTGGGAGGAAGAGGGGTGTGCATCAGTTGCTGTGCAGTGTCCCACAGCTGTGCCATGTGGAGCCAATGTCCCGAGAGCTGGCTCAGGAACTGCTGGCGGCCAGACCGCAGAAAGTGATACTGACATTTGCTGTTCCTGCCCTGGCCAGTTAGGCTCAGTGGTTGGGATGTTGAACCGAGGACTGAAAGGTCACGGGTTCAATTTCTGGGCCCCGGCCCCTTTCTGGGCATGAGCGGGAGGCAACCAATCCATGTGTCTCTTTCACATCGATGTTTCTTTCTCAATCACTCCTCTCCCCCTCCCTTCCACTCTCTCTAAAAAATCAATGGGGAAAATATCCTCGGGTAAAAATTTTAAAAAAAATTGCTGTTCCTGCTTTACGTTTTGTGCAGGAGGCACCACTAATGTCACCATAGGAAGCTACGTCTTGAAGCTACGTCGCAGTCTTGGAATCACTGTTTGCTGAGCTGGTTCTGTTGTGTAGCGCTTCATATCATTTAGCTTCTGCTGCATAACAGATGCCCCAAACTCAGTGGCCTAAAAGAATAATCATTTCTTTGCTCAACATTCTGTGTGTTGGCAGTTTGGGTTGGGCTCAGCGTGGTGGCCACCTGTGTTGCTTGTGGTGGTGTCTGCGTTCACTGTATCTGGGGGTCTCAGCTGGGAGGGCTGGGGCAGCTCTTTCTTTGAGGGTCTTACATCCTCTAGGAAACTAATCCAAGCTGATTCACATGGTGGCAGAAGGTTTCCAGCAGCAAGAGAAAACAAGCCTCATTGTGCAAGCCCTTTTCCAGTTTCTGCTTGTGTCATATTTCCTAATGTCCCGTTGGCCCCAGCAAACGAGGAGGCCAAGCCAGAGTCATTGTTGGCAGGGCCCCACTGAGGGTGTGGATACAGGGGTGCAGGACTGTTGGAGGCTGTAAACTACAGTCGTCTTCGTCAAGGAGTTGATCTTGCCAGAAATGAAAGCAGCGGTGTTGCTGGCTCTCTCTGCCTTTCTCCTTCAGACAGTCGCCTGGGACGGGTACAGTCACGTGGATTAGACCCTCTGCTCCCCAGTCCACGTGGGCCTCCTTCGCTCTGCTTCTCTCTGTGACCAGCAACTCTACAAAGGCTTACACCATCTGGCTCACAGACTGATGGGCACTCCCCATCCCAGAGGACCCACCAGGAGCGTGTGGCTGGATCAGCACAAATCTGGTGTTAATGCTACAAAAGGAACTCCAAGCTGATAGCAGATACAGCCCATGCCGATAGTTCTGACAAAATGACATCTGAAATCCCCTGCAGTGTTCGCAGCCTGCCCTGACCTGGGCTGTGCCCTCCCTCCATTCTTGAGCATCTCTGGGGAAATACCAGCCGCGGTCTGTGCGCCTGGCAGTGCACGGACAGCACTGAGGACAGCAGAGCTATGGGGGAGAGCCTGGGGCCAGGAGAAGGAGAGACTTGGCTGGGACACTGGACGCACGGATTCTTCAGCTGCGTTTGCTGCTAGGTGACTGCTCTTGGGTGCATGGAGGGTGCGCTTGAGGGACTAGATGGCATCTGCTTTCATCTCAGTTCTAATCTGATTTTTTTAAAATAAATTTTTATTGATTTCCGAGAGGAAGGGAGAGATAGAAACATCAATGATGGGAATCATTGATCGGCTGCCACCTGCATGCCCCACACTGGGGATCGATCTCACAGCCTGGACATATGCCCTGACTGGGAATCAAACCATGACGTCCTGGTTCATAGTTTGACATTCAGTCACTGAGCGACGCTGGCCCGGCGACCCTGATTTTAAGATGTGTATCTTTTTAGGGTTATGCTGATGTGTTAGGGGTTGTATTAAGTAAATATAATTAAAATACTGCTTCGTGATGCACCCAGAGGCAAGAATCAAGGGAAGGATTTTGAGATCAGTGTTTTCATGTAGAGCTGGAATGAGGCGGGGAGGGATACGAAGGATGGATGTTCTTCAGGTTCTAGAATGAGACTGGGTCCTGGGACGAAAAACATAGTCACCTCTCTCCTGGTTTGGCTGAGCCAGCTGAGGCCTGCATAGGGCTGGTCAGGTATCAAAGAACATCTACCAAGGACATGAGGAGGCTTCTAACGCATGACTACTGGGTAGATGGCTTCTGCTGCAAACAGGGAAAAAGAATTCATTGGAGCAAGAGTGAATTTTCTGTTCTTTTAGTCTGAGATTGTGATGGTATCTCAGG
This sequence comes from Myotis yumanensis, assembly GCF_028538775.1. Lineage (NCBI taxonomy): Eukaryota > Metazoa > Chordata > Mammalia > Chiroptera > Vespertilionidae > Myotis > Myotis yumanensis. The sequence goes on from NW_027223752.1 coordinate 11,867,194, forward strand.
CGGAACAAATTCAACTGTATTGACATTGCCCTCACTGGTGGGAACTGTGAAGGTTCTAGGTTGGCTAATTTTATCTTGGAATGTGAGATATGTCTTGAGTGACTGTGTGTGCACACGCACGCACATGTGCACACGTAGCCTAGTATGGAAACACAAGTGGAGCACCATACCAACCTGTGTCCTCACATCTGTCTTCCCACTTATGGTCTCAGCTGGGGAGCCAGGAACTGAGCTCACCCTGGCCAGCATTGTGTCTCCAAGGCTTTGCGTGTTGCCAGGCACCTATTAAGCACTTAAGCAACATTTTTTGAATAAACGAATCAAGAAAAGCTGGAAGGGGATTTTTTTAAAAGCATCTTTCCCTGGTAATTTTTACAGAATTAACCCTGGATGTTTTAATCAGTCCCAGAACAATGCCTGTTGATGTCTTTTCAGTGCTTTTGGTAGCAGTGAGATAAGAAATGAAAGGAAGCTGACAAAACAAGTGCCCAGTGTTAAATTCAGACACCATTAAAAACAAACACACGAGCTGCTGAAAACCCCAAAACCTTATTTAGATTACCAGCTTAATGTAGGAGGAAGCACACTATTTTTTTTTGCTGTGTATTTCTGTGTTTCTAGGATTAAAATAGCTTTATTGTATTTCCTGATTATTGAGTAAATACATAACGTATATAGAATGGGCAAAGAACAAGTCAATATAAAGAATTCCATAAAAATACCCTTATTTCCAGGCTGTTAACATTTATGAAAAATATTTTATATTGTGGTAAAATACCTATAATGTAGAATTTACTGTCTTAGCAGTTTTTAAGGTATAGAGTTCAGTGCCAGTAAGTCATTCACATTGTTGTACAATCAGTCCTCAGAACTTTTTCATCTTGCAAAATTGACACTGTAGACACATTCAACAGCACCTGTTTCATCCTCCCTCGGATCCTGACAACCTCCCTCTACTTTCTGTTTGTATGAATTGGACTCCTCTAGGTGCCTCATATAAGTAGAATCATATTGTGTGTGTGTGTGTGTGTGTGTGTGTGTGTGTGAGAGAGAGAGAGAGAGAGAATGCCTTCGAGTTTTGCCCATGTTGTAGCATGTGTCAGAGTTTTCTTCTAAATGATACACCATTATATATACCTATTATGTATCTACTAGAGGCCTGATTCACAACATTCGTGCACTGGAGGGCGAGGGGGGGTCTCCCTCAGCCCGGCCTGTGCCCTTTAGCAGTCTGGGAGCCCTCAGGGGATGTCTGACTGATGGCTTAGGCCCTCTCCCCATGCCTAAGCCGCAGTTGGACATCCTTAGTGCTGCCACGGAGGTGGGAGAGGCTCCTGCCACCACCTCTATGCTCGCCAGCAGTCAGCCCGGCTTGTGGCTGAGCGGCACTCCCCCTGTGGAAGTGCACTGACCACCAGGGGGCAGCTGCTGCATTGAGCATCTCACCCCTGGTGGTCAGTGCATGTCATAGCAACTGGTTGTTCTGCCATGCAGTCAATTTGCTTATTACCCTTTTATTATATAAGACTAGAGGCCCGGTGCACGAAATTCATGCGGGGTGGGGGGTTCCCTCCGCCCAGCCTGCACCCTCTCCAATTGGGGACCCGTTGGGGGATGTCCAACTGCCTGTTTAGGCCCGATCCTACAGTCGGACATCCCTCTTACAATCTGGGACCACTGGCTCCTAATTGCTCACCTGCCTGTCTGTCTGATCGCCCCTAACTGCCTCTGCCTGCCAGCCTGATCACCCCTAACTGCCCTCTCCTGCTGGCCTGGTTGCCCCAACTGCTCTCCCCTGCTGGCCAATTTGGTTCTGATTGGTCGGTTTCTATGCCAGTCAGCATCAAAAGCTCCACCTCCTGGGAAGCCATTGGCTCCCCACTGCACCCAGATTTGGTTCTGATTGGTTGGTTTCTATGCCAGTCAGTGTCGTAAGCTCCGCCCACCAGGCAGCCATTGGCTTCCTACAGTACCCACATTTGGTTCTGATTGGTTGGTTCCTATGCCAGTTAGCATCTCTGGGCCTGATCAGAGAGGTGGGGCTGAACAGCAGCCCCCATGGAGGCTGGGAGAGAAGGAAAAGCCTGGCTGCTGGCAAAGCTCAGAAAGGAAGAGGAAGAGAAAGAGAGAGGCAAGTACTGATCAACAGCTGCCACTGAGGCTGCGGATCAGACCCTGTCTCTCTCCCTGGGTCTCAGCCCCCTGGGCAGTCAGTGCTGGGTCAGCACGGCAACCCAGCGCTGACTGAAGGACTTCCGGATTGGTCAGCCTTTGGTTGTGATAGGTCGTTATAACCCTGGCCTTTTATATATTAGGATTATTCTTCTGTGAACCACCAACGTTGCTTCCACTTCTTGGCTCTTGTGAATAATGCTGCTGTAGATGTGGGTGTTGAACATCTTTGAACACGTCCTTTTACTCACACCATCATTATTTATAAACTAGAGGCCCGACGCATGAAGATTCGTGCAAGAATGGGCCTTCCTTCCCCTGGCTGCTGGCACCGCCTTCACTCCAGCCCGGAGCTGCCTTTCTGCCTTTGTTCCAGCCCACAGCTGCCTTTCCACCTTCCCATGCTGCCAGAGGCCCAGAGAGTCTGGGGCGGTGCGGACAGCCTATGTTGTCGCCATGGTGATGACACAAGCGTCCTGCCCTGGCCGCTCTGTGCCTGGGTATGCAAATTAACCTGCCATCTTTGTTGGGTTAATGTGCATACTCATGTCTGATTGGCTGGTGAGTGTAGCAAAGGTATGGTCAATTTGCATCTTTCTCTTTTATTGGTGTAGATGGCATCATACTCTGTCCTGCTTTGTAATGTGCATTTTCACTTAACACTCTGCCAGGTACACCTCCTCTTGTCAATTAATATTGACATCAGCACTCTTTCTTATTATGTTCCTAATGTATGTGCCCTTGAATGGATTTATCTGTTTGTGGTTGGACATTTAGGTTGTTTTTCATTTCTGGGTTTTGTAACTGGGCCACAATCAACATGCTGAGGCTCATACCTTTGTCCCCTTGCCTGGTAATAAAAACCATAATATTTGGGTCTTAGGTTGGATTCTGCAGAAGCTGAGCCTGAGCTAGGGATTTGGGTGTGAGTGATTTGTTGAGGGGGTGTTCTCAGGAGAAGAGGTGTGAGAGAGGCAGGATGGGGAAGAGGCTGAGCAGAGAGGTTCTGAAGTCTAGCCTTGGCCTTATTGGAGCAAATCACACTGGCAGGGTGGTCCCCTTGGGTCAAGGGGGCCTGTCAGCCTCCCAGGGACCTCAGTCAAGGGCAGTTTTGGAGAATGTGCTGGGTGTGAGCTGGCGGTGCAGCCTCTGGTACTGAGGCTGTGGGTGGGACATCATCACTAGTGATACTAACATCTGTGGTGCCTTCTCTCTGCCTGTAATGAAGCTTAGTACCTTAATGCAGTTAACAGTCTAGGTGCTCGTACATCTCCAGTTAACAGGCGAAGAACTGGCGTTGAAAGAAGGTAAGTAGCTTTCCTGGTGTTTCACAGCTCGTATGCAGTGGGTGAAGCTGGAAGGCAGACTCAGGCCGGCCCTGTGCTGGATCCCAGACTCTTTATCAGGAGACTTAGAACCTAATGATGAACTCCTAGAAGCAAAACAGCTGGGCCAAAGAGGTAGACATTTTAAATATACATATAGATCCAAGTGTCTCTTCTCACCCCTTGTGTGTGCTGTTTAATCTCCACATATTTTGGCATTTTCCACCCTCTGGAGAGTGAGTCCTATAGTGATGCTGAGGAATCATTTGGTTTAATACTGAAAGGGCAGCTGAAACCTCGCCTCACTCATTAAATAGATGAGAAGCCCACTAACCTCTGCCAAAGGTCGGTCACTGGCGGCCTCAACGTCCAAAAGGCCCACAGTCACAGAGTTACTTGACACATTTATGCCAATGGAAGTCAGGCTCACATTTGGGGGTAAGAGATCCTCTCTTTACCACTAGACTTGACCTTCAATGACTCACATGCTGGAATGGGCTGCCATTGTGCCTCCATGAGGCGAAAGCTTGCCTAAGAACGGAGCCAACCAAGAAAAGAGATGCCCGATAGATGGGGAGGTAGAAACTAATGACTTTGTTTGAGTCATGGAACAAGTTTTGCTTGTGTTAGACCTAATCTTGGGTGTTCTAGGTAGATAAAGCGAAACAAATTTTGTTCGTATCTTAGCCATTCTGAGTCTAATTTTCTTGAGATTGCAGATGTAGTGCTAACTGATAGACTGATAATTCATATAAAGACTAATAAGCTCAAGGTTACCTCTCCTACTACCTTTAAGTATTACAGACAGGGCTGGAAAGAGAAGTGGTGACTTCACTCACTTGAACATCATATTCACCACTATTAGCTGCTAATTAAAAAGTTTTTGCCTATTCTTTTTGGGGGCTAGACATTACAAGAAAATTACAGACCAGTATTACTTATCAGCATAGATGCAAAAATCCTCAACAAAAGATTAGCACACCGAATCTAACAAATGTATAAAAAACAATAATACACGGTGACCAAGTGGAAATTATCCCAGGTATGCAAGGCTGTTTCAACATTTGAAAATCAATGTGGTACATCTCATCAACAGGCTTAAGGAAAACAGTGTATGTGTACGTACACACACACACACACACACCTAGACTATCATAAGAAATACGAAGTTTCTGTAGCAATCAGGGAAACCCCATCCTCATGCGTGGGACCCCAGTGTGGCAGGCTTTAAGGGTACTGGTGCCTGGAACAGAGAGTACCCCAGGCTCTGATGAGCTCTCAGGGGTTTCAGGTACCGGCTCCTCAGTCCTCTACTGTTGGTGCCTCTGAATCCCTCTCTGCAAGCCAGGCTCCGCTGCCCCCCCCACCACCACCACCCAGCTGCCCTTGAAGTCCGCTTAGGCCCCAGTGACCACCTGCTTCCATGACCACTTCCTTGCTGTTTGTTTGTATAATTCGTCTTGAGGACTCTGAAGGGCTCCGCTCCTCACTTTAGCAAGACCAAGTAGTCCCTGCGCCCAGTGACTTGTGGTCCACCCTTGTTCACTGTTCTGCTCTGGCCCATTCAGTGGTGGCCACTGGTGTGGGCTCGTGTGGTGTGAAGCGTGACCACTGCGCCTCAGCGTGCTGTGGGGGCACTTTTCTGAGGAGCCTGTGGACCAGCAGACCAGCCGGTCATCAGGTATTGAGTTCATCAGGTGTCCTGGATCACCAGGTACTGCTTTTCCCACTTCAGCCTGAAATGCTCGGGTCATTTCCAGAGAAGACTGTGGGCCTACGGGGGAGAACGATATAGGACAACAGGAGGTAGTTCCAGAAGATTTCAGGTCCTTTTCGGAGAGGTAATTCTAGCCAGCATGTTCCAGGCGATAAATACATTTATTAAAAATTGTAATGTCAATTACTCTTACTGCTCTTCTTCCAAAATTGCCACAGTCCTAAATACTGAAGAAACTCGAAGATCTGTTCTCTGTCTTGTGGCAGGTGCAGAGTGTCTAAAAGTTACTAGTACTTGTAGCTGCCACACTTGAGGTCTGATGAATGGAGATGGCGTTAGGGCTCATTGTAAGTGGTCCTGGAAGGCTTGAAAAATGGCACTTGTCAGTGGAGCCGGGAAGGGTGGTGAGGACCATGGTTATGCCAAAAAGGTGGGCTGTGAAACAGTGCAAACGTGTCTCCAAGGCATAAGCAGACGGGCAGGCTGCCAGGGAGCTTCAAGGAAGTACCCAGGCTTGGTAAATGGAGAACCAACCCTGGGGAAAGGGGAGCAAAGACAGAGACGCTAGGCTGGTGCAGCCTTCAGTGAGAGCACGTCCAGATGTTCCTCTGGATCTGCCCTTTCGTAAGAAAGTTCCTGGATGGGCAGCATGTCTGGTGGGTGGGCTTATTTACACACACAATGTCATTGATTCCATGTTGCTATCGGACCTAAAAACAAAACTCATGTTTGCTTTTAATAATAAAGTTACTTCCGCTTAGAAAATGGTGCAGATTTCGGAGTTGTCAGATAGGTTTCTCAGATTGTTCTGCTAATGACAGGATAGAGGAGAAACAATCTAAGAGAAACATTTCCAGGAGAGAGAGAGAGAGAGAACGAGAGTGTGCGGGGGTGGGGGTGGGGGGGGATTGTTTAGCTGAAATCCGGAAGATTCCAAGTACTGATTATTAAATTGAATACCAATTAAATTAGCATCCCATGGGGACTGTTTTCTGGAAATTTTGCTAGTGCGTTCGCCAAACAGCCCAGACTCAAGGCCATTTGGTGGGAAATGGCTCCTTTTGTTTTGGCCATGTTTAAAGTTAATCCCAAATCGATTGCTTTTTCAAGAACCAAAACATCACTGGTCATTATTCCACTCCAGAGATCTGTAGACTTTTGTTGTAAAGGGCCAACACCTATATATATATATATAAAGCTAAGTGACCAACTGTCCAGCTGGCCAATACTACCTGAACCCATTTTCGGACATGGTCAGTTATATGTTGCTTTTGAGTTCTAAGAGTGTGTGACATTAAAGTTAAAGTTGTTAATACTTCATCACAAGGGAAATTAGTCAAGCACTCTGAATGTGTTTTTACTCTTAATGTGGTATACAGGGAGATATTAGAATAAGTTTAATCAATTTATCAGTTATTGTTTTTATCAGTATTGTTTTTATATCATGTTTTTGTTTTTATATCATGCTTTTGTTTTTATATCGTTTTTCATATGTCTTTATTGTTATATCATGTTACTTATTAATCAATTTATATATTATTTTCATATACCTTTTACTGATTTTCTTTCATCTCTGACACTTCTATTATAGAGAAATGGGGAATAGTGATATTAAAATATTTCTTCTAATTAGTTTCCTTTCAATGTGCACGAATCTGTGCACCGGGCCACTAGTACTAAATATTTAGCATGAAATAGACATATCCATAAACAAAGGAGCATTTTTGGATCCTAATAAGATTGTATTTATGTACCCTGGGATTGGATTTTCTATAATTTTCACATGTCATGAAATATTCTCTTTCTTTTGACTTTTTTTTTTATTTCAACCATTTAAAAATGTAAAAGTTCTTATCTCTGACTGGGTTAGTATAGTTTGGCCAGGTTCTTACTCTACCTTTATAGTTAGTGTCTTTTGGGAGAGCATATTCCTACCTTTGCATATGAAAAGGGGCCAAACTGTGTGTGGGAGGGGTTTGTGTGTGTGTGTGTGTGTGTGTGTGTGTGTGTGTGTTCCTGTTGTCCCCTGCTCCTTCAGCCTCCCATCTGAGCCTCAGACTTTTAGAACTTCGAGTGCTCAGGACTGTCACCACCAGCACCTGGTAGCAGGGAGGTCAGGCTCATGGGTGCTGGAAAAATTCTGGACTCATTCTCCACCCAGTGGATTCTGAGTGACTCTTGAAATAGAGGCAACAGGGAATGCAGACAAGGTAGAAGCTTGAGAGTCTAGCACAGGGGTGGGCAAACTTTTTGACTCGAGGGCCACAATGGGTTCTTAAACTGGACCGGAGGGCCGGAACAAAAGCATGGATGGAGTGTTTGTGTGAACTAATATAAATTCAAAGTAAACATCATTACATAAAAGGGTACGGTCTTTTTTTTTTTTTTTTCAGTTTTAGTCATTTCAAACGGGCCGAATCCGGCCCGTGGGTCGTAGTTTGCCCACGGCTAGCAGTTGAGCTTTTCTGTAAGAGTTGTGAAAATGGTTGCAATGGTCTCAGGATTTCTTTGCAAATATCTAACTTTTAAAAGGCTCAGGCATCTCTGGTGCTCCTTTTCATCCTTAGTCCAGAGAAGTAGGCAAAAGACATACTTCTACAAAATGTAAGTGCATGGTTTTGTTTGGTACACGATTTAGGGAATGACAAAAGTTGCACAAACATCCAGTATTCCTCAAATGATCTGCATAATGTGTGACGATGAAACGACAGCAGGTAACGCTATGTATTCAGCTAAATTGGTTGAATAGGAGTCATTCTTATTAGGATGCCCTCCCCAAATCCTTAATAAATATGAAGCTTTAAGTATTTGTCCCGTTTTGTAATTGGTCTAGATTTAGCGGTGGCTCTTCCTGATTTGGGAGGAAGCATGCTTGACTGTTGCCAGGCAACGGCTAATCACGGCATTAGCTGCCAGCAAGCCCTTGGCAGTAACTGTAAATTCTTTTGTCTTGTTAACAAAAAAATGAGTGTTAAAGATGTCGCAGTATATAAAATCTGTTCTGTTGTTCAAATAGATATAACTTAGGCGGTACATTCCTGCACTAATATGACCTCGCTGTGCCGCTAGGACTTACAGGGGCTGTAGAGAGCCCGTGCGTTCCTGTGCGTGAGTCACATGCCGTCTGTTCGCGGCAGCGCAGCCCATGGAACGGGACGGTGATGTCATTGAGGCACTGTTTTTCTCAAGGTCTGCAAAAAAGAAACAGAGGGTTTTGAGTTGCAGGTTGCGGACCTTTCTCAGAACTGTCCGGAGCTGGGGCCACCGAAGCACCATCCTGACCTCAGTGTCCGTCTCTCTGAGGCCGAGGGCTCCCAGGCCATGTGACGCGTCCCCATGCGGCCACAGCACCTCCTGGCTCTCTCCACCTCCTGCTCAGCCAGGCTCCATGCAAGTTTTCTAGGACAGAACCTCATAAAACTCATTCTCACCTCGTCAGCAAACGTGGTGTGAGTCATCCTTTGGACACACAGAGTTAAGAAAGAAGAAAAAACACTGTTTATTTGGTTGACTTTTTTTTTTTTAATGAAACTACACTGTATCCCAGACCGGAGCCCAGACCGTTGTCAGCTCTCTCCCTCCTGGTTGCATGTTTCTGAAGGGCGTTGTTGATCGGGAAGGGGTCAAACACTCCATCAGGCACTGGGGCATACATTTTGTCACTGAAACCTCATCCCTTGTGCACAAGACAGACACGGCGGGTCCCTTGGGCCAGAAGGAGCTGGGATGAAAGTCGCAGTTTCCTGTGTCTTCCAAGCCCCATGCTCTGCAATTTTAGTGGATTAGGTCTGGGTTTCAGAAGACACCCCGAGGGTTCCATCTGCCCAGTGAACCGATAGAAGGCACCAAGGGAGTGGCCAAGATGCTGAATATATTTCATTCTTCATTTCCTTGATTTCTAAAAACAGCTCTAGATAGTTTTGAACAAGTTAAAAAACAGTACTCCATGTTGCTAAATCCCCTTTTCTATATTACCATGTTGTTTGCCACCTCCCTTGCCCCTAACTCGCAGAGTGGGAAGTCTTACACCACAAGAGAGGCCCCCCTCCCCCTCCTCTCTCTCTCTCTCTCTCTCTCTCTCTCTCTCTCTCCCCTTCCCTACAGTTGTGCTCACTGTCACTTTCCCCTTTGGGTTTTCCCTGCCAGGCTCACTGTTCTTCCCTGGGCTCCCGCTCAGCAGCAAGCATTGTCACCAGAGGCAGCAAACCCGTTTCTGTCCCTTTCAGCGCCTTTCTTTAAAACGACGAGCCGAGCTCCTTCGGCATCATGTAAACACGCTGGAGTGTGTTAACAGCTGCCTCTCTCTTAAAGTTGAACAGGCTCGGCACTGAAAGGGGAACCGCTTTCAGGTTCTGCTCAAGTTTGCATGTGACAGCATCAAAGCTATTTTTAGTGGAGTGATCACCGGCGAGAAGCTGAAAACGGCCGCTTTCAACTATAAACAGTGGAAAGAAAGGATCATTTATGCACGGCTGCCGCTCTCGAGTCCATTTATGTGGGAGACAAAGGGGCGTGTAAATCTCTTCTTCAAAGTTACGCAGGCATCTCGTGCCCGCTCAGAGCCCGGCACCTCTCAGGGAAGAGCAATGCTAATTTAGCGCTTGGCTGCCCGCTCGGGTTCCACTTGATGCGCTGATAATAGCGAGTGATAGGACTGCCCTTTGGGTGTCCATTGTGAAAAGAAGGGAATGTTTAGATGCACAGAAGCATCCAGGAAACTTCTCTTTCCCGTAGATCACAGAACTCCAGAGACAACAGGACATGAGAGGTGGGTTATATAAACTTCCTGGTGCAGTGGGAGGGGCTGAGTCACTGCTAGTGCAGGACCCCCGGGACTTCACTTTCAGAAGGGGTGTTCTTAGCTGCAAAGTGAGGATCCCGATAGGGCTCTTTATAAGGCCAGTGTTGTTTTCTGTGGATATTTATTGGCCACCTACTCTGTGCCAGCCACTGTTAGGACTAAACTGTGGTCCCCTGAGAGCTCACAGTCTAGCCACACAATCAGTGTGTCCCATGTCATCACGTACAGAGTGATGCATATAAAGGCCACAGCCTAGGAAAGGCTGGATCTGCTCCGGGCACTGAGGGGGATGGGAAGAAAGAGCAGGCTTGTAAAAAATGCTTGAGTTTGCAAAGGGAAGAGAGGGAGGGAGGGTTCCCACTGGGGCAGCCCAGCCAGTGAAGACAGAGGTAAGAGGCTGTGTCTAGGGGCCCATGAACAACCTGGGATGGCCAGACAAGGCTAGGGGTGGCCGGGGATGAAGCTGGAGCCAGGTGAGCTGTTGCTTAGAGCGAAGGAACTTGGAAATGGCACAGGCCCCAGGGAGCCAGGGGGTGGTTTTGAACAAAGATCACAGAGGAGCTCGGGAAAGGCGGTGCATAGCCACATACGAAATGGTTGATGTTTAATGCAAGCGTTGTAAGCAAAGCCCTAAACCTCAGTCTCCCCTGGAAAGCCCAAGGCCTGAACGGCAGTCCCAGCCCTGGATGGTACAGAGCTGCTGTGTTGGGCGTTGCCTTTGGGGAGGGGGCGGGTGGACGGGGCAGAGCCAGCGTGCTGGGAAGACCTTCTCAAGAAGCCCCATTGAGTGCTGGGCTCTGCAGGCGAGTGGGAGGGGGACTGTGTCCTTTAGGAGGTCTTAGCTGGCCAGCCCTGCCCCGGAGGGTGTGAGCCCCTCCATGAGTGAAATAGCCAGGCACCAGGAGGCACCTCTGTCTGTGGGAGTCAGGTTCCCCCAGAGGTTTCAGGAAGCTAAG